>NC_037353.1:49267476-49867476 GCF_002263795.3 Bos taurus
GCCGGGCCGGGCCTGGCGGGCGCCCGGCAGGAGGCCTGGGGGCCCCGGGGCGCCCGGGCCCGCGCGGCCACGTGCTCCTCGCCGGATGATATTTGCAAAGAAAGTGCTAATGGCCAATCTGGTGTTTATTTTGAAACTGCTAACAATGATTTTTCTCGGGTAAAAAGGCAGTGTCTGCGCACACACGCTCTGCTGGGTTTTGAGCAGAGGCTCCGCCAGATGGTGCGAAGCCCTAGGTGCGCTCACGACCGCGCTCAGCCCGGCTCCGCCGCCGGGAACCCGTGCCGGGGGCCGCCCGCGCCTGCCCCACCGCCGGCCTCCCAAAAACAGAGAGGGCAAAAAAAAAAAAAAAAAAAGAAGGGAAAAGGCCACTGGGGGAGGGGCCGAGGGCGGGGGCCGGGAGCCGCAAGTTCCCCCGCAGAAAATTCCACGGAAGGGGGAGGGGAGTCCTCGCTCCAGTTCCCGCCCCCGCCCCCCGAAAACGATCTGGAAATTGCTTCCAACCTCCCCGGGACTTCTGACACTTCCGTCCACTTCCAGGCGGACAAAGCCCTTTCTCGAGGAAGCCCGGGGCTGCCCTCTGGGAAGAGCGCGGGGCTCCCGCGAGCCCCTCTCCCAGCGCCTCCCTCCCGGTAGGCTGGGAACGGCGGCGGTGATGGTGTCACCGCAGGCCGCCGGGCCGCCTGGGGCTCGGGGCGCGTGGCCGCGGCGGGCGCTGGCACTTCTGAGAGCGCGGCACGTCCTCGGATGGATCCCCGTATTTATATTTGATTTATTTTTTATTTTGTAGCACAAACAGAAATCCATAAACTGTCGGTTCAGCGCCATTGACTCTTTGATCAGTTACTGGGCTATTTCTTTCCTTCTCTCCCCACCCCCCCCCCTCCAATCTCCGTCAGTGAGAGGAGATTAAATGCCTTTATTTTCAACTGTTTATACTGCAAAGGTACAGGGATAAATGAACAATAAAAGTGCACTTAAAACGGAAACCTCCTCCTCCTCTGTGCATAAACTCAGCGCTGCCTGCATCAACCTCTTCGTTAGAACACAGCGATTTCCCAAAACATTTAGCCCTTATATACAAAGGAAATAAAAGCACCCTGTCCACGCGGAGCCGGAGTTCCAGAGGCTTCACTGAATCCTAGTGAAATAATTATCCAAGGGCGCACCGCCTCCACCGCCTTTGTCGGAAAGACCATAGTTTACCTGTCAGATCTGTTTTACTCGAAGAGAAAACCACACTGGTTTACCACTGCAGACACTAAAATCCAGCAAGCTTGTTGCCTAGGTAAGGACAAACTTTTTCAAAGGGAAGTAAAATCTGAAAACTAATTGCCCTGCAGACAGTACGAAGCATGTGTGCTGGGCTGCAAGAAGGACGAGAGAGTTCTTTTCCACTTGTCTCACAATTCTTAAAGTTAACATCAAAACGGAAGACGCCACTTTCATTTATAAGCGTGAAGCTCAGTTTGGAAGCATATTTTAAATCAACCTGCGCAAAGTGGATTTCACTGAGGAATTGGATTGGCCTCCTCCCCCAACGCTATTTTAAGAAAACGGGGGAAAAATCTTTAAAAACAACTAAGCAACAACACACCACGCAACACAAAACCAGCCCAAGACTGCACAATGTCAAAAAGCAATGAAGCGCTCTCCTGCACTTAATCACACGACTGATAGCCAAGTCATGATCGGAAAAGTTGACCAAGACAAGTTAAATAATTTAATAAGGAACTGCTTGTAATTATGTTATTTACAAGGTATGACAGAGAGTGGAAAAGGATGAGAAGCTGCCCCCAGAGCAATGGACGGGTTTGGGTGACCCCTGGAGCTCAGAGTTTGAATTATGGAGCTGGGGGGCTGAGAGGTGAAGATGGACTAGAGGAGAACAAGGTGACTTTTCACCCCAACACATTTAACTTTTAAATCCAAATACACGCCTCCTGTTACGAGACCATCACACTGGAAAGGAGAAAAAAATGAACTACTCAACTCCAACTCAATGGGCTTTGGAAAAGAGTTAGTTGCCTTTGTTATGGGGGGGGGGGAAATCAATGAAATGATTCCAAGTAAAGAGAGAAACGTTTAAAAATATACAAGGGGGAGATCTTGAAAATTTTCTGTCA
The DNA here is from genome assembly GCF_002263795.3 of Bos taurus. Classification (NCBI taxonomy): domain Eukaryota; kingdom Metazoa; phylum Chordata; class Mammalia; order Artiodactyla; family Bovidae; genus Bos; species Bos taurus. Next base: position 49,269,603 of record NC_037353.1, read on the forward strand.
AATATTAATTACCATGATTAATTAAGACAGAATTTGATTCCAATCACAAGCCATTTAATAAAGCATATATGTCCTGTTCTAATGACAACATAAACTATTTCACCAACCGCTTCATTTATTCCAATAAATAGGGAATTCTTATTAGCATGTCAAGAAAACTAAATGAGAAACAAATACACCAGATCCATTTGCCAGCCCTCTCCTCCCTGAAACTCCAGGACAGCCCCAGCTGAGCAGTGAAAACTAGTGCAAGAGGCTTAAACTTTCTCACCTGTTTGGTCATTGAATCTATGAGGCGAACATACAGATCCTGCTCCGTTCTGACTCCTGCAAGAAACAGGGACAAACTCTCATCAGGACTTCAGCGAGGGCACTCGGGGGCACAGGAAGTGGGTAGCTCAGGACTGCTGCCGCGGTGATGCAGCAAAACTTAGGCATGCCTCTGAAAGGCAGGAAAGAAAACCCAGTCACTCGTTTTTTCTTTTTTCTTAATTAAGAACCTTGAGACTCTTAGGGTTTGCATTGAAAGGAGCAAAGGACTCTGCCTGGCTGAGAGCAGGCCTGGTTGCTGAACCGAGAGGGCCCATGTGCTCATTTATTTTTAGAAAACAGAAAGCACAAAATGGAAACTGAGAGTCTCAACTCTTTCTAGTGTCTCTCGAGGATTTTTTAAAAATCCGTACACAGAAAGTAAGCTGTGCTGGATGCACAGAGCTACCCCCATCTCAATAATTAACATTAATTTGCAAAATTGAAAAAAGTCACTTAAAAGTGATGTTCTGCTGGCGCCCACATCGATCCCCTTTTTACTTTCTACTTCAAGCCGGACCGGTTAATCATGTGAAGTGCCATCGACTTATTGATCGTTTGTGTTTTGTTTTCCTTCTATGCCATGAGAAGATTTCGTGTTTACATCCGTGTCATTTTAATCTCGAAATCTTTACGTCCTTTAAGCATCGCGGAAAAAGAGAGAGCGAGCCAGCGGGGCGGGAATGCAGGAGCAGCCGCTGCCACTTACCGTTGCTGTAGAGCAACTGGAGTTTATAGTGGATGCCGTTGTTGGTTTTCTCGTTGTTGGGCTCCTGAAAGTAACGATAAATAACTGCGTTTAGTGCGCCTGGTGTCCGGCGCGGCCACCGCACTCGGTGCCCTGCACGACCGAGGCCCCTTGGCCTCACGCGAGGCAGGACTCCCGGCCGGGAGCAGCGGCTGAGGTCACTTTCCTGCTGGAAGCCCAGCGCCCTCCTCGCCCGGAGTGAGTCCGGGGGCGCAGAGAAGTTGCCCAGCCCTCCGCGGGCCCGGTCGGCCGCACGTGGCGGCGGCAGGGGCGCCTGGCCGAGCCGTCCCCGCCGCCGAGGGGGCACCCGGGGCCACCGCGCTGGGGCACCGCCTGCCTCCCACTTCTAGGAAGCCGGAGGGTGTGATTGTGTGTTTGCACTTACTTTCTCTTTCTCCACAAAGTCCACAAAAGCGGTCCTTTCAATCTCCACCGGCTGCCCCTGCCTGTCGTAGAGCGCCAGCACGAAGTGGAAGAAATTGGACTTCCGGAGGTTGGAAGGAGGCTGCTTCTCGAAGTGCGCCCGCGCCAGCCCCACGCCGCTGCGGGAGGAAAGAGACAGCGGCCCGGTGAGGAGCGCGGCGCCGGCCGGCCGCGGGGACCCGGCGGGGCCGGGCCCGGGGCGCGCGGGGGCGGCCGGTACGTACCTCTGGGCGGCTGTGTTGGCGTCCACCACCCCCGCCGTATGCATCCACGAGCGCACCGGGTTCATGCCGCTGCCCAGCGGCTCCTCCTTCATGGTCGTCCCCCCGCGCGGAATATTCTCCTGAATCCCAAACATGAAAACTGCTGGCGGCGGCCGCCGCTCCCGGCCGAAAGCACTTCCGCGAGCAGCGGCGCTGGGGGGCTCGGCGGCAGGCGGCTGCCCTGGCCGCACTGGCCCTGCTCGGCGCCTGCGGTCCGGCCCGCCGCCGGCTTCAGCCCGTCCCGGGCAGGCGCGACATACACCGGCGGCTGGGCGCTCCGGACGGCCGGGGGCGCGGAGGCGGCTCCACCGGCGGCGGCGGCGGCGCTTCGGAGGAGCAGGACGCGGTGGCCGCGGCTGTGCTTGTTGTTGTTGTTGTTTGCAGGCGCGCTCAACGTGGTGTCATCCTAGCCAGGCGGCGTCCGCGGCTGCAGGGCACTGCGGGATCGCCCGCTTCTGGCGCGGCCCGCCTGCTCCAAAGACAAATAAACGGGGCAGTGAGTGCCGCGGCGCAGTCCCGGGCGCAGGCGGGGCGCGGCGGGGCCTGGAGCGGCGCGCGCAGCGGACGGAGGCGCACAAAACTCAGCCCTCTCTCCCCGAGGAATGGACCCTTTCCCGGGAGCCAAAACTCGAAGCCCCCGGGAGCGGCGCTGTCAGAGGGTGACGTCGGGGGGCGGCGCCTGCGCCATATATGGGAGCGGCCGCCCCTCGCCGCGCCCCTCGCCGCCGCCGCCGCCGCCGCCGCGCTCGCCGACTGACTGCCTGACGGCGCCGCGAGCCGGCCCGAGCCCCGCGAGCCCCGCGAGCCCCGCCGCCGCCCAGCGCCGCCGCCGCCCCCAGCCGCGCGCCGCGGCTCCTCGCGCCCACCCGCCGCCAAGGAAGTTTCTCCTCGCCCAAATCAGTCTCCAAAGCAGACAGACAGGCAGTGCGCGGCTGCAGCCTGGCCCCTCAACCCCTCCTCCCGACATCAGCCACACAAGTCAAAGCACGGTGGGGAGGAGAGGGTAAAACGCAGGGGCGCCCCCAGTTGCCCAGACGCTGGCCGTAAACGCGAGGGGCCGCGGGTCGCCGCGGGGCGGCCCAGAGCGGGAGGCGGGTAGAAGCCGGCAGGCCGCAGACAGGGGGCTGGAGGGGCGAGCACCCGGCCGGGGCGGGGGCTGGAGGGGTGGGGCAGGGCTCCCCGGCTAAGGCGGGGCGCGCAGTTCAGCCCGGTTTGCAAGCCGACCGAAGGCTGCTGGGGGGGGGGGGGCCGATGTGCCCCCGGCTGGGCCTCGCGGGGCGCTCGAGCTCTCCGCCCCAGTGGAGGCCACCGAGTGTGTCGGGCTGGGGCACCCACGTCGGAGGCGGGCTCTGCCCGATGCGCGCTCTCTCTCCCCGTGGCCACGGGAGACCCCGTCCCCCGGCCTGTCCTTAGGCGCAGCGAGTGACAAAGAAGGCTCCGGGCTCCCTGGGCGGACAGGAAGCGCGCCCGGCCTCTCCGGCGACCCGGGGCCCGGTGTCCGGCTGCGCGCCCCACGCGGTGACCAGACCTCCCCGGCGCCAGCCGCTCTAAAAGCCGAGCAGACGCTGCGGGCGCCGGGGTCCTGCCCTCGGTGCCGCTGAGCCTGGGTGAGCGCGCGGCGCGCGACTTTACAGACCTGGTTTCGAGGAATCGGGAGGGCAGCGGGGCGCGAGCAGCGCGTGGGCCCGGCGGCCGGGCTCCTGCAGCCAGGACTCGGCACCCAGGCGCACTGCCCACCGAAAGGACCTGTGCGTGACACGGAGCGGGGGCCCAGGGGACGACCGGGAGCTGTCCCAGCACTTCCCTGCCGAGAGAAATCAGGCCCTTTTGATTAAAACAAACAAAAACAAAAAAACGGGTTTCAAGGTGCAAGTGTGCCGCAAGACAGACTCTTCACGCCGGGTCTGGGGTGGCACTCCTTTTATTTCATGAATTGGCAGTGTGTGTACGCTAATATTTTAATTAATCGGGAAAATCGAAGTCCGATTTACCTTATCTGGGGACCCCCAAGCCTCTTGGAAGGGGTGAGAAAAAAGCAGTTCTGGAAAGCAATCTATTTTGCTGGTGTTGGGGGTTAATGACTATTGCCAAAGATAAGTGAATTACCACAGCTGTTGCGCCAGTCCCATCTCAAAATCCATTCCGGTGCCGGCCGTCTAATTAAATACGTAAGTATAATAAAATCATATTTTATGACTATTTGAGGGTAATGAGATTAGTCTTTAGAAGCGATCGCCACATATTAAAGATGCCACTGTCTATAGAATGTTAATAACCTTAAATCAAAGTGTATGGAAACTATTCACGATAAATTAAAAGAAAATTTCTGTATTCCTAATAAGCCCAGCGCTTTCCACCCACAGCCAACCCACTGGAAGAGGGAACACTTTCTTCGTGGAGGGACAACGCAAAATAAAGTTGCTGAGCGGTGGAGGGTGGGGTGGAGACATGGCTTTGTCTCTGCGTGTTTAGCTGCTTCGGGGGCTCACGCAAGGCAAGCGCCCAGGCAAGCGTTATTGTCAGATTATGCAAAGTGCCTGTTCGGAAAAGATGAAGTTGGAAAGAGGAGACAATGCTTCCTTTGTAGCCCACTTCCTAAAATGCCCAGCCCAGGCTAGAGGTGCCCCCTTCTTTGCTCTAACGAAAGTATCATGCTTAAAATCATTTACAGTATCTTTAATTCAGATTACACGCGCCAAGGCGATTTAAATCTGATTACCAAATTAGAAGGTTTAAAAACAAATCCTTCTAAATCTGATACTGTTGACTAAAGAGGGAAAAAAAGTTCTATAAGCCCATCACAGAAGGTAACGATCCTGCCCCAGAAAGAAAAGGGGTTTTAAACCTTTTTGACAACAAATGCAGCTGCCCCACTATTTTGGACGATATTAAGCGAAAATGAATGCAAATCTGTGTTCAGCAGCCATCTGGCCCGAAATGGGGGCGTCAGCTGCTCTCACAACAGGCTCGGAGGCTGAATCCATTTCAGCTCATTTTCTAGATCATCTGGTCCCGCACCCAAAGCGTGGAAAATACGGTCTTTATCATTCACCAACTTTATCTTTTTTGTCACTCCACTGCTGGCTGCGAGCTGCGGGCACAGGGACTCGCCACCCGGGCAGGGTCTCCACACGGGCCTGCTGCGGAGCAGCCTGGGAGGGCAGTGCCCTCGGCCCCCACCTCGCCCCACTCCAGGGGTTTGCCTTGATGGGGCGGGAGCAGCGGGCCGTGAGGAGCCAGGGGCCCAGCACCCAGGCCAGGGAGGGGAGGGGGCTGCAGGCCCATCCCGGATGTCCGGAGACAGGCTGCAGCGCGTGCCCGCGCCCGCCGTCCCCCGTGGGAGTCCTGCCCCGCCCCTCTCCCTCTCTGGGGACCTAGAGGCGCCCAGTACCCCGGCAGGAGACGCCGAGGGGGGGACAGGCTGACACTGTGGAAGTTGCGCAGGCCCGCCGCTACCGCCGGTCCAGCCTCCGCGCACAGAGCGCTCCCAGGGGCCAGACAGACGCCCAGGGGCCGGCCCGGGTGGGGCCTGACCTTCGCTGGAAACCCCGCGGGCCGCCACGGCGGCGACCACCGCTCAGGGCCCCGCGCTCAACGCGATTTGCACGGGTGGCCCTCGCGCCGCCGCCGCCTCCTCCTCCTCGGAGGGTGGGAAGTATTCCTTTTGTGCGGATTTACGGGGAGAGGCTTCAATGAGCCCCCTCGCATTTGCATTTAAATAGCGGCATCAAGCGCTTCGCGTGCCACACACCAGTGGGCTCCCAGATGTCACGCCGGAGTCAGTCAGATGGCCAGTGCCCAGCTGTCCTCCCCACGTCGTGCCGGAGCAGGCAGTGACCTTAAAGAGACAGCGCCCGCAGCCCCTGGAGCCCCGCTCGGGGAGCGGCTTCCAGGGCGCAGGGCCGCGGCCGCGCTTGGCCGCTGACCCGCGCGGCACCACCGGAGGCTGGGCCAGGCGGTACAACCGCGCGGCGCCCGCGCCCAGGCCCGCTCCGGCCTCCCTGCCGGCCGCGCCGTGCCCGGCCCGCCGCGCGCGCCACTACCCACCCGCGGTAGGAGGAGGGCGGCTCCTCGCGCGCCAGGCGTGAACTTCCCCCTCGCGTCTCCCGCGTCCCGGGTCCTCCACGCCCGCGTGGTGCGGGGCCTGGTGAGGGGGAGCCAGGCTGGTGCCGGCCTCCGAGCCATCCAGAAACTTCGGCCAAGTTGGGGTCCCAGGGTGCACGGCCGGGCTCTGAGTCCGCGCTGGACTCGTGTACAGGGGGCACTCTGTGAATGCCCCTTCTGGCTCCCGGCCAAGCCCGGGGAGCCAGCCGCCCTCCCTACCAGCCTTCCAACGAGTCAGAAACTGCATTTCCGGCGCTGAGAAGCCCGGGCCACGGTTCCTGGAAGCCATGCCTAAGAGGGATCCGGGGTGCGGGGCGCGGCCGGGTGCGGCTCCCTCGTAGAGCCGGTGTCCTCGGACCCAGGCTGCGCGGCGGTGCCCCTCAGAGCCCTCGGGAAAGGGTGGGAGCCACGCGCCGAAGGCCAGCGGTTCGCTTTCCCGCCTCCAGTGCTGAGTTGCAGGCGCGGCCCGCCCCCACGTCCTCCGCGCCCGGGGGTCACGCTCAAACCGCGCCGGTGACCCGGCCTCCAGCCCCGCTCCGGGCCCGGCGCCACAGGCAGAGCTCGGGAAAAGAACCCGAAAGCGCAGAGCCAGACTGACCTTGGGCACTGGCGAGCAGGAGGCCGTAGGGGCTAGGAGAGCCGGAGAAGACAGTAACCCTGGGAGGGCGCACTTAGGAAGTCCCGCGCACTGCGGGGCGAGGTGACACAGCCGGGCACTCGCAAACCTTGCCCGGCGTGGATCAGGGGCGCGGCCTGAGTGCGCCCGGGCTTAGCCTTGTACCGCGCGGGGTACAAAGGGCCGGTGGGCCTGGGGAGTCAGGAAAGCCGGGGCTCCGCACTCAGGCCACCCCAACCTGTTAAGCGACGCGCAAAGGGGGCCGGGCCAGAGTCTGGGGAGGTTTCCAGGCCCAGGGACCGCGCCTTCCCCCTGGCTGGACAGGGACGGAGGCTGCGGGGTTCTAGGGAGGCTATGGAGACAGAACCCAAGCCAGGACGCGCCTCCCACCAGCCCTGGGAGGCAAGTCACTGGGCATCTGACCCCACACACACAGGGCGCTCCTACGGGCTCCTCTGCCCTGCGCTGGAAGGCACAAGGCCTGGCTGGAAGGATTCACAGCTAAAAAGTGAACATTGGAGGGTCTCAGACCCCGGATCTCTGCACCGCCTCCTCAAGCCCGGTCACTCTGGAAGGGTCAGGCTCCTGCAGGCCGACCCCAAGGACCGAAAAGGGCTCAATACTCCAAGTGAGAAGGTGCAGGCGCCTCCTGCCGAGGCGGCCAAGTTTGACAAACAGCGCCTCCTGGGGTGAGCAGAGCAGAGTGCCGCCGCGAGCCGAGCCGCCCACACTCTCACCCAGGCCCGGGCAGGTGGCCGCCGCCGCTCCCCGCCAGCCCGCAACGGCGGGGCCGCGGGTCCTGCGCGCCCGGTGCACCTAGGCCTCGCTGACCCGGTGACCCCAGGAGCGCGCAGAGCCGTCCGCCCGCCGCCTGGTCCTAACTGCCGCTCACGTGTCTGCAAAGTCAGGACGAGCCCGGGCACCCGGAATAAGGCCGGGCGGCGAGCACCGAGCCCGCTCCCCGCAGGGAACCGCACGCTCCCAATTGCCCGGCCCTGCGGGGGCCGCGAACGCCAGCCGGCCCGCTCTCGACCGCCTCCCCGGAAAGCCTAGCTCCGAGCGGGGCCGAGGATGCCGAGCGCGCCTGGGCTCTTGCGGAGTGCGAAATTAGAAAGGAAACAGTTAATTCCTCTCCCCGGGTCCTAACTTTTCCCTGGCCCTTCCGGTCACTTTGGCTAACCCCATATTCCGAGTCAGTCCCTGGAGCTCCTCGGTGGGAGTGAGAATCCGAAACCACACGCTCGGTCTCCGCCAGTCGGGCTTCTCCCTACGCACCTTGCAACCTTAAAGGTTGCCTCTTCGCAACACGCTCGGCAGGCGCACCAGAGCGGGGAAAGACGGCTCGTGCGTGCCAGGGGTCCCTCGGATCCGAAAAGGTACAGAGATTTCGCAACGAGCTGGGATTTCCCGAGCTGCCTTCAGCGGCGCCCCAAGGCAGTCCGGCAGGAGGAGCCCGAGCCGGAGCCCCGGACCGGATTCCGCGAGCGCCCGCCCCGCCAGTTTACAAAGCAAACTTCCCCCAGAGCAGTTTCTAGATCGAAATGGCGCGCGCAGTCCGCCAATCAACACTTCCACAGACCCAAACTGCAGAAACACCGATCGATCAGATAATTTCAAATATTATAATTGGCTTTAATTAAACACACTGCGTTCTAATTAACTCTGAAATTTTAGCATGCTTTGGGACACTGGTGTCTGATTTGATATTGTCAGTCCAGATGTCCTAATAAAATTCAATCCTCCACTCAAGACTTCAATATTCACTAAGAACAAAATGCAAATTAAATGTAAAACCTAAAGTATCACCAAAGGTATAATCAAGAAAGGTGTCTCAAAACTTCTCACTTTTTATTACGCAGTAGTTTAAAAATGCAGATTACATCCTAACAAGACCTCTCCAGCACACCATAAATCTTAACTCTTTCCTGGACGGGGTTGGCGTGCCCTGCCACTGGCTCAAAGGTAAAGAAGCGGGGCAGATAGATCCCATGGCGGGACTGCACCACTTCATCTGGAAGCCAACGGAGCGCAAAACTTTGCCACTGAGATTCTGGTTTGAAACATCGGGTTTGCCAACCCAGGCAAAGGAGCTGGGGTGGTAGAGCCAAGGGGTGCAGGTGAACAGGTCGGCATGCCACTGACGTCCTCCTCTGCCCGCGACCTTCGTCTACGCCCTGGCCACTGCTCAAGAGAGCGTGTACACACTCCTTCTCCTGCGCAAAAGTGTGGAGGTGGGTGACAGCGGCCAGGCCCGCTCAGTCCGCTCAATTATCTGGGCTGCGGGGACCCGGACAAAGAGGCTGGGAAGGCAGGATGAGCACACCGCCCTTGGACAGAAATGTGTCAAGCCCGCCTCCCTTCCCGCCTGCACAAACCCTTTCGCCCTCATTCTCGCGACTTCTAAGGGATCCAAGCCGGCGGTCGGGGTGCGGCGGCGCGCGGTGTCGGGGCAATCTCTCCCGGGAAGCCCAGCGCAGGCCACTCCGGGGTGCGCCTTTGGCGACACGCTGGCAGCGACTAGATTCTTTCCCCATGCGAGGGTCTGCTAAATGTACAGTCCAGAGTGAGCCCTATGAAAGAGAAGCTATTCTCACACTAAACATGTGTATGTTTTCCATACTAATGGAGTCACTTAAAGCTGTTGCTAATTTAACTTTTTAAAAAGGCCACACTGTGGAAATTTGCATTTTCTTTAGGATATTGAAATGAAGAGGAAACTGCTGGGCGGCGAGGCTGCCCAGGGCATAGCTGGGGGGCATGCAGAAATAAAAACAGATAAAGAAAAGAAGAAAGAAAGAAACCCGCTTCTCTTCTAGACTATTAATAAGCAATTTGTCCCGCTGAAATTTACATTGCAAAGCGCGGCGCACTAGCTGCCGCGGCGGCAGAGCCGGCGCAGGCTCGGGTAGTGCGTCCCGCGCGGGGTGCGAGCGGCCTCTGGACCGTCCCGGCCGCCTTCTGGAGTGATCGGTGGGCAGCTTTGAATTTGGCGTCCTTGTCGCAGCACGGCCAACCCTCGCCCACATCCACGCGTATCTGCACCCCAGGGCCCAGCCTGGGCCGCGCGCCCGGGGAGAGCCAGGTCTGGAGCTGCGCGCTGGCCACTAGGCCAGGGCCGCAGCCAGGCAGGGGTCTCTCCAGGGCAGACTCTAGGCTCCTATGGACATCCCAGACCCAAGGACCCCCATCCGCCCCCAATACTGCTCAGGCCTTAAATTAACGACGCCAACAATAAACTGGAGATTTTTCGCGCTGTGCCGCGCGGCCCTGGTCCGAGTCCACCGCCAGTGCGGAGCCTCGCTCTGCGCGCCCGCCCCGCGCCCCCGCCAGCTCCCCCGCCCGCGCGCGGCCCGGCGGAGCGCGGCTCCCGAGCCTAGCGTGGGGCCAGGGCGCCATCTATGGGCGCCGCGCGCTCCGGGCGCCGCCGCCGCCACCCTCTCCCCGGCGGAACCCGCGCCGCCTCCCGCCGCCGCCCGCGCTCGCCCCGCGCCCGCTCCGCGACGCCTGCCACTTATCACAATTACACGGCGCTCCCCGTGCCAGTTTGCTTATGAAACATTGATTGCTAGATGTTCCAACTTTTAAGCATTATATTAAAACTTTCGAAATGAGGGCGCTCTCCGGCTTGCTTGTGATTTTTAGGCACACGATTAAGACATGAAATGTAAAGATAATGCAATTTGATTTGTTAGTCTAACTCTGCGATTTGAGACTCGATGTCCCCAAAGACCAGGCGAGCTTTTCGCCTTTATTTATTTTTATTAAAACATCAATCTACGCTGGAGCTGGGTGAACTCGGTTTCACCTGGAGAACATAAAATCCTCCATACCAGAGAAATAAGCACCTTTCATAAATCATTGGTATTCCTGACACATCGATCAATTTTTGGTTGTTAATCCGAAAGGAGGAGTTTTAATTGCTTCCCGCGTTCTCGTCCGGCCACCTCGGGTTTCGACCCCTCCCTCCGGCCCTCCAAGGGTCCCACTTTGTATTGGGGGAGGGGCCGTGATGGAGAAATCCCGGGTCCTTACCCGAATCCCAGAACCCCCAGTCTCCGCCCGCGCCCGTGCGCGCCTCCCCCGCACCGAGGGCTCCCGGCACGCGCTCAGCTCTCCGCAGCCTAGGCTGGGAGGGCCTCGAGGAGAGGCCACCGGGGACCCGCGAGGTCCCTCAGGCGTGCTCGCAGGCCGCCACGACGCTGCGAGGGCCCGGCGCTAAAGTTCCCCCAGTGCCGCCCCGGGTCCCGGACCCCCGCGTCCTCAAGCCCCGCCACGCACCTTCGCCGCAGCCCCGGCCTGCGCTCCTGCAGGCGAGGAGAGCGCACTCCGGCTCGGCCACCCAGCACAGGCCTGCGACGCGCGAAGTTCAACTTTGCCGGCCCGTGGCCTCCCGGGGGCCTCACTCCGGGGCGGGGGACCCCGACGGGATCGCGGGCAGCCTCCGCGAGCTCACCTGAGCCACTCATTCGACGGGCATGGCGGGGCGCCCCGGCCGCGAGGTGACGGCGGCGCCGGCGGCGGGCCGGGAGGGTGTGCGGCCCGGCGCCTCCCCACGTTCCCACCTCCCGCCCTCCAGGGAGAGCCCACGGGCCGGGCCGCGAGCGCGCCAGTGCGCACGCGCCGCGCTGTCTTCCTCGGCTGGAGGCGGCCGCGCGGCGCGCGGGGGCCGAGCGGGGGCGACAGGAGGTGCCCGCGGGCGCCCCGCAGCCCGCCGGCCGCCGCGCCCCGAGGCCGCAGCTGGGTCCGAGCTGGCCGCGGTGGAAGGGTTGGGGACCTCGGGGATGCCCCTGGCCCTCCGTGTGGAAACCCTGTTGCCGGGACGGGCTTCCCCCACACACAGCCCCGCTCCTTCCCCTGGGGCGTTCGTAACCTGCTTTGGCCAAGAGAGCGCGCCAGGCCCCAGACTGGCCGCCCCAGCCGGGACGCCTGTCCAGAAGCCGGTTCCAGGCCCGGGGAAGCCTGGAGCTGTCGGTGTGGACGCGTGCACCCTCCCAAGTGCAGGGTGGCGCGGAGTGCCCTGGCCCTTTTGGTAATGTTGGAGGGGGAAGGCCTCCCTGCAGATGAGGTGCCACTGGTAATCTAGTGAGAAGCAGCCTTCTGCCCGGCAGTCACAGTGAAATGGGGGGCGCAAGAGATCTCCCACGAAAAGGGAGATGATCAAGATTCTCCCTATAAAGCCACTGTGAAAGAAGGTACCTGGCCCACTCCAAGTGGAGCTGTGCACAGCTCTTAGGGAATGAGGCAAGGCACCCAGTACCCCACATCTCTGGTCTTTGGTGTCACCTGACGAATGACCCCTGTGGAACCTTTGCCATAAACATCTGGAGCTGCTCTGTAGGCAAGAAATGGGACCAGGTGGGCACTCGCATCCTGCGGCCTGTGGCTGGCGCTGGGGTTGGAAGGAGCTGACCCTCCTGCCCTCTCCTACCCCAGCTCTGCTTATTTCTCTAATATGCCCCTTGGATGAAAACCTACAGCTCTCTCCTACTAATGCTTATCTCCCTGCTTCCTCAAAACCTCAGTGCAGTTCCGGCACCTAACAAGTACAGCTTTCACATCAGCAAGGTTTGTCTCAGAAAGCACCAGTGAGGCGAAGCGGGACCGCACCCTCCAACACTCCTTGGTTTTTCTCGCCTGTTTCTTGCTCCTAGATTTGTTTTGTACTCTCTACTTCAACCTTTTACAGTGAAAATTGAATGTGCTGAATCATGAAATCTTACTGGAAGGAAAAAGTTATTTTTGGCCATTTATTTAGTAAAAAGCACTCTAGAGAATGCAACCCAGAAATGTACTTTATTATGATAGCTTAATGTAAGAAAAGAACTAAATAACGAATATTTCCCCCCTGTCATCTTCACTTGGGAGTCATTTTTAATGTGAGCCAGCATGAAGCCATTAAACCTGTATGCAATATTTTAAGATGTAAAATTACCCATGTTTTTAATAGCACCTCACAGGTATTGGATGTTGCGTGCCAGCAGCCGAGATAGGCATGCACGTGCACAGAAAAGCTGGAGGACTGTCCTGGCCGTGCTGCAGGAAGCTACGGCCACAGCCCAGGGCCGGGCTCTGGAGCAAGCCACGTGTGGCTTCAGAGGCAAAGGCGGGAGGGGGTCGATGTCTTGAAGTTGCTTTGCACACGTGGAGCCTTGAAAGGGCTTCTGCCCAATCAGTCTGGCCAGGTCAGCTGTGGAATGACAGGGAGGGGGCTGCGGGTGGGCTCTATCCTCAAACGGGCACTTGGTGACCCTGCGTACTGCTTCACTCCAAGTTCCCGCATACCCCTGCCCAAGTCTTGCCTGTTTCCCTGTCCCTCAGAGGCTGCTGTCCCCAGCACTCCCTGCAAGGGGCCCCTACTGCCCTGAGGGTGCCTGCCCCTTGTTCCACGGCACCCTCTCTTCCCGAGCTGCCCCTAGACAGTGGAGCCCCGGGTCCACCTCCGCACGTTCTTAAGGGAGATGTGTGTGTGTGTGTGTGTGGTGTGTGTATACATGAATGAGGAATGGCTGGAGAACATTTTGCCACGTAGGTCGTGATTCAGGGACCAATCGCTGAAGAGAGGGATGGTGCTGGTCTGGTGGGTCCCTGTGAGAAATGATATGATCTGCTGGAATGCTTGGAGGAAACCCATCCTTTTTATGGCAGGAAGAAACTCAGAGAGCTCCACCCATAATGACCGTCCATAAGCTCGCTTTCACATAGCTGTGTCAGCACACAGGTGTCCTTCGAGAAGCCATCGACTCCCTCTGTGCCTCACTCACTGGACACAGTGACTGCCACGCCCTCCACTGCCCTCCAGAATATTCTCGCAGGCTGGCTGAGCCGTGTGCAGTGGTGAGGAGGCCCTGCCCGCATGCCGTGGGAGGTGCCGTGTTGCAGCTGCACACGCGAGAGAACGGGAAACAGCCAGGTGACATGTGCACGGGGAGAGGCCTCCACAGGTCTCGGAGGTTAAGCCTCATTCTCTCAGGCACATAAAATCAATGTCCATTTCACTGTCGAGGTCCACATCTGTGTGCTTTGTCACTGGCCACTGTACCTAGAAACGTAAATTCACAAACATCAATATTCAGACCTGTTTCAATATTTGCTTTGGTCTCTTCCCCCGTAACGAGCACTGTGCCTGCTGGCCCCCACTAAGCAGCCGACACCGTGGTGGGCGGATGGGAGGTGGGGCTGTGACTGCCCCCAGCACCACGTGCTTCCCTGGTGGCTCAGACGGTAAAGCGTCTGCCTACAATGTGGGAGACCCGGGTTCGATCCCTGGGTCGGGAAGATCCTCTGGAGAAGGGAATGGCACCCACTCCAGTATTCTCGCCTGGAAAATCCCATGGACGGAGGAGCCCGGTAGGCTACAGTCCATGGGGTCACAAAGAGTCGGACACGACTGAGCGACTTCACTTCACCCCACTTCATCCAAGGATGGGGGTGCAGGGAGCCCATCTTGGAGGTGAAACTCGGCCACTGAGCCCAGGAGCTGAAGCTCAGTCATGGGCATTCCCGGAGCACAGGCAGTTCCAGGCGCTGCTGTATTTGCAGGTCTCGCATTCCTGAGTGAGCCGTGTCTCTACAATCTCTCTTGCGAGAAACTCCTGGAGTCAGGGCCCCTGTCCCGGTCATCCGGTTTATTACTTCTTAGGACAGAGCTGGCTCGACGAGGGGGCTCAGCAATGCTTCCTGAATTAATACAGATGTGATTCAGTGTTAGAGACTTCGTGTCCTGGGAAGAGTCACACACACACACACACACACACCTTGATAGAATGGGAAGGCAGAAACCGCTCTGCTGCCTAGAAGACTGTTGTCTGTAGGAAAATGTTACTTAAAATCGGTGGCTGACTTGGTCAGATATCCTGTGATGCTTGGGGACGCCCTCGCTCTTGCTGCCCACTGGAGCGACCCGGGTGAGAGTACCAGAGCAACCCACTGTCCGCGGGGGACAGCTAGCACAAGGGGCCTTTGTGGGAGTCGGGCGGGGGCAGTGAGAACGCTCAGGGTCGAGGCCCACCTGGCAGGCAGCGAACAGCCTCCCACAGGACAGTCTGCCGGGCCAGGGGTGAAGAGGCCCGGCTCCCCGAGGCCCTGCCTGCCTGGGAAGTCGGTTCCAAACTGAGACCCGCTTCTCCCAGCTGTGGAGACGGACTTTGAGCTCTCAGGGTGGAAGACTTCCCCTAGAGACTCCATTCAAGCAGCTGTGACGACGGGTGTCAGGGTGTGCAGGGGGCGGTCGGACTCCCCTTCCCGAGACACCTCTGCCCTGCCTGTCCCCCACTGCTGGGGTCTAACGGGACCTGAAGGGGTGAGTCTGTCTTATCGCCATTCCTGGGAAACCCCAGAGCGGGAAGCCCTCGGGTCAGGAGGTGATGGTTTCAGTGAAAAGTGTGTGGACGGCAGAGGGTTCCCTGGCCGGCAGGCCCAAGCGCCTGAGGCCTCTGGAAATGCAGCGGTGAGGTGAGAGGTCAGGGACAGAAAGTTAGAAGACGGGACAGAGGTCAGGGATGGAAAGAAAGAACTTGGCAGTTGCCCTCCCAGGGACTGAGCAAGACTGAACCGCAGGATCCCTCCAAGCCCGCAGAGAGCAGTGTTCGTGGGTCTCATGTTGGGGCGAAGGAGCAGCAGTGCGAGCTCAGGGCTGTCAGCTCTCACGAGAAACAGGACTTCAGTCCTGCAACCACAGGAGCTGAGTTTAGCCAAAGATCATCTGATGGATGAGGATGCCCAAGCCCCAGATGAGAACACAGCCAGGCCAGCAGGCTGATTTCCGCTTTCTGAGACCCCCAGTCAAGCTCACGCAGGTGGCCGACCTGCAGAACTGTGCGCAGTAAGCTTAGTCTTACATCACCAAGTCTGTGGCACTTCATTACAGCAACAACACCACCCAGCGAAAACACCCACCTTTGAAGCCTAGCGGCAGATGCTCCTTGCTTACTCCATGTACCAGTCAGCTGTTACCATGGTAACACTCTAGCAACCCTTCCGCAGCGCAGAGGCTTAAACAGCAGCCTTGCCCCTTGCCCGTCCTCCTGCAGATCAGCTGGCACAGCGGTGCTGCTCTCGGCCTGGCTGGTTGTGTCCAGCCAAGTGTGGCTTCACCACACAAGGCAAGAGCGTGAACTCTCCCAGCAACCCCGTGGACAGGCTGGCTTGTTCTCTGGGGGCTCCCTGGCTCCAGGGTGGCCCCAGGCTGGAGCAGACCTGTTCTGAGGGGTTGTGGCCTGGTGAGCATCACCAGTTCCCTGGGAAGAAGGCTAACCCAGCCTCTGAGCCACGGAGTGTGGAGAGGACGCACGTCAGCCCTGTTGGGATGCTCCAGGCGATGGGGAGGTGGTGAGGGTCAGGAGGGAAGATGCAGACCGTGGGGCAAACCGCAGGCGCAGTGGGCCACCTGTGAAGTCACACGTGGGTTGATGAGTGCATGCAGGATCAGCTCCCCTCGCCACTGTGTTGCTCAAGGGTCAGCTGTACTTTTCTCTGTTCCTCCTGCTGTGCACATGTGCTCAGTTGCTCTGTCGTGTCCATCTCTTTGTGACCCATGGACTGTAGCTGCCAGGCCCCTCTGTCCATGGGATTCTCCAGGCAAGAATACTGGAGAGGGTACCATTTCCGCCTCCAGGGGATCGTCCCGACCCAGGGATCAAACCAGCATCTACTGAGTCTCCTGCATTGGCAGGTGGATTCTTTACCCACTGAGCCATCAGGGAAGCCCCCCATGGGGGCTGCACAGGCAGCCAGAACTCCTACCCTCACCCGGTAGTAATAAGTGAGGGGTAGACAGGGGCTGACGGTAAACCTGGACACCTGGCAGTACCCCCACTGGGCAATAATGAGGTGATACCTTCCTCTGCCAGAGCAGCATCAGAGGAAGCCAGCTAAATCAGAAGTTTAAGGAAGATTCAGTCTCTTGTGATATAGTATCCAAAAGGTCCAGGTTGCCATCGAAAATCACTTGTCATAGCAAAAACCAGGCATATCTCAAGCTCAATGGAAAAAAAAGAAAAAAAGATAATTAAGAGACTCTAACAATGGGATGACAAGACGTTACAATTGTCGGATAGAGATTTTAAAATAGTCACCATCAGAGTGCTTCAATAAGCAGTTGCAAATATACTTGAAACAAATGAAAAAATAGAAAACATCAGAAAATAAACAGAAGGTTTTAGAAAGGGAAGATATAAAGAAGAAGTGGAAATTTAAGAAGTGAAAATACAATAACCAAAATAAAAAACTCAGGGGACTGGCTCTATATATGGCGGAATGGAGGAGTCAGATGAAAGAATCAGTGAATTCAATCTAAACAATAAAGAAAATAGATTTTTAAAAATAAACAGAGCCTCGGGGACATGTGGAATTATAACTGAAGATCACACATTTGTGTTACTAGAGTCCCCAAGAGGAGGGTAATGAAAAAAAGGCTGGCAAACTACCTGGGAAAGGACATTATCGTACAGAGTCCACAAAGTGAGTAAACCCCGAACAGAATAGACCCAAAGACATGCACACCGAGGCACAGCACAGCCACAGCTCTGAAGACCCAAGACCAAAAGAAGCACACTGCACACAGGAACAGAGAGGAGACACCCTACATATATGTGTTCAGACGCTCGCTCGTGTCCGACTCTGCGATCCCCCGGGCTGCAGCCTGCCCGGCTCCTCTGTCCATGGGATTCTCTAGGCAAGGATACTAGAGTGGGCCACCAATTTCCTCCTCCAGGGCACCTTCCCAACTCAGGGATCGAATCCCTGGCTTTGGCATCTCCTGCACTGGCAGGTGGGTTTTTTGTTTTTTACCACTAGCACCACCTGGAAAGCCATTACATATAGAGAAAAAGTAATTTTAATGACAATGGATTTATCATCAGAAACCAAGGAAGTCAGAATAAAAGTGGCAAAAGTTATTTTAAGTGTTGAAAGAAAAGAACTGTCAACCCAGGAACCGACATTCAGAAAAAAAAAATGTCCTTCAGGAATAAAAGAGAGATGAAGACTTTCTCAGATGAAAGACAACTCAGACTTTCTTGCTGGTTGACCTAACCCTCCAAAAACGGCTAGAGAATGTTCTTTAAACAAGAAAGAAATAGCAAGACTGGTGGCTTTGGAACATCAAAGACATAAACAGAAACACAATACTTAAGTGAAAATGGAATTCAAAAAAGTGTTGAAGTCCCAGCAAACACAAGTCCACATCTAGACAGCATCACAGGTGAATTCTATAAAACATTTAGAAAGAGTTAACACCTATCCTTCTCAAACTATTCCAAAAAAACTGAAGCGGAAGGAATGCTTCTGCACTCATTCTTTGAAGCCAGCATCACCCTGATTACTAAAACCGGACAAAGATTCCATAAAGAAAGAAAATTACAGGCTAGTATCACTGTTGAACATAGATATAAAAATTCTCAACAAAATACTAGCAAACTGAAATAAAAAATACGTTGAATGGATCATATGCTATGATCAGGTAGGATTTGTCGAAGGGACGCAAAAATGGTTCTGTATACTCAGTCCCTACATACAAACCTTCAGGTTTCGAACTTTTGAAGGTGCAAACACGCTTCCACAGGTCCAGTCACACATGCAGTTCATGCGTCTGATGCACATCGTCACGTGTGCGTCCTCACACGGTTGTGCTTTTGTGGACTTTATTGTACAGCACTGTATAGAGAACAGCAGTGCAGTCTCTTTATTTCAAGCCCAGGATGTCCAGAAGCAAGCTTAAGGTCAGCAGTGATACACCTGGAACTACTGTACTGCTCAAAGCACAATAGGTAATCCCAAAGAAAGGCAACGCCAAAGAATGTTCAAACTGCTGCCCAACTGCACACATCTCACACACTAGCAAAGTAATGCTCAAAATTCTCCAAGCTGGGCTTCAACAGTACGTGAACCAAGACCTTCAGTTCAGTTCAGTCCAGTTCAGTCGCTCAGTCGTGTCTGACTCTTTGCGACCCCATGAATCGCAGCATGCCAGGCCTCCCTGTCCATCACCAACTCCCGGAGTTCACTCAAACTCATGTCCATCGAGTCGGTGATGCCATCCAGCCATCTCATCCTCTGTTGTCCCCTTCTCCTTCTTCCCCCAATCCCTCCCAGCATCAGAGTCTTTTCCAGTGAGTCACCTCTTCGCATGAGGTGGCCAAAGTATTGGAGTTTCAGCTTTAGCATCAGTCCTTCCAATGAACACCCAGGACTGATCTCCTTCAGAATGGACTGGTTGGATCTCCTTGCAGTCCAAGGGACTCTGAAGAATCTTCTCTAACACCACAGTTCAAAAGCATCAATTCTTTGGCACTCAGCTTTCTTCACAGTCCAAATCTCACATCCATACATGACCACTGGAAAAACCATAGCCTTGACTAGCTGGACCTTTGTTGGCAAAGTAATGTCTCTGCTTTTGAATATGCTATCTAGGTTGGTCATAACTTTCCTTCCAAGGAGCAAGCGTCTTTTAATTTCATGGCTGCAGTCACCATCTGCAATGATTTTGGAGCCCCCAAAAATAAAGTCTGACACTGTTTCCACTGTTTCCCCATCTATTTCCCATGAAGTGATGGACCAGATGCCATATCTTCGTTTTCTGAATGTTGAGTTTTAAGCCAACTTTTTCACTCTCCTCTTTCACCTTCATCAAGAGGCTTTTTAGTTCCTCTTCACTTTCTGCCGTAAGGGTGGTGTCATCTGCATATCTGAGGTTATTGATATTTCTCCCAGCAAGCTAGGTTCCAGTTTGTGCTTCTTCCAGCCCAGCGTTTCTCATGATGTACTCTGCTTATAAGTTAAATAAGCAGGGTGACAATATACACCCTTGACGTACTCCTTTGCCTATTTGGAACCAGTCTGTTGTTCCATGTCCAGTTCTAACTGTTGCTTCTTGACCTGCATATAGGTTTCTCAATAGGTAGGTCAGGTGGTCTGGTATTCCCATCTCTTTCAGAATTTTCCACAGTTTATTGTGATCCACACATCAAAGGCTTTGGCATAGTCAATAAAGCAGAAATAGATGTTTTTCTGGAACTCTCTTGCTTTTTCCATGATCCAGAGGATGTTGGCAATTTGATCTCTGGTTCCTCTGCCTTTTCTAAAACCACCTTGAACATCTGGAAGTTCATAGTTCACATATTGCTGAAGCCTGGCTTGGAGAATTTTGAGCATTACTTTACTAGCATGTGAGATGAGTGCAATTGTGCAGTAGTTTGAGCATTCTTTGGCATTGCCTTTCTTTGGGATTGGAATGAAAACTGACCTTTTCCAGTCCTGTGGCCACTGCTGAGTTTTCCAAATTTGCTGGCATATTGAGTGCATCACTTTCACAGCATCATCTTTCAGGATTTGAAATAGCTCGACTGGAATTCCATCACCTCCACTAGCTTTGTTCGTAGTGATGCTTCCTAAGGCCCACTTGACTTCACATTCCAGGATGTCTGGCTCTAGGTGAGTGATCACACCATCATGATTATCTGGGTCATGAAGATCTTTTTTGTACAGTGCTTCTGTGTATTCTTGCCACCTCCTCTTAATATCTTCTGCTTCTGTTAGGTCCATACCATTTCTATCCTTTATTGACCCCATCTTTGCATTAAATGTTCCCTTGGAATCTCTAATTTTCTTGAAGAAATCTCTAGTCTTTCCCATTCTCTTGTTTTCCTCTATTTCTTTGCATTGATCACTGAGGAAGGCTTTCTTATCTCTTCTTGCTATTCTTTAGAACTCTGCATTCAGATGCTTATATCTTTTCTTTTCTCCTTTGCTTTTCGCTTCTCTTCTTTTCACAGCTACTTGTAAGGCCTCCCCAGACAGCCATTTTGCTTTTTTGCATTTCTTTTCTATGGGGATGGTCTTGATCCCTGTTTCCTGTACAGTGTCACGAACCTCCATCCATAGTTCATCAGGCACTCTGTCTATCAGATCTAGTCCCTTAAATCTATTTCTCACTTCCACTGTATAATCATAAGGGATTTGATTTAGGTCATACTGAATGGTCTAGTGGTTTTCCCTACTTTCTTCAATTTCAGTCTGAATTTGGCAATAAGGAGTTCATGATCTGAGCCACAGTCAGCTCCTGGTCTTGTTTTTGCTGACTGTATAGAGCTTCTCCATCTTTGGCTGCAAAGGATATAATCAATCTGATTTCAGTGTTGACCATCTGGTGATGTCCATGTGTAGAGTCTTCTCTTGTGTTGTTGGAAGAGGGTGTTTATTATGACCAGTGCATTCTCTTGGCAAAACTCTATTAGCCTTTGCCCTGCTTCATTCCGTATTCCAAGGCCAAATTTGCCTGTTACTCCAGGTGTTTCTTGACTTCCTACTTTTGCATTCCATCCCCTATAATGAAAAGGACATCTTTTTGGGGTGTTAGTTCTAAAAGGTCTTGTAGGTCTTCATAGAACTGTTCAACTTCAGCTTCTTCAGTGTTACTGGTTGGGGCATGGGCTTGGATTACTGTGATATTGAGTGGTTTGCCTTGAAAACGAACAGAGATCATTCTGTCATTTTTGAGATTGCATCCAAGTACTGCATTTTGGACTCTTTTGTTGACCACGATGGCTACTCCATTTCTTCTGAGGGATTCCTGCCCGCAGTAGTAGATATAATGGTCATCGGAGTTAAATTCACCCACTCCAGTCCATTTTAGTTTGCTAATTCCTGGAATGTCGACATTCACTCTTGCCATCTCCTGTTGGCCACTTCCAATTTGCCTTGATTCATGGACCTGACATTCCAGGTTCCTATGCAATATTGCTCTTTACAGCATCAGATCTTGCTTCTATCACCAGTCACATCCACAACTGGGTATTGTTTTTGCTTTGGCTCCATTCCTTCATTCTTTCTGGAGTTATTTCTCCACTGATCTCCTGTAGCATATTGGGCACCTACCGACCTGGGGAGCTCCTCTTTCAGTATCCTATCATTTTGCCTTTTCATACTGTTCAAACCAAGACCTTCCAGGTGTTCAAACTGGATTTAGAAAAGGCAGAGGAACCAGAGATCAAACTGCCAACATCCATTGGATCGTAGAAAAGGCAAGAGAATTCCAGAAAAACATCTACTTCTGCTTTATGCCAAAATCTTTGACTGTGTGGATCACAACAAACTGTGGAAAATTCTTAAAGGGATGGGAATACCAGACCACCTGACCTATCTCTTGAGAAATCTGAATGCAGGTCAGGAAGCAACAGTTAGAACTAGACATGGAATAACGGACTAGTTCCAAGTTAGGAAAGGTGTACGTCAAGGCTGTATATTGTCACCCTGCTTATTTAACTTACATGCAGAGTACATCATGCAAAATTCCAGGCTGGATGAAGCACAAGCCGGAATCAAGATTTCTGGGAGAAATATCAATAACCTTAGATATACAGATGACACCACCCTTATGGCAGAAATGGAAGAGGAACTAGGAGCCTCTTGATGAAAGTGAAAGAGGAGAGTGAAAAAGCCGGCTTCAAACTCAACATTCAAAAAGTGAAGATCTTGGCATCCAGTCCCATCACTTCATGGGAAATAGATGGGGAAACAGTGGAAACAGTGACAGACTTTATTTTCTTGGGCTCCAAAATCACTGCAGATGGTGACTGCAGTCATGAAATTAAAAGATGCTTGCTCCTTGGAAGAAAAGCTATGACCAACTTACATAGCATATTAAAAAGCAGAGACATTACTTTGCCAACAAAGGTCCGTCTAGTCAAGGCTATGGTTTTTCCAGTAGTCATGTTATGGATGTGAGAGTTGGACCATAAAGAAAGCTGAGTGCCAAAGAATTGATGCTTTTGAACTGTGGTGCTGGAGAAGACTCTTGAGAGTCTCTTGGACTGCAAGGGGATCATACCAATCAATCTTCAAGGAGATCAGTCCTGAATGTTCATTGGAAGGACTGATGCTGAAGCTGAAACTCCAATACTTCGGCCACCTGATGCACAGAACTGACTCATTGGAAAAGACCCTGATGCTGGGAAAGACTGAAGGCAGGAGGAGAAGGGGACAACAGAGGATGAGGTGGTTGGATGGCATCATGAACTCAATGGACATATGTCTGAGCAAACTCCAGGAGTTGGTGATGGACAGGGAAGCCTGGTGTGCTGCAGTCCATGGGGTTGCAAAGTTGGACATGACTGAGCAAATGAACTGAACTGATTGTACTTTTTAAGGTACTGTACTGTAAGATCAAATATGTTTTTTTTTATTTTCTGTGTTGTTTATGTATTATTTGTGTGAAAAGTAGTACATACGTATTACAGTACAATACTATATAGCTGAGTGTGTTAGTTGGGTACCTAGGCTAACTTTGTTGGACTTTCAAGCACATTCTCAGAATAGAACTCATTCGTATGTAGGGGACTTACTGTATATCCAGAATCCGCACACCACATTAACAAGTTGAAGAATAAAACTCATCTAGTCATCTCAATAGGTGCGGAAAAAGCTTTTGACACAATTCAACTTTAACTTATAAAATCTCTCAACCAAGTGGACAAAAAGAGGACGTACCTCAACATTTTAGAAAGGCCATATATGAGAAAGCTACAGCCAACATTATACCCAATAGTGAAAAGCTGAAAGCGTTCTCTAAGGTGCTTAGTGTCCTATCTAAGACCAGGACACGACTAGTGTGTCCAAGTATGCCCATTCTCAACCCTTATTCAACCTTGCGTTGGAATTCCTAATCACAGTAATCAAGCAATAAAACAATAATAATACAAATCTGAAGACGCAAAACTGTCAGTGTTCGACGATGACATGATACTAAACAGAGAGAAAACTCTAAAGACACCACGAAAAACATTTGAAATTAATAAATGAATTTAGCAAAATTGCAGGATACAAAATTAATACACAGAAATCTGTTGCATTTTTATACACTAATAATGAACTATCAGAAAGCAATATTAAGAAACAACCTAATTTACATTTGCACCAAAAAGAATAAAATACATCAGAATAAATCTAACCAAAGAGGTAAAGCACTCTGAAAACTATAAGATATTGATGAAAGAAAGTGAAGATGATACAAATGGAAAGGTATATTGTGCTCATGCATTGGAAAAATTAATATTCCTAAAATGGCCATACTACCCAAGGCGATCTACAGATTCAGGTCAATCCCTATCAAAATACCAATGGCATTTTTCACAGAACTAGAACAAATAATTCTAAAATTTATATGGAAACACAAATGATCTCCAATAGCCAAAACAGTCTTGAGAAAGAAGAAAAAGCTGGAGGTATCTCCTGTCCTGATTTCAAACTGTACTACAAAGCTACAGAAATTAAAACAGCATGACTGGCATTAGAAACACACACAGGGGTCAGTGGTGTAGAACAGAGGGCCCAGAAATAAACACACACGGTTATGGGAAGGTGACTCAGCAGGGTTTCCAGGGTAGGGCCTGCTGAGGCAGGGCAGGGCATGCCCCGGGCTGGTGGGACTGCCGGGGCCCTGCCTCCAGCTGCGGGTGCCCTGCTACTGATGCTGCGTCACAGCTGGGCCAGATGCTGCCACCGTGTCATCACGGAGGGAGACAGGTAGAGCAGATCTGGGCTCTCCGTGTGCTATTCTTCACAACTGCACGTGAACCTCCGCTGACCTCAACATAAAAAGCCAAGTTAAAAAGTCGTGAGGATCGGCAGTGCTTTCTGAGCACCTGCGAGCCTTCCGGTTCCCACCAGAGCCCTGCAGGGCGGACACCCTTGTCGTTCTGCTTTAGATGAAGACAGCAAGTCTGAGCAGGGACAGACAGCTCCCCGGGGGACACCAGCCTGCAGTATGGAAGCGGGTGTTACAGCACAGGGAGCTGACCTGGCTTTTAGTTCCCCGCATCCCAGCTCTGCAGGCCTTTCAGTCTGGGCCCCACGAGGGTATGCCCTCCCTCCTGGCCAGGCTGCTGGGTCCTCGGTGCCCACTGCACCCAGAGCCCCACAGCCTCCTCTCACTGGGGCAGAGCCGTTCCTGCTCACCCACGGTCCTCAGCACCACACGGGGCAAGTGCCCTCCCTGGAGGGACCTGGCCACAGGCCCTGCCTGAGCCCGCCTGCAGGACGGACCAAGGACCAGCTCCCAGGGGGCAGCTTCAGGTACTGGGGGTTGGCGGGAAGACACGGGCTTCCCCCACAGGCCTGATCTCCAAGGCCTGTGGGGCTGCACGCCGCACACTCAGGCCTCCCGCACCGACACCCCGCTGTCCTGCCCGGCTCCCAGGTAAAGTCCTGTCCTTGTGCATCGCAAGAGACATACCCGGAGATGAGCTCCCAGCAGCTTCTGGGCACTGCTCACGTCCAGCACCACTGAGTCTGGGAGTGTCCTGGGATGGCTGTAACAAATCACCCCAAACTGGGTGCCTGAAAACAACAGGAATTTGTTCCCTGGGGGAACAGCTCTGGGGCCCAAAAGGCGGAAATCAGTACCACCAGGCTGAAGCCGGGTGCCACCAAGGCCAAGGCACCCCAGGGGCTCAGGGGGAAGGGGCCTGTTCCTTGCTCCCCCCAGGGGCTGAGCTCCTTTGGCTCAGGACCGCCCCCTCTGATCCCAGCGTGTGCACTCAGGTGGCCTCCTCCTCCTCTGCCCACAAAACACCGCCTTTCTGCCTCCCTCCTCTAAGGAGAGGAGGCCGTTTAGGCCTCATCCTGACAGTCCAGGGTAGCTTAACCTTTTCAGATCTTTCACTCGAAACTGCGAGCACCCTTGTCCCTTGTAAGACAGGCTCCAGGGTTGGGACCTGATGCCCTCGGGGCAGCCGTGAGGCAGCCGGCACACTCCCCATTCCACAGCTCCAGCCAGACCCCATCCCCTCCGGACACCTGTCCTGCCTTAACCTGAACGCATCATTCTTGTCCTCAACCTGAACCGCCAGGGACGTCTGAACGATGGCTGAGCCTCCCGCCCTGTCTGCACACGCTGGGACCTGGACACCATCCTCACCCCTGCCCCTTCCCCCTCCCCCTTTATGCTGACCGGCCCCCAGGCCCATCCCACTTGCCCGGAGATCTCTGGTGCCCCTTGTGAGCTTGAGGTCAGCTGGGGTCACGTCTCACCTTCGTTCACTGACCAGCAAGTGCCTGGTGCCACCGTGGGTGCTGTGTCCCCTCAGTCTCCTGCCAAGGCTCCTTGACTCAGGTCCCGCCTCTCTGAAATGCCAGAGAGGAGGGACCCCAGACCTCTGTCCCCCACCCGCATCTCACCCACTTCCGTCCAGGCAACTGCATTCACAGCCACATCCAAAGGGCTCTCTGGCCCCCGAGACTCAAGCCCTGGCCCAGAGACCACCACGGGCCCAGCACCGTTCACCCTGGACGTGACCACTGGTCAGCTGGCGCCTCCAGGCCTAACACCTCCGTCCCCATCACAGGCCTGCTTCTCCTTCTATTATTGTGAAACACTGAAAAACAGCCTCTTACAGATGAGACCCCACCAGGCTGTTAGTCTCGGGTCCTCCTCTCTGCTTTGAGTCTGTCTGTCTTCTCTGCTGGAATATGTCCTGTGACAGGGAGGGGGCTGACTCTGTGTCTTGGCCACCGTGGTTGTCCCCAGTCTAATACGTTGGCATGGCACTTAGTAGGAATTTAATAATATCCACTGCCCGGCTTTTCCGTTTAATGTTTTGTGGGCATCTTGATAACCATGTACCCTAACACTCTGATGTTACCCAATTCCACGTGGCACAGACATGCCCTGCTGCATGCTGACAGACGCACAGGCTCTGCGTGCTCTTCTGTGTCTCACACACGGCCTCAAGGAACTCCTGACGCCCGAGCCCCTGGCTGCAGCTCTGCTGCTTGCTGCGAGCTTGGTTTCGAGGAAGGCAGTGACCGGCCGGAAGCGCTCTGGGTTCTGATCAGGAGCAGCTTTTTCACTAGCTCCGTCCAGGGTGAGAAGAGCTGGCCGCCTGGCCTGAGCCTCTGACCGTTCCAGCCCCTGCCTGTCCTTCCTTCCGTCCCAGGAGCAGGTCTGTCCCAGCGGGAGGATGAGGCACCCAGGGTCCCCGCTGTGCTCGGCCTGAGCAAGGGCCAGCTGTGTGGGCTCTCGGGGCACACGTCCAGGGATCCTGCGGCTGACCCCTGAGCCCTCATGAGGAGCCCTGGCCACTGCTCTGACAGCGAGCTCAGGCCTCCAGGTGACCTGCAGGGCTGGACACTGGCTGCCCCCAGTGCGGCAGGACCCAGGTGTGCCGGCCGCCTCTGCCCCTCCCTCACCCTCATGCCCCTGTGTCCAGCAGCCCTGAGCCCAGGGTACTGTGGCCCTGAGGTCTGTCCCCAAGCCCATGGCTAGGCTATTGAGTTGCTTTATAAATTGAGATAAAATTTATGTAACATAAAATCAGCCATTTTAACCATTTAAAGCACACAATTCAGTAGCTTTTAGTGCATGTCAAAGCAAGTTCAAACTGCAGCACAACTGCATTTCCCGTGCAAGCAAAGTAATGCTCAAAACCCTTGCAAGCTAGGATTCAACAGTACATGAACCAAGAACTTCTAAATGTACAAACTGAATTTAGAAAAGGCAGAAAGCAGAGATCAAATTGCCAACATCTGGTGGATCATAGAAGAAGCAAGGGAATTCCAAATAAACATCTACTTCTGTTGCATGGACTACGCTAAATACTTTGACTGTGTGGATCACAGCAAACTGTGGAAACTTCTTAAAGAGAGGAATACCAGCCCACCTTACCTGCCCCCTGAGAAATATGCGTGCAGGTCAAGAAGCAACAGTTTGAACCGGAACATGGAACAACGGACTGGTTCCAAGTCAGGAAAGGAGTACGTCAAGGCTGTATATTGTCGCCCTGCTTATTTAACTTCTATGCAGAGTAATCATGCAAAATGCCAGGCTGGATGAAGCACAAGCTGGAATCAAGATTGCTGGGAGAAATATCAATAACCTCAGATGATACCACCCTTATGGCAGAAATAGAAGAGGAACTAAAGAGCCTTTTGGTGAAAGTGAAAGAAGAGACTGAAAAAGCTGGCTTAAAACTCAACATTTCAAAACACTAAGATCATGGCATCTGGTCCCATCACTTCACGGCCAATAGATGGGGTAAATGTAGAAACAGTGACAGATTTTATTTTATTGAACTCCAAAATCACTGTGGACAGTGACTGAAGCCATGACATTAAAAGACACGCTCCTTGGAAGAAAAGTTATGACAAACTCAGACAGCGTATTAAAAAGCAGAGACATAACTTTGCCAGCAAAGGCCCGTCTAGTCAAAGCTATGGTTTTTCCAGCAGTCATGTATGGATGTGAGAGTTGGACCATAAAGAAAGTTGAGCCCCAAAGAATTGATGCTTTTGAACTGTGGTGTTGGAGAAGACTCTTGAGAGTCCCTTGGACAGTAAGGAAATCAAACAAGTCCATCCTAAAGGAAATTAACCCTGAAAATTCACTGGAAGGGCTTATGCTAAACCCGAAGCTCCAATACTTTGGCCACCTGATGTGAAAAACTGACTCATTGGGAAAGACCCTGATGCTGGGAAAGATCGAAGGCGGGAGGAGAAGGGGACCATAGAGGGTGAGACGGTTGGATGGCATCACCGACTCGATGGACATGAGTTTGAGCGAACTCTGGGAGATAGTGAAGGACGGGTGAGCCTGGCCTGCTGCAGTCCATGGGGCTGCAAGGAGTTGGACACAACTTAGCAATTGAATGACAGGAAGTGCATTCACAAGAGGTGTCCCCCACTCCCTCTGTCCAGTTCTAGAGCATTGTCAAGCCCCCAGAGGAAACCCTGCATCCATGACGCCCTGCCCCCACCCCTGTGATAGTAATAACACAGGAGGCGGTCAGGCGGTGGCTCTGATGCCAGGCACCACACAAGCCAACCACCGCCTAAGTCGAGTCACCACAGTCAGGTTCGTCACGGTGAACCTGAGACGGTGAGGCCTGGAAACACCAACTGCGAACAGCCAGCAAGTGTCTCCAAAGCGTGGCGGCGGGGTAAGCTGTGGCCAAGCTCCCCTGCCTTCCAGGTCTTTCCTGTAGAATCCCTTCTGCTCCTGTCGGGGCTCAGGGAGGGGGCGTTCCAACCACCTCCAGTCTCAAATCGATGGTTGTTCAGATAGACCCTTGAAAAGATGTGATGTGCACCGGTCTCCCTCTGAACGCCCCCCGCCGGCCCCTGGTCCTCCTCAGTCTGCTGTTCGCTTCTGTGGATCTGCAGTCTCGGACACTTGGTGCAACGAGGCCGCATAAGGCGTGGCCGTTGGCCCAGCTCCTTGTCCTCTGTAGGTTGTCCAGGCTGTGGTGGGAAGGGGCCCCCGCCTTTTGATGGCCGAGGACTATTCCAGGATGCAAACCGGGCCCCGACCTGTGAGGGCCACATCCCAGCCCTGCTCCTGACTGCCCTCAGCTCAGGAGCTCAGCCCAGGCCTGTGGTCCTTGGGCGGCCCTGGTCCCAGTGCAGTGCAGAGGTCCAGGGACTTCTAGACAGACCAGGAGGCCTCCCAATCACCTGCGAGCAGCACCCGAGCACCGTGCACCCCCGCCCGCACGGAGGCGGGGGTTACAGCCTCATCCCAGAACCCACGTGTTTGTCCTCATGGTGAGTCTGGGTCCCCTCCCGCCAGGGGCCCGGCCTCTTCCTGTGACCCTGAGCAGAAAGGCTCCCTTCGCCTGGGCACAGGGACAGAGGACGGGCTTTCCTGTCCAGAAGTGGTGGCCACAGGTCAGGGCCAAGACCCCCCAGCAGCCCCTGGCGTGGTGGAGGAGAGGCCAGCTGCCCCGGCCGCCCTGAAGGGCGTGCTGGGCCCTGCCGGCCCTGACTCAGGCTCTCTGGCGCGGGCTGGGTTCCCAGGCCAGGGCCAGCCTCCAGACGCCCACAGAGGGCACTCCCAAGCCAGGAGGCACAGCTGCCTGTAAAGTGTGCGGGGATCCCCTCCTCCATCTGCCCTTCGGCCATGCTGGGCTTCCACAGTGGGGCGAGGTATCCAGCCCACACTCAAGTCCTGGAGGGGCGACCCGGACGGAAGGAGCAACACGGGGTGGGGGCAGGGAGCCAAGCTGGCCTGCAGGTGCTGGTGGCTCAGGTGGCAGGTCAGTGCAGGAAAGAGGTCCAGGGAGGCCAAAGAGGAAGCCTCTTCTATTCAAACCAAGCAGCCTCCCAACGCACCTGTGAGCACGTGCCTGAGCACCGTGTGCCCCCACCCGGCCTCTGGTCCCCCAGGCTCTGCCAGTGCCCGTCAGACCACTGCAGACGTGGAGCTCGGCACCTGGGTTCCAGGGCGGGGCGTGGACGCATCTATGAGGACAAGGACTCTGACGTCAGAGGCTCAGACCATTCCCCACAGGAGCCACCCCTTCCGCTGTTTGCCTCCAAGCTGTGGGGAGCCCAGGAGGAAGGGGCACACAAATCAGTGGACAGATACGAGATCTGCAAAGTGAAGGCACTCAGTCGTGTCCGACTCTGTGACCCCATGGACTGTACGAGGCTTCTCTGTTCATGGGATTCTCCAGGCAAGGATACTGGAGTGGATTGCCATTTCCTTCTCCAGGGGATCTTCCCGGCCCAGGGATCGAACCCGGGTCTCCTGCATTGCAGGCAGACACTTTACCATCTGAGCCATCTGATGGTAGAGATGAAAGAGATCTGGGGTCTTGTTCTAAAGTCTGATTTCACCCGAACCAGACTCCACCTCCACCAGGTGATGCCAGGATCCGAGGCCTCGGGGTCCCAGCGCCAGCCAGGATCAAGGCTCACTGGCCTGAGCTGCGACTTCCCACAGGACGCTGGCAGTGCCAATGTCAGGCACCAGTGGTAACTGTCATAGCTCCAACCCGGCTGCCCGATGGCACCTTCCCTCTGAAACACCCCTGACTGTTCTATACATCAGTGTCTTTTTTGCTGTCTTTTGGACTCTGTGGGAGAGGGAGAGGGCGGGATGATTTGGGAGAATGGCATTGAAAGATGTATAATAGCATATATGAAACGAGTCGCCAGTCCAGATTCGATGCATGATGCTTGGGGCTGGTGCACTGGGATGACCCAGAGGGATGGTATGGGGAGGGAGGAGGGAGGAGGGTTCGGGATGGGGAACACATGTATACCTGTGGCAGATTCATTTTGATATATGGCAAAACCAATACAATATTGTAAAGTTAAATAAAATAAAATTTAAAAAAAAATGAAACACCCCTGACTTCACAGCTGCTCATGTGATGCGTCATGGGCTTGACCGCGTGGTCCGAGCTCCTCCTGGGTGGCACGCTTTGTTAACCTGGCGTCCATCCCAGCTAGGGCCCTGGGCTGATGACTCATCCTGGGCGAGCAGGAGAACGTGCCCAGGGCAGCAGGGGACCCAGTGTGGGGGTGCTGTGGTGAAAGCCAGGGCCCCTGCCACGGGAGACCTCCACACGGATACTGAAATCAGAGCTGGCTTAGGCTTTGCAACTCTCCTTTTACCATAAATAGTACCTCCTCTCTCCTACCCAAGGCAATCTACAGATCCAATGCAATCCCTATCAAATTACCAATGGCATCCGCAGAATTAGACCAATTTTTAAAAAAAAAATTTGTATGGAGACACAGAAGTCCCTGAATGATCAAAGCAATCTTGAGAAAGAAAAACAGAGCTGGAGGGATCCGTTGCCCTGGCCTCAGACTACACTGCAAAGCTATGGGATCAAACCAATATGGAGCTGGCACAGAAACAGACGTATATTCATAGCTCAATGGGACAGGATAGAAAGCCAGAAATAAACCCACACATCGATGGTCGATTAGTCTATGACAAGGGAGGCACGACTATATAATGGAGAAAAGACAGTCTCTTCAATAAGTAGTGCTAGGAAAACTGGACAGCTACATGCAGAATAAGGACATTAGAACATTAACACCACACACAAAAATAAACTCAAAGTGGATTAAAGACCTCAACGTAAGACTGAATACTATAAAACTTTTAAGGGAAAACATGCGCAGACCCCTCTTTGACATAAATTGTAGCAATATCTTTTTGACCCGTCTCCTAGAGTAATGGAAATAAAAACAAAAATAAACAAATAAGACCTAATTAAACTCAAAAGCTTTTGCAAAGCAAAATTAAAAGACAATCCACTTTTCATTGGGAGAATGGGAGAAAATACTTGCAAATGATGCGACTGACAAGGAATTAACTTCCCAAATTTACAAACAGCTCATGCAGCTCAACATAAAATAAATAAATAAATAAATGAGCAGAAGACCTCTATAGACATTTCTCCAAAGAAGATGTACAGATGGGCCATCAGACAGATGAAAAGAGGCCCAGCATCACTAATTATTAGAGAATTGCAAGTCAAAACTACATGAGATATGACCTCACACCAGTCAGAATGACCATGATCAGAAAGTCTAAAACCAAGAAATGCTGGATAGGGTGTGGAGAAGAGGGACCCTCCTACACTATTGGTGAAAGCAAGTGAAAATGAAAATCGCTTAGTCGTGTCTGACTCTTTGTGACCCCATGGACTGTAGCCTTCCAGGCTCCTCTCTCCATGGAATTCTCCAGGCAATTCTACTGGAGTGGGTAGCCTTTCCCTTCTTCAGGGGATCTTCCCAACCCAAGGGATCAAACCCAGGTCTCCCACATTGCAGGCAGATTCTTTACCAGCTGAGCCACAGGGAAGTCCCCACTACTGATGGGAATGCAAATCGATACAGATGCTGCGGAGAACAACATAGAAGCTCCTTTAAAAACTAAAAATAGAACTACCATTTGATACAGCAATCCCACCCCTGGGCATATATCTGAGAAAACCAGGTATCCAAAGGATATATGCACCCCAGTGTTCATTGCAGCACTGTCTACAAGAGCCAAGACGTGGCAGCAACTTCTGTCAGAAGGGATGAACAAAGATGTGGCACATAGACAATGGATTACTCAGCCATTTGAAAGAATGAAATAATGCCATTTGCAGCAACATGGATGGATCTGGAGATTATCATACTAAGTGAAGTATGTCAGGTGGAGAAAGACAAATATGTGATATCCTTTATATGCAGAATAAAAAAAGATACAAATGAACTTATTTACAAAGTAGAAACAGACTCGCAGACTTAGAGAATGAACTTACGGTCAGCAGGAGGGAAGGGCAGTGGGCAGGGAGAGCCTGGGAGGTTGGGACTGAGATATACACAGTGCTGTGTCTGAAACAGGTAGCCAACAAGGAGCTATACATACAGGCACAGCACAGAGAGCTCTGCTCAACATTCCGTAATCGCCTGAGCGGGAAAAGACCTTGAAAAAGAATAGATATGTGAAGGCGTATAACTGGATCACTTAGCCGCACACCTGAAACTTACTGTTAATCAAGTACATTTTAATGTAAAATACTAATTTAAAAAATAATAAATAAGTGAAAAAAATACCTCTTCCTCACCCCTCTTGGGAGCAGTCAGCCTAGCAGCCACCCACACCCAGTATGAATTTGTTCACCCTGCACAGATGCTCTCACAGTCAAAGCAGCTGTATTCACATTTCAGGCCCACCAACCCTGTTGGTCCTGTGAAATTCTGATTTCTCCGCCCAAAAAGAGACTCAAACGTGGTCCCAGTCTTGTGGAATTTCAGGATATCAAAGATTAAGGACACATCTCTGGAGTGCCTAGAAAGGGAAGGGAGAGGCTAACCACAGGGGAATCAGCAAGAGACTTCCCATCAGTCACAGTGGGTCCCAGAACACAGCAGAGTCGACCTTTAAAGTCATGAGGAGCATATTTTGGACTCAGAATCTGTCCTCAGCCAGACCAGCAATTACGTTTGGAGACAGAACTCCCAGATATGCAAATCTGGGAGAAGTAATCTGTTAATTCTCCTTTTGTGCCCTGTCGGAGAAAGACTTGAGGATGCACTCCAAAAAGTCAACAATAGCAACAATAGAAAGAATTCAAGAAAAAGAAGGAAATGGGATCCAAGAAAATAGCTGCGTTAACTCAGGTGTGCAACATGGAAATAAATTCTAGTCTCAGGGCCTGGAGAACAGCCAGTTCCAACCCACTGAAGGGAAGCTGGCTGGGTTTCCTGATGCGCCAAGGAAGGCATGCTTGCTCCATCGATGTGGGGAAAAAAAGGCAGCAATGCCAGGGTAAAGAGTTACCGATGAGTGTCATGGGCTCAGATGAAGCATCCTGACATGATCTGGAGCAGTTGACAGCCTGTAAAAATTATACATCCGTTTCAACATGGGTCCTGGATCATCCCCCTGCCAGCAGCCGGGTTTAGTAGTATAGGAAAGGAATAGTATTTGTAGTATCATAATATACGTTAGCGTTACAGAGTTAACATAGTGGCAATTACAGGGGAGAGACTGATAACAGATTGAAGGCAGAGAGGAAATGCTACAAACCCTCCGCCATCGGTTTATTAAACTGCAACGCCTCACTTCCTCCCCTCTTTTCCTGGCTTTAGTTTTCTCCGTAGCTCTCGCCACCACCTGACACGCTGCAGATTTTGCTTAGGAAGTTTGCTCGTTGTTTGCCTCTCTCTACTTGGAAGTCGGCTTTTGTCTGTATTGCTTGCTGCCCAGCGGTGCCAGTGTTTAGCACGTGTTCACGACTTCTTGTGGAGAAAGGACAGCTGAACAGTGTAAATGTCAGGGCACCGCTGACACAGGATTGGGGGGGACAGTGTGGAGAGAGGGGCCCCCCTTCTTCCTCTGACACAGAAGGGAGATGGAAGGGTGTGTCCAAGGCTGGTCCATGCCTGGGATTCGGACCTATCCATGAAAACTCGGGAGGGCTATAAATGACATACCAAAATTTAGTGGAAGTGGAGGAAGTCGAAACGACTTAAACTTCTCTTTCGTACTGAAAAGTCAAATGGAAGTTGTTTAAAATTGACACGTGCAGGGGCAGAAGTAGAAGCATGTTATTTAGAATTACAGTGGTAACAAGATCCGAAAACATAAACTGTTCAAATGGTTCTCTCCTGAGAAAGGGAATGGGGCAGGAAACATTTCTTTTTCACTTCGTATCCGTCCGTCCACACAGATTTAATATTTGTACTTTGTGTGTATTGCTTTTATAATTTTTTTAAAATGTTGGGGAAAAGCCATGGGCACAGACGGCAATGTCCTTGTTTCTTGTAAAAATGTCTTCGCTTGTTCTTGATTTAGTCTTATTCCCCTGGACTTCACAGAGGGTCCGTATGAAAAATGGCCATCCGAAGGATCTGAAAGCCGCAGTGAGAGATGTTCATGTCCATTATGTCACCTGGCGTCCCTAAACGAGGATTCATGCCCCACATCTCTCCTAGAATGTCTCACAGGAAGAAAGTTTGTCTCAACTATGGAAAAATATCTACAGTAGATACAGAAGACCAAAGAGCTGGCATTTTTAATAAAGAGAAACGTTCTGAAGTTAATAAGAAAAATTCCTAAATATCTCAATACAAAAAAGAAGATAAAGAATATAAAAAAAAACTTACCAAAGGAGAAATGAAAAACCATCAAATAAAACAGCAAATTAACTTTCTTACCCCTCAGCCAGGGGAATTGAAAAAGGAGGAGGGACAAGAAGAGAAGAAGGAGGGGAGGAGGGGGAGGGGATGGGGGAGGAGGGGATGTGGGAAGGAGAGGGGGAGGAGGGGGAGGGTACCTGGGGAGGAGGGGGAGGGAAGAGAGGGGCGGAAGGGAGAAAGAGAGAGACAGGCAGTAATGGTGGGGGGGTGGGGTTGGGGATCTTACACCGTTTTCCATGGGCCAACTGGAGGAAGTCCAGCAGTTCAGCTTCTAAGAGCTGAGGCTAAGGAAATAATTGGTTAAGGGTGCAAAGCTGTGTATCAGTCCAGTGACAGGTGTTGGAGACTCTGTGGCCCGTGCAGTGTGCGGACAGAGGCAGAGACTGGAGTGACGGAGGACGACCAGGGACCGCTTAGAACCACCAGTGACTGGAGAGAGATGGGGAGGATGCTCCACCAGAGCCCCCGGAGGGAGAGTGGTCCTGCCCACACCTTGCTTTTGGACTCTGGCCTCCTGAGCTGTGGAAGGACACATTCTGTTATTGGAAGCCACCAGCCTATGGCACCTGGTCACATATCCTGGAAGCTACGTGTGATTCTCAACAACGGAAGATGGGCCGGCAGTCCTGGGCTGGACAAGGGCACCCAGCGTAGCAGGTGCTTCCCACGGGGGCCTCCGGCTCTGGCCCATGGCAGCTGCCCTCCGTGTCACTGTGTCAGCTGGAGCTCACAGGGTTCTATGCCCAGAAGGAAGATGGACGAAGAACCCCGGGGGTAGTCTGGGTCAGTTTGATTTCTCCCCTCCCCTCTGCAGTCAACGGTGTCCACGAAAGTATATCAGGTGAACCAGATGTGGCTTCAGGGGACCACCTGGTAAGTGGCCTCAGAGGATGGAGGGCTTCCCAGTGAGCTAGACCCATGGGACTAGGACACGTGCAGCAGACAGAGCAATGTTTCAGTGTTCAGTGTATCTTAAAATGGTAGGTCCTGCCTCTTACTTTAAAAATAGGCCATATAGACCGGGGGAAAATATTTGCAAATGATGCAACTGACAGGAGACTAATTTCCAAAATATACAAACAGCTCTTACACTCAACAACAACGATGAAAAACAACCCAACTGAAAAATGGGCAGAAGACTTACATATACTTCTACAAAGAATTCAAACAGAAAGTTAATAGGGACATGAAAAGATGCTCAACATCACTAATTATTAGAGAAATGCAAAGCAATACAATGAGGTAGCACCTCACACCAGTCAGAATGGCTATCATTTTTTAACAACAAATGCTGGAGAGGGTGTGGAGAACAGGGAGCAGGCCTCCACTGCTGGTGGGAAGGTAAGCTGGTGCAGCCACTATGGAGAACAGTATGGAGGTTCCTCAGAAAGCTAAAAATAGGGCTGCCATATGGCCCTGCAATCCCATCCTGGGCGTGTGTGAGCGCATGCTAAGTGGCTTCATCGTGCCGGACTCTGTGTGACCCCATGGACTGTAGCCCACCAGGCTCCTCTGTCCATGGGATTCTCCAGGCAGAGTATTGGAGTGGGTTTCCTTGCCCTCCTCCAGGAGATCTTCCCAACCCAGGGATTGAACCATCACCTCCCATGTCTCGTGCATTGGGAGGTGGGTTCTTTACCACTGGTGCCACCCGGGAAGACCACTCCTGGGCATATATCCGGACACAAACTCTAATCTGAAAGGATATATGTACCCCTATGTTCATAGCAGCACTATCCATGAGAGCCAAGACGTGAAAACAGCCTACATGTCCATCGAGAGATGAATGGC
Organism: Bos taurus; assembly: GCF_002263795.3. NCBI lineage: Eukaryota > Metazoa > Chordata > Mammalia > Artiodactyla > Bovidae > Bos > Bos taurus. The sequence goes on from NC_037353.1 coordinate 49,306,279, forward strand.
CAGAGAAGACGCGCTGCGCACACACGTGGAATACTATTCAGCTATTCAAGAGGAAACAACACCACTCACGGCAACGTGGATGGACCGAGAGGTTACCATACCAAGTGAAGTCAGCCAAACGCCTGCGACATCACTGCTGCTGCATCCAGAAGGGGCTCGAATAAACGCACCACGAAGCAGAGGCAGACCCGGAGAAGAAATTCGCGGTTGCCAAGGGGACGGGAGGCGGAGGAGGGGCGGACTGTCGCACATACGTATCTGTCGGACGTAACGCGAACTGTTACGTACAGAACGCACGAACAACAGGCTCTTTCTCTAGAGCCCAGGGAACTGTATTCAGCGTCCCGTGATAAACCGTAGTGGAAAAGAATATGAAAGAGAATGTGTGTGTATAACTGAAGCATTTTGCCGGACAGCAGAAATCAACACACCTTGTAAATCAACTATACTTCAATAAAATAATTTCCAAAAAAAGCCCATATAGGAACTTGATACAATATCTGGAAAGTGATGCATCCTTCTCAGCTCTGGTAAGAAAGAGCTAAAAATACCACAAGCCACTGAATGAGACAAAAAAGAAGCAGGCTCACAGATCTAGAGAATAAACTAGTGGTTAGCAGCTTTATACAAATAATAATAAGATAGCATTAATATGAGCTACAAGGGTATATTGTACAACTTGGGGAATAACTATATAATATAAATAACTATTATATAAATAACACTCATATAAACAATATAAATGGAGTATAACCTTTAAAAATGATGAATAGCAATATTGTACACCTGTAAGTTAGATAATATTGTCTAGCGACTATACTTCAACGAAAATGAAACAGAAAGGCTAAACAGAACGAACCTGGCTCTGTCTAACCAGAGGCACCAACCGTGCGGGAGCCAGGTGTCAGCTCTGGCACCTGAGGAGTCCCGGGCACCACTTAGCCGGACTTCCAGGCTCAGATGTGGCACGCCCCTTTGACTCTTGCCGCAGCCCTGTGAAGCTAAGTCACGACTCACTTCCTGGCAGATGTTTCAAGGGCCGAAGTGCTAGTGTCAGTCACCATTTGATCCCCCTTCTGGGTGGCTAAAAAGCCAGTTTAGGAGGAGACAGGACGGCCCAGGGCCCTCGCAGCTGTCTGGCTCACCTAGACCCGTACGTGAGCCAGAGATGACTTGGGTTACTTTAAGCTGCCACGGTTGGGGAGTCCTCTGTTATTACTTAGCTTATCCTAACAAACTACAGACACAATCTGAGCATCTATCAGGAGAAGGAGCTAAGTCCAGGCTGTAACCTGTGCGGAGCCCAGTGCTGCCTGCTGAGGGCACACAGAGCGGCCGCCCCCCTGACTGTCCCCAGAGAGCCAGGCTGGTCGCTGAGCAGCAGAGGCGAGGAATACACACGGGAGGGCCAAGCGTGGCACACAGCCTCAGCTGGGACCTCCACGCAGAGGCACAGAGGCGCAGCACCACAAGGCCAGGAGAAAGCGCGGCCCCCAGGCGTGCGGGGGGCACGGAGCCCAGGGGTCGCAGGAACATGGGGGCCCGGTGGAATGTACACACACAAGAAGAAATAAGGACATCTGCATAGTCAGGAACGCACTCACAAAATGGGATACAGCCACACAATGGGATATTATTCAGCCATAAAAAGGAATAAAATGAGTTACAAGCTGGACTCAAGATAGGCGGGAGAGACATCAACAACCTCAGATATCCGAATGATACCCCTCTAATGGCAGAAAGAAGAGGAACTAAAGAGCCTCTTGAGGAGGGTGAAGGGGAGAGTGAAAGAGCCAGCTTAAAACTAAATATTAAAAAAACTTAAGATCACAGCATCCCGCCTCATCACTTCATGGCAAATAGAAGGGGCAAAGGAGGAAGTAGTGACAGATTTCGTCTCCTTGGGCTCTAAGATCACTGCGGATGGTGACTGCAGCCATGGAACCAGAAGACGCTTGCTTCTGGGCAGGAAAGCGATGACAAACCTAGACAGTGGGTTGAAAAGCGGAGGCATCACTCGGCCAGCAAAGGTCCATATGGTCACGGCTGTGGCCTTTCCAGTGGTCACATACGGCTGTGAGAGCTGGACCATAAAGAAGGCGGAGCACCAACGAATTGATGCCTTCAACCTGTGATGCTGGAGAAGGCTCCTGAGAGTCCCTTGGACAGCAAGGAGATCAAACCAGTCAATCTTAAGGCAAATCAACCCTGAATACTCATCGGAAGGACAGAGCTGAAGCTGAAACTCCAGTATTTTGGTCATCTGATGCGAACAGCTGTCTCGTTGGAAAAGTCCCTGATGCTGGGAAAGACTGAGAGCAGGAGGAGAAGGGGGCTTCAGAGGATGAGATGGCTGGATGGCATCACTGATGCAATGGACATGAACTTGGGCAAGCTTCAGGAGATGGTGAGGGACAGGGAGGTCTGGTGTTCTGCAATTCACTGATATTCTCTTCCTGCTTTTTAATAAAGCAGGCATCCATGTGGGCTTTGCTGCAGTGACCGCCCACTGTGTGCCCATCAGGCTGGGAGAGCAAGGTCCTGAGAACCTCAGAAAGTGCTCGTGAGCTTCTGGAAAAATGCACGTATGATCTGCTCAATAATCTCGGCCAGCTCGTCCCAGTTTCTGGATGGCCTTGCAGTTGTTTATGATGAAGCTGAACTGGGCTCCTTATCAGTCCCCTCACCGTTGCAAGGTTCTGGGTATAAACCACGTCCTTGGAGGGGTAACTAAAAGATGGATTAGACAGGAAGGTCATCCCTTTTTCTTGGTGCAGATAACTCAGACGCAGGCCTGTGGCTGGTGAGAACTCCCCCCGTCGGTGGGCTGTGGTCCTCATTTCACGTGGGTCCAGGCTGGTGTCTTAGGTAAGAAGACTCATGAGGCTGGAGTGGAAAACAGCACATGTACTCATGTGCTGCCCTGGGCAGCAGCACAGGGCACAGAGGGACACCACTGTATACAGTTCCCAGCACGTGGCAGGCATTTTAGGTGGGGTTCTTCAGGTTGCAAAAAAAGAGATAAATCTACTCTAACTTCTTGGGCTCTAAAATCACTGCAGATGGTGACTGCAGCCATGAAATTAAAATACACTTGCTCCTTGAAAGAAAAGCTATGAACAACCTAGACAGCATATTTCACTTTCGACAAAACAGACTTGGAGTTCCAAAGGCGGCCTGGGTCTAGAATGGCTGTTGGATCCTTATGTGAATGAAAGTCGCTCAGTCGTGTCCAACTCTTTGCAACCCCATGGACTAAGCAGTCCATGGAATTCTCCAGGCCAGAATACCGGAGTGGGTAGCCTTTCCCTTCTTCAGGAGATCTTCCCAACCCAGGAATCAAACCAGGGTCTCCTGCATTGCAGGCAGATTCTTTACCAGCTGAGCTATCAAGGATCCTTAGGAGTGGAACCTTATTTCCATATGCTCACCCTTGACGTGGGCTTTGAGAGAAGCATGTGGACACTAGCCAAAGGGGCACCATGAGCAACAGCAGGACCTCGTCCACGAGCAGGACAAGTCTGACTTTGCCACAGGGGTGGGTCCTGCATCTTGTGGGTCCCACTTGGAGCCCTCCTATCTGCTGGTGGCTGGTCAGCTCTCCGCTCCTTCCGGCTCAGGGGGACGTGCAGCAGCCCTGAGGTCTGGGGTCTGGGTTCCCACGTTGGGCTTTGTTCTTGCCCTGAGGTTTTGGAGGAAAACACCAGCCTGGCAAATTTAGCCCTGAATTCCAGCCAAAGTGGAGGCAGGACATGTTCAGATCCACGGGTCCCGCTTTGTGGAGGCCTTGAGACGCCCATTGGGAAGGCCTGTGGGATGGCGGTAGAGACCCTGAGGACAGGAGCAGGCTGAGGAGAGGAAGACCCATGTGCCAACCTGAGACGTCTTCTCCTGGGCAGTGTCTGCATGTTCAGGTCTCAGCGCCGGGGGCATGGGAGCTGGTGAGCGCGGTCAGGCTGCTGTGACCGCCCAGTGCTGGGGGCGGGGCGCGGGGCGGGGTGCTGGCTGCTCCAGGGCCGGGCCTTGTCACTGTGTCTGTTTGATGTGTCTCTCTCAACTGGGCAGCAGCACAGGGCACAGAGGGATGCCACTGTATACAGTTCCCAGCACGTGGCAGGCATTTTAGGTGGGGCTCTTCAGGTTGCAAAAAAAAAAAGATAAATTTACTCTTAACTTTTTGGGCTCCAAAATTACTGCAGATGGTGATTGCAGCCATGAAATTAAAACACGCTTGCTACTTGGAAGAAAAGCTATGACCAACCTAGACAGCATATTAAAAAGCAGAGACATTACTTGGCCCACAAAGGTGCATCTAGTCAAAGCTAAGGTTTTTCCAGTAGTCATGTTTGGATGTGAAAGTTGGACCATAAAGAAAGCTGAGTGCCGAAGAAGATGCTTTTGAACTGTGGTGTTGGAGAAGACTCTTGAGAGTCCCTTGGACTGCAAGGAGAGCCAACCAGTCCATCCTAAGGGAAATCAGTTCTGAATACTCACCGGAAGGACTGATGCTGAAGCTGAAACTCCAATACTTTGGCCATCTGATTTGAGGAACTGACTCATTGGAAAAGCCCCTGATGCTGGGAAAGATTGAAGGTGAGAGGAGAAGGGGACGACAGAGGATGAGATGGTTGGATGGTGTTACTGACTCGATGGACATGAGTTGGAGCAAGCTCCGGGAGTTGGTGATGGACAGGGAAGCCTAGTGTGCTGCAGTCCATGGGGTCACAAAGAGTCAGACACGACTGAGCTACTGACCTGACCTGACCTGACCTGAACTCTAACTCAAACCCAAAGGTGGTGCCAGCGCTGCTTTTGGGTGGGGGTTTGGTTGCAAGACTCTGACAGAGGCCGTTTACTGATGGGACATCAGGAGCTCCTGGAATTCGTGGCAGAAGGGGCACCGGGGATTCTCCAGACATCTCAGGGCAGGAGGCAGACAGTAGTTCAGGTGGCAAGGTCCGAGGGGTCCCCTATCCTGCACAGCTGGGTCCCAAGTGTCTCAGGTCCTGTGAGGGCGCCCCATCCCACACTGAGGATGCTGGGGGCACCACCTAGGCTATGCAGTGGTCACTGCCCCAGGAGGACTGAAGCCTTGGTGGCCGGGCAAGAACTCCAGGCAGTTCAGGGGTCCCCAGCCCCCAGGAAACCAGGTCACAGAGCAGGAGGTGAGCAGCGGGCGACTGAGTGAAGCTTCATCTGTATTTACAGCCACTCCCCATAGCTCGTGTCACCACCTGAGCTCCGCTTCCATCAGCTCAGCCACAGCATTAAATTCTCACAGGAGTGTGAATGCCAGCCCCAAAGTCAGGACAGTATATCCTGAGATTGCCCCCAAACAGCATGGAGGTGCCCGAGAAATGTAATCGGTTGAATCACCCCCAAACCATCCATCACCCGCAGCCCGTGGGAAACTCGTCTTTCACGAAACTGGTCCCTGGTGCCCAAAAGGGGGATGGCTGAGACAGATGTATGCAGAGCTCGAGGGCGGTGGTGCCGGCTCTCACAGCTGTCGGGGGCCCAGGGACAGGAATGGATCCCTGCCACCCAGCAGAGAGGTGGGGCTCAGAGCCGGACGGGTAGCGAGGGCCAATGTCCCTGTGGTTTCACCCCTGGGCTGGAGGCACAGCCTCACGCACGCTGAACAGCAGCCCCCACTGTGGCTGACCAGGAGTCAGGGAGGTTCCCGTCCATTCCTCGCCCTGAGGTCCCACCCTGGTTCTCTGGTCACAGTTTCCTGGGCTGGGACCTCACATGGCAAACAGGTGACCATTACTTTCTATGGGAAAAGATGCCATGGAGGTTCTTGAGAGACTTCCCTGGTGGCCCAGTGGTGAAGAATCCACCTTCCAATGTAGGGGACGCAGGTTCGATCCCTGGTTGGGGAGTTAAGACCCCAGATGTCATGGGACATCTAAGCCCGTGGGCCTCAACTAGAGAGCCTGCATGCTGCAGCGAAGACCCAGGGCGGCCAAAAAATTAAAAACAGGTTCATGAGAGGAGAGGCTTATCCTGGACTATCCGGGTGGCCCTAGCTGCCATCATGCCTCCTTCTGGAGGGACCCAGGGGAAGGTTTGGTTCAGATCACAGCACGGAGGGCTTGGGGGAGGCATATGAGGACAGAGGCAGAGACGGGAGTGAAGTGGCCACAAGCCAGGGACGCCAGGCACTGCCGGCCCCCCGGAGGCGGGAGCAGGCGGCAAGCACCGCCCCCTCCCCGGAGCCTGTGGAGAAGCCTGGCCCTGCAGGACTCCCTGAGTTTGAGCTCCAGCCTCAGGGCTGTGAGAGAGTTAAGTTTCTGTTGATTCAAATACACTTCAGGGCTTCCTTGGTGGCTCAGTAGTGAAGGATCTGCTTGCCTGTGCAGGAGGCACAGGTTTGATCCCTGGTCTGGGAAGACTCCACAGGCTGCAGAGCAACTCAGTCTGCACACCACAGCGACTGAGCCTGAGCTCAGAGCCTGGAGCCCAGCTACCGAGTCCACAGGCCGCAACGACTGAAGGCCGTGTTCCCTAGAGCCAGCGCTCGGCCACAGGAGAAGCCTCTGCCGTGAGAGGCCCGTGCACCGCAGCTCGAAGGCAGCCCCGTTCTCTGCAACTCGAGAGGGCCCTGGCGCAGCAAGGAAGACGAGCGCAGCAACAGATACATACAGACGTCTTTACAAAACCAAAAGAACGCTGACAGACGGTGAACGCGGCAGGCGGAAGCAGCGGCAGGCGGTGCAGCGGCCCACCCCCGAGAGGGCGCCGGGTTCACGGCGCCCAGCTCCTTGCTGAGGCCGCGGGGCGGGCCACAGTGCCGAAGCTCACGCGGGCCTTTCGGAAGCTTTTTGGCTCCAGAGTCGCTCCTGGGCCCCGTCCAAGGGAGGGTCTCTGCGGCTCCCATCTCCCCTCCTGCGTCCTTCCTTAGACCAGGCGCCCGCAGGCTTGAGGAAGAGCTGGGACTCGGGGGCAGGCGGGAGGCTCTGCTGTGCAGTGACGGTCAAGTTTTTGTTCTCTTCTCGAGCTGCTCCTGGGCCCGTCTGGACGGCCTGACGGAACCCCAGAAACTCGGAGCCTCCAAGGCCCCTCCATCTGGGGGCGGCTTCAGTTGAGATCACCGTGCGAAGAGGGAGACTGGGCGCCCTGGGGCGATCAGACAGCGCCACCTCCTGCACAGGGCCTCGGACGGGCCAGTGGGAGGCCACCAACCTCGGGTCGCCGACCAGCCAGCGGGTGGAAAACAGCAGTGAGAACCGCGGCCGGAACTCACCGCCACACACCCACCGGGAGCCAGGCCCGGCCGCCTGCCCCGCCTGCCCCCCGGCCCTGCCCTCGCACAGACAAGACCGCGCATGAGCCGGTGAAGGCCGGGGACACGTCATGTGCAGGCCGGGGACATGCCGAGTGCACCGGGGAGCCAGAGCCGGCCTCAGCCCCGCCCTTCCCTGCCTCCCTGTGGAAAGCTGCTTCTTATCAAAACAAGCAGTTCCTGCAAAGGCTCACATTTTACACCCAGGTTCCTTTGTTCCAACAATGCGGTGAGACCTCGGATATGAGTGAAAACATCCCTTCAGAGGGAAGCATTGTAAGGACACCTTTTCCATTTCCCTGTCCAGTGCGGGCCGCAGCCCTGGGGGCAGGGGGCCAGGACTGGGAGGCCGCTGGGTCTGGGGGCCTCCTGCCTTTCCTCCCCTCCAGACCCTGCCCCTGTCCTGTCCCTCCACCTCCAGGCCTGAGGGAGTCCCTCTACCCTACGTCGGGGTGATCGTCCCCAGCTGGGAGCCACTGTCTCTCATGCTTGTTGATGACAAGAGCAGTTGAAACCGAAAGGGCAGGCGGTTGCAGCCCTGATGGATCGGAGGCCCAGAGGGTGGACGTGGGCTTGGAGCCGGGCGCTAGGTCCCTGGTTGGAGTCACGCCAAGGACACGGGTTGGGAGAGCTCGGCCCCTTGGTGAGGAGGGGAGCCCTTGGAACCATCTGCCCTCCACCTCATCTTTTCTCCTTTCAAGGGGGTTTCAAGTTGGAACCATGGCTGGTGTCTTGAAGGATTCATCTGGGCCTTCCTGGGGGGTTTAGGAATGACAGACCAAGAGAGAATTTCGGAACCAGACGGTTCTCGTAAAACAAAATAATGGATTCCTTCCAAGTATGCGATATTGATTTACATCACCTAAGAAGTCATCCTAACACTCTGCGAAGGATATGTTTTCAGTTCTAAAATCTTCTAATGCATATGTCAATTTTAACGGATTTTTCCCTGTTAGGTCTAAATCTTTCCTTTGGATCATGCCACGCAGCTGTCGTGAGCACTGATAATGTGACAAATGGGGTTAGGATACGCATTTCCATTTTCCAAATGAGCCTTTCTTGTGAGGCTGCGGCTGGCCTGCCTCCTTCCAGGCAAATGAGCCCAAAGGCTCAGGCGGCGACGAGAGAGGGGTGCCCAGTGTGGGCTGAGGCTCCGTCTCAGGAGCCGAGGCAGGGCGGGCCTGCCTCCCCACGCGGTGTCAGCCATGGGCTGGCCTTGCCAGGCAGCTCACGCCTAAGTGTCTGTTGACAACGCTGGTATTATTACGATCACTCTTGTGCAGACGAGGACTCTGCGGCCCGGAGACAGAACGGCTGTCTGTTCTGTCAGCTTCCCCATGGGGTGCTCGGCCTGTGCAGGTGCCCCTCTGGGCGTGTCTCCATGATGAACCCCCTTAACCCTCCCCGCAGGGCGCTGCGGGTCGTCCGAGCTTTATAGATGAGGAAACCGAGGTGTGGAGGGCTTCAGACGTTCATCTGAGGCCACGCAGCAGGAAAGCGGGTCGCCGGCTCCAGGCTCCAGTGATGAGAGGCACAGACGGGACCCTTTCCAGGCAGAAGGCAGGTTCCAACCCCTCCTGCCCCCTCCCCGTGGCAAGGCAGGCAGGTCGGCCAGGCTGGGCAAGGCTCTCTGCCCACCACCTCACTCGATCCCGGCTGAGGCCAGCGGGGAAGGTGGCGTCAGTCCCCACACGTGGCTGGGCCCTGGGCCACCTTTGGTTTCCACGCGCTGCAGACAAGCATCAGGGGACGTCAGGGGGCGTGGGGCCATCGGGGGTGCTGGGGCTGTGCGCCCCCCGAGCAGACTCAGCGGCACTGCAGGGCAGCTCCGTGAGCCCTTCCTTGAATGAGCTGTGTGTAGCTTTGCTTCTTTATTGATTTTGCTGCCTCGCTTTGCCAGGTTTTCCCCAGGACTTTACCATAATCATGTTTTCTAGTCAGGCTGATGATGTCTCCCTTAAGAGGTATTAATATCGGAATAAATTGTTCTTAAGGTGCATCTACTTATGAAATAAACCATAACAAGCGCACTGCAGTGTTCCATGGAGCACAGTACACATCATAATACGTAGGGGACTCTCGGTGTTCACGCTTAGTTCTGACTTCCCCCAGTGAGTCTGCGAGGGCCAGGATGCCTTTCTAGGACAATCTCTGCCAGTCAGGAAAACCCAGCGACGCTTTGTCCAAATGAGGTGGGGTGCTCGGCCGGAGCAGCCTGGGTGGTCAATTGGGCCCTGGGAGCCCTCTGCACAGGAAGAAGGTGCAGAGCATTTTTGAGATCTTCGTCCCCCCGGCCCATTGGAGAGTTCACTGCGTAAACCCCAAAACCCCTGCTTCAGGAGGACATCCCTGCGTGGGAAGCTCTCGTCTTTAATGGTAGGTGTCAAATGCATCACCGTATCTAAATATTCATCATTAAGTATTAAACATTTGTTCTAAATAGCACTGTGAAATGCAAACGAGAGCAGCTGTGTGATATCTTAATATAAAATTTATTAAATCTGTTGCCCCAAACTTTCCAACCTCACTGCAAAGCTGTGCACTCACCACTAGCAAACATAGATGTGTCAGAGCTGGGCCGCCTCTTCTGGGAGTCAAAATGTCGGGGCAGTGGGCACGCAGGAAGGATGGTGGGGCTGGGGGGACCAGCCACCATCACCCGGGATAATGGGAAATGAGGCTTTGCCTGCTTTGTGTCCCCCGCCTCAGAAAAACTACTGCCTCAGTTAAAAGAACCCTCAGGCTTCGCCATCACAGGAAACCCAGGTGCCTCCACGCCAGAGACCCCGGGGCTCCTGCAGTGTGGGCAGGGCAGGGTGAACGGCTGGCCAGAGCTGCAGGGTCCACAGCTCTGTGCAGAGAGGACCTGCAGGCAGCTGGGCCCCCACCATCCTGGGCCACTGGGAGATGCACCCCAAAAGGACCCCTAAGGATGCACCCCAAAGGAAAGAGCACTCAGGGGCTGGTCAGAGTCTCGGAGGCCTCGATTCAGGTACATGGATACTCAGAGCTGTCTCTGTGGGACCTCTGCCGACCACGAGGAGCTCGGGACTGGGCGGGTGGGTGGAGCCAGCACGCAGGGCTAGTTACCTGGTGGGTTGGTCGGTTAGCTGACCCATCAGGTGCTCCCTGCTCCCCCTGCACAGCATCACTCACACCCGGGCGTCGCCCTGGAAAAGATGTCACCTGGCCGTGGTGCATCTTTTTGTTGTTGTTGTTCTTTCTTCTTATTATTATTTAATTTATTTATTTTAATTAGAGGCTAATTACTTTACCATATTATTGGTTTTGCCATACATCAGCATGAGTCCACGACAGGTGTACACGTGTCCCCATCCTGAACCCCCTCCCACCTCCCTCCCCGGACCACCCCTTTGGGTCATCCCAGTGGAAACATGTGTCATATCGTATAAGAAACGAATCGCCAGTCCAGATTTGATGCCATGGTGCATCTTAAGCGAGGTCGCCCGCCCCACCCCCATGCCTGCAGGACGTTCGGAAGCCGCTACTGCACTCGGGGCTTCTCCTCCCCCGTCCCGATGCTGCCCTCTGCTCCTCGAGGCCGCCTGCACGTGGTACCTGCTCCATAAGCCTCCTGGACCATTGTAAGAACAAGTGGATGTCACACATGGCCTGCGAGAGAGCTCACGAGTGTGGGCCCCGCCCCACCTTCAGCGTTAAACACCTGTGAGAGAGCTCACGAGTGTGCGCCCCGCCCCACCTTCAGTGTTAAACGTGAACACACTACTTGACACATTTTCAACACGATGCACAACAGGAAACGTGTTTTATGCTGAGCCGGTCCTCTCGTATTTATATTTCTGTGCGTGCCGTGCTCAGTCACTCAGTCGTGCCCGACTCCTTGCAACCCCATGGACTGTAGCCCACCAGGCTCCTCTGTCTATGGGGATTCTCCAGGCAAGAATGCTGGAGTGGGTTGCCATGCCCTCCTGCAATGGATCTTCCCTAGTCAGGGATCGAACCCAAGTCTCCTGCATTGCACATGAATTCTTTACCATCTGAGCCACGTACTCTCTAAGATGCAGTTTTAACATTTTCCCATCTCTGACATGCACCATCTTACAATCAAAGGCACCGTCTCACAGTGAACTGCTGCCCGGCACCCTCCTCACTAATGGTACCATGTGGGGTGAATTTCCTTCTTCTTAATAGTGATTCAGCATGGATGAAAGGATTTTGAGTGCAGAAAAGCACCCAAGCAGGGCAGCCGATTTGGATTTTGTGCTGAACCCAGAATTCAATATGGGGAGGTCCCAAGTTTCTTTTGCAAAACAGCTACCCAGCACTTTGGGAACCTGAAGGAGGGAAGAGGCCCTCAAGGAGACGAGGCTGGGTTGTGTTTGGTGACCAGGACACGAGCTGAAGGACTGACCACACCCCTCCCAGCATCGTAGCCCGAGGCAGGAGAAGTGGCTGAGGCCTCGGAGTTGATGAGGAACTCAGGGCACCAGGAAGCTGCTGGGACTGACACTGGGGTGTCAGACGTCTGTCATTAATGCCTTTATCACAGTTGAGTCACGTGTTTTCTTTCTTGCTGCTGCTGCTGCTAAGTCACTTCAGTCGTGTCTGACTCTGTGCGACCCCATAGACGGCAGCCCACCAGGCTCCCCCGTCCCTGGGATTCTCCAGGCAAGAACACTGGAGTGGGTTGCCATTTCCTTCTCCAATGCATGAAAGTGAAAAGTGAAAGTGAAGTTGCTCAGTCGTGTCCAACTCTTAGTGACCCCATGGACTGCAGCCCACCAGGCTCCTCCATCCACGGGATTTTCCAGGCAAGAGTACTGGAGTGGGTTGCCATTGCCTTCTCCGGTTTTCTTTCTTATTTGTTCATAAAATCATCATAGAGTGGGCCCTCCAGATCCACGGGTTTGGGATCTGTAGAGTGAATCAGTCGCAAGTAGAATTCCATTATACGTAAGGGCTGTGCGCATCCTTGATCAGGTACGTACAGAGGTCCTGGAGCCCATCCCCAGAAGATACCCAAGTTGTACATCCTACAACTCCTAGCACTTAGACGATGAGCGGAAAGATGCTTAACTAACAAAGGTCTTGGAAACCGGTACCTTTAGTGCATGACTCACTGCTGAACATTCTCTATTTCATTCTACTTCATTGTCTGAAGCTTCTGGCCGTAACCCACTACACTGACCTCCCGGCCCACTGCCATCTGCGATTTGAGAAGACGATCCAGGCAGCCCTCTCCTCCGCTGCACACGGGAAACTGCCCCCTCTCCGAGAGGAGGGAGAGAGGCGTGGAGTCTGAACCAATGCCGTCTGACAAAAACACAACCAGGGAGCTGGATCCCACATGTCACAGCTAAGAGTTCGAGCGCCACAACTAAAAGATCCCATGTGCCCCAACTCAGGTCTGGGGTTACAAAAGAAGTAACCAAATATTAGGGGAAAGAACAAGAGCCACAGGCACAGCTGAAAATTTCCCAGTAGCCACATGAAAAGTGTAAAAAGGAGTAGGTGAAATTATTTTTGATACTATATTTCATTTAACCCAACATATTAAAATATGCCACCTTAATATGCAAACATATGCAAAAATTCTCAGTGAGCTATTTTACACCCTTGTCTTCATACTGAGTGTGTGAATCTGGTGTGGGCTGACACTTACAGCCCATCTTTGTTCAGACAAGAGAGCTTTCAAGTGTCTCCCTGTTGGAGGGCACAGCTCTGGAGCTGGGGTGAGCAAAGCTGTCAGGGAGAGGGCCGAGTGACACGTTTTAGATTCTGTCAGTCGACGGTCTTTGGCCCAACTCCTCAACCCGGCCTCTGTCGTGTGGAAGCAGAAAGCAGACACGGAGGACACCTGCATGTCTTCAGTCGTGCTCCATGACAACGTGTTTACAAGAACAGACTTGTCCCAAGGGCCAGAGTTTGCCAACCGCTGATGTGGGTCATTCCAGGCCTGAAGCCAGCACATCTCAGACTCTCCAGCTCGAGCCAAAGAACCCTTGTTTACTGTTGGCCCAGTGAGTAAAAGTGAAAGTCACTCCGTTATGTTCGACTCTTTGCGACTATACAGTCCATGGAATTCTCCAGGCCAGAATCCTCGAGTGGGTAGCCTTTCCCTTCTCTAGGGGATCTTCCCAACCCAGGAATCAAACCAGGGTCTCCTGCATTGCAGGCGGATTCTTTCCTAGCTGAGCTACCAGGGAAGCCCAAGAATACTGCAGTGGGTAGCCTGTCCTTTCTCCAGTGGATCTTCCCGACCCAGGAATCAAACTGGGGTCTCTTGCATTCCAGGCAGATTCTTTACTAGCTGAGCTACTAGGAAAGCCAGGTCTTCAAAATTCCCACTGAAGCTCTGCCGTTTCAGGCTCCACGCACCGAGGCCCTAGGCGGCCCTCCTCTGGGGCAATTCCCTCCCCTTTCTGCTCACCCCTCAGCCTGCATGGGCCTTGCCCCCTCCCCATCCACGTTCTTCCCTAGATCTCAGCATCACCTCTCCTCCCCTGCTCTCCCCATCTCCCCTTCTCTTCCAGGAGGTCAACAGCTGAGTTCTGCTCCCTTTGAAGAGTGTATGGGGATGTGAGGTTGACTTCATGAAAGGTCATCGTCTCTGGTGGTCCAAGAACTCCCAACCCAGGGAGCAGGGAGGGCTGTGGCACTGGTCTAGGGCAAGCTGGCCAGTCAGATGGGAATGGCCCTCTGAAGGCACGGGCTTTCCAGGTCTACAGAACAGCTGTCACTGTGTCCCCTGTCCCGGATGCCTGCAGGGCCTGGGAGGACCTGCTGGACCCAGCCTGGCAGCATTTCTCATGGCTCCACATTGGCCAAATGGCTCCAGCAGCTGACTTTGGCTCCAGGCCAGGCACTCGCCCAGGCCTACAGAAAAGGGTTTCCAAGTGACCAACATTAGCCTACAGGAAAGGATTTCCAAGTGACCAACATTAGCCTGTGCTGTGATACGCTTAGTCACTCAGTCGTGTCCAACTCTGTGGTCGCATGGACTGTAGCCCACCAGGTTCCTGTGTCCATGGGATTCTCCAGGCAAGAATACTGGACTGGGTTGTCACGCCCTCCTCCAGGGGATCTTCCCAACCCAACCCAGGGATTGAACCCGAGTCGCCCACATTGCAGGCAGATCCTTTACCATCTGAGCCACCAGAGAAGCCCAAACATTAGCCTGGTGGCTTCTAAATGCCATCCCGGAGCCAAGCGAGCCCTGAGTGACGGTGGCAGGAAGCAGACCCTCCAGATTTACCTGCCAATCCCTCACCTTTCCATGGGCAATTCCTTGTCCTCAACTGCCCTCCAATGACTCATCCTGGCCGATGAGTCTCTGCCCTGAGGTTTTGGGCTTGGAGTGCTGTTGACCCACTTGGGGGCCACTGGCAGTCATGTGGGGAAGGCTGATGTGAAGCAAGTGTGAAGGAAGCCAAGTGCAGGGAGCAGAGCGGCAGCTGGAGGGACCAGAGGCACCGGTGGCCGGGGATGTCCCACCCAGGCCTGGCTCATTCTTGCTCTTTAGGGCCAAGTGGCTCTTGGAGATGACTCCAGGTCCTAGCGATAAGTGCCTGTCTGCTTAGCCAGCTCCCATTTTGTTCCAACCACTTGCAGACAAATGAGTCCTATTAAGTCGTGATTAAACAAGCACGATCTAACCTGAGTGGTCAAAGGCGCAATAAATGTAGACGCGAGAAAGGGCCAGGAGCGGCTGGGGGACCACAGCCTCAGGAGCCCCCTTCTGATCTGTGGCCCCGCCGTCCTGGGCTTGGTTTTGCCACCCCTGCCCAGGGGAGAAAGTGCCTGCTTGCCTTCTGTCCCTAGGGAAAGGAGCAAGAAAAGAAACACCTTCAGAAAACATGGGACTTAATATCACATGCTGCATTGGGGTATTTCAGGGGTGAATGGCAGAGTGAGAAATAAGTCCCCCCCAAGCTGGGGCAAAGGGGACTGCTGTTCACAACAAACCTCCGGCACAGGTTGAACAGTGTCTCCCCAAACCTCTCACATCTACCAGGACCATGGAGGTGATGATGTTCAGACATAGATCTCTGCAGGTGTAGTTGGTTAAGATGACGTTGTTCTGGATGGGGGGGCCACATCCAGTGACTTTCGTCTTTGTAAGGAGAAGACGGGCACAAAGGGACAGAACACGCAGGGGAGACGGCCACATGACGAGGAGGCAGCTGTGACCCGTGGAACCCCGGCCACCAGCAGGAAGGGCCCGTGCAGCGGCCTGAGGCCTCGGCCCTGACCACACCGGGACTTCTGCCCCCCAGACTGCGAGAGAACAGAGATTCTGTTGTTTTAAGGAAGGCTTCTTCCTCTGGACTCCCTTTGCCTCGTGCAGAGGCCGCTTCAATGACGGCCTCTGAGGGCGTCAGTGCCCGGTCTACATCTGCGTCCCTCGCCCACTGAGCTCCTGGTGGTGACCCTGGCCCCCGCCACCTGCACGCCTGGCTGGAGAGACATCTCCTGAGTGGGTGGCCAAGTCCGCTCATGGGTGGAGCAAACCTCGGACACACTTAAGGAAACAGCAGGTGGGGCTTCGCTGACAAAGCCAGGATCTGAATTGTTCCTGTTGATCATGTGCTTGACGTACATCAGCCATGCTGCAGACTCCTGTTGCCTGGTGGATTCATCTCTCCTGCTCTGATCCCCATTTGCTGGGTCAGGTGATGGAGGCCCAGCAAGTCCATGGTGACCCTGGCATCCCTGCCAGGAGCCGGGACCTTCAAGCGGCAACTGAGGTTACAGGAGGTCATGAGGTCATCCACCAGGACTGGCATCCTTATGCGAAGAGACACGGGAACACAGAGAAGAGACCTGGGAGGACGCACACATGAAGACTCGGGAGAAGGCGGCGTCCACAGGCAGGGACAGAGCCTCAGGGGACCCAGCCCTGCCCACACCTTGGCCTTGACCTTCCAGTCGCTTGGACTGTGAGAAGATCCATTTCTTTGCTTAAGCCCCCAGGCTGTGGCCCTTTGTTACAGCTGCCCTAGCAGACAAATACTCAAGCCTCCCTGATCTTATTGGTCCTTAACATTCAGTTTTTAACATAGATTCGTTGATTTTCTGCCATCTTCCAAGATGGATATCAGATCAGATCAGTCGCTCAGTCGTGTCCAACTATTTGCGACCACATGAATTGCAGCACGCCAGGCCTCCCTGTCCATCACCAACTCCCGGAGTTCACTCAGACTCACGTCCATCGAGTCAGTGATGCCATCCAGCCATCTCATCCTCTGTCGTCCCCTCCTCCTCCTGCCCCCAATCCCTCCCAGGATCAGAGTCTTTTCCAATGAGTCAACTCTTCACATAAGGTGGCCAAAGTACTGGAGTTTCAGCTTTAGCATCATTCGTTCCAAAGAAATCCCAGGGCTGATCTCCTTTAGGATGGACCAGTTGGATCTCCTTGCAGTCCAAGGGACTCTGAAGAATCTTCTCTAACACCACAGTTCAAAAGCATCAATTCTTCGGCGCTGAGCTTTCTTCACAGTCCAACTCTCACATCCATACATGACCACAGGAAAAACCATAGCCTTGACTAGACGAACCTTTGTTGGCAAAGTAATGTCTCTGCTTTTGAATATGCTATCTAGGTTGGTCATAACTTTCCTTTAAGATGGATATAAGTGTTTCAAAATCTATGTCAACAGGTCGAGGGACACCATGGACGTTTTTGGAAGCCCCCTCCCCGCCCCGGGTGTGAGAACGAGGCTGTCTGTCTCCAGCGCATGGCTCAGGTGCCCAAGTTGTGCACGGTGGTCCCACGGGTGAACAGTGTCTGCTCGCAGCCCTGATGGTGGGTCACCGGGGAGAAGATGTCACGACCCCACGTGGACGGGTCACAGGTGTCCGGGGCGTTGGCAGTGTTCCTCGGGCTTCACACGCTTGCCTGGTTCACAGCAGAGGGTTCTGACCTCTGAGTGCTTCAAGTCCTTCACCCACAAAATCTAGGAGGCACCCCCATGCCCTTGCAGAGAATTCTCTGTCAGGCAATTCCAAGGGATGTTCATAAGGGAGACTTTTCCTCTCTCTTTGGAAACGCACTTGGAAAGGGTTGTGTGGATGAGGCTGGGGATTCCAAATGCTCCCAATTACTGGAACATTCCCCTAATTTGAAATATTTTCCCCTCAAGCTCCCGAGGATTCGTGCAAACGTTCCCAGCATTCAGGTTTGGATGCTGGTGGGAAGCGGAGCAGGTAATTCAGCGTTCTGTTAAGGTGATAAAGACCTCCCCGAGCACAGAGAAATACAGAAACAGGGCACGGGCCCGGCAGTCAGCAGCTAAAACGTTGCCTTGTGGGTCTCAGCGAGGAAGAGGCCTGCTAGTCCCACGGATGCA
Source organism: Bos taurus (assembly GCF_002263795.3). Lineage (NCBI taxonomy): Eukaryota > Metazoa > Chordata > Mammalia > Artiodactyla > Bovidae > Bos > Bos taurus. Next base: position 49,323,898 of record NC_037353.1, read on the forward strand.
CGTGGGGGACTCCAGTGATCCAGGACCCCGTGCTGGGGTCCTCCGGGCTTAACTCCTCCTCCAGCGATGCTCCTGGGCAGGGGAGGGCTTGTCTGGGGACTTGCCCACACCTGACCCTCGCTGGCCATAAAGGAGGCACTGTGAAGCCCCAGACCACTGAGTGTGAACAAGTGCCCGTGGCAAGGACTCCAGGCCCAAGATGTGCCAGAGACCACCGCTGTCTGCCAGCAGGAGGCACGTTCCCTTGTGACATTGGCTGACCACACAGAACAGTGGGGCACGGTGACTCCCAGCGTCTCAGCCGCTCACAGGACTAAGGAGTCCTGAGTGAGGGGAGAGCCGCATGCCCTCACCCCCAATTCCTTCGTACCATCCACCATGCTCGCAGCCCTCGGGGCTGTGAGATGAATGTGGAATGGTGGTCTAGGGGATTGCAGGGCGACTGAGAAAAGGGGAGTTCATTCGTGGGAACAGTTTTCCTTTTGCAAGATGAGGAGCTTTGGAGACTGACTGCACAGTCGTGCGAACGTACTCAGGCCTGGTAAATTACACCAAAGATACTGAACTTTAAGTGTGCGCGCATGCTCAGTCGCTCAGTCGTGTCCTACTCTTTGCGACCCCATAGACTGTAGCCCACCAGGCTCCTCTGTCCATGGGATTCTCCAGGCAAGAATATTGGAGTGGGTTGCCATGCCCTCCTCCAGGATGTTAAGTGTATTTCCCCATAATTAAAAATAAATTTAAAATAACAAGACCCAGCTATAACAGTCATCTTAAGTAGGTTCCTTTAAAATAGTTACTTGAAATATGAAAACTTGGGCTGAACATAAATCGATGGAAAAAGACCTACCCTGAAACCAGGAAGCAAAGAGAGCTGGTGTGGTTACACCAAAATCACACAAAATAGAACTCAAGAGAGCCGTACAAGAGAGCAGGAGGGGCATCCCCAGAACTCTGGGCTCTGGGCTCGTCAGGCACGTGGACTCAGAGCTGGAACCCCAATCACCACCTGTCCATAGGTAGTGTCTTTGCCTGCTTTCCTGCTCTGACCCCTGCACCCCAGGTCAGGCAGAGCGGTGGGCTGACCCCTGCACCCCAGCTCGCTGGGAGACAAGCTTTGGCCATGTGTTGGGACGGATGCCCGGCAACATCACGAGAGCTGGCCCTGCTCCCAGGCTCGCCCCCAGCCGGCCTGCTCGGGCCCAGCGCCCAGACTCGCAAACAGCATTCCAGGTGCAGCCCAGAGCGAAAACCAGAGGGGCTGGGCAGCAGTGGCCAGGCCTGCCAGGGCCAGGGAGCTCCTGGAGGCTGTGCCCTGGGACGCAGAGGGACATGGGAGAAGGGGACAGCCCCAGTCCTCAGTCTGGGGTTTTCCTTCCTGTCTTTAGTCAAGGCAGGTAATGGCGTGTGAGAAGTGGACTCAGCCTGACGTGTCTGCCCCTTGGGGCTCTGAGCGGGGTGGAGGGGTGTGCACGCCCCTCACTCAGTACTCAGGGCTGTGGTGGAAACAGCATAAGGTCTTCAGGGTTAATCTGTGTTGTAGGTTGTGTCAGGATTTCCTTTCTTTTTAAGGCTGAATAGTGTTTCCTTTGGAGAAGTCAATGGCACCCCACTCCAGTACTCTTGCCTGGAAAATCTCATGGATGGAGGAGCCTGGTAGGCTGCAGTCCATGGGGTCACGAGGAGTTGGGCACGACTGAGCGACTTCACTTTCACTTTTCACTTTCATGCACTGGAGAAGGAAATGGCAACCCACTCCAGTGTTCTTGCCTAGAGAATCTCAAGGACGGGGGAGCCTGGTGGGCTGCCGTCTATGGGGTCGCGCAGAGTTGGACGTGACTGAAGCGACTCAGCAGCAGCAGCAGTGTTTCCCTATATGTAACGGGCCGTGTACATGTAAAACGCACCATGCTTTGTTTCTCCTTCCCTCCACTGATTGACAGATGGGCTGTCACCCTCGTTTGGCTACGGTGACTAATGCTGCTGTGAATATAGCATCTGTTCATGGCCTTGACTTCCATTCTTTTCGGTATGTATGCAGAAGTGGCATTGCTGGATCATATGTAACTCTATTTTTGAGTTTTGAGCAATCACCACAGTGTTGTACATTGTAAACAGCTGCCCCTGACGGTGCACAAGGACTCTAACTTCACATCATTGCAACCTGTCCCTTCCTGGGTTTTGACTGTAGCACCCCAGTGAGTACGAGGTGTGGGCCTTGCTTTTTAAAGTCCATTCTGACAACGTCTGGCTTTTAATTGGCATGATTAGTTCACTAAAATTTAACATGATTTTTGACGTGGTTGGATTTAGGTCTGCTGGTTTATTATTTATTTTCTCTTTGTCGTCTTTGTTTTGTGCGCCTCTGCTCCTCATTTTCTGCCTTCTTCTGGGTTTCTTGAATATTTTTTTAAAAAATCCGCTTTAATTGTCTATGTATTTTACCTGTATCTCCGTACCTTACCCTGTTGGCTCAGTGAAGAATCTGCCTGCAATGCAGGAGACATGCATTTGACCCCTGGGTCAGGAAGATCCCCTGGAGAATGAAATGGAAACCCACTCCAGTATTCTTTTCTGGAGAATCCCATGGACAGAGGAGCCTGGCAGGCTACAGTCCATGGGGTCACAAAGAGTCAGACACGACTGAGCAACTAACACTGTACCTTAGACTATTAGTTGTTGCTTAGGGATTAAAATATACACAATACCTCCTTGACTTTTCAGTCTAGTTAGAGTTAATACTGTGCCAGCCTTATAACTTTATCGGTCCATATGTAACCCCAGACCTTTAATCTATAGTTGTCATGTGTATTATATCCATATACATAATAAACTGCAGAAGACAATGTTATAATTCTTTGCTTTAAACAGTCATATATTTTAAAGAAATGAAGATTTCAAAATTCATTTACATTTTCCCATGTATTTCCCAGTTTTGACATTCTTCGTTACTGCCCTAAAATCCAAATTCCTAACTGGTATCATTTCCCTTAAAGAACTTCTTTTAGTATTTCTCATAAGTAGCAACAATTTCTTCAAGTATTATTTAATCCGAAAATGTTTTCCCTGGTGAAGGGACGCTGTCCCTGGACTCCTAGGTTAATGGGTTTGTCTTTCAGAATCAGACATGTTCCACTGCCTGCTGGCTTCCATAGTTTCCAATGGGAAGTCTGCAGTCACCCAAATCCTATTTTTGCATAGTATATGTACATCAGTTCAGTTCAGTTCAGTTCAGTCACTCAGTCATGTCCGACTCTTTGCGACCCCATGAATCGCAGCACGCCAGGCCTCCCTGTCCATCACCAACTCCCGGCGTCCACTCAGACTCATGTCCATCGAGTCCATGATGCCATCCAGCCATCTCATCCTCTGTCATCCCCTTCTCCTCCTGCCCCCAATCCCTCCCAGCATCAGAGTCTTTTCCAATGAGTCAACTCTTCGCATGAGGTGGCCAAAGTACTGGAGTTTGAGCTTTAGCATCATTCCTTTTAAAGAAACCGCAGGGCTGATCTCCTTTAGGATGGACCAGTTGGATCTCCTTACAGTCCAAGGGACTCTCAAGAGTCTTCTCCAACACCACAGTTCAAAAGCATCAATTATTCGGCACTCAGCCTTCTTCACAGTCCAACTCTCATATCCATACATGACCACAGGAAAAACCATAGCCTTGACTAGACAGACCTTTGTTGGCAAAGTGATGTCTCTGCTTTTGAATACGCTGTCTAGGTTGATCATAACTTTTCTTCCAAGGAGTAAGCGTCTTTTAATTTCATGGCTGCAGTCACCATCTGCAGTGATTTTGGAGCCCAGAAAAATAAAGTCTGACACTGTTTCCACTGTTTCCCCATCTATTTCCCATGAAGTGATGGGACCAGATGCCATGATCTTCGTTTTCTGAATGTTGAGCTTTAAGCCAACTTTTTCACTCTCCTCTTTCACTTTTATCAAGAGGCTCTTTAGTTACACACACATATACAATGTGTGTAGTTCGGTCTTCCCTAGTGGCTCAGATGGTATCTGTGTATAGTTTTTCTTTGGCTGCTTCAGAGACCTGCTTTCTTATTTCTATTTATCCTGTTTGGGGTTGACTGAGCTTTTTGAAACTCAAATTTATATCTTTCACCTAATTAAGGAAATTTCTTGGCCACTATAACTTTGAATGTTTTTTCTCCTACATATCTGTGTTTTGTCTCCTCTTGGGACTCAAATTTCATGTGTTAGACCTTTTGATTTTGTCTTAGAGGTTTCCAATAATAATTCCTTCATTATTTTCAATCTGTTTTCTCTCTCTTCTTCAGATTAGATCGTTGATATTCATCTATAGTGAAGTTCACTGACTCTTTATTCTGTTATCTCCATTCTGGTAATAAGCTAATCTCCTCCATTTTTAATTTCAAATACTGTATTTTTTCATTTCTAGAATTTCTTTGTGGTTCTTATGTTTACATTTCTATTTCTTAGTTGAGATTTCTTATCTCTTCTTTCACTGATAGCATATTTTTCTTTACTTAATTGAGTATAGCTGTAATATCTTCTTAACAGTCATCTCCTAAATCCAACATCTTGGGATCATCTCAGGATTATTCTCAGTGGATTGACTTTGTCTTGAGCCTGGGTCACATTTTCCTGTGGGTTTTTTGTGTTTTTTTTTTTTTTTTCATATCTCAAGTGATTTTAGATTGTATCCTGAATGCCATGTGTTGGGACTGTTGTATTGCAGAAATCCTGGAGTCTACTCTAATCCTCCAGAGAATGTTGACTTTTTTGTTTGTTAGTTTGGGTAGACAATTAACATGATTGGATTCAAACTGCAAACTTTGTGTCTTTAGCATCAGCTCAAATCACAGTACAGATCTTTTATTTTAGCTAAACTGCCTTGAGTCTGCCAAAACCCTGTGTGGGTCAGGGACCAGTCAGAGATTTGGGTAGAGTTTTCTTTTATTTTGCAGAGTTTTTAGTTTTTATGTGCAAGAGGGTTACGTCCAGTAGGAGTTTACTTGGCTGTACCTGCATGCTTGTTTCTAAAGCAGAGGTGTTTTGTACGCCTGTCACAAAGCTGGGAGGCCTCTGAGCAGGTAACTTAGTGATGGGTAGAAACACCTTCAGAAGAGATTAAGGAATAAAATGCCAGCTTTGGGCAAGCCTGCCTTTATTAGTCTGCTCAGGCTGCAACCACTTTGTGGCTTAAACAACAGAAAATTATGTTCTCACTGTTCCAGAGGCTCAAAGTCCAAAAGTAGGGTGTCAACAGGTTTGTTTTTTTCTGAGGTCTCTCTTCCTTGGCATGTACTGGGTTAGCCAAAAAAGTTGATCTGGGTTTTTCTGTAACACCTAACAGAAAAATCTAAAAGAGTTTTTTGGCCAACCCAATGGATGGCCATCTTCTCCCCGCATGTGTCTTTCCCCTCTGTGTATGTCTGTGTCCTAATCTCTTCTTATAAAGACAATGGTTGCATTGGATGGGGACCCACCCTAATAAACCTCATTTAATCCGAAATACCTTTAAAGACTCTTTCTCCAAATAGAGTCACATTCTAAATTACTGGTAGTTAGGGCTTCAGTGTATAAATTTTGAGAAGGAAGGAATTCATCCTGTTACACCACCCTTTAAAGGCTAAGGGCCACCCTCTCTTTAAAGACTGTAGTTAATTCAGTGGATCCACTCAGTGGTCCCATGCTACCCCCATATTCTGGTAAGGATGCAGGCTCTGGGAGATGCAGCCATGGAGCTGCTGAGTGGCACATCTGGTGCCCACTTCCCACGTCAGCCTGTCTGACCAGGAGCCCAATTTAGGTGTTGGGCTCTGGTCCTCCAAGCCCAGTAGGTCATGAGCACCACCAGATCTTATAACCTCCCATCACAGATCCAAAAGTACCAAGTGGGACAGTTCCTGTGTTGGACAGAGGGGTCCAGGTGGCTCTGTGGGCTCTGTCTGTAGCTCAGCACTGCCTCCTGGGAGCCCCAGTAGCCTGACTCAGAGGCAGGCAGCTCTCTGAAGCTCCCAGAACCAGGGCTGGAGCCTGTTTAAAAGCCCTGCCTGGTCCCTCACCTGAGAGCAGGGCTCCTTGCTCATCAGCAGCTAACTCCATCCATGTCTCAATGGTCCATATTTGATGTCAAGACAGAGAAGTAGCTGTGGCTCCATGTGGGTGTGAATCACTATACAGTGTCTGAGTCCCTAGAGCATGGCCTGGCTTCAAGACTGCTAAACAGCTCACTCCAGGGAACAGCCACAGAAATGAAAACTTCAAGAGCTCTGCCGTCTATGGAACGGGGTTGGCTCTTCTGAGTTGCACGTGGAGGGAAGAAGCAACACCTGGAATGAACAGAATTGGAATGTTTTGGAAAACTTGGCTTCAGTGTCATTTCCTTCTCCAGGGGATCTTCCCCACCCAGGGATCAAACCTAGGTCTCCTGCATTGCAGGCAGATTCTTTAGCATCTGAGCCATCAGAGAGGTTTTAAAGTGCAGACAATATTGAAGAGCACAGGCCAGCCCTGAGCCTCCAGAGAGTCTGGGTGGATGGGCAGGAGAGGATGGACAGGCAGAAAGCCTGCTGGCTGTTACAATTCTCTGCAGCCATGTTGCTGGCTCATTTTAATGTCAAAGAACACTTTTAACCAGGCTTGATTCATGCAACCATATTGATGCAGCATATTTATGCCATTTGCCTCAATTACACTGTCTAGGGACCAGCTTGACAACCCATTCATCCCCTGGTAAAATATTTGATAAACAAAATCAGAGATGGATCACTTAAAATCCTGAATTTCACTCCCATTTCGCTCCCATTTTCTGAAAAAGGAGTCAGAGTGCTTGACCTTCTGGGAGGAGGCAGTCAGCTTTGTCCGGTGTCCCAAGAGCCTGGCCTCCCCACGGTCTGGCCACTGCCAAGTCACCCCTCGCTGAGGAGGGGCCGCCGCATGTACGCGAGTGCCTTGCCACCAGGTAACTGTAGCCCAGCATGTTGCCCGGTGTAGGTCACAACAGGAGGATGTGCAATTAAAGGGACAAAAATACCCCAAGGAAATCAACGCGGGACTTATTAATATCAGACCCGTAGGTGACAACTGTCAGACAATCGGTCAACAAGGGGCCCGTGTCTGCATGATCCCGGCTAACCCGTTATGATCTTTATGAAGTGTCCTTCTGGGGGGTCTGGATCTGCAGATATGAGGGGGAGCCCCTTCCCTTTTATTAGCAGCTAAGCTCTTTATACTTGGACCATATTGCAGCAGGTTAGAAGTCTAAGCTTTATTGTCTTATGTTATTGAAAATCCAGATTCCGGCAGGCTTCTCCCTCAGGTCACGCTTTGTCTGCGAATACATTCTCATTTTTCCATGTACAGAGACCGTCTGGAGAGAGGCAGAAAAAGATTAGGACTGTAATATACTTAAATCCAATTTATTTGCCAGGCCAGAAACTTCCACCCTCCACAATTGCTTCCAACTCAAGATGCTGTCTTTAATTCTTTCGTGACAGGGAGAAACACGGGCGCCAGCTCCGCTGGGTCCAGGCGAAGAGGAAGGACCGGGTCCTAAGGCGTCCGGGCCAGCGGGGGGCGGGGGGCCCGGAGGGGGTCCAGACTGAAGTTTCTGGTTCAGACCTTCTCATTTGTTTTTGAGAAACAAATCTTCAGTTGCGTGTCATTCATCGGAAGAGAAACGTGCTCATTAGAGAAGAAGGCAGGTCTGGAAAAGCCCGCTGGCCTGTGAGTCCTGTCCCGGCCGCTCCTTCGTGCCTGATGGCATCAGGACCACCTGGCCCCTCGCCCCAGCTCCTGCCCAGGTGTCAGCCCAACCAGCAGGGTCCCTACGGCCGCTGCCAAGGTCCATCTTAGCCTGAAGTGACTTTCCCTCCAGACTTTGCCTCTGGACACAGGCAGGAAGCCTGGGAGGGAAATGATCTGTGTGGGTTTTTTGTTAGCTAGTGTGCTCATTTTAGGACTTTCTAGGCTTTACCACGACTCAGATGGTAAAGAATCTGCCTGCAATGTAGGAGACACAGGTTTAATCCCTGGGCTGGGAAGGTCTCCTGGAGAAGGGATTGGCTACCCACTACAGAATTCTTACCTGGGGAATCCCATGGACAGAGGAGCCTGGCGGGCTCCAGTCCTTGGGGTCAGAAAGAGTGGGACACACCTGAGCGACTAACACTTTCAGCTTTTTTGTTTGTTTGCTCAGCGTAAATGATAGGATACCAAGGCCCACAGGGCAAGTGCGGAGGGCGAGGGGGTGCCCTGGAGGTGCCCTTCCCACTCCCGCCAGGCCGAACAAAGTTGGGTCCCTGCCTTAGCCCTGGACAGCCCAGGTCGTGACTTTGGCCTGGGCGGCCCCCGATTCCTGTCTACTAGCCCTGCCTAAGTCAGTCCAGTGTGGCTCAGAGCACACCGACTGTGTGTGCCCTTCCATGCCAGGCTTTGACAAAGGGAGGATGCAGAGATGGCAGCCCAGACAGAAGTGATCCACTGGGGGCCTCTGAGCTCGGGGAGGAATGGGGCGTGGGGACGGTCCCAGCGGCAGGCAGCACCTGGAGAGGAGCTTGGGAGCTGCTGCCTGGTGACCAGCTGGGGCCGGCTCGCCTGGAACATCCCTGTAAACACTGAGAGTCACGGGTCCCAGGAAACGCTCAGTTGAAGACAGATAGGGCAGTCGGCCGCCCTGGCGGCCAGAACCCAACTCAGTGCTGCTGTGTCCCGTCTGCCCATCTGGGTGACCCTGGAAGTCAGCTCACGACCTGGGCCTGTTTCCACATCCAGAGACCGCAGACGATAGGAGGCCTTTCACCTCAAGGGGACCTCTCGGCTTTTCACACACTGCTGTGTCTGGGCCCGTGGCCTCCCCCCGTGCACTCTGGACGCCTTTAAGGAAGACGGTGGGCTACCATCAGTTTGCCATTGCCAGAGCGCCGATGAGCGTGATTCATTCAGAGATGCGGCAAGTCACACAGCCTTGACGGTCCAGCGCTTGGGACGGGACACTGGCCGGCCTGGGAAGCAGTCCACGGTCGGCAGGAGACAGCCTGGGAGCTCCAATCTCTCGACAACTCAGCCAGTCAGGGGGCCCAGGTGGCCTCCTGTCCTCTGCCTCTCTCCCTCTTCATGGGGCGAGGGTGAGAGTAGACACACAGATGAAGGCACGAGCAGTCTGAGCCTGGGTGCCTCCTTTTTAGGGAATGCTGGGAAACTCAGTTGCCAGCAGCACAGAAGGCCCAGGTCCCTGCACCCTCGGCCCCTCGGCCCTTTTGAGCTAAAGGGCGGCCCCTGCCAGCCAGCCTGTGCCGGCAGTCCACAAGGAGCCCTCATGGCTGCGTGGCAGCATCTGCTGGTCTCTGCAGTGCAAGGCACATGTGAACACTGGGGTTTCTCCAAGGTGAAGGTCGTGACAAGGCTGCTTTTACAAAACATCTCAGGCAGTGGGTCATTTGGCTCATGGACTTCAAATTCTGTACCAGCATCAAATTCTCCTTACTAGAAACGACAGCAATGGAAGTCCTCGGTGATTCTCCCTTGGCCTGGCCCATGTCACCTGCATCCTATGGAAATGGGCCTTCTTCAAAAGAACAGAAGGAGAAAAGACCACGGGAGTGAGCTGGAGACCCACAGAGAGGGGGCCCTGAGAGCTGTGGGGGACTGGGGGTCGCTGCATGGTCTCCTGGTCCAGAGCACCATTCCTGGGCATGGGCCGACATGCAAAGGGATACTTGGGTCTTGGTCAGACCTCCGTGAGGCCTCCTGGGGTGGGTGAGGGATGCTGTGCCCTCCTACGTGCTTGCATCCCTTCCTGCCACCAAAGGGCAGAGTTGGGGAAATCTGTTCCACTTGGAAGGAGACAGGCTTCCAGGCTGACGTCCTGCCAGGAAGATGCTATGTTTGAGACAGAGACGGGACATCTCGAGTGCAGGAGGCTTCACAAACTGGAACCTCCAGGGGCCTTGACAGGTGTCATTGTCCCCACATAGGATGTTTGACCCCAGAAGGGAAAGAAGACAGTGGTCCCTTCCAGAGGCTCAGAATGCAGCTTTGGGCATAAACCTGTGCACAGAATCAATTTTTTAGGAGGGTGACGAATCGAGTCAAGAGTAGGGGCGTTTTACACATCAAAAGATTTTGCCGAATTGTCTTCCAAAATGACTGCAGCGCTTTTCTTTGCTCTCAACAAGGACTGAATGCCTATTTTCCAGCATCTTCACCAGCACCGAGTGTTTTACTTTTTAAAACTTCTTGCCAACTTGACAGTAAAATATCTAATAGCTCTGACTTTCATTTTTAAACTTACAAGATGCAGCTACAGCAAAAACTCAAGCATCTATCAACAGGATACCAGCAACGTGAATTATGGCTCATATAATTATATGTGGGTCTTAAAATAACGAGCCATATCTGTGCTGATGAGCTATGCTCACAGAAGGGACATCCAGAACATAGTGTTAAATGGAAATGGAAGTTGCAGGAGCTTTATGTATAATTTTAACAGTCTACACACATGTACACACACACTCATGTGTGTACATGTGCACACTCATACACACGCCCTAGGCGGAGGCATCATTGGGGATCAGATAGCGGGGAAACATCAGACAGAGCTGGCCCAGCATGAGGGAGGCCATTGCCTTGGATGTCAGGGCTGGACTAGTGTCGGTGTTATATCAGAAAAAGTGCTTGGAGTCACCAGATAGATGCAAAGGTCATCCTGCAAGTGTTAACCAGGTAGGGCAGTTTGGAAGGAACCAAGGTAACTGACTGAGGAAATACACTAGAAAATGCAAAATCCACCAACGGTATTGAACATACTTTCTTAGAAGAGTCTGTAAATGGATACACATGAGTGTATTCCTGCTGTCACTGGCCGAGGCTCAGCGGGATATGCCGCGTCCCAGCGCCCGCCCCACAAGAGGGCTGGTCAGGCCTGCCAGTCAGGCCCCCAAACTAGCATCCTCTGTTGCCTCTTCTCTATGGGCTCCAGGGGTCATTAGACCGTGAGCAGGGCAGGGGGCCTGTCCCGGTGAACAAAGCCCACCCCCTGGAGAAAGTGTCGGACCCCATTCAGAAGTTTTGGCTTTCCTGGAGGGCGGGGGCCAGCTCCGTCAGCTCAGGCCCAGCCCCTGGGGGCTCTGATGGCCTTCCCTGCAGAGCAGGCCGTGAGGGAGGCATCTCACCTTGAACTTGCATGAAAGGCACGCCTCTTCCTTCTTGCAAGGCTCAGCCCATGTTCCTCAGAAGACAGCCTTCCCAAACCATGACAGCAGGGACTGCTTCCGTGGGCCAGGCCGTGCCGCCAGCACGTTTGAGAGCAGAAGGGGCACTCTACATGTGTTGGGGGTCTGGCACTAGTCGTTGATTAAAATAGCACGGGCCCCACCCGGGTGTGCTGATGGCAGGGCCAGCCACAGCCCTCGGGAGCTCCAACACTGGACTCGGCATTTCTGCGGCACCCCGCCGGCCCCGAGCCGGCATCGTTCGCTTAGAATCCACGGCACAGCGCTGATGGGAGCTGCGTGAAGACCTTCATTCCAGAAACGTTTTTCTTCTGGGGAATTTTCATTCGAAGCAGAGGCTTCAAAAAAAATGAATGCAGACAAGCAAGTGTGATGAGGCAGCTCCAGCGTGCCCAGCCACACCCACACGATGGAGGTGAAGTCACGACTCAGAAAGCTATGTCCAAGAGAGGCGGGGATCACGGACGCAAACACTGGTGTGTCTCGTTTGCGAGGCGACCGTCCCCTAAACATATCAGATGCACTCCCCTATTCCCAGGCAGACTGATAAAGTAGTTTGATACAAATCAGTTGTAGATTAGATTCTGCAAAGCACGTTTTCCTAGGAAATCCAATTGCACCTGCTTTGGTTTCTGGGGCGGCATCCGTTATCCGGTGATGGTACAGGAATTGCGCTGCAGCTCTTTGAGTGGGAAGGGCGAGATCCTTCATCCGACGGGGGTGGGATGAGACTGCTCGAGGGGGTTCAGCAGGGAAGGGGCTCCAGTGGGCACCCTTGGGTCCCAGGCTGGCTGGGCAACCTTGCCAGGCCCCTCGGCTGGTGCCTCCCCCACCAAGACCCACCCAAGGGGCCCAGCCTGCAGGCCATACATCCGAAGGCAGGCGTTCGGTGGAGCTCCCCGCAATTTATTTTAATTACGTGTGTCATAAAAAGACCACCTACAGATGAGACAATGCTGCCGTAAGAGTCTCAAGGTTACTGCAGGGAATACTTCATAAGTGAAGTGTGTTTTCCCCAAGGACTTATACTACCATTTGATTTAATTTTTAATTTTTACATTTTAATCAAAAATAGATCAAATGGTGGTGGTCTCTCCGGGGAAACATACTTCAGATAGGAAGCCGGCCATGCTCCTTTTAAATATGTAAAGCTGCCATCCTCCTATGAGTCACGGACGGCGCCGGCTGCCAGCCGCCCCTGCCACGCGCTGGGCGTGTTTCCCGAGCATTGAGGCCGCTGGCAGCCCCACCTGCTCCAGTGCAGCATGAGCGTTAGACAAAGGACGAGAAGGTCGTTCAGTCAGCCCCCTCCGCACCGCGTGTGGCCTCGGGTCTCCAGGGAGAGGCCCGTTGGGTCTCCCAGGGGAGGCCCCTTGCCTTTCCAGGGCGGGGTGGTGGGCAGTGTGAACTGCATCTCAGGGGTGTGTGTGTGCGCACACCTGTGCACACTTGCCCTGTGTTCTGAACGACAGGCAATAAAACTCTGCAACTGCAAGGAAAGGCACACACTCTCATCCAGATGGGTCTTCCACCCACGAGGGCCGCCCTGCTTGTCACAGTGCCACCTTGCGGGTGACCGCACACCTGCTGATTCCCAGGTGGGCTCCAAGAGCAGCCACCGACCTACTGCGTGACCTCAGATGACCCACATGTGCACTCTGCAGCCTCTCTGGACTTGACGTTCCGACCTGTAAAGTGGGGACAAAGCTGGCACGTGCACTGTCGTGCGGCCCAAGCGTCCATCAGGGAACGCGATCTTCCCGCCGCCAGGGTAATAAAGGTACCCTGCTGTTTCTCTCCTCCTGAGTGTCCCCACAGGACCCTGGAGGCTCTTCTCAAGGCTGCGTGCCTGGTGGGGACACAGCCAGGAAAACAGGGGGGACCAGGGCCCCAGCAGCCCTACGCTTCCCAGGGGGCTGCCTCAACCCTGGGCAATGCCCACAGCTCTGCGCCTGCCTGGACCTCCCGTTTATAAGTAACCCAGACCCCAGCCCTCCAGGCTTCCAGGCTGCAGCTGCCACTGCAAAGCAGACCCCAGGAAGCTGGGGGGACGCAGGGAGGGGAGCGCCCCACCCATCCTCTAACTCCTGTTGCTGAGACTGGCGACACCCTGGCCACACTTCCCTGTGTACATTTAACACAGCCCTCTGGTGCCCCAGGTGATGCAGTGGTAAAGAATCTGCCTGCCAATGCAGGAGACACAGGAGACAGGGGTCAATCCCTGCATCAGGAAGATCCCCTGGAAGAGGGCATGGCAACCCACTCCAGTGTTCTTGCCTGGGAAATCCCATAGACAGAGAAGCCTGGTGGGCTGCAGTCCACGGGGTCACAAAAGAGTCAGACATGACTTAGCGCCTGAGCACACAGGCGCTGGAGCCCCAAGTGGGGATGTTCCCCACCTCCCGTCAAGGTCATTTACATAAACATCCACTGGAGGCGTTTCTTCGGAATTAGCTCCAGGGAAATGATGCAGTTCTGAAGAACGGGTGTGCTTCACCTCTTCAGACCCTCGGGGCACATAGCAGACCACCTCTGTGCCCTAGAAGCCCAGAGAAAAAGTTCCCGCTCACGTCAGCGACCTGGCACCCCGGCCCGTCTCCTCCGCCCTGGTGCCCGGTTCGTTGTCTGCCTTCATCTCGGAGCTTGTCACAGACGAACTTTGTGGTGGGCTGCCCAGCGCCCTGTGGCGGCTGCAGGGCAGGGAGGCGCGCGAAGGCTGGTCTGGCCGTGTCCCTTCTCTGGCCCTGCCCACCAAGGCTGAGGGGGCAGCCTGCCTCTCTGGGCACCCCACCCGCTGGGCAGGCCGGCAGGTTGGTTGGGGGCAGGCAGCCTCTTCCCCTCCGCCCTGCCCGAGACCATCACCCCTGCACCCCGACCCCATCACGGCCCCGGCAGACGGGCTGAGTCCCCTGTGCCCGCTGCTGGGGCCACCACAGCCTCTTGCATTTGCTCGGGCTGCGGCCCCGGGACAGCTCTGTGGGCCCCCAAATCGGGGTGCAGGGTGAGAGGGTTTGGCTGTTGCTCCAGACGCGGGGGTCGGGGGAGGCTAAGGCCTGCAGGGAGCTCAGTCAGCTTCAGGCCCTGAGGACCACTGGGATCCGCCTAGTCACACAGGTCCCCGAAGTCCACGGGATTTTCTCATGGAGGTACACAGCCCGTGCGTCGTGGAGAGAGCTCACGTGTGACACAGGGAGCTGGGACACGAGCTCTTACTGGACTGTGTTACTGACGCCGAGGCCCCTGGCTGGACGCCCTGGAACTGGGGCTCCACCCTCAGTGCGGTCCCAGCTAAGTCCCTGGGGGCAGCCAGGGTGGGGAGGAGGCCCAGCCTGGGCCCACACTCTCCTTGCGTGTTTGATCCCAGCCCTCGGGGCCGTGAGGAGCAGGCGGGCACCTGGCGCAGCCTGGACTCCTGCCTCCAACCACCTGGCCCTGGGCCCCGTGTGCTCTGTGTTCCCGGCCTCCGCAGTGCGCACGCGCGGCTTTTCTCAGCAGGCCAGGGTCACCCTGGACAGAGGCAGGGAGGGTCTGGGGACGGGAAGCAGGTGGTGGGCTCGGCCGGGAGGTTGGAGCTATGGGAACAGGACCAGGAGCCGGACCGGCCTCGGAGGGCCCCTCCCAGCAAGCCTCCAGCCCCCGCTAGCCGAACACACGGCCGGCCTGGGCTCCTGACTTTCAGAAGCTCATTAGAAATCAGTTCCCCAGGCTCCCCTGCCGGCTCAGTGGTAAAGAACCACCTGCCAATGCAGGACAATCAGGATTGAGCCCTGATCTGCGAACATCCCTTGGGGCAGCTCAGCCCGTGAGCCACCACTGTGAGGCTGTGCTCCAGGGTCTGGGAGCCGCAGCCCATGAACCTGCAGCCCGTGCCCGAGCTCTGCAATGAGAAGGCCATAACCCACACGGACGAGGAGCCCCAGCTCGCTGCAACTAGAGAAAAGCCTGCCTGGCAACGAAGACCCAGCACAGACAAGAGTAAATTAATAAATTTTTTTAAAAGAAATTGGTTTCAGTTGACCTTGCAGATACTCACTGAAGCGGCCTGGGGCCGGGAGCCCTGCCCAGCTCTGGGGCACCGATGAGCGAAGCACCATCCTCGCCTCCACTCAGCCCGAGCAAACCCCACCCCCACCCTCCAAGGCCAGCCTCCCCCAGGGCTCTGCAAGGGGACCGGTAGATAGAGGTGGACGGGCGCCCTGAGACTGGATGGGGTAGGGGGCAAAGACACCATGACCTGGCCTCATCCATAACTTACAAATATCACTGAGCCATAAAGGCAAAAGGAGAAGGGGGCGGCAGGGGAAGAGACGGTTAGATAGCATCACCCACTCAACGGGCATGAGTTTGAGCAAACTCTGGGAGGCGGTGGAGGACAGGGAAACCTGGCGTCCATGGGGTCGACAACATACAGGCAAGGTGGAGGAGAAAACTAGGTGTCATCACAGCAAGACGTCAACACATACGGTTTGTAAAAGGAACAGAGAATCCACGTGGCGGTTTCTGCCTCAAAGAAGACGGAGCCACGTGAACTCACTTCACATAAGCAGTCCAAGAAACACCGAGTCTGAGTGCCACGCGGACGGCACCCTGGACCGTCTTACACATTTATACGAATTGTCTCAATGTCTTTTTTGTTAAGACCCAAGTTTCTAAAGAGAGGCAGAGCTTGAGAGGATGTAAATGAGGCTCAGTGGCCTCGGGGCCTCTGGGAACTGCTGGGCCTGTCACCATTGTTCATGTGGTCTTGGGGACACAGGTCTTCCGGGGGAGCCTCTGGCCTTTCCCAGAGCAGGGTTCAGACCGTGATGGCCCTCACTGGGGTATGTGCATCCGTTCAGGTTCTGCTGTTGAACGTGAAGTCGGAGGCCCAGCTCGCTGGCCGTGGGATGCGCTGTGGGCCGGGCGGGCACAATGGCCAGCCAGGCGGCTCCAGAGCCTGGACCTGTGGACCAGGGGTCGTGAGCGCCTCCTTCAATTACCCCGGATGCCAAGGAAACCACAGCCTAAGTGGAACCATCTGGGGGGACAAAGAGGCTTTGTGGAAAGTCCCCTCCCGCTCCGGTTGAGGAGAAGCCACTGACCATGCGGAGAGGGTGGAGAGGGCCTTCGGCGGCCACCATGGAATGCAGGACCCAGCAGGGAGGGGCAGCACCGGGACTCAGAGCAAAGACCAACTGCGAGGGCAGCCCTCCCCGCAAGGGCCCCGCGCTCTTTCTAATTTTATTGTGGTGAGAACACTCAACATGGGATCTGGCCTCTCCAGGGCTTCTCGTGTGCAACACACACAGCGTGGTGGACGCGGGCACTGTCGTGCAGCACAGCCCCGGGGCTCGGCCGCCCTGCAGATCCGAAACTCTGCCCGCCCGGCACCCACCGCCCTGCATCCCTCCCCCAGCCCAGCAACCATCATTCTGTTCCTGGCTTCTATGAGCTTGACTCTTTAGTTTCCTGATATCGGTGGGATCAGGCAATATTCATTCTTCTGTGACTGGCATATTTCCCTTAGCGTAATATCCTCCAGGGTCATCCATATGGTCACACAAAGCAGGATTTCCTTCTCTTTTAAGGCTGAGTAATATTCCACTGTGTGTACGTACCACATTCTCTTTATCCATTTATCAGCTGATGGCCATTTAACTGGGCTTCCCCAGTGGCTCAGGTGGTAAAGAAGCCGCCCACAATGCAGGAGTCGCAGGAGACGTGGGTTTGATTCTTGGGTCTGGAAGATCTCCTGGAGGAGAAAATGGCAAGCCACTCAAGTATTCCTGCCTGGAGACTCTCATGGACAGAGGAGCCTGGAGGGCTACAGTCCATGGGGTATCAAAGAGTCAGACACGACTGAAGTGGCCGAGCACTCATGCACGGCCATGTAGCTAGTCTCCACGCCTCGCTGTTGTGAGCTGTGCTGCAGTGATGATGGGCGTGCTCTCATTTCGAGGTCCTGACCGCCATTCCTTTGGCTGTATACCCAGGACTGGCATTGCTGGATCATCTGATGGTTCTATTTTTAATTTTTTAAACTTTTACTTTTTTTGTTCATCATGGATTTTTTTTTTTTGCATCAATTTAAAAAAATTTTAAATCTATTTTTTGGCCACACTGTGTGGCATGCATGATCCTAGTTCCCCAGCCAGGAATCAAACTCTCACCCCAGCAGGGGAAGTGTAGAGTCCCAGTCACTGGACTGCCAGAGAAGTCCCTCTGTTTTTAACTTTTGGGTGAACCTGCATACTATTTTCCACAGCACCTGCACCATTTTGCACTCTTATCAACAGTGCGCGTTTCTAATTTCTCCACATCTTTGTGAACACTTAGTATCTATTGCACCCACTCCAGGACTCTTGCCTGGAAACTCCCATGGACGGAGGAGCCTGGTGGGCTGCAGTCCATGGGGTCGCGAAAAGTCCACACGACTGAGCGACCTCACTTTCACTTTTCACTTTCATGCATTGGAGAAGGAAATGGCAACCCACTCCAGTGTTCTTGCCTGGAGAATCCCAGGGATGGGGGAGCCTGGCGGGCTGCCGTCCACGGGGTCACACAGAATCGGACACGACTGAAGCGACTTAGCAGCAGCAGCAGCAGCAGCAGCAGTATCTATTGCTCCATCCCAGCAGGAGCTCAATGCTATCTCAGTGAGGTTCTGCTTTGCATCTCCGTGATGATCAGTGATGTTAAGCATCTCTTCATACGCATCTCTTCATCACACTTTCTGATTTCAAAATATATTACAAAGGTATGTAATAAAAAAAATATGTACTGGTATTAGGGCAGACGTATGTAGCAGAACAGAGAGCTCAGAAGTAAATCCATGCACGTAAGGGTCAAGTGACCCTTGACACAGGTGCTGAAAACACACAGTGGGGAAAGGAGCGTGTCCTTAACAGATGTTGCCGGAAAACTGGGTATCCTCACACAAAGTAAGAAAGCTGGACTCTGGGGAAAGGACCGTGTCCTTAACAGATGGTGCCGGAAAACTGGGTATCCTCACACAAAGTAAGAAAGCTGGACTCTTATACCACACACAAATCAACTCAAAATGGATTAAAGATCCAAAACTGCAAAACCTCTAGAAGAAAACATAGGGGAACGCTTCATGATACTGATCTTGGCAATGACACGGTGTGGCGTGCAGTGAAGTGAAAGGCACTCAGTCGGTTCTGACTCTTTGTGACCCCATGGGCTGTACAGTCCATGGAATGCTCCAGGCCCGAATACTGGAGTGGGTAGCCTTTCCATTCCCCAGGGGATCTTCCCAACCCAGGGATCAAACCCAGGTCTCCCGCACTGCAGGTGGATTCTTTTCCAACTGAGCTATCGGGGAAGCCCCGTATGGCAAACGACACCAGAAGCACAGGCAACAGAGGCAAAGCTAGACAAGCTGGACGACATCAGAGCCAGAAAAAAGAAGAAGAAATAATAGCGTTTGCAGCGACATGGGCAGACCTGGAGACGGTCACGCTAAGTGCAGCGATCAGACACCACGTGGTATCGCCTATTACGTGGAATCTACAAAAATGATACAAACGAACCTCTGTATCTGTAAGAAGGACTTACAGATACAGAAAACAAGTTTATGTCTACAACAAAAAAGAGGAAAGGTGGGGGTGGCATAAATTAAGAGTTTGGGGTTGACATATACACACTGCTACACAAAATAAACAAACAGCAAGGACCTACTGTCCAGCAGGAGCTACACTCAGTGTCTACAACCACCCGAACGGGAGAGGCGGCTGAGGGAGGACGGACACCTGTACACGTGTAACAGTCACTCTGTGCATCTGACACTGATACAGCATGGTCAGTTAACTATACTCCAATATAAAATAAATTTTTTTAAAATAGTAGGAGAAAACATTACTTTCAGCACCATTGTTTTGCTACGAATATAAAGAAAATCCATTTATGTGTATAGGTTATGCTTCAATAAAACATTTCACAACCTCCCCTCCAAAAAGAATTGGTTAATATTTGGAGAAAAACAAAGTTAGATATATCGCCCTTTATGCCCTAAAACTCTGTAGCTAAAGCACAAAGTTTTATGTGTTAAAAGTGAAATCAGGGGCTTCCCTGGGGGTCCAGTGGTTAAGACTCTGTCTTG
The DNA here is from genome assembly GCF_002263795.3 of Bos taurus. NCBI lineage: Eukaryota > Metazoa > Chordata > Mammalia > Artiodactyla > Bovidae > Bos > Bos taurus. The sequence goes on from NC_037353.1 coordinate 49,343,218, forward strand.
CAATGCAGGGGACACCAGTCTGTTCTGGCCCAAAAGATCCTATATGCCAGGAGCAGCCAAGCCCGAGAGCCACAACTACTGAGCCTGTGCTCTAGAGCCCGTGGCTCACAAGAGACCACCTCAGTGAGAAGCCCACACGCCGCAAGAGCAGCCCCCGACGCCACGACCAGAGCACGGCCTGCTGACAGTGATGAGGACCCAGTGCAGACAAAAAGAAAGTTTAAAAAATGAAATCAGAATCATGCAAAAATGTAGGCCATAATTTACGTATCAGTTCATGTAACGCACATCATCTTGGGGAAAGGAAGGTCTTTCTTGAATGGCTCCAAGGCTAGAAACACACTACAAGGAGGCTGAGAGTTATGACGGCTAAAACCGTCCAGGAAATGATGCCATGGACATCACTGAAAAGAAGGAGAAAAATTATAAATGGGGAAAAAATACGGGCAACAAACGAGAGGAAAACAGACCTAACAGCCTCAATATCTAAAGAACTCCTCAAAATATAACAAAGAGAAGCATCCCAACAGAAAAACATCCAAAGACGGGTCATTCACGAAGGACAAACGTGGCTGATAATACACATCAGAAATGCAATATGGGACCCACACGTTAAAACCACAAAGTCAGTGCAAAGGTCAGGCTGGCAGGGATTAAGAGAGAACTTTTGCCAACAAAATCAAAATTGAATCTGATCAAGCTTCTGGATCAACAGCCATTACAGTAACTACCAAGATCTCAGTTCCCTGACCAGGAACTGAGGCAGGCTGATGTTGCTGCTCAGTGGCTCAGTCGTCCGACTCTTTGCCACCCCGTGGACTGCAGCACGCAGGCACCCCTGTCCTTCACCATCTCTGGGCCCATTGAATCAGCGATGCCATCCAACCATCTCATCCCGTGTCACCCCCTTCTCCTCCCACCTTCAATCTTTCCCAGCATCAGGGTCTTTTACAGTGAGTCAGCTCTTCATATCAGGTGGCCAAAGGACTGGAGCTTCAGCTTCAGCATCAGTCCTTCCAATGAATATTCAAGGTTGATTTCCTTAGGATGGACTGGTTTGATCTCCTTGCAGTCCAAGGGACACTGAAGAGACTTTTCCAGCACCACAGTTCAAAAGCATCAATTCTTTGGTGCTCAGCCTTCTCATGGTCCAATTCGCACATCTGTACACGACTACTGGAAAAACCAAAGCTTTGACTATACACACCTTTGTTGGCAAAGTGATGTCTCTGCTTTTTAATACACAGTCTAGCAGTGACAGGCTTTCTTTTCTGTGTCCAAAATCACTGTGGACGGTGACTGCAGTCATGAACTTAGAAGACACTTCTCTTTGGAAGGAAAGGAGCAAGGAGAAACCTAGACAGAGGCAAGAGCAGCAGGTAAACTTGGGAGAGGCAAAGAGCGACATTTCGACGCAGACTGTACGAACAAACTAGCTTCCTGAAACTTCACTGCAGAGGAGTAAAGGGGGAGGAAGAAGACCCTCGATCAGAGACTCAGGACGGATCAGCCAGCCTGGTACATGGACCCTGTATGCGTCCAACTCAAACACGCTGTGAAAAACCAAACAAAATGAAAACAATCATCTATGAAATTGAAGAGGCAGAGGGATTTGATCAAAGACTAGAGATTTCATAAATAAGGAATTATTGTAAATTTTGTTTGAGGGCTGACTATTGTATTGTGGTTATGCTTTTTATGCCGCTTCTTTGGGAGGACAGATGGAAATAATTATAGCGGAACTAGTATTATGGCTAGAGTCTGTTCCCAGGGCACAGGGAGGCGGAGGCGGCGGGCAGGACTGGCCACGGCGACCTTTGTTGGCAAAGGTCAAAGGCTACAGGGTCTTTATACTATTGGTTCTGCCTACGTTCCTCTGTGTTCGAGATGTTCCAAGTTAATAACAATAAAAAGAGTGGGTTCTATTTGGTGTTGGTGAGTGGGAAGGGACATGGGACCACCTTTCCAGATGGCAAAAAATCTGAGTAGACCCACTGACGCAGCAGCACAACTTCCAGAATCTTCTCTTACAAATTCAAAGACCTTATAAAACTGTATATGTAAGACTATTTATCCAGCAATTTTTGTAACAGGCAGATGAAAAAAAGGACGAATGAATGAAAAGAATATAAATTCGCATTAGGGAGCCAGTGGGGAAACACACTGTGCGTTTCCAGTCGGTGGAATTAATACCGTGCAGCATCCTAACCCAACCTTTTTTTCCTTTTTTGCCTCGATGCACGACCTACAGGATCTCAGCTCCCTGACCAGGGACAGGCCACGGCAGTCAGAGCACCAAATCCTAACTACAGAACCACTGGGGAAGTCCCCATGCTGACGTGAGCAGACGTACGTGACGGTAACACCCAGAGGACAGGTAGACATGTGTGCTCACACAGAAGTTTTGTGAACGTACACAATGAAATGTGAGCACTAGTTATCTTCGTGTAATACGATTATAAGTTACTTTTATATTCATATTTCATTTCTACCTACCTATGGAAATTTGAGGTATCTTTGTGCTTTTTTTTTTGGCTGAGCTGCATGGCACGTGGGATCTTAGTTCCTTGACCAGGAATCAAACCCACACCCCTGCACTGGGAACGCGGAGCGGTAACCTCTGGGCTGCCAGATCAGTCCCATGGTAACATTTATGGAATATGTGTAAAAGACAAATTTGAAGACTAAGCTACATTTTAAAAGGAAGCAAATCATTTCAGGTGATGCTAATGTGTCTGTGATAAGCATTTACCATGCTTCTGAAGTTTCTGAGAGTTTTGTAAGTTGTTTCAAGCTTTAGAAACCAATATAAACATATTTTGCTAAATGATAAAAGGTATGTATTGGTATTTTCATCTCTACACAAAAAGCAAGGACAGGTCATGTTTAAAGAACGAATGGAAAATTTAATGGGTATCAACTTATGTGTAAGTGTATTTAACACACACACAAATGCCTGGTGTGTTTCCTCGGGTGCTCCTCTTTTTTGGCAAGAACACAGAGACGGAGCACTTTCAAGGTATAATCACATTTCATGCTTGTCCCGGGTGTGTCAAAACCCAGTTTCATGGAATCGGTGCAAGTTTTGCGTCTGCCTAACCTGTTTCGGTACCTGTGGGGCTGACAGATTGAGGTGCCGGGAGAGGGGGTCCCTGTGTGAGGTCTGGGCGGTGGGTCCGCCTCCTGCCTCTCGCAGCCCCTCACATCCAGGCAGGACACAGCGGCTCCCCGACGCTCACCTACACGCTTAGAGCCAGCCCTTCCCGACTGATGGCAGTTAGTGTCAGAGCCGTGAAGGTGACGGCCGCTCGTCCAGAGGCGGGGTGCCCCGCCACTTTTTTTAAGTAACATTTTTTACAAGTTTTACTTATTTTTAAACATTTGTTGGCTGTACCCTTCAGCACGTGGAAACCTTGCTCCCCGACCAGGGACCAAACCCACACCCACTGCATTGGAAGCGGGGAGACTCCACCACCGGACCACCGGGGAGGTTCCCCTGCCACCTCTTAAGACGATGCTTTCCCACAGTGACGTGGAGCCTATTCACTCGGTAACATTCGGCTGGAAATAAAGAAGTCCGTATTCGGACGGGGGCGCCCCCGGCAAGCCCAGGGTGGACACGTGGGGTGAGGTGGGCTGTTCTCTCTCTCTTCTACATGAACAAGCATATTTTTATAACCATAAAAATGCCAATTAAGAAAGTTTTACCAAAACACCCTCTCCTTCATCCGTTTCAGGCTGCAGGGCCCAGAAGGAAGTGGGCTGACGGGAGAGACGGGGACGATTAGGGGGTGATTCTGGGGCCTGGTGAAGGCCAGGCCAGTAAGGCAGAATGCCCACAGGTCGCCCCACTGGACTTTCTGTGCCTGGGGTCTATCTGGGCGAGAAGGCCAGATGGCAGGCTCCAAGGGGCACAGAGAAGGTTCTGGAAGCCTAGACCCTTGGCGTGATCTGCTGCAGGCCTGTTCTTAGTGAACAGAGAATGGAGGCCACGTCCCGCAGGGCCCACCAGCTCCGCCACGCTCTCCTTCCCGCCTGAGAACTGCAGGAGTTCGGGATAAAGCTGCTGGCTCCCACATGCCAGCTGGCTTTAAAGCACCCCTCTCGTCGGATTCACGCTGTTAGGTGCCCTCATGTGCGGCTTTTCCATAGAAGACCCACTGCTCTGGCCTCAGAAGGGCCGTGGGGCCGGGGCCGGACGCCCAGCAGTGGCCAGGCCTCGTGTACTCAGGTCTCATACCAATGACAGCCCCTGGGTCCTCAGACCCTTGCATACTTGAGAGTGAGGCGGAGATGCTGGCGGGCGTGGGGAGGTGAGTCCGCCTGGCTCCCCCGCAGGGGTGGCTGTCCTGCACCAGGCCAGATGCTGCACAGGGGCTTCTTCTCGCCCAAAAGCTTTCAGTCCATGTAAATGGCTGGGGTGACCCGTGTGCCGTCTCAGTGACCAAACACTCGCTGTACCTATGTGGACACCCCCTCTCCCCACGGATCTGGGGGGAAAAGGAAGAGCTTATACACAAAACACCAGGTTGGGATCTGAGCACCTTCATGTCTTCCATACAAATGAAGATGTCGATCTCATTTTGAGGAGAAGCAAATTAACGCATTTTAAAAACGTCTTTTTAAGGCCTCGAATCTCAGCTCCTTCTCTCCTGTGGCCTGGACCTTGCTTCATCCGGTCACAGCTCTGCGAGCTTATTTGGGGTTCACTGTCCAGTGGCTCCAAAAACGCTGGGGGCAGAAAATGCTTTCCGTCCTGCGGCCTGGCAGCACCCTGTGCCTGCAGGTAATCCGTCCTACAGACGGGGTTTGCCCATCTCCTTTCTGCAGCCTGTCTTCTGGCCTCGTCTGTCCAGCCTGAACCCCTCGCCCATGACTGCACACCACGATCGCCTACAGATCAGGCTTCTGAATGTGGATGCTGCGGGCCGGCTGCTGGCAGAGGACACGGCCACGTGGACAGCCCAGGAAACACGGAGAGCTGGGTGGGAGGGGAGAGGGCCTGTGAACAAGCTGCCGCCTGGGGTTTCGCTGGGACCCGTCTCGAGGTGACAAGGGCATCCTGGAGGAGCCTGCAGACCCCAGGGAGCACGCCAGTCTCCACAGTCAGACCAGACACTGAAAACCCGAGAGAAGATAAGAAACTCCCATTTTAATATAAAAGTGGCCCTGCACCTGGTAACTTCAGTTGGGGAAATCACACAGAACAGATTGGATGCTAACATTTAGGAAAATTCAGTGTAAAATTACAGAGCATTTTCAATATAAAAATAAGACTTTTAATTAAAAAAAGAACACATAAGCAGCTCTGGATACACCCTCGAAACAACAGAGAAGTACGGAGCTGGGCTTTCCATTTGGACGTGGACTCTCAAACCGCACACGACATTTGATGCCGGATACTTTCAACTCTCAAATAAAGCCATGACCTTCCCCAGCAGGCTGCGCTGGGAAGGCAGCTGCGGGAGGAGCGAGGTCTGCAGGCTCTCTGGCTCTGGAGTGAGGAGGCGGGACCTCCCGCTGGGAGCACGGCGGCTGCTGTGGGGACAGGGGGTGCCAGGTCCAGCCAGGGGAGCACATCTGCCGCTGCACGAGGGCTCGAAACCATGACTGCGCCCTTCCTCTCCCGGCGCGGTCCTCTACCGGTCCTCCGTGTGGTTAAAGTGTCCCTACAATGAGAAAACAGGGCGTCGTGGGAAGGAACCTACCTTGGCTTCAGGTTCACAACACTGAGCTCTGCCTTTCAATCAGCTGAGCTGACACACACTCTGAGCTAAGCACGTATTTACAGAACATATATAAAATACCATAATTAAGATATTTAAAGTGCTTCCTACAGTGCTTGGCACATAGAATGTTCTCGATAAATGTTACTTCTCTCCTACAGTTCTATGAGAGGGGAAAAAAGAGAATGAAAGAATCATTTATAAATCCATAGTTTTTTTTCTAATGATGTCTGAATACTGAATATGGATTCAGCACAAGTGCACTGCAGCAGGCTCCTCGCAGGGGGCCCGGGGCGGGAGGTAACCCAGCTTCTCGAGGATCCCACTCGGGCCTGGCCTCCCTGCCCTTGGAGCAGACTCCTGCCTCCCCACCTTCACACAGAAGTGCTGAGATGTCTCGTTGAGCCAGCCCACCCCACCCCACCCTGCCTGGATGGGGTTTGTCTGGAGACACACTGGAGGCAGAAAAAACAGGACACGGGACAACCAGACACACGGACAAAGAGAGGACCAAACCTAGACTCTCCTCCACAAAAGAACCCGCAGGAACCACTCACTCAAACCTCTCACCCAGTCTCCATCCCCTGACACGACCGCATTTTCCAAATCCTCAGGCTTTTCTCCCCAGGGCCCAGTTTGCCGATGTCCCTCTCCAAGCTTAGACCCCTGTCCCTGATGCAGAAGTGAGGTCTCGTGTCCCCAGACTCTGAGGCGGCCACTGGTGGGGACCAGCCACTGGAGCCATGTCTGATGGAGGGTCTGGGCACTGAGCCCGATCTGATAAAGTCACGAAGGAAGAGGACAGCTGTGCCTTAGACGTCAGTCTCACTGTTGGCAAGCCGTATGTCCACTGCCTGGCTGAGCAGGCTTGAGAAGCGATATTAACGCAATGGTGGGAAATAACGACACTTCTGATAAAACAGTTTCAGTATTTTTCCACCAAGCAAGAGAAGAGTGTTTTTTTTTTTTTCTTGAAGAGAGTTTTGTTTTGTTTCTAACACTGGGATCAAAAGAGAGTAAGGTCCAAAAAGACACCTAGGTACTTTAGAGTAACACTGTCAAAACCCAAGGAGTCTTGAAAGTGGAAAGAAAGAAATGCCACATCAAGCTCAAGGGATCCTCAACAAGATTGACAGCTGATTTCTCAGCCCAATTCAGAGTGCTGAAGGTCAACCAAGGATTTTGTATCCAACAAAACTATCCTTCAAAAATGAGAAATTAAGACACTCCCAGATAAACAAAAACAAAAAACCTGTCGTTAGCAGACCTACCCTACAAGAAATACTGATGAGGCTCTTTCAGGTTAAAACTAAAGGACCTTAGATGGTAACTCAAGTCCACTAGAATCCATGAAAATGGCATTTTTCCCCTAATTACCACCTATGAGTCCCCCCTCCACTGAAGCTGTCTCATTTCAACAGCACTCTCTCTGCCTTGGGTCGCAGCTTCTGAAGGACCTCCTCTGGCTGCACCTCTCCATGGATGCCCCCCGCCCCACCCTCCAGGTCCCGTCCCCTCCGGAGCCTGTCCCCTGGCTGGGAGAGCCTCCCCACCAGGTGTCCTCTCCTAAGATCAGAGACCCTCTCTGACATGCTTGCTGCAGGCTGAAAGGTCCACTGCTGGGAGGTGGGAGTGGAATGCGGATGGGAAAGGACACGTCTGTGTGCCTAAGGCCTCCTGTCAGTCAAGACAGGGCCTGGGCTGGGAACAGGGTGGGCCAGGGGCCAGCTTTCCCTCACTGCACCGGATCCCAGCATGGAGCTCCAACAGAGTCCACGATTCTCTATTTGAACCTCGCCTTCCACCTTGTTACGAAGGCTTGCTGGTCAGTGTAAGTCTGCAGCAGCTGGAGGCGTACAGAGCACACACCAGGGAAAGAGAAGACTGGAACCCTGAGGGCAGGTTCTGCCTCCACGCTGGACGGTCCTGACGCTCCCAGGCGCTGGAGCCCGTCCCAGCCCAGTCCACAGACAGCCTTCTGGGGCGGAAGTGGATGGTGGGGACAAGGCTTAGGACTTATCGGTGCCCAGCAGCAGCTTCTGGCGAGCAGCTCAGAACAGCAGCCAGCACGCTGTTCTCAGTCTCCTACCAAGTATGTCCAAAGGGATCAAGCCTGGGAAGCGATGCATCTCGACCAGGGGAAGGACACGTGGGTGGCACGGGAGTCAGGGGGAGGTGGGCTAGAGCAAGGGGACACCCCATGACCGTCTCTGCTCCTCGGAGGCTGAGTCAGGGGCTCAGGCTGGGAGGGAAGAGGAAAGCACGAGCCCAGGCCCGGGATTCTGAGGGGTGGGCCCCCCTGCCACAGTGCTGTGATGGGCAACACTCCTGCCCCAGACACGCAAGGATCAAGAGCTTCACAGAGGAGCTGTGGACAAACAGGCAACTCTAAAAATAGGGTATAAACATGCATGTATATTCCAGGAAAAGCCTTGAGTTTAAAACTAAAAAAAAATTGTACACACAACTTTCCTGGACTTCCAAGGCAGGCCTGGAGGACACTCTCCAAAATCCACTCAGGCTGTTCTTGTGCATAAATTCGTGTTATCTCAAACTCACCACCGTGGGCTGGAAGGGAGGGACGGCCTGGCTCCTCAGCAGAGATGCTGACCCTTAAGAGGTCTGAGGACCCTGCTCTGCAAAGAGTCTGAGGGGCTTAAAGGGCCCACTTACCCGCTGCTGCCGCCGCTTTTAAAACAGATTCTTGTTGCTGTTTTCATTTTTACCTTTTGACTCCCTTCACCAATTGCTCCCACCCCTCACGCACTGTCGCTGGCAACCACCAATCTGTGAGCCTTTTTTTGTTTTGAAGATTCCATGTGTAAGACAGAATCTGTCTTTCTCTGTCTGACTCATTTCATTTAGGACAACGCCCCCAGATGCCATCCATGTTGCTGGAAATGGCAGCATCTCCCTCTTTTATGGCTAATATTCCACTGGATAAAGAGCACAATATCTCTATCTCCTCCTCCATCCTATTTTTGCAAGCTCATCTTATGGTCAACAATCTTGCTGAATATTAGTTTTAATAGTTTATCTGCAGATTTGCTTGGATTTTCTATGTAGATGATGTCAGGAAATAACAATTTAGTTTTCTTCCCCTTCTAATTCTTATAACCATTGTTTCTTCTTCCTTGTTTAACTGTCTGAGTTAGAGACCCTACTAAGCAGAAGTGGTGATGGCAAACAAATTTGCTTCTCTCTTCATCCAAAGAAACACTCCCCCTAAGTGCAGAGACCTTTCAACATCACCAGGGTAAGCCCTCTATTTATGGTTTTATCTTGAGTGGGATTTGGAGTAACTGAGCAGTTGCTGCCTCTATTAAGATGACAGTTTGATTTGTTTTTTTCCTCCTTTGATCAAACAATGTAGTTCTTTTTCTAAAGCAAGTCATCTGTATGTTCCTTTAAGTAGAATTTCTTTTAAACTATAAAACCATCTGGGATGGTAGCTTTTGAGAAGTTTCCCAAATTATTCCATTGGGATTCTCTCTTCTGGAGTTAGTTCTGGCAACTGAATTACCGTGAGGGCAAGGGAATTCCCACTGCACTGGTCTCCCAGCTCTGAGCATGTTACAGACACGTATTCACACGGGACAGTCCCCTTAGCATCGCAGAGCATCATTCCAAGGTCCTTGGCGTCTGTGACTAACGGGTGGTCTGCTGTCACTCAAAGCACTGTTCCCTCATGGCCATCAGTGGTTTCTCTCCAGCAGCTCTCCAGAATCCTCTTTCACCATGATACATCAGACATGCAGATACGTCAGGTCCAAGACTCACCAGGCCTTTTCAGGAATACAAAAAAGTACAGACAGCAATGTAACAAATATACACGAACCATCACGTGGCTTATGAGATAAAATGCCACAGGTGAAATGTCATCCATTCTCACTGAAGTGTATATTTACTGAATAAATACATGCCAATCCACTTACGTTGGCTCAGTTGGTAAAGCATCTGCCTGCAGTGCAGGAGACCCAGGTTTGATCCCTGGGTGGGGAAGATCCCCTGGAGAAGGAAACGGCAACCCACTTCAGTATTCTTGCCTGGAGAATTCCATGGACAGAGGAGCCTGGCGGGCTGCAGTCCATGGGGTCACAGAGTCAGACAGGACTGAGCGACTGAGCCACTTATCTCTTCTCCTGACAGGTGTGGATGTGGTTTCTGGCTTTCTGCTAAGCAAACAGCGCCCAAGCGTTCTGCACACATCTCTGCGAGCCGACTGTAGGACCAAACCCAGCAAAGCCAAGTCCTGACAAAGCCTCAGGAGAGCACGTCTGCATCTGCTGTCCTGCTTCTCTCTTCATTTATGACATGATTAACAACGTACTTAATGTCCTTATCTGTAGCATACATTAATTTAGTCCCACACGCTTGCAGGAAATCTAAACTCCATTTAAAAAAAAATACTAGCTTTTCTGTGAAAATCCGTTTCACTGTCTCCTCATAGTATAACATTTTATCCCCAGAGAAAAAAGTTTTAGTTTGGTTCTTTAGTCACCTGAAGGCTCTCTACTCCTTCAGAACCTGAAATGATCTCAACAACACAGTAAAAAAAAAATTTTTTTTTAACTAATTTTCTGGCATCCATATTCAGAGGAAACATTTATTGTCAGAGATTCTATCGGAAGATTCTGTCGGCAAGTCTATGCAAACTCCTCTATTTGACTACACCAACACAGCCAGACTCCTCCTTGGCCCGCTGCCTCTCCCACCGTCTGGAGGACTCAGCCCTGTCTTGGCCACAAAGCCCTCACGGTTCTGGGAAGGACGTCCACGAAGCCCTGCGGCCTCACAGCTGTCTGAGCGCATCAGAGCGGGCCGCCGCCGTGCCCGGTGCAGAAGTGACGGGGCCACAGACCAGCCGGGACAGCGGGCACAGGAGGCCTACACTGCGGGCTCGGGGCCCGGCCTCCCCACTGACCACAGCGTGGGGCGGGCCGGTCACCCGGCCCCGTGGACCGCGTTCCTTATCAGCAACCTGACCGCTGACCGCTGGGGTCCCTGCTGAACCTCGGGGAAGTGCACTGGGCACTCTGTTTCCTAAGGAATGATCAGTGAAATTCCCGGTGATCCCTCTGTGACTGTTGTCTTCTCTCAGGACGTATGGATAAAGGGCTGATTAGATCTAGCTGCTGCTGAAACAGAGAGAGTGACCTGCTGCGCACGCATCTGTGTTAATCCACATCAGAGTCTGCCATGCCCACCCCGGCCCTGGCTCTGGGCCTGACCCCCAAGCCAGGTGGCACTGCCCCCATCACCACAGGCAGGGGGACAGAAACTCCTGTCTGCACCGGCTTCTCCCCCGCCCCTGGGTCAGGGCAGTATTTATAGATGCTGCGGATGCAGGGAACAGTTGCTAATGAGACAGACAGGTAAATAAAATAGAGCAAATACTTTAAAGGTCACCTGTGTGGAGATAAGATGTAGTACAGGGGAAACAGGCATCCATCTGGAATCAGAATGACCATCCTGGGGCACCTCCCTCCGCCCCCAACGGTAGGCTGGGGACCCCTCCCCGGGACCACCCCTCCCGCCCCCCGCCCTCCACTTCTGTCCCCACATCGCCCACCTCTCTTCTCCCAGCCCTCGTCAGCACCCCTTTTTCTGAGTGGCACCTCCCGCTGGTGTGCTGCAGCTCCTCAGGGAGGGGCCACCCCCAGACTTCACGGGTCAGCGGGGCAGTCACCCTCGGCGCCGTTCCCTCCCCTCGTCTCCCCCGACCCCAGGCAGCCTCCCCGCCCCTCCTTCCAGGGTCCCAGCTCCTGAGGACTTGGCCTGTTGTCAGGAAATGGGTTTCAGTGTCAAAAAGGGAATAACGTAGAAGCTCACTGAGATGCTTCCCTAGTTTTTGCCCTCAACACTAATGAACAGGCTGTTAGCCAAACCAATTTGTTGGGGATTGGGAGCAGCGGGGTCCCCAAAACCAAAAACATCATTTTGCATGTTGGCTCTCACGTAGTAACTCACTATCGGCTTGGGTAAAAACTCAATCAGATCAGATCAGTCGCTCAGTCGTGTCCGACTCTTTGCAACCCCATGAATCGCAGCACGCCAGGCCTCCCTGTCCATCACTAACTCCCGGAGTTCACTCAGACTCACGTCCATCAAGTCAGAACCTGAGATAAACTCCAGCAGAGGGGACCGGCTCCCAGATGCTGAGCTTGCTGGGCGACCAAGACCCCAGGCCTAGTTAAAGACTGCAGGCTTTCTGTTCTCAGGAAGATCTGTCCACTCCTTAGCTGGTTAGCCCAGGTGGGGTCCAGTCAGAACAGAGACTCAGGTGAGGAATGTGGGCTTCAGCGTCACAGATGATGGAAGAAAAGAGGATCCACGGGGGGAGGGAGGCACGTGTTCCCCCAGGAGGGGCCCCCCTCCCAGCCTGGGGGCAGCTGGGAGGATAAAGGGAAGAGATGGGGTGACCGCAGAGCCCGAGGGCTGCCACCCAGAAGGAGCTGGGAGCGAGGGGGCCAAGTCCTCAGGAGCTGGGACCCTGGAAGGAGGGGCGGGGAGGCTGCCTGGAGTCTCGGGAGACGAGAGGAGGGAACGGCGCCGAGGGTGACTGCCACGCTGACCCATGAAGTCTGGGAGTGGCCCCTCCCTGAGGAGCTGCAGCACACCAGCGGCAGGTGCCACTCAGAAAAAGGGGTGCTGACGAGGCAGCACTCCCCCTTGGCCAGCATCCTGAACCCGTTCTTCCTGTGGCTTCCAGCCTGATAATGCCCCTTCCAAGCATTTTCATGTGGTTATCCTGCAGACCTCTCACAGCCTCACGAGGATGCATTTAATGGGAAGAATTTCTAAGAAGAGCATGATTTCATGGCACACTTGGCTACCATGAGCCCCTGGGCCAAGACTGCTGAGCTGAGCAAGGAAGGAAGTAGGCTGCATGGCAGGCCCAGCCTTGGGAGCACTCAAGGAAGGAAAGGAGCCTCCTGCAGGTGGAGACCAGCGCCCTGACCCTGTAGTCTGGATGGTGCACAGCAGAGGGCCACCCACTGGGCGGCAGAGCGGACACCCTGAATGACATAACACCACGTCCCAAGAATCAGGGATGGCCTCACCCCAGCTGTCAGTACCATGAGCGGGGTGACAAGGAGCTGCTTCTTAATAATAACGTGTACTAGGAGCTGAACCTGAACACTGATCACCCTAAGACATCATCAGTGAGCTGCAACGGGCCAAATGGGAGGTTCGTGTGTCAGCCTGGGGAGTGAGTTGGAGAAGGTCTACAGGAAAAGTCCTTGCAAGGACTCACGATAACAATCAGGAAAAGCTTCGTGGGAGAAAGACAACAGGCCCAGGCGGTGAGCTGAGACGGCCACGTGAGAATTCTGAGCAGAACCAACTGGGTCAGCTGATACCTGCTGCGGTCAGAAACACAGCAGAGAAGGGGGACCCGAGGAGGTTCTCAGGGAAAAGCATCCAGCTCACCGAGACACCAAAGCAAGCTTCCTGTCAGAGACTCCCCGTGGGGTTCTCAGGGGCTCCATGGTGAAGAATCTGCCTGCCAATGCAGGAGACGTGGGTGCAATCTCCGGGTCGGGAAGACCCCCAGAGAAGGAAATGGCAACCCACTCCAGTATTTCTGCCTGGAGAATTCCATGGACAGGGGAGCCCGGTGGGCTACACTCGCTGGGGTCACGAAGTCCGACGCGACTGAGCACGCACACACAGGGCTCCCACACAACCCCCAGCGTGACCCCTGCTGCTCTCTGAGCCAAGCTCACCAGCGGCATCAGCCACGGGAACAGCGGGCCTGGACAGGCAGGCTTCCGTGTGAGTAGGGCGCACCCGTGAGCGGAACCCCTCGTTTAATGAAGTCTTCTGAAATTTGGAATTGCTGCCCATTGGTGATTTACTGTTAAGCGCTTCTCCCTGGGATCTTGCATTTCTAAAAATACTATTTGCTTTTTATTTAACACTGAGCCTCTTGATGTTCTGGAATACAAAAATAGTGTCTTATTATTTTAAAAGCTTAAGAGAGAAACTAGCCATGTTATTAGAAAAAGAAGATATATGCAGCTATAGTCTGTTCAAATATCAAGAGGTGTGACTTTTCAAATTCACATTTCAATCTTTATTTACATAAGACTTTTAGAAATAGTGGGTGTAAATATTAAATCACCCAAGCCTGGGTGAAATTTTATTGAGAATAACTACAAATAAAGGGAAACTGATTTTTTAAAGTCACTTTCTGAAAATTTAGATGAAAAGAATATCGAGCATTAGAGAGAAAAATTATATATTTACATATCAATATAGGTTTTCCACGCACAGATTCATCTCCTAGGAAACATACAGAGGCAAGCTTGGGGAATCACAAGGGAAGGAAAACCCTAATCAAATAGGTGCTGTTGTTCAAACAGAACATTAGCTTAAATGATCCAATCAGCTGCTTGAGCCAAATTTTTTTTTTCCTTTAAGCTGTTCATGCCAGAAGACAACCTCTTGGAGCATTAAGAATCCGTATTACGTTCCAACTGTTTGCCCAACAGATGGGGGATTTGAAAGACACATTCCATGGAAATGTGACGAGAACGAGGAAGGTTTGGAGTTAGTCACCAGCATAATGCACTCTACCCATAGTGGGGTCATAATATTAATTATCACAATCCAGGGCACGTTTGGCAGTTACATGAATCAACCGAAATACAGTTTACGTTGCTGGATCTTAGTTTTAACATTATTCAGGATTATTGGTGGCTCAGTCGTTGAAGAATCACCTGCAATGTAGGAGACCTGGGTTCGATCCCTGGGTCGGGAAGATTCCCCTGAAGGAGGGCCTGGCAACCCACTCCAGTCTTCTTGCCTGGAGAAGCCCATGGACAAAGAAGCCTGGTGGGCTACAGCCCACAGGGTCTCAAGAGTCAGACATGACTTAGCAACTAAACCACCACCACCTCCACACCACGAAATGCAACAGGACCTGCGGAAATTTTCCTGAGGATGGAGTACGAAAGTAGGAAGGCACATCTCCATGGGCGGGTCTACCTGGCCTTGGTCTTCGTACTTATCTAAGGACTTCAAAGGCTCCATGTTGGCTGGCCTTTGTTTAAAACAAAATCACTGCCTCCCCTACAAAACAGTCACCCACAATGCACCACATGAAAACTCTGCAATTTACTGACTCAAATGTTTGCTGATCAAAAGCAGCACAGAGTTTCCTCTAAAGATCTTTAGGGGGAAATCCTGAAAACACTCACTCACACACACACACACACACACACACGCTCCTGGTTTCTATGTGGAAATTAAACACAATTCTATTTTATTGCAATATGAAGACTGCAAGCTTAAAATTAAAAAAAAAAAAAGAATTATAGAGGTTTCAAAGCTCTTATTATTAGAACAAGCCCAAATTTAGGAACAAAGGTATCATGATGCTAATGTGAAGGACAGGAAAGCTTGGCGTGCTCGGGGTTCACAGGGTCGCAGAGTCAGACACGACTTAGCAACTGAACAGCAGCATCGTACACTTCCTGATCTTCTGCCCAGCACAGGGGACTGAGAATCTGACTCTGGCGACACTAAGACGTCCCATTCCTTTGAATTAATGGTGTGAATGCTGTTTATCCTTCTGAAATTTTGGGTTTATGTCAAGTGTATGCAAATAGGAAAGAAAAGCTTAAGGAGGGGAAAGAAAAAGCAACACCGATTCCCATTTGGGTAAGTAAATGAGTTAAGGACATTTCTCTAAGATGTCCGCAAATTAGCTCTATTTTAACCATTTCCAGGACCTGTTCCCTTCTCTAAACCCTGTTTTTAGAAAGAATTTAAAATGTATATTCAATTTGTAGTCTCAGTCTGAAGCTGGAAGAACATCAGTTTGCAGCCGAGTAGAATGCTCAGAAAACCAACCTGTACCTTTCAATTTACACCCCTCTTCCTTAGGAACGAAACGGCCGTTTCTACCACCCTTGTCCTACGGATCCAGGATTTAAGGACAGGTCTTTCACGTCACAGCGAGCAGGGGAATGCACTTACAGACTCTCCCGCGATGCACCTCGGGCAAGGCTGGGCCCGGATCCTTCCGCCATCCAGAGGACCCTGTTCAACAAATCACAGCCACGGATGAGCCAGGGCAGCGGTGATTCACACTGAGCAGGTAAAGGCTGGTCTGGTGGGAGCAGGAACCTACCCCCACGCCTGGTCGGCCCTGGCCGCTGTCGGGCCATGGTGACAGCAGGCGGCCTCTGCGCTGGGCATCCAGGCACTCGGGCTCCTCGCTGCCCCCGGACACTGGGATGCGCACCCTCAGCTGGGGGCAGTCCCGCTCGGGCGCCGCGGCGTCCAGCCTCCTGCACAACCGCTTCTGCAACGACAGTCTCACTTTAGATGGCCTCGGAAAGCACACGGCGCTCTGACTGAATCTGCCTCTGAGAACCTCGCTGCAAACACAGACCCCCGAGGAGCTCAGAAAGTTTATAGGACGTTGGGAGAGACAACTTCCAACTTTATCTTCCAGGAATAACCACCATCACTTAACCTCATTACTTCCAGCACAGTCTGATATTTACTTAGCTTTACAAGTTTAAAATAATCATTTGAAGCAATTTTGGTCAAAATTCTTATAATAAACTGTTGTGACTGGTTTATCGAGAATGTACAAAACCTATAAATTTTTGTTCAAGAATCTAGTCATGCGCTACGATACTTTTGCCAGGTAGGTACTTTCTTAACACAATATCAAGCTATGTGCTTCCTTAATACGATATGAATAATCCCATGTGGATAATTCTTTGTCTTCCTGACACTGAGGAGTGGGCTGGTTTTATTTATTTCACAAGCTGCACACACAGCCCATAAGGGATAACCTGCAGGAAAGGCATGTGACGTTGGCATTCCCGTGAACTAAAGACGAATTACAGAAGCAGCCTTCCAAAGCTGAAGGAAATGGCTGTCTCTCCACGTTCCCAGTCTGTGCTCCGAGGGGTAAGGATGTGTTCCGCGACACAGAGCAGATGGGTAGGAGGCCTCTGTAGGGGACAGAAGGTCCACCCTGTCCTGGGTCCCCGCTGCTGGGCGGTGCCCGCCAGAGTCAGGAAACACCCCTGGTTCACAGGTGGTCCCACACCCTCCTCAGTCACCGGCAAACCATCGTCATGATTTGCGCCAAATCTGTTCACGATCCATTCCATTATATTCATTATTTTCTAAATGGGCTTTTTATTTCATGGATTTATCTAATATAGAAACCTGGTGTCGAGTGCTAGTTTTACTCCTCCCTAACTAACATGTCTTAAGATAGATACCTGAGGAGGAAAATGGTAAATGCTGACCTCTGAGCCCCCAAACCAGAGAATATGCCCTGGGGTAAATACAGTGCAGGCTCCGGGAGGCTGAGACAAGGGCAGGGCAGCCAGTCCCCCATCACCCAGTGCCACAGTCCTTCCCAAACATAAGGAAGTCCAGAAAGGTCACAGTCACTGCTGCAGAACCACACCCGGGCACAACCTGAATCGGAGAATGCAGACATTGGAGAATATGGCCAGGGGGACAGAAAAGCCAGGATCCCAGCGCAGGTCCCCTCCGCTCCAGCCCACACACCTCCAACGTGGCCCTGCCCTGAGAAGGGCAGGAGGAGATGCTGTGAGCGGGACAGGACAGGGTCACCAGCGAGGGAAAGGCGCCCGGATGCGCAGCGAGGAGGAGCCTGAGCCCCCAGAGCCCAGAGGCGGGCCGGGGCTCCGAAGTCTGCACAGTGAAAATGGACAGAGCACTTACAGAGGTTCTCCTCCGAATTCAGCTCCTGGGAGGGGCATGGGCAAAGGGGCGGGCCAGTGCCCCTGGGGCTGGGTGGTGGCGAGGAGAAAGAGAGAGAGGGCAAGTTTGGGGTCTGGCAAGTGAGGGTGCCCGTCATACCAGGGGGCTCACCGCCACCCCGTCCAGCAGCAGACACCTGCTCCACCTGCACTCAGCCACACCCACAGCGGAGGTGCCTAACGGCAATCTGTAAAAATACCCCAAAACACAAAAACTCCTCCTGAAAAAGACATGAGTCAAAAGGAGACTGTAATACTCTTAAAAACATAGTTAGACACTCAAAAAAACATGTGAGGATATGAAAAACCACCCTGAATTAGCGATGTAAAAACAGAAAGGACAAAAATGGGGAGAAGCCAAGAGAGACTTGGATGATTCGGGAAAGCAGTGGAGGGAAACGAGGTATAAACTATAAAGTGCACTGAAGGGGATAACTTCAAGTGAAAACTAACAGAGGACACCAAAGAAGGGCAGGAGCACAGTCAAGAGAAGGAGAACGGCATAAAGAAAACAGGGGGGCTAAAAAAGGGCAGCAGCAGGAAGGGAAGAAAAAGCAGCAAGAAATGTTCGCTGAGTCAGAGTTCCGCAAAGAGGAAAGCAAAGTAACAGCAATGCTAAGGCTGAAAACTGTAGCCCGAGAAAGCTTCATGGAAAGAGGAGACTGACTGAAGCTCAAAATGGAGGCTCACACGGCGCCTGGGAAAATTAACCCGGAATGAGCAACACGGAGACATCCTAATAAAACCAGGAGACTTCAAAGATGAAGACGAAATCCTCAAAGCCCCTGGGCGCGCAGGTCCATGAGGGTGAAAAGGAACTGGAACGGCATCAGGCTTTCCAAGGCAACACGTGAGTGAGACGATGGAGAAACACGCTTTTCAAACTCAGTGAGAGAAAACACAGACCAAGAATGTAAAATCTACATGCTGTCCTTCAAATGTCAAGGTTACAGAAATAGCATTTCAACATAGGTGAA
Organism: Bos taurus; assembly: GCF_002263795.3. Classification (NCBI taxonomy): domain Eukaryota; kingdom Metazoa; phylum Chordata; class Mammalia; order Artiodactyla; family Bovidae; genus Bos; species Bos taurus. The sequence continues at coordinate 49,361,686 of NC_037353.1, forward strand.
TTTAGAGACCACTACAGCCGTGAGCCCTTCCAGAGGATTCTATGTGAGGGTAAGCTTCATCTAACTAACCAGTGATGACTGGGGAAATTCCAGGGTAAGGATTTTTCGTAAGCATCTGAAGGTACTAAGATGTACATCTCAGACTAAATTTAAAATAAAGGTGGAATTAGGCTGACAGACAAATGTGCAAACGTTATGTCCTCTAACATGGTGGAAGTAATTCCACTAAAACACGCGAGATGAAGGGAGAGGGAAAGTGGAAAAATTCTGTGACTGGAGGGGTGAGGACTCGGCGCAGTGTGGGGTCCTGGGAGGACATGGTGACTGGAGGGGTGAGCAGACTCCGTGCAGTGTGGGGGGGTCCTGGAAGGACATGTTGGTGACTAGAGGGGTGAGGACTCGGCGCAGTGTGGGGTCCTGGAGGGACGCGTCGGTGACTGGAGGGGTGAGCAGACTCAGCGCAGTGTGGGGTCCTGGAAGGACAGGTCAGTGACTAGAGGAGTGAGGACTCGGCGCAGTGTTGGGTCCTGGAGGGACGCGTCGGTGACTGGAGGGGTGAGGACTCGGTGCAGCGTGGGGTCCTGGAAGAGATCCAGGACAGGAAAAGGGTGCGAGCGGGACATCAGGCGAGGCTGGAGTATGGCTGGAGGCCGGGCGACGGCCGGGGACGAGGCGAGCCTGGCCGCCTGCCAATCGTACTGTGCCCACGTACGTTGTTCACGTGAATTCTCTATATTACAGCTGCTTTTCCCCAACCTTTCTGTAAGTCTAAAACTACTTGGAAATGAAGTTTTAAAAATGAAGATAAAAAACCTCCTGCACCTGCTTTAGTGTATACCACACATCTAGAATGTGGATATAAGCCAAGTCACCTTTCCACAATCTTAATTTTTCCCTCCCAAGTGACATAAAGACTGACGTGTGTAAGACAAAAGTCCTTCCCACGTGTGAAGATGGTTCTTGGATACCTCTGAGGCTGCTTCTCTCCGATCAAGCATTCCTGCTCTCTTTCACTCTCCCATATCCGAGAGGCTTTCCAGAATCTTCCTCTTCTAGACACCATGTCCTAGAGTTTCTAAATCGTCATTATTCCTCCTGAAATGAACCATGTAAAATACCCCCAACACACTGTCACCACCGCGGAGGAGAGCAGAGCTCCCCGCTACCTCCACGACGTGGTCCCAAGTCCGCAGGGAAAAACTCCGGCTGAGGGGCCCCAGCAACCTGCCACCTGGGTCCACACGAGGCCGGCACCCCCCCAGCTTACGTCTGTCTCCCCTAGAGGACGCACAGCCCGTTCCTAGGGACTACTGAGGGTCCTTCTGGTTTAAATTTAACGCCAGGCTCTGCTACGTAACCCTGAAGTTTAGTTTCCAGGTCTAATCTGATTTCCTTGCTATTTTCCAGTGTATCAAAGTACTGCCAAATACCGCCATCATCACACGAATCGCCTTCGTAATTGGAAATGGTGCCGCCTTCTGTGTTCCGCCTGAGTCGGATGGAAGGGTTGAGGAAGAAAAGACCAAGGACCACGACCTCCGGTTACTCAGGATCTGCTCAGCTTTCACATTGCAGAAAGGGGCATGCTGTGTAAAGGGGTGTCCTGCCAACTCCCAACTATCTGGGCGGGACTTGCCTGGTGGCCCAGTGAGTAAGCCCCTGTGCGACCACCGCAGGGGGCCTGAGTTCCATCTTGGGTCGGGGAATAAAGATCGTGCATGCCACGCAGTGCGGCCAGAAAAAATCGGGCAAAGAGAAGTGGGGATACTGGCTGTGCCCCGTGTCATCCACACACAGGATGTGACTCTCCTGCGGTCACATCACAGCCCCGTGCTCCTTTCTGAGGAACATCGCTTGCCAAACAGGAGGGCAGAGGGGCGTGGACGGGCAGGAAGTGTGCTTCTAGAGGAGGTCTCACACTCCATGTTTCTTGATGAGTTAGACGGATTCTAACTTCTTTGTGGGGTCAAACAACACCTGGCACAGCGGGTCAGCAGACCTGTGGCCACCCACAGTGGACACTCCTCAAGAGGCTCCGGTGGCGGGGGCTGGGTCCCCACGTGGTGGGGGAAGGGGAGCCACACTGACCAGTCGTTGAGGGCTGGGCTCTTCCAGGGAACATGGGGCCCTCCGCTGGCCGAGGGGATGAAGTCATTCATGTTTTCTGCTTTAAACAGGGATTAGTGAAAGCTGGCTATATGTGACACTGACTCACATATTTACTCGGCAAATATTCCAATTACCATGGACTGGCCTGGACCACGGGAAAACTGGGGCTGAGAGGCACTGAAGTCCAGGACGCGTGTGTTACATGCCTCGCTCTCCCCCACTCCCTTCTAGAGACGCTTCAGTCAGCCTTCATCAAGGCACGTGAAGATTTACCATCTGGCCGCAGACAGTGACTGCAGCCATGAAATTAAAAGATGCTTGCTCCTTGGAAGAAAAGCTATTTAGACAGCGTATTAAAAAGCATAGATATCACTCTGCCGACAAACATCCACCGTCAAAGCTATGGTTTTTCCAGTAGTCATGCAAGGATGCAAGAGTTGGACCATAAAGAAGGCTGAGCACCGAAAAATTGATGCTTTCGAACTGTGGTGCTGGAGAAGACTCTTGAGAGTTCCTTGGACCTGCAAGGAGATCAAACCAGTTAATCCTAAAGGAAATCAACCCTGAATATTCATTGGAAGGACTGATGCTGAAGCTGAAGCTCCAATACTTTGGCCACCTGATGCGAAGAGGCAACTCAATGGAAAAGACCCTGATACTGGGAAAGACTGGGGACAGGAGGAGAAGGAAACGACAGAGGATGAGATGGTTGGATGGTATCATCAACCCTATGGACATGAGTTTGAGCAAACTCTGGGAGATGGTGAACGACAGGGAAGCCTGGCGTGCTGCAGTCCATGGGGTCGCAAAGAGTCAGACATGACCAAACAACAACAAATGGCTCTGGCGCTGTGTAAACAAAATTCAAATCCTGAATAAACACAAAGACCCCGTTACTTAACACCTACAGAAGATCTATCAAGCAGCAATCTCGCCAGAGAAGAGCTGAAAAAGAAACACAGCTGAGTAAGAGAAGACCCTTGACAGGACCCCCCTCTGGAAACCCGTTTCCCGACTTTGCACACAAACAGAACGTGGAGGGTAAAGAAAGAAGAGGCCAACTTCCTTGAGTGCTTTGACAGAAACACCCTGTGAATTCTCTTCAGTCGGCACAGCAAGGAAGTGGCAGGTTCTTGAAAAGCCTTAAGTCAAGCACTTGTAATATATACGCTAATATATGTTAAGCACATATACTCTAAGTTAGAATACCAATGTAAATTGTCAGAGTTGGTAATGCAATTAAAGGTAACTCTCCAACTACACACATACACGCACAATAATCTCATCTTTCATTTGAAGGTATTTTAAGGATTTTTATTGACCAGTGGAATTTATTCTAAAGATCACTTGCATCATAAATGTGTGATGCTGACTGAGTCCCAGTTATCAGAAAGTTGCTGAGTGAGGTATTCTAGTCTAGTTTAATCTCTGTCACAGTAAAGAAAGTTCACTTTGGCTGGAGCAGCTGACACGGACATCCACCAGCTCTGAGACAGAACCGCTAGGGCTGAAGAGCAGGACTGAAGAGGCCTGCAGACTGTCGCCGAGGAAGAAAGCGTGCAGAGATCCCCCCTCGGGGACAGTCGCTTGGAAATGACTTTGCGCTCTTGGGGGTGTTGCTTTCTGCAGCACAGACCGAACCACAGAAACCAGCAGAAGCAAGGGTGCCTACTCTCAACCCCGTGTGGCCAGGTGCCCTGGGACTTCAGCCACAGGGACCATAACGTTGGGACGCTGTGCATCATCAGCTGCCCTTTCCAGGAGACTCCTCCCCGTCCCGGGCACGGACCTGCGTCCACACCCCAGACCAAGTCCTGCTCAGGAAAGAGAAAGCAACCGATGAGGAGACAAGCGAGGTAAGCCGTGGGCACCACTGTGACTCCATGAAAGCTGGCTCCCCAGAGGAAGGTGGTGGAGGAGAGCGAAGAAAAACCACTCTTTGACTTCCAATGAAAATGAAAAGACATAAACACACACTCTAGACTGAGCACTAATTTTGCATGCATGATTTACAAGGACAGTATAAACCTAAATTATAAAAAAATCTATTTACCACAGGTGGGACCTAGTAACTGTCCTTGCAATGATTAAAAAAAAACTACAGCATGGAGTGTTTCTATATTTGTTATTTCAGTAGCAAAGTAGAGCCCTGTGCTGCCAAAGCAGGGCATTTTACTTCTATTCTGCACGTGAAGAAGGTGAAGTCCACCAACCCCAGCTAACTTGCCTGAAGTCCAATGACTGGAAATGCCAGACCTGGGGCTCAGCGTGCGTTAAGTCAAACTGGGGAGACAAGACTGAGACATGTATTAAAGAAGCACTAAAAACTGAAAAATGCATGAAAAATATATCAAAGCTTAACATAAAGCTACAGTAATCAAGATAGTGCAGTAACGGCACAGGACACACACAGAGACCAATGGAACAGAAACGAGAGTCCAGGATAAACCCTTCCGTTTACCGTGAACTAACTTTTGACAAGGCTGCTGAGACAACGCAACGGAGAAAGAAGAGCCTTCATAAGAAGTGGTGCTGGCGTAACTCTATCCACATGCAGAAAGAGGAATTCAGGGCCCTAACCACACAGAGATGAACTTGGGATGGATCAGAGAGCTAAATGTAAGAGCAGAGAACATTAAATTTTTAGAGGAGAACATAAGACAAAATCTCTGTGATCTTGAGCTTGGCAAAGATTTTTTAGATACGACACCAAAAGCATGACTCATAAAAGAAACAAATTCATAAACTGGATTTCGTCAATATCCAAAACTGCTTACTGTATGCACGCTAATGGACTTGTCTCCAGAATATATGAAGAAGTCTTTCAACTCAACAAGATGGCACAATTTTTTAAACAGGCAAAGGATATGAATAGGAATTCTGCTGACAAAGATATACATATGGTCAGTAAGTACATGAAAAGATGTTCAACATCATTAGTCATTACAAAAATGCAAATCAAAACCACAACGGGATACCATGTCCCATCCACTGGAATGGTTATAATCCAAAAAAGTGTTGGCAAGGACGTGGAGAAAACAGAACCCCCATTTGCTGCTGGTGGGAATTCAAATAGGGCAGCTGTTTTGCAGAGCAGTTTGGTGATTCCTCAAAATGCTAAGCACAGAGTTACCTAATAACTCTGCAATTCCACAGCGAAACACCTGCCCAAGGGAGATGAAAACACACGTCCACACGGAAAGCCTGTACCTGGATGTTCACAGCAGCCTTCCTCAGAAATCCCTGAAGAGCAAGCAACCCGAACACCCATCCACGGAGAAATGCTTAAATAAAACGTGGCATTATTCATACAATGCAATATTTAGCGACAAGAAGAAATAAAATACTGATATGTATTTCAATATGGATGAACCGCTTACGTTAAGTGAAAGAAGCCAGTCACAAGAGACCAAATATTGTGTGGTTCCATTTACATGAGATGGCCAGGACAGGACAGTCAGCAGAAGACAGAAAGTGGACTGGTGGCTGCTCAGGGGTGGGGGAGCAGCAGGACCGGGGACCAGGCTTCTTTTGGGGTGATGAAAATGTCCTGAAATCAGGTTGTGATGGTGTTTACACAACTCCATACTACACTAAAACCACTCATCTGTGCACTTCCAGAGTGAACTTCACTAGGATACAAATCTGCAAAACTCCCATTTATTATATATATACTTATTTATTTATATAGGTATATATGTCTAGTCAAGACTATGGTTTTTCCAGTGGTCATGTATGGATGTGAGAGTTGGACTGTGAAGAAAGCTGAGCGCCGAAGAACTGATGCTTTTGAACTGTGGTGTTGGAGAAGACTCTTGAGAGTCCCTTGGACTGCAAGGAGATCCAACCAGCCCATTCTAAAGGAGATCGGTCCTGGGTGTTCTTTGAAAGGAATGATGCTAAAGCTGAAACTCCAGTACTTTGGCCACCTCATGCGAAGAGCTGACTCATTGGAAAAGACTCTGATGCTGGGAGGGATTGGGGGCAGGAGGAGAAGGGGACGACAGAGGATGAGATGGCTGGATGGCATCACTGACTCAATGGACTTGAGTTTGAGTGAACTCCAGGAGTTGGTGATGGACAGGGAGGCCTGGCGTGCTGCAATTCACGGGGTCGCAAAGAGTCGGACACGACTGAGTGACTGAACTGAACTGATATGTATATAAAAACTACGTACATTACACACAGACACACACACATATATACAGTCATTCAGGTGACCAAAATGTATTTTTAAGATACATCAGGTTTCTGGACTGCAGGTCCCCAAACCCCTGGAATTTCTAAGCAACCAGGACAATGGGGGTATTTTCTGTCGCAACACGCAGTCTCTAGTCCTCGGTTCCTGAGGTCACTTCAGAGCCATAAAGGTGAATGGGTGCCCTGTTACTCACGCGAATGAAGTGACTTTTGGCAGGCACCTGAGGGGGTTGGGGGGACTGGCTGCCTGAGGAACCAAGAGGAGCTGCTTGGGACTTTCAGTGCCACCCTCCAATTTCTGGGGAGTGGGGAGGGGACAGAAGCTGCATCACAGAGGCCGCCGTGCAACCCAAGAAAGAGGGGTTCCGCGTGCTTTCAGGACAGGACCGGGAGCCGGTGCGGCGTGTGGCCGGGCCCCAGGAGGACAGAGCTCCTCTGGGCCGGACCCCGTCTTCCATGTGCCTCCCACAGCTGTGGACTCACATCTTTCGATACCCTTTACAGATAATTCATCATCTGGTGAGTCGAGGGCTGCCGCAGTTCTATGAGCGGCTCCAGAGGTCACTGGATCTAAGGAGGGGGTGGTGGGGACTTCTGACTTACAGCCGGTGGTAACAACCTGAGCTTTGAGAATACTGGAGTGGGTTGCCATTCTCTTCTCCAGGGGAACTTCCCAACACAGAGATCAAACTCAGGTCTCCTGCATTGCAGGCAGATCTGAGCCACCGGAGAATGTATGTTAAAGTAACTCCTTCAGGAAGAAAACCAAAAATTAAACCAGATGGAAATAAGAATATACAAAAGACTGAAGTGCACTGGAAATGGTAACTCTGTGGGCAACCAGTACTCTGCCCAGAGAGCCTACTCTTTACAGAGCTTTTTTGGAAAAAGAGTCTTTAGGGAGATAGAATGCTGAGGCGTAGACATGAATTTTTGGGCGTCTGGGTTGACATTTCCATTCTGAAAGGTGCGGTGAGTGTGGTGGTTAGGGACTGCAAGGAGCCAGGCACTGGATGCCCAGTCACAGGGTCAACCTAAGCAAGGCCTCACTTCTCTTCTTCCAGAGCCTAGAACAGTGCTGGTACACAGTAGGTGCTCAGAAAAAGAATTTGTAAAAAGTCTATGCAACAGAAAGGATAAGCACTACTGCTGTGTAACTGCCACCACATTCACTGACCTCACCATCATCAGGACACTCCCCAGAGGACAGGAGAGACTCCTGGCCCTGGCTCATGAGAATCCTCATTCCAGAGACGGTCCTGGTGGCCGCAGCTCCTGATCTCTTCTGCTGGCTTTAGCACACAGGGTGCAGAGCCACTGGGCTGTCACAGAGGTACGAAGGGACTCATGCTTCCCGAGTAGCCAAACTCTGAACAGGTGTGTATGAGAGAGACGGAGAACGAGAGTGGAAAATGGAGGGAAGAACATGGCTACTTTATGAAGCTCAAGCCAGATTGTCAGATCAAAAACTAGGACAAAAACAATGTTGCAAAAACAATGCAACGTAAAGGAGGACTCTATCAGGTCAGGAGACAGGACACACCCCAGCACTGCACGCCCTCATCCTGTCTGGTAACAGTCTGGAAGTGCTGGAGCCTCAGCCTGGGCACCTCATCCCACCAACTCCAACCTGAAAGATCACTCAAGGTTTCCTCTACTGAGCCTTTCCTGTTTCCTCAGATCAACAGTGACCTATGGCTCCCATCCCTGACAGTCCGGCGCATCATACCTTTCATCAGTTTACGGCCAACTTTGGACTTCGTTTTCAAGTCTCACGTTTTAGTTCCACAAGCCCCCGGAGGAAGCTGTATAGCCCGGTGGTTAAGAACACAAGCTCTGGAGGGCGCTGGTGGGGTTAGGGCCTACGACCACTACTTGCGGTAGTTACAACTGCACTCACCTCACACGCTAGTGACGCCATGCTCACAATTCCCCAAGCCAGGCTTCAGCGGTATGTGAACCGTGAACTTCGCGATGTTCAAGCTGGTCTTAGAAAAGGCAGAGGAACCAGAGATCAAATTGCCAACATCCGCTGGATCATGGAAAAAGCAAGAGAGTTCCAGAAAAGCATCTATTTCTGCTTTATTGACTATGCCAAAGCCTTTGACTGTGTGGATCACAATAAACTGTGGAAAATTCTGAAAGAGATGGGAATACCAGACCACCTGATCTGCCTCTTGAGAAATCTGTATGCAGGTCAGGAAGCAACAGTTAGAACTGGACATGGAACAACAGACTGGTTCCAAATAGGAAAAGGAGTCCGTCAAGGGTGTACATTGTCACCCTGCTTATTTAACTTCTATGCAGAGTACATCATGAGAAATGCTGGACTGGAAGAAGCACAAGCTGGAATCAAGAGTGCCGGGGGAAATATCAAAAACCTCAGATATGCAGATGACACCATCCTTATGGCAGAAAGTGAAGAGGAACTAAAAAGCCTCTTGATGAAAGTGAAAGTGGAGAGTGAAAAAGTCGGCTTAAAGCTCAACATTCAGAAAACGAAGATCATGGCATCCGGTCCCACCACTTCATGGGAAATAGATGGGCAAACAGTGGAAACACTGTCAGACTTTATTTTTTGGGGCTCCAAAATCACTGCAGATGGTGACTGCAGCCATGAAATTAAAAGACGCTTACTCCTTGGAAGGAAAGTTATGACCAACCTAGATAGCATATTCAAAAGCAGAGACATTACTTTGCCAACAAAGGTCCAGCTAGTCAAGGCTATGGTTTTTCCTGTGGTCATGTATGGATGTGAGAGTTCGACTGGGAAGAAAGCTGAGCGATGAAGAATTGATGCTTTTGAACTGTGTTGTTGGAGAAGACTCTTGAGAGTCCCTTGGACTGCAAGGAGATCCAACCAGTCCATTCTGAAGATCAGCCCTGGGATTTCTTTGGAGGGAATGATGCTGAAGCTGAAACTCCAGTACTTTGGCCACCTCACGCGAAGAGTTGACTCACTGGAAAAGACTCTGATGCTGGGAGGGATTGGGGGCAGGAGGAGAAGGGGACGACAGAGGATGAGATGGCTGGATGGCATCACTGACTCGATGGACGTGAGCCTGAGTGAATTCCGGGAGTTGGTGATGGACAGGGAGGCCTGGCATGCTGGGATTCATGGGGTCGCAAAGAGTCGGACACGACTGATCGACTGAACTGAACTGAACTAACCACCACTTGCTAGTTGATTCATCTCTCTGTACCTCAGTTTCCTCGTTGGTCATATGGGCATCCCAACAGGCTGTTGTGAAACTGATAACCCACATGGTGGCCACTGGAGGACTGGCAGAATCTGCCACACCTCAGCTAAATGTCTCCAAGATGTCCCCTCCTGCGGTGACAGCACCACTGCACACCCAGGAGCTCGAGCCACAACCCTGGGGGTCACCTGGACTCCCCCATTCACACTCCCTGCCACACCCACTCACCAGCAAGACCTGCCGGCTCTTCCTCCAAAACCCACAGCCACGTGTGTGTGCTGCCATTACACTCCCCTCAGGCTGAGCCTCTGACACCTCTCACCATCTATATATTGTGCCTCCCCTCTGACCACCATCCCCTTCATTTCCCACAAAGCTGCTCTGGGGAAAGGGTGGCCCTTTAAATGTCAGGATGATCGTGTCACTTTCCTATTTACTTCCCACCGTCTGGAGGATGGGGCTTCCCAGGTGGCTCAGTGGTAAAAAATCCACCAGCCAATGCTGGAGACACAAGAGACATGGGTTCGATCCCTGGGTCAGGAAGATCCCTTGAAGCAGGCAACCTACTCCAGTATTCTTGCCCAGGAAATCCCATGGACAGAGGAGCCTGGCGGGCCACAATGCACAGGGTTGCAAAGAACGAGATACAGCTGAGAGGTTGAACACACACGTGTCTGGAGGACAGGAGGCTGCTGAAGCCACGGACAGAATGAGACTGGGTGCGTGGATGTCTTTGATCTGGGTACCACTAGAAGGCATGAGGAGAAGGGGATGACAGAGGATGAGATGGTTGGATGGCATCACCGACTTGATGGATGTGAGTTTGAGTAAACTCTGGGAGTTGGTGATGGACAGGGAGGCCTGGCCTGCTGCAGTCCATGGGGTCGCAAACAGTCGGACACGACTGAGCGACTGAACTGGACCGAACTGTTCCACTGCCCTGGGCTCACCTCCATACTGCTATGCACAGAACCAAACTCCCCTCAGGTCTGAGCCGGGATGGTGTGAAGTCTCCCTGTTACAGAAGCTTAGCCTATGCCCTGAGGTGGCACCAGGTGGAGGGGTGCTGCATCAAGAACATAAGTGAGACTAGCTCACGGTCAGGCAGCGGGCAGCGAAGAAAGAGGCTTCAAGGGAGAAAGCGCCTCACTCCTGACAGGCTGTGCAAAACACTGGAGAAAAAGGTTGCCTGTACTAACTGGGAAGGCACACGCCATGCTTATGGAGCCGGGAGGAGTCGAAGAAGAATATAAATAATTCTGTTGCTCGGTATGGCGGCACATGGCTGCTGCTCTTAGAGGGATCCCTGAAGTAAACAAGACGAAATCAGAACCGGCGATTCGCAGGCAGAGTTGTTGGACAAGAGCGCAGCTCAGAGGCTCTGCCCTCATCCCAATCCCACAGGGCTTCTGTCGGTTCCCTACGTACTTCCTACCCACACTAATTTTCCCTTCAAGCCTCGCATAGTCTCGACGATGCACCCACCCCGAGCTTGATTAGGGACCCTCCCATTACCCATCACCTCTTACCCTGCTCTTTCGCAGCAAACGACTGGAGTGTCGGCTGGCCTGGCACCCATACTACACCCAGCCCAGCGCCTGCACGTGGCGGTTTGACTCAGGAACAGCTGCGCGCAGAAGGCGGGAGGACCCTTGACTTTGGACACTGAACCTCTGAGGCCTCCGCTGCAGCCCTGAACCATGTGACCAGCCCTGGGTTTCCAGGACACCAAGGTGCCCGGGTCTGCATCTCTGCGCAGGCGCATCCTGAGGGGCGACCCGCCCCACCCAGGCCCCGCCCAAGCGGGCGCACACCGCCCGCCCTGGCCCGCATCTCTGCGCAGGCGCAGTCTGAGGAGAGGGCCGCCTCATCCAGGCCCCGCCCACTGCACTCCGCCCAAGCGGGTGCGCTCGGCCCGCCCGGGCCCGCAACTCTGCGCAGGCGCGGCCTGAGAGGCGGTCGGCCCCACTCAGGCCGCGCCCACTACGCTCCGCCCAAGCGGGCGCGCGCAGCCCGCCTGGGCCCGGCCTCCTCCTGCTTCAGGCGCCAGTAGTCGCCAGACCCGGTGGGCGTTTGCCCAGCGCTGCCGTCTTCCCTTTCGCAAGGCCCGGGCCCCGGGGGACTCACCGCGTCCCCCGGGACCTGCAGATCCTCAGGCCTCCGCCGTCGCCATCGGCCCAGCGCCAGGGTGTCCATGCGACCCCAGGCCCCAGGCGGCCGGGCCTTCCAGCCGCCGATAGCGGTCAGGTGCCGCCCTCCCGGCCCAGCCCGGGCTGCCGAGGCCACGCCCTCTTAGCGCACGTGCCCCAAGGGAGCCAATAAAGTGCTGGGGGCGGGGCGCCGCCAGGAACTCGCGAGCTCTGGCTGGCGCGGCGACAGGCTGGAGTAGCGGAAGCCAGAAGTTTGAGGCGATGAGGGGATTTCCTCCCTAGGTCGTTGGTTCTGTTACTTTTCTAGTCACTGTCACTCCCCTAGGTCGTTGATTCTGTCATTTCGCCGGTCACCGTCACTGCCCTAGGTCGTTGATTCTGTCTCTTCTCCGGTCACTGTGTCGGCCTTGGGGCTCCAGAGAACCTGTTTAGGGTTTCGCCACGATTCGACTTCGGGCCTGCGATCGGCAGGAGGAGCGCCCGCCTCTCCTCTTGTGATTGGTCCCTGAGCCCCGTCTGCTGTCGCTGGTTGGCTGATAGGTGGCGCAGCGGGCCTGTCAGAGCGGAGGAGCGCTGGCGTCTCTGGGAGTTGTAGTCCTTGGGAGGCCGCCTCGCTTCCGGGCGGGAGCCACGCTTCAGCGCGTGGTGTTCTCCAGCCTGGTATTGCCCGGTGCACGGTGGCTTCTTGTCCAGAGGCGCTGGGAACACCCTCGGTTATCTGAAGCCGCAGCTCTGAGCTGCCGGGGCCCTCGGGCCGTGCGGAAGGAGCAAGCGAGGTCGTGCTTCCCGCGGCCGTCGTGCGGTGTGGGATTCGGGTCTTGTGCCGTCCCACCCGCGGAGCCCTGGGCCTAACTGCGCCTCCCTCTTCTCAGAGGGCCGAGGCGCAGGAGTCCGCCAGTATGTCCAGGCTGGACCGTGCATCCCACCGCGGAGCCCCCGCTACGTTCTGCACCAAAGCGTCGAGCCTGAGATCCTTTATGCTTCATTAAAGTTGGTATAAGCTAATCCTTTGACAGTGATGGGCTGATGGGTCTGTTGGTGCACGGCTGTCTCTAGGACAGATGTTCTTCCCTGTTTAAAGAGGGATGTGCCCCCAAGGTCCCCCACAGTCTATGTACTGAGCTCTAACTGACTTTTACTGTTCTGTTAGTTTACTGTGTACAATGCAATGATCTGATATATGTATATACTGCAAAATGATCACTAGAATGAGGTACAGTTAACATATCCAACACCTCACACAGTTACAGTGTGTGTGTGTGTGTGTGTGTGGTGTGAAATGGTTTAGAACCTACTTTTAAGCATCTTTTAAATACACACTACAGCAGTGTTAACTATAATCACCATGCTGTATATTACAAGCCCAGAGCTTAATCACCTTGTAAAGACCGGGAGCTTACTGTGGCACGGATCATGAACTCCTTATTGCCAAATTCAGACTTAAATTGAAGAAAGTAGGGAAAACCGCTAGACTGTTCAGATGTGACCTAAATCAAATCCCTTACTATTATACGGTGGAAGTGAGAAATAGATTCAAGGGATTAGATCTGATAGACACAGTGCCTGAAGAACTATGGACGGAGGTTTGTGACATTGTATAGGAGGCAGGGATCAAGACCATCTCCAAGAAAAAGAAATGCAAAAAGGCAAAATGGTTGTCTGAGGAGGCTTTACAAATAGCTGTGAAAAGAAGAGAAGCGAAGGTCAAAGGAGAAAAGGAAAGATACACCCATCTGAATGCAGAGTTCCAAAGAGTAGCAAGGAGAGATAAGAAAGCTGTCCTCAATGATCAATGCAAAGAAATAGAGGAAAACAACAGAATGGGAAAGACTAGAGATCTCTTCAAGAAAATTAGAGATACCAAGGGAACATTTCATGCCAAGATGGGCAAAATAAAGGACAGAAAAGGTATGGATCTAACAGAAGCAGAAGGTATTAAGAAGAGGTGGCAAGAATACACAGGAGAACTATACAAAAAAGATCTTCACCACCCAGATAATTATGATGGTGTGATCACTCACCAGACATCCTGGAATGTGAAGTCGAGTGGGCCTTAGGAAGCATCACTATGAACAAAGCTAGTGGAGGTGATGGAATTCCAGTTGAGCTATTTCAAATCCTAAAAGATGATATTGTGAAAGTGCTGCACTCAATATGAGAGCAAATTTGGAAAACTCAGCAGTGACCACAGGACTGGAAAAGGTCAGTTTTCCTTCCAATCCCAAAGAAAGGCAATGCCAAAGAATGCTCAAACTACCGCACAATTGTACTCATCTCACATGCTAGCAAAGTAATGCTCAAAATTCTCCAAGCCAGGCTTCAACAGTACGTGAACCGTGAACTTCCAAATGTTCAAGCTGGATTTAGAAAAGGAAGAGGAATCAGAGATCAAATTGCCAGCATCCATTGGATCATCAAAAAAGCAAAAGAGTTCCAGAAAAACATCTACTTCTGCTTTATTGACTATGTCAAAGCCTTTGACTGTGTGGGTCGCAACGAACTGTGGAAAATTCATCAAGAGATGGGAATACCAGACCACCTGACCTGCCTCTTGGGAAATCTGTATGCAGGTCAGGAAGCAACAGACCTGAACGTGGAACAACAGACTGGCTCCAAATCAGGAAAGGAGTACATCAAGGCTGTATATTGCCACCCTGCTTATTTAACTTACATGCAGAGTACATCATGAGAAACGCTGGACTGGATGAAGCACAAACCGGAATCAAGATTGCCGGCAGAAATATCAAACCTCAGATATGCAGATGACACCACCTTTATGGCAGAAAGCAAAGCACTAAAGAGCCTCTTGATGAAAGTAAAAGAGGAGAGTGAAAAAGCTGGCTTAAAACTCTACATTCAGAAAACTAAGATCATGGCATCTGGTCCCATCACTTCATGGCAAGTAGATGTAGAAACAATGGAAACAGTGACAGACTTTATTTTGGGGGGCTCCAAAATCACTGCAGATGGTGACCGCAGCCATAAAATTAAAAGACACTTGCTCGTTGGAAGAAAAGTTATGACCAACCTAGACAGCATATTAAAAAACAGAGACATTACTTTGCCAACAAAGGTCTGTCTATTCAAAGCTATGGTTTTTCCAGTTGTCACGTATGGATGTGAGAGTTGGACGATAAAGAAAGCTGTTCAGTTCAGTTGCTCAGTCGTGTCCTACTCTTTGCGACCCCATGGACTGCAGCATGCCAGGCCTCCCTGTCCATCACCAACTCCCAGAGTTTACTCAAATTCTTTTCCATTGAGTTGGTGATGCCATCCACCCACCTCATCCTCTGTCGTCCCCTTCTCCCACCTTCAGTCTTTCCCAGCAGCAGGGTCTTTTCAAATGAGTCAGTTCTTCACATCAAGTGGCCAAAGTATTGGAGTTTCAGCTTCAGCATCAGTCCTTCCAGTGAACACCCAGGACTGATCTCCTTCAGGATGGACTGGTTGGATCTTCTTGCAGTCCAAGGGAGTCTCAAGAGTCTCCTCCAACACCACAGTTCAAAAGCATCAATTCTTCAGTGCTCAGCTTTCTTAATAGTTCAAAAGCAGCTTATGAACCAACCAAAACCAGCAGCCCACCAATCTTCAGATTTCTTGTCTTATCTCTGATATTTGAGTCACTGTAAGTTTACTATTCTGCAGTTGGAAGCTGTTTTGTTACAAAGACCTATCCTTATCCATTGTGGTGAAATGCATGAAGCCCTACTCAGCTGGGCTACTTGCTACATGATATTCAGCAGATTAAATAGCTAATTACCTCAGTTTTCTCGTTTGTAAAAGAGGATGGGCTTCTCTGGTAGCTGAGTTGGTAAAGGATCTGCCTGCAGTGCAGGAGACCCAGGTTTGATGCCTGGGTTGGGAAGATCCCCTGGAGAAGGAAATGGCAAACCATTCCAGTATCCTTGCCTGGAAAATCCCATGGGCAGAGAAGCCTGGTGGGGTGTAGTCCATGAAGTCGCAGAGTTGGGCACAGCTGAGCCACTAACACTTTCACTTTCACATGGTATTGGGAGGATTAAATGAGGTACTTACATAAAGTACTTAGAACAATGACTGATACAAACTAAATACTCGATAGTACCGGTAATATTTCTAGGACTACTAGTTAATCCTGTACCAACAACCATTGGGACCTTCCAGTGACGAGGAAATTAAGTTCTGGGCTTGTAATATACAGCATGGTGATGATATGGTTAACAGTGCTGTATTATATGTTTCAAAGATGCTTAAGAGTACGTTTTAAAACATCTCACACCACACACACAAAATGTAACTCTGTGAGGTGCTGGATGTGTTAACATACCTTGTTCTAGCAATCCCTTTGCAGTATATACGTATATCAGATCATTGCCTTGTACACAGTAAACTAAGAAAATAAATGTCCGCTGCTGCTGCTGCTAAGTCGCTTCAGTCGTGTCCAACTCTGTGCGACCCCATAGGCGGCAGCCCACCAGGCTCCCCGTCCCTGGGATTGTCCAGGCAAGAACACTGGAGTGGGTTGCCATTTCCTTCTCCAATGCATGCAAGTGAAAAGTGAAAGGGAAGTCGCTCAGTCATGTCCTACTCTTAGCGACCCCATGGACTGCAGCCCACCAGGTTCCGCCATCCACGGGATTTTCCAGGCAAGAGTACTGGAGTGGGGTGCCACTGCCTTCTCTAAATGTCCGCTAGAGCTCAGTAAATATGCGTGTGGGGGACCTTGGGGCCAGATGTGGTTTTGGAATTCAAAGTTTTTTGGATTCTGTTTTAAAGGGCAGTATATATACAACAAGAAACTTTCAGTGGGGTCTGGAACCACATATAATCAAAGACAGTATTTCTGTAGCAAAAATGTGTGAATAGTCACAAATATTACCCGGAAATGGGATATATAAAGGCTGTAAATAGTCTCAGTCTCCATGTTAGTTCAAATGAGTTTGCTCCAAACTTAGGGCCTCCCTTGTGGCTCAGCTGGTAAAGGATCTGCCTGCAATGGAAACCTGGGTTCGATCCCTGGGTTGGGAAGATCCCCTGGAGAAGGAAAAGGCTACCCACTCCAGTATTCTGGCATGCAGAATTCCATGGACTGTATAGTCCATGGGATCGCAAGGAGTTGGGCACGACTAGGCGACTTTCACTTTACTTTCACTTAGGGGAAAACTTCTAAGTCTTAGAACGTTTTGCATTTCAGAATTGAAAGTAAAGTATTATTGTAGACCTATATTACTACCTCTACTTTAAAAGCTTTGTATGTGTCTTGCAGTTGAGATTAAATGACCTGCTTGGTCGTTCAGTTTCACTGCTCTTTGCACCTAGGGCTGCTTTTTCAGATGCTTGATCCAAACGTTGGCTAATAGGGGCACAGAAGCTTAGTCCCTGAGGAAGGAACAGGTGGTCTCCTTGACCAAATTCTAGTCAGGCTTCTCTGAATCATCTTATCAACTAGGCTGTGACCTTCAGGCTCCCAGGTTCACCCCTGCATTTTCCAATTTTGGCACAAATTCTGCTGAGTCAACTTAGCCGGAAGCCCTCGCCCCTGGTCTCTGATCACCCTTGGTCTCTGATGGGGCTCCTCATCCTCCACCGTCCCCCAGGGGATGTCTGATCATGGTGCTCTGCGTTCAGCAAGAATGCTGCTAGGTTAACTTAGCCAGAACCTCCCCTTATACATGATGTTTCCTCTTAGAAAGTTTCCATCCACAACCCCACTCTCCCTACCATGCTCCTTGGCTATAAATTCCCCCTTTCCCTTGTGTTTAGCGTTGAGCCCACTCTCTCTGCGCTCACAAAATTCCATTTCAGTAGTCCCTATACCTGTCCCAGTGGTCCCCTGCATTAAGGCCGCCTTATTCTTTAACAAGTGTCACGATTCTTTTTTCCTTTAATACAATTGGTATGTTTGGAACGACACAGTTTCGTGTAGCACACTACCAAACACGGGCCATCTGGGTACCAACCAAAAGATGTGCACTAAACCTCTCCTGTTATTTACCTCATATATTTAGATTCTTGTATCTTAAAACTTAAGACTTTAAAAATACAAAGTATCTAAAAAGTGATAGTTTGAAGTATTCACTATTCTAATGTATTATATACAATAACAGAATAAAACAGGAGAAAGCTTCATGACATTGGATTCTTGCATATGATGCCAGAAACAGTCAATAAAAGAAAAATTAGGTAAATTGAACTATATAAAAATGTAAAATTTTTGTGAAAAGATGCTATTGCACAGTGAAAGGCAACCCCCAAAATGGAGTAAATATTTGCAAATTATATATTTGATAAGGAGTTAATATCCAAAACACATAAAGAACTCCTACAACTCAGACAACTTGATTTAAAAAAGGACAAAGTACTGGAATAGATGTTTCTTCAAAGGTAATATACAAACGGTCATGAGAAGATGCTCAACATCACTAATGATTAGGGAACATGCACATCAAAACCACAATGAGATACCTCTTCATACCCATTAGAAGGGCTATTATAAAACTAATAAGTGTTGGCTAGAATGTGGAGAAATTGGGGCCGTTGTGTGTTACAGATGAGAATGTAAAATGATGCGGACACTATTAAAAATAGTATGGTATGTCCTTAAAAAGTTAAAGATAAAATTACCATATCATGCAATTCCATTTCTGAGTATCTACACTGAATAATGAAAAGCAAGGAGCAGCACCACTCACAATGGCCAAGGGGTGGAAGCAACCCAGGTGTCCGCAGGTGGGTGAAGGAGCAAAACGTGATCCAGCCATACAATGGAATATTATTCAGTCTTCAAAGAAAGGAAATTCCAGCACCGGTTTACAACATGAATGAACCCTAAGGACATTATGCAAAATGAAATAAGCAGGTCACAAAAGGTCAAGTGCAAAAGAATTCTACTTCTGTGAAGTAGTAGAGTAGTCAGACTCACAGAGACAGACAGCAGCGTGGTGGCTTCTGGCGACCAGGGGAGGGGGATGAAGAGTTTAACTGGGGCAGAGTTTCAGTGCAGTTCAGTCGCTCAGTTGTGTCTGACTCTTTGCAACCCCATGGCCTGCCGTACCCCAGGCTTCCCTGTCCTCCACTATCTCCCGGAGTTCGCTCAAACTCACGTCCATTGAGTCGGTGATGCCATCCAACCATCTCATCCTCTGTCATCCCTTTCTCCTCCTGCCTTCAATCTTTCCCAGTGTCAGGATCTTTTCCAATGAATTAACTCTTCAGTTTATGCATGTGTGCGCGCAAGCACGCGCGCACGCGTGTGTGTGTATTTGCCAGTTCATGGCAAATAGAAGGGGAAAAAGTGGAAGCAGTGACAGATATTCTTTTCTTGGGCTGCAAAATCACTGTGGATGTCGATTGCAGCCATGAAATTAAAAGATGCTTGCTCCTTGGAAGGAAAGCTATGACAAACCTAGACAGTGGGTTAAAAGGCAGAGACATCACTTTGCTGAAAAATGTCCATATAGTCAAAGCTATGGTTTTTCCAGCAGTCATATATGGATGTGAGAGTTGGACCATAAAGAAGGCTGAAGTGAAGTGGAAGTCACTCAGTTATGTCTGACTCTTTGCAACCTCATGGACTATATAGTCCATGGAATTCTCCAGGCCAGAATACTGGAGTGGGTAACTTTTCCCTTCTGCAGGGGATCTTCCCAACCCAGGGATGCAACCCAGGTCTCCTGCATTGCAGGCTGATTCTTTACCAGCTGAACCACAAGGGAAGCAAAGAAGGCTGAGTGCCAATGAATTGATGCTTTTGAATTGTGGTGCTGGAAAAGACTCTTCAGAGTTTCTTGAACACCAAGGAGATCAAACCAGTCAATCCTAAAGGAAATCAACCCTAAATATTCATTGGAAGGACTGATGCTCAAGCTGAAGCTCTAATACTTAGGCCACATGATGCGAAGAACCAACTCACTGGAAAAGACCCTGATGATGGAAAGATTGAAGGTGGGAGGAGAAGGGGTGACAGAGGATAAGATGGTTGGATGGCATCACCGACTCAATGGACATGAATCTGAGCAAACTCTGGGAGATAGTGGAGGACAGAGGAGCTATGCGGTCACAAAGAGTCAGACACGACTTAGTGACTGAACAAGAACAATCGTGTGTGTGTGTGTGTGTGTGTGTGTGTGTACTGTCCCTTCTGTAGTGGGGCACTCCGAGTTTACTGTGAGACCCTGTACAGTGCCCAGCATGATGTGTGGTACTTGGCACGTTTGCAGTTCACCGTGGCTGGTGGGAGGAACCTCTAGTCTTTCCTAGCCAAGCACTGGATCATTCAGAGTCCAGGAAGACTCTGGAAAGGTTCTGTCTGCTTAACTAGTGAGGTATGTTGAGAGGAGCGTTCACAGCCTCAGTCTCCTCATCTATAAAATGGGAGTAAAGCCTCTCAGGGATGTCAGGGCTTCATGGAGTAGCTGTGGGTTGCCTTTGATAGCATGCTCTTCACAGTCTTTCTAATGGGTGGGAGGTTGTGTGCACACATACATGTCTTGTGTGTCTGTATATGTCTTGTGAGAAGGGGGTGAGAAACTTTTGATTCACCTGTTGCAAAGTCATTACTTCTACTTTTCCACCGACTTAAACTTCCTCCTTTAAATCTTTAATGACATTTGTAAAAGATAATACTTCAGTGGGTGGCCATCTCCTTCTCCAGGGTATATTCCTAACCCAGGGATCAAACCCACGTCTCCTGCACTGGCAGGTGGATTCTTTACCATTCAGCCACCAGGGAAACCCTGTTTTACATACTGATGGCCAGAAGCACAGAGCCTGGCTCCTAGTATTTAATAAATGCCCTTTCCTTTCTTCTTGCCCTCTTATTTTAAAAAATTTCCCAGAACTTCCTTGGGCACTAGTATAGATTATTGACTATTTCATTCCTTTGAAATTCACAATTTCTTTAGATATTCTGTGACAATGCTGTTTATCATCTTTGCCTGGAAAGGCGTCTCCCTAAAGGGCAATAGCTCTCCTTATTTTCCGTTGCTTGAGGAAACCATCCCCTGCTGAGAGAAGCTAAGCCCCACCCCCACGCCGTCTGCCTGACTCCAGCCCCCAGGGCAGTCGGCCATGGGGAGCGAGCTTCTTTCTTTTCAGTCCAGTGATGGTCTCTGTGTGCCCCCGGAGGGCTGGCCTCCCCATTTCCCTGGTGGCTCAGACGGTAAAACGTCTGCCTACAATGCGGGAGACCCAGGTTCCATCCCTGGGTCGGGAAGATCCTCTGGAGAAGGAAATGGCAATCCATTCCAGTACTCTTGCCTGGAAAATCCCAAGGATGGAGGGGCGTGGTAGGCTACAGCCCATGGGGTCGCAAAGAGTCGGACACGACTGAGCAACTTCACTTTCGCAGCAACGCTGCAGGTCTGTCTGCAGGTTCGGATAAAGAAAGAGACGTCAGCCTCAGAGACTCGGCTGCACAAGGTTGAAGGGCGGACCTGAATTCAGACACAGCTCCGTCTGGATGTCTTCTCCTGCCCTGGCCTTTCGTTCCCGTGGAAACCCTCCTCCTTTTGTCGCAGGTCTTCCTGAAGCCCAGTGAGTTTGGCCAAGCAAACCACAGCAACAGTTCAACAAACAAAACAGCTCTGCTAGTTGCCCCAGGGGCCTTGATGTCCCCGCATGAGGTTCCAGGCACGGCTGGTGGGTACAGAGCCCCCGTGGGCTTCCTCAAGGGGTGCCTCTGCTGTGCACGGACGTGAATAATCTTTATTCTGACCCACCTTTGTGCTCAAGGTGGTTCGCGCGTGGGAGTGTGCGGCCAAGGGCTTCTCTTTCTAAAAATCTGTGTCCCCAGTGCCCAGCACAGAGGAGACCCAGCGAGGGTGCTCAGGGCTGAGCCGATGAATGAATGCGTTCAGCAGAGGTAGTTGTGTGGGGTCACCTGCCCACTCTGGGCTGTTTTCAGCTAAAGACAGCCGACGTTTCTGGGATGTTAGGTGGGACAATGAAACAATGGGAATGCACAAGCCATCCACTAGCTCACTTCTTGTCTTTGTGATTTTATCTTATGCTTCCATGCCCCAGTCAAAGTGTTACTAAAGAGTGGCTGGTCAGGACTGCCTACAGGGCCCCACGGTCAGCCGCCTCTCCTGCCTTGGTCTTCAGGTGGACAGCACATGGGTACCTCTAGGGTCCCATTCATCATGGACAGCTGCTCCATCCCAAGGCGATTAGAGTCCGAAGGATGCCCGTCTTTCTAGAAAGTCAGCACATGTTCGTCTTCCTAAGGGTCATGGTTTTGTCTCCACATTATTTTCTCTCAGGTTATTATTATTTTTTTTATGGCAAGACTCAGTATAAGATTTTTCTAAATGCAATCCTTATAATGATCCAGGTTTATTTCATTAAGGCAAATCATAATGATAATAACTAATAATAAACCACCATTTTCAACTTTCAAAATAATGCCCCTACATGGAGCCCTTTGGGATCTAAGCCATTTCCCTATATTATTTCTTGACATTGTACATGTGCTCTTCAGGGATGATCAAAAATAGAAAATTATTTGAAAGGCTTTACAACTAGTGCAAATTAGAGATTTGTACGATATTGTAAAACATATGTGCCTCCATCCATCCCATAACGGGACTGTAAAGACTTGCTACATACAGTGGGCAGGGATTTTATAGTCTGTCATTTTGCATTTTCTGCATAGGTGCTGTAGAAAAATTAAAATATTAGTAAACCACATATGTGCTTGAAAAAGTATTAACTTTAGATTTGAACATTTTATCTCATTCTAACTTACCTCTGCTTCTAATTGCTGCATAATGATTGTCAAATGCAGACACGAGTGTACTTTCTGTGCTGTGCTATGTTTCGGCAGTAGGTGGAAACTTTAGCACGATGTTATATATTTCATCCTAAAATTTTTTTATTTGCAAGCGTATGAAGCCACATTGGCTATGTTTGACAATCCATTTTTGGCATGTATTTTCATATAAATTATAGGGTGTTCTTGCCTCTCGGCTCTCACAACATAGTAAGGAGAAAGCCCCAGGCTGTGGAAATATGACTGAGGCTGCGTTAGCATGTGGGTTGGAAATAATAAGGATTATAAATGACTCGGTAGGTAGAGAAAACAAGGGGAGAAGACTTATTGGGGAGAAGTAAAACAGCTTGCTCTGTTTATGCGCAGCTGAAAGAAGGCTCCCTGAAAGATATATCACTAGTCACCTTTTTATTTCTGAGGGGCTTTTATTAACCCCTTTTTATCAATCAAAATAAATTGATTGCCAGTGAATGCCATCTTTTCTGACTGTTTGAAATTATAAAACAAAAGCAAAGGCACACAAACTCACATACTACATCTTTCGGTAAAGAAGAGACAAATCCCTCCATAGGGATTGCTAAATAGTGTTAAATCGCTGTCCTTAAAACAAACATCTCATTTAGGGATCGGAGTAGGCCTCGGGATTCTTCTAAACTCAACTCCCCTAGCTGCGTCAGTGGACGGGAATTCCAGAACACTGTTATTTAATATTTATGTCCCGTCGTAAAAGGACATGTTTCTGTAGGGTAAATACAGTTACGCCAAACAATAACTCGGTGCGGGGTAAGACCTGATACAAGGGGAGAAAAAAAGCAAGGTGGCCAGGAATCCCTGTGATGCGCATCTGGTCATTTCTAGCTGTGAAGCCGCGACAGAGGATGTGCGGAAACTGGAAAACCAGCCTCTCATCCAGGTGGGCAGGAGCCCCCTGCGGGTCCTCACCCGTCGGAGAGAAAGGCCTGAGAGTTTGGGGCAGTGGGCATCCGACACAGCGGTGCAGGAGGAGGGGCTTCCTGGGGGGAGGGGCTGGGGGCGTGGCGTAGCAGGACCTCCCTGAGGCCCCCGGAGCCTTGCTTCGTCCTTCTCAGCCTTGGGGACGCTGCGGCCTGACCTCTGAGGGGCTCGGCGCCTGGCAGAGCCAGGGCTGGGGGCCGTGTTTGCTTCCTCCCTCAGGTCCACACCGTAAAGGGCTGCCTGCTGGGAGGTCCCGACTTCTCCTCTTATCTTAGGAAGGAGACCTTCCCCGCCGTGTATCTCAACAGACCACGTACTGAAAAAAGAACGTGTGTCATAGCTGGAAAGTCTGAAGGTCATGTGGGCATCGACATGTTTCTATGAGATATTTATTCTGATTAAAATAGTCAAGCTTATTTCATAAGGTTTCTGCTTTGCTCTGAAGGAGGTTTGGCTGCTTTATCATGAGAACGTGAAATCCTGACCCAGGTTTACTTTTATCTTTTCAGACTTTTGTGTTTTATTTCAAAGGTTGAAATAAGACAAAATAGAGGTCCACCAAGTCATAGGGAAGGAACATGAGGATACCGAGGGGCAGGAAAAGGAGAATGGTGGCATTGGTACAGACATGGCAAGAGCATAGAACTCGAATCCCCTGGATAAAGAAACAAATGGGCAAAATGTGTTTTGAATATAAGTTAAACTTACTTGCTGTTCAAGGTGACAAATGCTTGCAAGAGAGCACTCACCACCCCCAAAATGTGTGTGTTTGGGAGGGTGGACACTAGTAACGGGGCAGGAACCGACCCATTTATTTTATATACACACTACAGGGGACTTCCGTGCTGGCTCAGCTGTAAACTCAACTCCCTAGGTGGCTCATTGCAGGCTCAGCCTGCAATGGGGGAGATCTGGGTTCGATCGCTAGGTCGGGAAAAGAAAAGGAGGAAGGAGAAAGGAAAGGCTGCCCACTCCAGTATTCTGGCCCGGAGAACTCCATGGACAGAGGAATCTGGTAGGCTACAGTCCATGGGGTTGCAAAGAGATGGACAGGACTGAGTGACTTTCACTTTCACAGGGCAATAGAGCCTAAAGCATCATTTAAAAATCATTTGCTTTTCCCTTTCTTGTTTTGTACTAGAGGAAGAAATTTAAAGTCAGAAATTTTTCTTTCTTTTCTTTTTTCTTTTTTAACAGAAAAATCATCCTAGCCATTGTAATCTGAGGTGGGTGAGCCAGTCGAGAGACCATGGGAACTGGGAACGCTTTCAGAATCTGATGCAAATCCAGGTCTATTCCCTTCACGCGCGGTTATTGTACTATTACACCACCTTCCTGGAGCTGCCCCTGAGCTGCAGCAGGAGCAGCGGCTGCCACACTGTGGGGCGGGGGGCTCCCACAGCTGCTCAGCGGGAGACCACCAGCCCCTGCCTGTCCTGCCTGCTGGACCCCAGGGGGGCTGTGGCTGGCCAAGGCTCACACAGCCTGCCCGACAGCACTGGAGAGGTTCAAGAATACAGATTTCTGAGTCGTATTGATGGGTGGCAAAAACCATCACAGTATTGTAAAGTGATTATCCTCCATGTGAAATAAATAACAGAATACAGATATCAGATGATTAAAAAAAGATAGTTGGTGTTCCTTTGCCCTACACCTGGAGGAAGTGCCACCGTTATTGTTTAGGTAACAGAGAGGCTGGGAAGAAGGCCTTTGTAGGTGTGGCAGACTTGTGAGGCATTTTGTCGAACATAGGATTGTTGTGTCACTGGTTAAACCAGCTAGCTCTCCCGGTTGGGACGGCTCTGTCCTCGTGTGGGAGAATCACCGACTGGCCGTGGCTTGGCCCCCAGCACTGTACAGGAGGGTGTATTCTTTAAGGGGTGTGTGTTCTCAGCATACCCTGAATTCCTTGCACAGGTAGGAAGGGCCAGTTCTGCTCACGGCGCTTGCTGGATACTCCAGACATCGGGTCTGTGAGGAGAGAGCTAAAGGCAGAAGTGGCCCTCGAGAGAGCCAAGGTCAGTGGGACGGAAGGCCTGTGAACTCCAGGGTGGAAGGGTCCCCTCTGAGACAGGACATCTCAGAGCCACATAGCCCCAAGGGGCTTACTGCTTAAGACTTCTTAGCTCGCTTTAGAATTACCTCGGATTTTACGAGGGATCTTGTTTGTGACAGCAAAGCCATTTATATCCTTAAACAAGAATTACAAACAGCAACAGAAAATTAACTCCAAAATAACCTGGAGAATAAATACACAGACACACCCGCACACACACACACACACACCACTGTTTATATGTAAAATGTTTGACTCAAGATTACACACAGCTGCGGACAAACGTACAGTGACTCTGTACACTCATGATCAACAAAGTGCCATTACAGCTGTATCTGGGTGGTCACGGAGAAAACCAAACCGTCAGGTAGACAAAGGTGTGCGTAGCAGCGTGTGCGTGAGTTTCTCTCCCCTCTCACCGCACATCCCAGCCCCGGCCCCCGTACCAGCCTTTTTCATCTGTACAGGACAGACTCAGTACATTTTACAGCACCTCACATACGCTGCTGGTTGAACTGAGAAGGCAGGAGAAGGTATTAAAAATTGGCAGGTCAGGGGTGAAGCATGTTTTCGGAGGATCGACAGAACCTCTACAGATAGAGCATCAAGATAGGGCATCAGTTTGGGTTAGTTCTGAATTGCGGCGTCTCCAGGTTGAATAAAGGAACCACTCAACAAAGGATGCTCCTTCCCCAGGCTGAAGGAGCGGCTGGTGCCACCTACAGCCTGGAAACCGGCTCTGCAACCCGCACCTGCGGCCCTGGCTGGTCCCCGAGGAAGACAGATTGGAACCGATGCAGGGGATGGAAAATGGGCTGTCCGCTCTCAAGACAAATTTCCTCTGATAAATTGCTAACAACTAGAAGTGTGTTTAAAAATGATTTTGGCTAAAGAGATTCTGAAGATTGTAGCAATTAGATCAAGGTTTGTGAACTTCATTTCTTATAAATATATTTCTTCTAAAGTGCTTCTTATGAGATGTGGTCACATCTTTTTTTTTTTTTTTTGACATATAGCACTCCCAAATCATTCAGCCTAGTCCTGGATTAGGTTAGTGGGCACATACGTATCCACACTGTCCTACCTTCTTAGGGGAAACGGGATTACTAGGAAACCATCAGAGAGCACACACTTCTGAAAAGAAATGAAATGTATTTTTATTGGCGGAGCCAAGATGAAGTATGTCTTGAAATCTGTTTTACAAATAAACTTGCCCATAAATTGTCCATTCACTGCTTCGAAATCTTTTTTCACACTTGAGGAGCTGTCACAGGGTCCCTAATAAACATGAGTCTTATTTAGTTTACTGGATATGTAATTCTTCTTTTCTTTGAAAATAATTATTTTTCAAGCAAGTGCAGCAAAAATACAACCAATAAAAATCTTGCTATGGCAGCATAAACAACCTTTATAGCCAGCATATACATAGAGTTCCTCCAATAAAAGCAGTTCCTGGTAAGGAAGGGGACAGAAAATTGGCCAGACTTTGCCAAGATCGCGTGCAGGGCTCCCAAGGGTTGACAGAGGAAACCTCACACCCGTTTCCACCTCCCTATCCCAGACTAGTTCTTGGCCATGAGGATGACAGTTGGAGCATCTCAGTTGCTGAGGAGGCCCTTGGGCCACAGAGAACAAGGGGTGGTCACTTGGTGGGACCCCCGTGTGTCCAGTTTATCTCAACATCATTTGTGAGGCAACCTTCCCAAGGCCCATTCTCAGAGCCCTCAAAGCTGATGGATAGTGGGGTGCAATTCCCTGGGGGCTCCCAAGGGGCAGAACACAGACCATCCACCTCTTAGTTACCTCATTCTCATTCCAGGCCCCTCAGCAGGATTGTGCCCTGGTGGGTGGCAGGGCTGGGGCCGTCCAATGGGGGTGACCCTTTGGGGCTCCTAGGGAGGAGCGTTTGCTCAGCCCTCCCAGGCCTGCGGCCAGCTGTGGTCTGTGGTCACACCACCACTACCCCCCCAACTCGGGGCCACCCCAGGGGACAGCCCCAGTCCGGGAAGACGCCTCCCGGGAGCAGAGGTGCTGGTGCTCATTTATGCCTTTTACAGTAGCTTGAGAAGATGTTATCGCAGCTTGAGAACAGAAATTAAAGCATGTATCCTTCAGGTGCAAATCTACTGTACTTACAGCTTTACTGTTTCTCTGCAGGGGGGCTCCATTAATCTTGTAACAGTGAAATTCCTGAGGAAATTAGTTTCCTCCAGTTGGGTTATCCTCAACTGGTCTTTGGGGGAGGAGTAATTAGGATTTAAGACTCCCTCTTAAAGCAAAGGAAGTATTGGCCATTTTACCAGAGTAACAACACTTTTCAGTGCCATGCTTTGCCCATTAAAAACCTGTGTGTCTCTCAGCTCCTCGACACAGGCTCTGCAAAGATTTAGCCAGGTGGGAACCCAATTCCAAGTCCTCATCTATCGTGACCAGGTAGTCTGACCCAGACTCCGCCTGGGTCATTTGTGCCCACCTAGCACTCAGCACTCTGCCCTGCTGGGGAGTAACCCCTGGGCCCAAGAGGGAATAATGTGCTCTCAAAAATGGGATGGCTAAAATGCGTCCTCACCTACTCAGAAGCGCTGAAATGTTAGCTGTCACCAAACATAATTACACCTCAGCCACACCCACGTCTCTCTTTGAACTGGGCTCAGTTCACAGACGCAGGGTGCCGCACTTTTGCTTCAATAAATGCTGCACTTTTCTTTCCCCCACAAAGAGGGGGTGTAGATTGGCTACCTGGGGCTGGTAGATGGGCTTTACCGTGGGCAGGCAAGCGGACCCAAGTCTGGTTAGGTATCGCAGGCAGTGATGTTTTTGCATCATGGACTGGAAAGAGCAAGGGCTTTGGAAGTCTGAAAAGCATCCTGTAGCTGTGTATAACCTTGTCTGCCTGTAACTCACATGTGACAAGCCCTGGTACATGATTAGGGCTCAGGGCTTCGTGGAGTGGTTTTTATTGCCAAGCTCAGAGATTCACCTGCTGAACATTAGACCTGTTGATGTCAACAGTGGTAACTGCAAAAAAGGAAGACTATTCCAAGGAGAGGACATCCCCGGTGGTCAGAGGCTAAGATTCTGTGCTCCCAATGCTGAGGGCCTGGGTTCGATCCCTGGTCAGGGAACTAGATCCCACATGCTGCAACTAAAAATGTGTATGCCACAACGAAGAGCCAAGATCCGCTGTGCCACCACCCCTGAGAACTGGCACGGTCAGATCAATAAAAACTAAAACTCCCCTGCTCTCACTCTCCGGGAGCAAGCTCTCCTGACTCCTTGGGGGCACATCCTTCTGAAGACGTTTTCTTTGCTACATTCACCTATATAGTAATATGTCGTATTTATCTAATTCTGTTTAAAGTTGGTCATCAGAGCAAACATCTTGTGTTGCAACATGCTGTTTTCTCCCCTTTTGTTGCATTTTTCATAGTAATGTCTAGATTTTACTTACTTTCTAATAAAAATAATCTTTTTATTTAAAAATAATTGTAGGGTCACATGCAGTTACAACCCATTCTGGTATTCTTGCCTGGAGAATCCAATGGACAGAGGAGCCTGACAGGCTACAGTCCACAGGGTTGCAAAGAGCTGGACATGACTGAAGCGACTCAGCATGAAGACAGTTATAAGAAATAACACAAGATTCTGTGTGTGTTCTTCCCCAAGGACAGCATCTTGAAACACTGTAGTATAATATTGTAATTAGGATGTGGATATTCATACAATCTGTCCATCTTTCCTCCATTTCCTCAGCGTTACTTTTTGTGTGTTTTTTTGTTCTATGCTATTTTGATCACATTCAGGTAATTTACCATCTTCAGTTGCATCTTCTCAGGCGGAGGCACACGTGTAACTAAAGGCCCCTTTCAGTCACTGGCACAATGCTGCCCAAGAGAAAACACGAAGTGAGCCTAAAACGAGTCACCTGCACACTTTAAAAATCTCTAGCAACCACGTTTAAAGGGTGAAAGTGAAAAGTGAAAGTTGGTCACATAGTCATGTCCGACTCTTTGCGATCCTATGGACTGTAGCCCACCGGGTGCTCCGTCCATGAAATTCCCCAGAGTATTGGAGTGGGTTGCCATTTCCTTCTCCTGGGGACCTTCCCAACCCAGGGATCGAACCTGGGTCTCCTGCATTGCAGGCAGATTCTTTACCAACTGAGCTACTAGGGAAACCTCATTTAAAAGGTAGAAAGAAGTAAATCTAATTTTAATAATACATTTCACACAACCCAGTATATTTCGACAGGCAATCACTGTAAAGACTATTCACCGGATACACTGCATGAACTTCTTTTGGCAATGAGTCTCCGAAACTCCATAAGTCCACTTCACCCCACCTCCCCCTGGTCCCAAGTAGAGAACATGGTTCACAGCACCTAGGACGTGCCGGGCTCTCACTCAGGCTCTGGGATGGAGACACAGCTCCCGCCCTTGATGCGAGACCACAGACGCTTCTAACACCGTGAGGTGTGCCCGCAGCCCAAGGCGTGCAGGAGCCCTGAACACCTGAGGGCGGCTCCACGGGGTCTGTCCTCCAACCCGGTACAGAGCCAGAAGAGCCCAGGAGGAGCCCCACGTGTCTGGGTGGAAGCAACGGCGGTAGTGAACCTGGGATCCAGGAGGAGGGGCGCTTTGGAGACAAGGCCGGGGCTGGTCTGGGGGGAACCTTAAAGAGACCACCCTCCCACCCCCGGCCCTCCCCCAGCCATGGGCACCGGAGGCAAGGGAAGGCGCTCTGCGCGAGGTTTCCCTGGAGATGGAGGCTACCGGGACCATGGACAAGGTCACTCCAGGAGAGGAGTGCGAAGCACTGGTGGAAAGGTGGGAGGGGACACTGCCTGGAGCGCCAGCATCAGGAGGTGCCGAGGGAATCCGGGGGAGGACTGAGGTTAGAGGGGCGCGGGGCATGGGCGAGCGGGTCCTGGAGCCGGGCCTGACCTCTCAGTGGGTGATGGTGGGCCACGTGCTGACGTGGCTTCAGGTTCTTCAGGGCCCAATTCGAAACTCCTTGTCAGCGTTGAGGTTCGGAGAGGGCTCAACCTCCCTTCCCCCGATCTCCCATTCTTCCATCCCTACCTTTTGGATTAAAATTTCAGCTTGTTAAATACACGTTTCCCTGGTGGCTCAAATGGTAGAGCGTCTGCCTGCAGTGTGGGAGACCTAGGTTTGATCCCTGGGTAGGGAAGATACCCTGGAGAAGGAAATTGGAGAAGGAAATGGCAACCCACTCCAGTATTCTTGCCATGGAGAATCCCATGGACAGAGGAACTTGGTGGAGAGAGGAACCTCGTGGGCTGCAGTCCGTGGGGTCGCAAAGAGTCGGACACTACTGAGCGCCTTCACTCACTCAAATATACACTAACATCACACACACACACACACACACACACACACACACACACACACACACGCGTACATCCTTCTCCCAGCTGCCTTTGGAGCTTCTAGGATCGCAGGAAGCCCTGACTTCCAGGAGCTCCGGAGGGGAGCTTCCTGAGAGTCCAGAGCCCCGGGGGTCCGGGTCCTAACTGGCCGGCCGGACGCCGCAGCCCCAGGGTGTTCACCAGCTCGGGGCTGGCACGCGGCCCTGGGGGGCGGGGCGGGGCAGGGGGCGGGGCCGCCGGGACGGCTGGGGGCGGGGCTTCCTGCGCCACCGCCCGCGCTCCGCCCCCATCGGCCGCCCGCGCTCGATTGCTCTTGTCTGGCGGCGGCAGCATGGCGGCGGGGGCGGCTGAGGCAGCGGCGGCGGTGGTGGAGGTCGGCTCAGCTGGGCAGTTTGAGGAGCTGCTGCGCCTCAGAGCCAAGTAAGCGAGGCGGCGGGCGGCAGGGGTGAGGGGACGCGGCGGGGGCCGGCCTCACGGGCGCACTGCTCGGCTCCCTCACGCGCGGCCCAGCCTGGGCGGCCCGGACCCTGAGTCCGGGTCCCCGCCCCGGTGAGGGAGCAGGTCCACCGCAGACCCAGGTTTCGAGGCTCCGGGCGCCCCGCGGCGCCAGGCCCGGCGGCCCCGGGGGGCGGTGACGCGGGGCCCCAGCTCCCTGCCGAGGGTGGGCGCGGAGACCCCGGCCCCTCGCCGCGTCGTCCCGGGCGGGCGCTGCAGGGAGGCCGAGCGGGGCGGCAGTTGGCGTCTGAGGGCGCTCGTGGTCGGGCCGCGCTGCCTGCCCGGGCGCTGGACGGGCTCTCCCGCCTCCTGAGCGCACTCCGCCGCCCTCGGTTCTGGTTTGGCCCGGCTGCCTCTCGCCTGGGGGGAGGCGTCGGAAGGAGAGCCGCGGGGTGCGGTGGGCCCGTTCGGCGGTACCCGGAAACACCGCTCCCCGGCCCCCGACTTGCGGGTCAGCGCCGGCGGGCGCGCGGGGCCTCGGGGCGGTCTCTCCGCCTCGGCTGAGTCGAGCCCTCGCCTGGGCACCCGCCCGGCGCTCAGCCCCCTGCCAGCCCTGGGCCGCCCCTGCGCTCGCGCCCGGGTCGGGCCGCGGTGTCCTCTGCGGTGAGAGGGGTCAGGGCCGCGGGCGGCGCGTGGCCGGCGGGCGGGAGCGCCCTCGGAGGCTCCGGGGGCAGAGAGCCTGCGCGGAGCTCAGGGCGGTGGGGCGTGCGGACCTGATGCGGCCCCGAGTTTGAGCTGGAGGCCGCTGGGGAGCTCCCTGGGAGCGTGGCAGGGGGCGGGTGCCGAAAAGTGTTCATCAGAACTGCTGCTTCGGCGTTTCAGGTTCACTTGGTAAATTGTTGAAAGAGGTGGGCCCGGGGAGGCGGGTGCGTGGGGAATGACGTTGACTCATTGATGAAACGGGATGCGGCCCGGAGGCGGCCTCTGGAAGGAGCCGGGCTTGTGTGGATCTGTCCTTAATAAGCGGGCTTCCCTGGTGGCTCAGACCGTAAACTGCCTGCCTGCAGTGTGTGAGACCTGGGTTCGATCCCTGGGTCTCCAGATCCTCTGGAGAAGGAAATGGCAACCCACTCCAGTACTCTTGTCTGGAAAATTCCGTGGACGGAGAAGCCTGGTAGGCTACAGTCTGTGGGATCGCAGAGTCGGACAGGACTGAGCAACTTCACTTCACTTTACCCATCTTAAGTGAACAGCGCCTGACGTCATGAGGACAGAAACCCGAAGCAAACATAAACGCGGTCACCCTCTCCCGGTGAGGATGGAGACTATTTTGCTGTTTGTGTGTTTGGCATTATTGATCCTGTGTTATTTTTTTTTTTAACGTAAAAGTCCTTAAGACGTCGCAGTCGGTTAAAATGTCAGTGTTAATACCGTTTGGATGCGTTCTTACCACTGGCCTGTAGGTGACATGATCCAAGTACAGAGCAGTGGCAAGAACGCATCCAAATGGTATTAAGTGAAATGATGCCTTTAGATGGGCACGTGGGAAGTGGTGCTTGGCATCTGGGGAAGGAACAGATCTCTGCTCCTTTTGGTGGAAATGGCAGCATTTCAGAATATGAAGTAGTACTTGTTAATGCTATTTAACGTCTGTTTGACAGATCATTGCTTCTCAATTTAAAAATTTCATGTGAATTGAAAATGTATTTTGCCTAAGTTATCACATGACTTAGGTTTATATGTTTATATGGTTTATATGTTAGTCTACACAGTTGGGAATAATTAAGGTTTGCAGAATAATTAAGGTTTTGCCCATTTGTAAAATATTTAATATAGTCTAATACTACATGATTTTAATACATGGTAGTTAGTGTTATCTGTACAGGAATAACTTCAGGAGCAGAACATCTGAAATAACAGTGAGACAGCAGTTTATTGACCACTAAATATTTTACTGACAAAGAACGGAGGTTCATTACATTGTTTAAAAGCACAGTAGTTAGGATTTGAGAAGGCAGTGGCACCCCACTTCAGTACTCTTGCCTGGAAAATCCCATGGACGGAGAGCCTGGTGGGCTGCAGTCCGTGGGGTCGCTAAGAGTCCACACGACTGAGCGACCTCACTTTCACTTTTCACTTTCATGCATTGGAGAAGGAAATGGCTACCTACTCCCGTGCTCTTGCCTGGAGCATCCCAGGGACGGGGGAGCCTGGTGGGTTGCCGTCTGTGGGGCCTCACAGAGTCGGACACGACTGAAGCAACTTAGCAGCAGCAGTTAGGATTTGAACCTCGTCTTCTCTTAAAGGTTTTTCCTTAAACAGTGCACCCTGCACATTGAGCTGTCCCTGAAGATGGAGAGAGCAGTGGGCCATCAGGAGAGGGTGACAGCATTTATTTGTTTCAGGTTTATGTCCTCATGATATTAGGCGTTGTTCACTTAATTGGAAAGTAGAAGTTAAGCATCTAAATTTGAGAATAACGTGGATAATTTAAAAGAACATTAATATCATTCTTTAATATTTTTAAAGGGCTTACATATTTTTGTTTGATCTTCCCAACCTCTCAGGGTATTATTGCTGTTTCACAGACGTGGAAGTTAAATTACTCTTCAAAGCTGCGTTAGTAATGATGGAATTTAAGTTGTATATGTGTACTTTTTCTTTTTACTTACGTTGGCACATACTGTTAAAAAGTTTTGTAACCTATTTAATTTTTTAAAAATGTACTCGTATTTTCCCATGTTATTAAATGTTCTTTGAGATACAATTTTTAATGACTTTATAATATTTTATGACCATTAAGAAAACTATGTTGTTGAATAATAGATTTTTACAGTTATTTGCTATGTAAAATACTGGGGAAGTAGTCATATACATACATCTTTGTCTCTTTAATGACTTCTGTAGGATAGATCCTTGAAAGTGGTACAAGAAATTTCTGAAAGTTTCCAATTGAACTTTTACCAGTGGGATATAAAAGTGTTGTCTCACTTTATTCTTTTTATCATTGAATATTTTGATTTTAAAAATCATTTTTCAGTTTGATAAGAAGTGTTAATGTAGTCCAGCTTCACGCGTGAGAGGAAGAGGAATCAGTAACTGGTGAAGTATCAGCAGTACTTCCTCCATAGTCTCTGCCCATGCGCCGAAGCTCCTGAGTTCTAGCTACAGTGGGGCCCGTGGAGTGGGGGCCTGACTATGTGTTTCTCTCCTGCCTTCGGTGGCTCTTCCTTTGGAGCGTCCTGCTTTCTGTGTCCCAGGCAGCTGTCCCTTCTTCCTCTGTCCTGGCTGTGGCCCTTGTCCTCTATTTTCCTTTGTTTCAGCACAAGACCTTGCTTCCTGCCTGGGAAAACAGGACTTCAGTAGCCTCATCAGGCTGCTGCTTCTACTTGCCCCTCCCCCAACACAACAGATTTGCTTGTAGCTTTTCCCACTGTAGGGGCTTCCTGGTGCCTCAGACGGTAAAGAATCTGCCTGCAATGCAGGAGACCCAGGTTCGATTCCTGGGTCAGGAATATCCCCTGGAGAAGGAAATGGCAACCCACTCCAGTATTCTTGCCTGGAGAATCACGTGGACAGAGGAGCCTGATGGGCTACAGTCCATGGGGTTGCAAAGAATTGGGCACGACTGAGCAACTAACACTTTCTTTCACTTTACCCATTCTTGATTCCTTTGTTGCTGACCTAGAGGAGACTGTCTTCTCGTGTTGAATTCTTCTCTGCTCTAGATTTCCCTGTCCTGCCACCTCTGAGAGCTTGAATCTCATGTCTTCAGCCTCTCCCTCTCACTTGCACTGTCCCCTCACAAAATAAACTATGAAGATGTTCTTGCATTGATAAAAGCCCATCCCTTGATCTGTCTGGATCCTCGCTCGCTCTCTGTTAACAGCCCAGTCTCTTACCTAGTAGGTTCCTAGCAGTTCCCTTCTTCATTCTCAGCTCAGTGG
Source organism: Bos taurus (assembly GCF_002263795.3). NCBI lineage: Eukaryota > Metazoa > Chordata > Mammalia > Artiodactyla > Bovidae > Bos > Bos taurus. Next base: position 49,396,876 of record NC_037353.1, read on the forward strand.
TCCACACACTGCTTCTCTCACCTGCTGAAATGACTGCCCACTGCTGGTCACTCTTCCTGCTCTGTTTGATGGTTGTCCCCCTCCCTTCCTGACTCCTGTGAGACCCCTGAACCTTCTCTGGTCTACTGCCAGGACTCCTTTCCCTCCGTCGCTCTTGACTTGGTGGTGACGAGCCCCAGAGGCTCTGCCCTTGGCCCCTTCTTTATTCTCCGGCGTGGATGAGGGTGGTGCCCGCCATCTCTTGATTCGGAGATCTGCGGATCAAGCGTGGACTTCTCTCCTGAGCTTGACTGTCACTAAGAGCCCACTAGACTTCTTTCCTCCCAGGTTGCCTGCTTCTGGACTGTGAATCGTGGCGAGTGCCACCACTACCTAAGTCACTAAGCCAGAAGCTTGGCGGTACTGGGCCCCTTCTTTTCTCAGCTGTATTGTTTTAGTGGTTTAACAGTTGATTACTTCTTTCCTTGCCCAAGTTTAATTGTCCTTGTTTTTTTCCTCCTTGTAACATATTTTTCAATGTGTTTTCCTGAGTGTTCAGATTTTTTGTAGTTGAAAGTGAAAGTCGCTTGCTCAGTCGTGTCCTAAGTCGGGTCCTACTCTTTGCGACCCCATGAACCGTATAGTCCATGGAATTCTCGAGGCCAGAATACTGGAGTGGGTAGCCCAGCCCTTCTCCAGGGGATCTTCCCGACCCAGGAATCGAACCGGGGTCTCCTGCATTGTAGGCGGATTCTTTACCAACTGAGCTATGAGGGAAGCCTTTTTGTAGTTGAGAGAGATTGTATTTGAATTTGAGTTTCCCAGGTGGCGCTGATGTTAAAGAACCTGCCTGGCAATGCAGGAGCCATAAGAGACTCAGGTTCTCTCCCTGGGTCGGGAAGATCATGGCATCCACTCCAGTCTTCTTGGCTGGAGAATCCCGTGGACAGAGGAGCCTGGTGGGCTCCAGTCCATGGGGTCACAGAGTTGCACACGACTGAAGCAACTGTTTGAATTTATAATTCTGTAAAAGTGAAGGGTTTTTCAGTTGAGTATGAGGTTAGACTTAAAGGTATCTTTGCCAAGGTAGTTTTATATGAAAATAGTTAATAGATGTATACTGAGATTTCTAAGGATTTTATCAACAGTTTATTAGTCCACTATTCTGTCTGTTCATACTGTCAGTTTTTAGAAAATACTTTGTAGCATAAGAAAGTTTGTATAAAAAGCAGTTCTATTTTTTTCCTTGTTTTCTGCTTATATACTTCATTTGCCCCATTTTATTCCTATTCCTATGATCACTTCATCACAATACCATGTTTAAAAATACTAACATTAATAGTAGTAACGCATATATAGTCATTTTTCACAAACATTGTGCCCTGACTGCAGAAATCTAGTTTCCACAGGGTCTCAAAATAGAGTTAATTTACATGGCTGGTAGTTGAGGTGGATGAATATTCAGAACCACTTCATGTGAGCTAAGTATTAATTCAAAAAATGTCATTAACTTGAAAATTCATCCAAAAGAAGTCCTTGAAATCATATTTCAGCCTGTGTTTAATACAAGATTCTAGCAGTACAAAAACAATTCAGGCGGTCCTTGAAAGGTTTCTTTGGTAATAGAATTTATCCTCATTTGCTTATTTCTAAAGCTACTGTGTTTTCAAAATCTGCGTTTTACGGATTTACAGGTCCCTTCTTGTGGTCCATTTCTGGGCACCATGGGCTCCTCAGTGCGCTCAGATGAACGACGTGATGGCAGAGCTCGCTAAAGAGCACCAACAAGTTTCATTTGTGAAGGTACTGCGTTTTCAGTGTCATGTCTTAGGGATTTAATTCTGATTTATGGGTTAGACTACATTTTATTGACATAGAAAGGAGTGGTGGTGTGGGATTCCTCATATTCATAGGTAGTGTTGGAATCTGTTATTTTCACAGTAGATTATTCTTAAAAACCTTAAAATGGTTTTATATTTTTCAAGCAGGGAGTGGTGTAAAACTCACTACCCTTTCCTGAATACAGGCTTGGGTGGGAGGACAGGATGGGCAGTCAGGAGAGGGTTTATGTGGGCACTCGCAGGTGAGATCATTCATTGTGGGTAATTGTGGTTTTGTACAGTAGAGATGTTAACAAGACTTGCTTCATTGAAAAGCTAAGTGGGACATGGAAAGTGATTCAAGAAAGGTGTGTGAGGGCTGCAGGGAACAGGGGGGTAGGGGGAGCTCGCTGCCAGGGGTCCGGTAAATGCAGGCCTGCAGGGAAACCAGAGTCTCTCTGTCGCGCTGGGGAAGCAGAGGGAGAAGGAAGCAGCCTGGCTGCCTTTGTTTTCATTCACTTTGCGTGTAGCCTTCTTTGTCCTTGCTCTGGTGCTCCAGCCTCCTCATTCCTGGTGTCTTTCTTGGGTGGGCAGGGCTAGGATAATGAGAGTTACAAAGGACGAGCTCACTTGGTTTTAGCACATTTAATGTATCAGTCAGGACTTAATTGAGGCAACATGGCCAACATGTGAGTTGAGTGTTTTAGAAATGAACTTTTGGGAAGGGAGGCATACCCTATATTCAGAAGCTGAATCTTAAGGTTTTAAAAAAGCAGACAAAAACCCTATTTTAAAAAATAGCTAGAGGATATGTTGGCAAGTATATGGAGTTAAAGATGATGTGAACTGTATTTGTATGTGTGCCTCTTTATGTAGACTGAAGACCCAGAATTCTGACACATTAATTTATTTGTATAGCAGCTGATATACTTTTCAGACAGTTTCCGTTTAAATATGTGTCCTTTGAACAGGTATTGCTTGTGTTTAGATGGTTCAAAATCAAAACACTGCAGGAAGAAGTCCATTGAGAAGGCCCAGCCCACTCCTTCTCGCCAGCCTTGCCGTCCCATCCCATAAGTAGCTCTTGTATTAATCTTGTATGAATTCTTGCAGTGTTTCCTTAAGCAGATAGAGCATGTATGAATAGTTAGCTTTTTAAAGTTTAAGGACTTATTTAAAATTCCAGTGAAATGTGTAATGTAACCTTAGAATACAACCTTAAAATGTCCAATATAAATAATAGAAGTGGACATTAAAACTGCATGTTTGGTCAGTGATAAAAGATAACGATTACAAGTGAAATAAATGATTAAACATTTCAATCGTAAGATTAATCAAGACAGTGGTAATTGTTGTAAGTCTGCTTTTATGTGTATCACGTTACTGGTTTAGGTAACGCATTGTTCTTAGCTGCCATTTGAATGATTTATTTAAAGTGACTATAGGATTACTTCTCACATCAGTACCAGACTCGGCAGTGAGATTTTAAGTTGTTCAAGTGCTTAAATGTCTCGGCAAGCCAAGGGTTGGGAGCCCTTATCTGCTGGGGATACCTGACCCCGACTGTACCTGCCGTTCAGAGAGGGTGACAGGTTTCCATGGGTCGTTTGCGCAGGTGTTACTTTCTGGGAAGTCACTCTGTGGCATAGTTTTCTTAGACATCTTCAGAGGCAAAGATCATTTGCATGGAGTTCGGAAGGTAGGTGATTTAAAGGGCACAGTGCTGAGCAGTAGCCAGCCTGGGAGAGGTGAAGTACTTGAGAGCGGCGGTGGCATTTTCCAGAGGAGGGGCATGTGGTTCAACTAAACACAGCTTACTCGGTGAGAGCTCTGTGACTCTTCCAGTCTATAGAAGCGACATCCTGGTACTCTCTGTTTCTCACAATTTGATTTCTTGGTCTTTTTGTTTTTTTAACGACTGCAGTTGTTTGGCATTTTTGACTTGAAGTATAGAGATTAGTTCATTCTATGACTTAGATTTACAGAACCATTGCATAGAACGATCTTAAGCACTGTGTTTTTAATACTTTAATTCTAAAGTTTTGTGATCATCAATTCCTTATTTTGTAGAACATGGTAAAATACCATCTGAGAAAACCTAGCATACATTTTTTTGTTTTTTAATCCTAGTAGTTTGTGCCCATTGGAATAGGTTGCTGAAAGGCAAGGTTTTCACTTACTGTGTTTGAATCCCCTCACTTCCTGGACTGATGATACGGCGATAAAGAACGTGTGCTCCTTACTGGTGCCACGTTTAGGCTGCCTGCCGTTGTGTTCGCCTGCATTGGCTGCCCCGTCGGTCGGGTCCTGGGGCTGGGTTCTTCCCTGACTTCACACCTCCAAGGGCTTGGAGGACATAGGTTAGTTGTGTCTGTTGCTTTAAGTCTCACAGAAACCTTACATTTATTCAGAATAAGATTAAATAGCTAATTAAAATGTCAAGTGTCTTTGCATTTCAAATTATGTAAAGTCAGTTTGTTAGCGCTTTAACAACAATGGGATACACATTTATCATTAAATCAAAATTGTTTGGTCAGTAGACTATTTCAGGATACAATGTCTGGTGGTGGTGTGGGAAAGAGGAAGAATAGTTTTGGGTGGTGAAATTGGGGCCACTGGTCAAATTCATGGTCCAAATCAAAGCCATTTAAAAAAAAATTAAATTCTTATATTTGGTATTATTATTACTTTTGCTTTTAAAGTAAAGATTGTGTGTATTTAAAGTGTACAACGTGATGATTTAAATCAAACCCATTTTGTGTGATGTCTTTTCTGTGTACCCCCGTGACTTTTTTTTCCCTTTCTTCTCTGAGCTTAGTCTGTTCCATTGGCTGGACTGTCAGGGAGTCTCTTGTGTTTTCATCGGCTCTGTCCTTGCGTTTTGTCCCTGTTTTGTCCCCTTCTTGACTAGGTGGTGAGACGCTTGAGGGCGGGGCCTTTACCTGGTTTGCTGTGTTTAAGTTGCTTTTCTTTGTGCAGGTGGCTCCCACCTCACGTGCCAGCCCTTTCTCCTCTTTATTCCCTCCCCCTAATTCTAGCTGAGGCCTACTAGGCTCTGATACTGAATGTACCATATACTGCACTTTGGTACAGAAATTTATTCTTGAAGTCAGACTTAGCAACGACCTGGTTGGTGAGATTTAGTATTATTGTATTTCATTTAGTATTAATCTTGTTTGTATGGTAGCTGTTCTTGCATTTTATGTGCATGGTATCTTCAGATATGAAATCAAGAGTACAGAAGGAATTATATACTTACTTTTTTTTTTTTTGATTCCTTAAAAAGGAATCTTTATAGTTTGATATATTCTTAAATGTGCCACCATCTTAAAGAACAGCTTACACTGTAATTTCTAAAGGTCTGTACAGTTAGTATAGATAATTTCTGTAGCTTACACTGTTTAAATTCAAAATAATCTTTGTGAACAATGTGTTTAAGCAGAAAATGTAGGGCAGTCTCCAGAAGGGTGCCAACTAGCTGTAAAACTAGGTATTGGCTAACTGGCTGTATAATTAGGTATCGGCATCGGCTAACTGGTTGTATAACTAGGTATCAGCTGAGTATCTGAACTTGTTTTTTTTGTGTGTCAGAATATTGATCAGTTTATTTAGTGTCTTACAGAGCATATGTAGGATTCCATTTTTTAGGAACTATAGAAATGTCTCTCAGATAATTCTAGTAGGATGGTTAAATCTTAAAAATAACCTAGTTTTAATCTGTGCTGTCTTGGTAAAAAAAACAAAACATAATTAACATAGTTTATTAGCTGTTACTGGGTAAAGTTTGGCAAAGTATTATAAAAAGTTATTAGAAATGTTCATTTAAATACTATTTTGACATTTATGTTTGACTTTCTGGCAAACAAAGAATTTGACTTTGAAAAACTCGCCTTTCGTAGCACGTCACAGAGTGAAAAGAAGTCCTGTGTGAGGCGTGACAGAGTCCCAGAGTGTCAGGCGCTTTTGTTTGCTTGCTTGTTTCCTTGAAGTCTAGTTGATTTATGTTGAAAGGTTGAGTTTTCTCATCCTTGCCTTTACCTTGGAGCCTCTGCCGCCACTGGCAAGTAGTCACTTGTGTTTTTGGCTTAGGAATAGTGACTACTGTTCAGCATTCTGTTTCTTGGACACTCAATTGTATGCCACACCGGATGCTAGTTACTGGGAATGCAGGACAGTAAGGGTGTAGACAGTAAATGGGTAACACAGTGCCAGGGTAATCTCAGGTGGTGTGAATTTCAACAGAAGAAATAAATAGGCAGGCTGTGAAGAGGGGTCTTGGGTAGGCGGGGTGCTTTTATGTAGGTTGTGCTGAAAGGGTGTATCTAACAAGTGAGAGTTAAAAAACGCAAAGATGACAGTCACTGGAAGTGCTGGCAGAGAGCCTTTAGGTAGAGGCTTAGCAGGTGCAGACCTCAGAAGAGCAGTGGGCGGCCAGCGGGGCTGGAGAAGAGGGAAGGGGTCGAAGCCCTGACCGGAAGCTGCAGAGGCAGGGAGGGCCACGTGGCCTTGTGAGCCATGGTCGAGTTTTGGTTTTATTGCAAGTGCAGTCTGATGCAGTCTGATTCCTAAGTCGATTACTGTGGCTGCCACATGGAGAATGGTTTGAAGTGGGTAAGAGTACAGACTAGAAGCAGGTCTACCAGTTAGGAGGCTGTTTCACTAGGCCAGGTAAGAGATTTCTTGGACATTAGTGGGGAGATTGTTGAAATGCTGTTATTGTCTGCGTCGGCTTATGTTTTAGAGGGGGCACCCAGGAGACCTCTTGATGGATTGGATGTCAGGGTGGAGGAAATAGATCAGTTAAGATTGTCTCCTTTTTGATCTGAGTAGCTTGGTGGATTAAATGAGATCGGGTCTGCCCTGGGGAGGAACAGGTGCAGTGGGAAATGTCTAGTGGGGATCTGCGGGCAGATGTCGAGTGTGTGGCTTGGAGGTGAGAGGAGAGGTTTGTCCTAGGTAGAGGTTGGGTGGCGGTGCCATACTGGAGTTCCTTAGAGCCAGGGTGTTGCCTGAGACCACTCTGCTAGGAAAGTGAGTATAGGTAAGAGAAGCAGGTGCAGAACCAAGTCCTGGGATGTGCAGCAACATCGTGGTTGGCAAAGGTGAAGGAAGAAGCCAGATACTCAGGCCAGGAGTTAGAGGAAGAGAAGACACGGAAAGCCAAGGGAAGGGAATCTGAGAAGGCAGCTGTGGTCACGCTTACTGAGTGAGACTGCAAGGTCAGTAAAATGAGGAGACGAGGAGGAACCGTTGGGTCTGGTGAGCTGGTAACAGGGCTGTGTAGAGTGGACTGTGCCTAGAGCCAGACTGCCTCACCTCCCGCTCGGCAGTGAGGGACCTAGAAACGGGCTACGATGATAGCACCCGCCGTGAGGGCCCCTGCGGGGGCTCAGACGGTGAAGATCCTGCCCGCGGTGCAGGAGACCTGGGTTTGGTCCTTGGGTTGGGAAGCTTTCCCCAGAGAAGAGATTGGCTACCCACTCTAGTATTCTTGCCTGGAGAATTCCATGGACAGAGGAGCCTGGCAGGCTACACTCCATGGGGTTGCAAAGAGTCAGACATGACTGAACGACTAACGCTCACTCGCTCACTCACCGTGAGGATTAAATGAACTCAGTATGTGAATGCACTCAGAATGTTGTCTGGCTTAGAGTACACCATAGCTCTTAGCCATTACCATCATGGTGGTCTTTGGGGACCCCTGATATATCAAAGGAGATGATGGAGATTCCTTCCGTCTGGATTCATCCTGCTGTAGTAGAGCTCCCCTGCCCTCCTCCCCTCTCCACAGACACACAGCACCCTGGGTGGGAAGGGTCCAAGTTTGAGATTGACGGTGTAGGAAGCACGTGGTTCCCCCAAGGCATTCTGGCTGGGAATCCATTCTGGAAGTGTCCATGTCTGTCTGGTCCTGAAGTCATATATAATCCTGTCTTTTAAATTTGCTGTTTCTTACTTGTTGTGGTAGAAAAGGTAACCGTAGCATAATGAGAAAAGCACAGGGTTTGTCGTCAAACAGACATGGGTTGGTTTCTCAGCTCTCCTGCTAATTAACTGTGTCTGGAGTGACCTCTCTCCTGGCCCCTGTGGAGCTGAGATGATAACGCGGGCCCTGCTTTCCAGTTGTGACAAGTCTGGTGTACAGCACAGAGCAGGCCTCCAAGGAAGGTAGCTCTTATTGGCCATCTTTGGTCTCTTCAGAATGTAGAAGAAAATTGAAATTAAAAGTTTTGAATATGTATGCATTTATCTTCTACTTCCATTGTTATAACTGTTATGTTGCTTTACATCCATCAGAAATATTTCCAAGGAGTTTTAGTGCTGTGAAGGTTTTCGGACTTCAGCTGCCCTTGCTATTCTGGGGAGCGGCTTTGCCTTTAATGGCCCTCCTGGTCTGGACTCAGGAGGATTTGCCTGTCACTGTTGCCTTTGTCTTATTAAGCTCCGTCTTCTGGGAGCTCATTTGAGGGGAGGCACGTGTAGTGATCCTCCTGGCTTCAGCAGGAATTTTGAGAGCATCATTTGCTTCCCAGAAGAGTTGTCAGTAAGGGGCCCTACTGGAAACCAGCAGACATATGAGAAGAGATCAGCTTTTAAAAGCATATAGGAATTTGATTTTATGAGTCAGGATGTGACTTGTTTTGTTCTGTTTAAGACTCTGTTATCTTGCTTCTACTTAGTAGCACCTGTTTTTTGATTCGTATTACTTTTCTGTTAGAATCCCGGAGTGCGAGCGATGGGGATCTTCACTGAGCCTGGCCCAGTGCCCAGAGTGTGGGGGGCACTTACCAGACGTTAGTGCTGCCTCGGTCACCACCTTTCTGCTCTCCTTTGGTCTAGTGTGGAGTTGTCTGAAAGAATATGGTACAGAAGTTCCTTAGACTTTAGAAAGAGTGTCTTCTGAACAGCTGTCTCCAAATGCTTAACCTTCTCTCTGTTCTTTTTTTCAGTTTTATTGGACAGTTGACATTGATTTTAAAATATATGTGGTTTCTTACATTAAAAATGAAAATAATTTAAAGTATTGTTTCAAAAGGGTGTTCTAAAGAAAATAGAATTAAGGCGGTAAAAGAGCACCCAAGAATATACGAGATGGACGATACAAGCCACAGACATGGGATAGCCTCCCCCTGTGTCATGGTCATTTTTATGGATAGAAACAGTGGATTGGTTAAAGCTCTGGATAAAGATAGTATTTTAAGCCCAGTGGAAATCTTTTACTCTTGGAAAAACACAGTGTATATATTTTAAAAACTCTTTAATAACATAATTTATCAATAAACTTTATTTCCTATAGGTATAATGTGGATACAGATTTTTATTGGTTTTAAAAGTTTGTATTAGCATTGACAGTCCTGTGAGGGAAAAACACAATATATCTTGGTTTTTCTCAAAGTATCTAAAGTCCACATAAAAAGCTTATAGTAATTTTATTCTCATTTAGAGAACGTGTTACTAATAAATATGTTTATGTGTCAGATATCACATCAGATCTTGTTGAAGGGCTTCAAGGAAATTTTCAAATAGAATGTGGTCATCTTATTTAAAATGCATTTAAATGTATGAACAGACCCAGAAGCAAGTAACCTAGCAAGATATCTATCTGCTTAGGGTTCAGCAGCCTTGCAGGAGTTAAAAGTAAAATTTATCAGACATCAATAGTTTATTGAAGAAATACTCCTTTTTGCTTCATAATTTGCAGAAGGCTGCAACTGTCAGTCATGATGTACTGCCTCTTGAAATTAGTCAATAGAGCAAACAGCAAGAATTGCTGTGGGCAGAAAATAAGCACTGTAATCATGACATAACTGGGGTCAGTGATTTATGGATTTCAATATAGTAGTAGCTGCATATGATTGAAAATTTACTAGGTCACTAGTGCACCAAAAATTTTATTCACAGCCTCCAGGCATCTTTTGAAATGTGCAACAAAATAAAAACCTCTGAACCTGTTTTGACACCGCAGACTCAGTGGATGACATGCCAGCCCAGTGAGTCTCATTTAAATGTAAATGTGTCATAAACTTTTGTACTGTGCTCTTTTAAAAACGTCAACTACCTGAAGGGATAATGCATGTGAAACTGATTTACATGTGAAGTAGTTAAAAAGAGAAGACCTTTTTATAATCATGCTTAAATTCTTTTATTTTAAAGTTGGAAGCGGAAGCTGTTCCTGAAGTATCTGAAAAATATGAAATTAGTTCTGTTCCCACCTTTCTGTTTTTCAAGGTAAGGCTAAAGACGGTGGAAGAGATTGCGGAGTACCGTGGGGCTGCCTTCGCCGGTTCCTTTCCCCTTTCCCCTGATGCTGAGCACCAGGTGTTTGCCTGCTCCTCGCCCTGACCTGTCTTGTAGTCTCACTGCTTGCTTGCCCTTGGGGTCCTGGGAAGGTGACACGGACTGTGGAGGTCCACCCACCAGAAGGCATGGCTGTAAACCCAAACTGTTCCCTGAGTTGGGTCAGAGGTTGGTTGGTTGGGGCATGTGCTTGGGTATGATGAAACATCTTGCTGCTTCTGGTTTGATTAGTGACTCTCTTAGGAAGTGGGTGCAAATCTGTGTTTCTGGGCACCCCTGGGTGTCACCAGAGTTCCCCAGGTACCTCATCTGTACTTCATAACAGCTTGACCGCAGCGGGGGTGGGGAGAGCCTGTCTGATCTGGTTTCAGGAGTAGTGCTGCCTTCCCAGTGTTTCCAAAAAGGAAAAAAGAAACCAACTATTCATTTCTAAAATTGACATGCGTGGCAGGCAGTTTGTAATCCAAATTTCAAAAAATTTCTCCAGTGATAGTGTTGACCTCTTTAAATACTGGCTAGAGCTATGGACTTGTGTTTGTTATAATTTTGGAGCCTAAAATAGATGATGAAGAAATGTACACATACTCTGAATGACTTCTTTAACTTTAGAATTCTCAGAAAATCGACCGATTAGATGGTGCCCATGCCCCAGAGTTGACCAAAAAAGTTCAGCGACATGCGTCTAGCGGCTCCTTCTCGCCCAGTGGTAGTGAGCACCCGAAGGAGGACCTCAGCCTGCGCCTGAAGAAGTTAACCCACGCCGCCCCCTGCATGCTGTTCATGAAGGGGACGCCTCAGGAGCCGCGCTGCGGTAAGGGCCTGCTCCAAGCTGCGCCACACGTGGCTTGGGCTCGAGACCACGTGCTCTGTGCAGACTGCGCTGGACACCTTCTACCGATGCTTGCGATCAGACACCCTTAGAAGAGCAGAAAGGTTGTGATTTCCAGTGGACTCAAGTTAGGTGACGAGAACTTGTTTGCAGTGTAGACTTGGGGAATGTTGAAATCAAAAGACATCTTGGAAATCATCTAATTCAAAACCTTTGTTGTCTGCCTAATTCCCAGTGAAGGCGATTTGCCGTCACTGAGTAGCAGAGTTGGGATTGAGTCCTGGCCACTGTATTGCTGTCTCCATTAATAGGCTTTTGGTCTGTTCAGTTAATCTTGCTCTTAACACTTACCTTCTCTTTCTTGGCAGCCTCCTTTTATTCGTATGGTTCAGATTCAGCAGTTCAGAAATGCACAGAATTACGGTAGTGTTCCAGCGTCCACCCTGTATGCTTTTGCCTCCTGTTGTCTCTCAGTGTCTGATGACACTGTTCACCCATTGCTGTCATTTCCAGTTCATTGCTTCTCAGGATTTAAAGATTGCTAATTCTGTGGCTGACAGTCACTCTTCCCGTCTTGCCTCAGATGTGCATGGAGTGTTGTCCTTAAGTAACTTTCAGAGTCATTTGGCCCCTCAGGTGTTGGATTCATATTGTGTTCTTTTTACTGTGCCTCGTGTAACATTATTATGCTGCATAATCGAGCATTTAATGCCTTTCGATGATGCTGTTGAGAATCTAAGAATGTTGCTTTAACTGCGCAGGAGGGATTTGTTAAAGATAGTTGGCAGGGAAATTAAATGTGTTATTGATGTCATTACTGCATGTCCAGTGTGACTTTATAAATACAGCCAAACTTCCACTATAAAGTTAGTTACAAATTCTTCCCTGTATAGTTAGCAAATTACCTATTAAATTATGAAAAAGTCTAGTTTTAAATGTTAAGTTTCATGGTGAATTCTGTCTTAGAGAAAGAAATGGTTCCTTTCTTTCTCAGTTCTGCTTGAAAATTTTCCTTGCCAGCAGTTACGTGTCAGATGCCTGCTGTGTATATACTGAAGAGCTAACTTAGTCCGTGTGAGAGTTAACCAGAGGGAGCCGCAGAGAGGCTCTGGGTGTTGGTGGTTTGTTCTTGATGGATGCTGGTTCGCCTCTCCCCGTCAGGCAGGGGCGCTGTTTCTGGCACTCTCTGTGCTGACCTCATGACAGCAGTCCCTCGGGTCCCAGTCAGGACCGTTATCAGGCTGTACGGCGCGGAGCAGCCTGCATGACAGGTTATGCACAGTAGGCCCACAGTAAAACCAGTAGCATGGTATCTTCTTTGGGAGCAGAACACTGATACTCTCTTAATTAATCTTCTGAATGAAGAGCTTCCCCGGCAGGTAAAACTGGCAGTGGTGAAACTGCAGTCGGGGAAGGTGGTCTGAAGCGGCAGCGGGGAGGGGTGTCCTGGGATGCCTCGCAGACCGGATGCCGGCTGGCGGGCCGCCTGTGACTGTGCTGCCCTGACGCTTCCAGCTTCACGTCGGCCACCCTCCTCGTGCCTGCAGTTCTTTCTTCATAGTGTCAGAGGTTGGAGTCAGCCTCGGAGAGCCATCCAGATGCGGAATGAGTACTCAAATAAAATAGAATTACACTTAGAAGTAATCATTTTTCTGCTTACCATTTACTTTATTAGGCTGAATTTATGAGGTATTTCTAGCCGTCTTTATATTAACCGCCTGAGTGGCATTTAGAAGGCTGTACAAATAATGAGTTAGAATGAAAAAGAAGCTTGGAAACATTGCAGAGCAATATATTATTGCTTTATATTATACACTATAATATACACTATATTATATACATTTAGATAATACTTGGGAGATATAAAAAAGATTTTTAGATACATATGATAAACAGTTTCATTCTTCATTATTTTTATATATATGTTATATAGAATGTTTATAACTACATTTTAGTAGGCTTTTCTGTTTCCCAGTATTTTGGTTTCTGTGACAGCATGTCTTTCTATCACATATAGTAAACAGATTATTTTGGAGTATTGGTATTCTTTACAAAAGCATCTAGTTAAGGCTTAATCGGGAGTCTTCTGCTGTGACTGTGCCCTGCTGCTTCCTTCACCGGGGCTGCTCTCTAACTGCTTGTCCTTGTCTGTGTGCATGGCTCCATACACTGTCTTTATCTGGAAACTGTTCTCTTACAGGAACATACACAACTTTTACCCTCTGCCTTTCTGAGCTCGTTTGGTGGAAAATTGCTTTTGCTTTTCTGATGGTACATTAGAGATGAGGCCTAGGAAAACTCTTCTTTATCAAAGAATGGCCATCAGCTCCCATGAACTCAGGTGGCTGGTATTTCCATACTTGGCACAGAATTCACTTTGAAAGCACTACTGTCATTAACACGCATTACTCCCTTTGGACTCCCTTTGGGAGTAGAGCTACACTTGGTTTTTGATTAGCGGGTCCACACCTTGCATTCAGTAAAACAGAAAACCGTGAATGAATAACACTTAAACTTCCTATCAAGGAAACCTTGAAAGCCGTTTCAGCGTCTGCCCTGGATTCTCCTTGGACTCAGCCCAGCCCCTGCACACTGCACATCTGTCTTCTCAACCCTAACTTTTGGGCTCTACCTGTAGTATGCTTAGTGTCTCAGGAGCCTGGCATGCTGATAGGGTCTCAGTCGTCAGAGGATTAGACTGTCCTTTTTCTGTGCTGCCCAGGAGGACAGGAAAGAAGGCTGTCGTGCTGTAGGATGATTTTTGAGGAGCATTGAGATGCACATCTTTTAAAACAGAATGATACATCCTTGATCTTGCAGGTTAATTAAGTTATCTGGGAGCTCTCATGTCTGTTTGCTCTGACAGCGCTTTTAGTGAAGCAAAAGGTATTTGAACCACAGTGCAGATATTTTCCTGCAGTGAGTCATCTAATTGGGTTTTACTTTTTAAATCAGACATGGAAACATTACAGATTCCAAAGCATTCTTTAGGGTTTTATTGTTGGTAGATAGTGATGAAATGTGGCAGTTAGGCTCCTTATTCATGTCATCTGTCATGAGTGGAAATGATTGTGGAGAAAAATGGTGGTTCTATAACCGTTAAACATGGTTTTTCTATTTCTAAATAGTTTTACTGCATTCATGCATTTTTCTTAAAAAAATGTGTGTAAATATTTTGTTATTAAAACCTTCTATTTTATCCTTAAGCATAACATTTCCAGTCTGTCACTTTAACCCTTAAAAATGAAACACTACCAGTCAATCTCTCTAGTCTGCATGTAATTGCCTAAAGCAAAAATAAAGCTTTTTCTCAGTCAGTTACAGTAGAAATGAGTTAATATATTGGCAACAGAATAACCATCAGCAATCAGCCGTTAGCTGTTTACTAATGAACTCCCAGATGAATGAAAAAATTTCAGAATCAGTGTTTTACTTCAGGCTGTACATGAACTTAACACTTCAGTTGTGGGAAAAGCAACTTACATGCTATACAAATAAACACTGGTGCTTCATCCCAGTGAATGGCAGATCTCAGATGTCTGGAGCTCAGTTATAGATCCACATTCTAATAGTAAAAGTGCTTTTGCATGACATCAGGTAAAGCCTATTCATGATTTGATTTTATTTAAAAATAATTGCAGATGCTATTACCTTCTAGGAATTTTGAATCTGAAGAGTAGTTTATTTTCCAGTGGATTACGACTGTATTTGGGAAGAAGAATGATGGAATGTGAATGAGTGGAGTACAGAGTGTTGAAAAACAATCAGGAAGAATTAGCTTATAGGAAGAAAAATACCCTCTTTTCAGACAAGACTAAATAGGTTTATAAAAGACTGATATGCACACTCTTATTCTTCAGTACTAAGGTCATAGTAAGAAAATGGTGTCAAAAAAGCACAGAACAAAAATGTGTCACAAAAGTGTAATAAAATCAGGGAACATGAGATCGTCACTACAGTGTGGTTAAAAAGAAATCACATTACGTGCTTTGGGGAATAGAAATAGTTTTAGAAAAGAAACTGTCAAGTAATGACACGGGACGAGAAAGGATACTGCCAGTCTACTGACAGTTCATACACAACATAGAGGAGATGGCTTTGAAATTCAATGTGCTATGTCATTTTAGACTAAAAGAGAACATATTGCTTTCTTGATTTTTGATGTATTCTATTTAGGGATGATGAAAATTGAGAACTATTGAAATGGATGCACAGGAAGTCGTAAAAGGACAACAGAGACCAGACAGAGTTGGGTTTCCCAGTGTGGTCCAGTCGTAGTGGAGAATAGCAGTTGTAGAGTTTTCTCTTCCACCTACTGCTGCTTCTCACAGATTCACAGAACAGCAGAGCTTGGGGGCGGGGGCACTGGATGGGTGCCCGGGCCAGTCTCCCGATTGATAGCAGAGTGCAGGAGGGCGAGGTGGCCTCCAGGCCTGCACAGGGCCTCCGCTCGGTGAGCGCAGCTGGGCGCCTGGGCTTGAGGTCTGTGTTGTTGGGCCGGCACCGTTTCCTCTGCTATGAAAACATACCTAACATTGAAGAGGAACTCGAATAAACACACCTAAAAAAACTCTGGTTCAAGGCCAGAGAAGGGGTTCTTAGAATTGGTTTCCTCCTTACACACTAGTCAGCCATGCTAATCATCGGTAAAACAGAGGTAGATTGTCTGTGTTCAGTAGGTAGTGTACACTCTGAATTAACATAAAATTGTGTGTACGTGAGAGAGAGAAATAAAGTTCTTTATTTTCTTTTTCTGTGTGCAGGTTTCAGCAAGCAGATGGTGGAAATTCTTAACAAACATAACATTCAGTTTAGCAGTTTCGACATCTTCTCAGATGAAGAAGTTCGTCAGGGCCTCAAAACCTACTCCAGCTGGCCCACCTACCCCCAGCTCTATGTTTCTGGAGAGCTCATAGGAGGACTTGATATCATTAAGGTTAGAAGTGAGAAGACCATTGTAAAGAATTTTCATGTTTATTGTTGTTTAGTTGCTAAGTTGTCTCTGACTCTTTTGGGGCCCCATGGACTGCAGCCCACCAGGCTCCTCTGCCTGTGGGATTTCCTAGACAAGAATACTGGAGTGGGCTGCCGATTCTTCCTTCAGGGGATCTTACCAACTCAGGGATCGAACTTGTGTCTCTTGGAATGTCAGGCAGGTTCTTTACCACTGAGCCACCAGTTTGGTATTTTCGTATTTAAGCGTACTTTTATAAGTGCTGTATTAAATCAAAAGTATACATTTTTGTAGAATCTACATTTATGAATCTGGAATAAATACAATATTTCTGATTCACTCCTGTAAATTCACTAATGAATTTACTAATAGGTGATACACTGATATTATGGTATGACTGAGGAGATTTGTTACAATAAATGTATAAATAAACATATGTGTTTATTTTAGGAGCTAGAAGCATCTAAAGAACTGGATACAATTTGCCCCAAAGCCCCCAAGTTAGAGGAAAGGTAAGTGTGTTTAAAGTTTCAGTTTGCTATTATTTTAAAAATATTTTTGAGTTTTCAGTTTTTGTATTACTCTTTCCATATGGAAATCAGAGGTTTGCTATTGTATGCCCAGGTCATAATTGTTACATTGTTACAAAGTTAACCGTGCAAACTTGGAAAGGTCTCATTTGGACTAGAGAAAATGTTGCACCAGTTTGATGATTATGTGGAGGATATTCTTGGTTTTGTAGAAACGTCACTGTCACCATGCAGTGACCAAACTGCAGTTCTCCTCTGCATTTTGGAGCTGGGCTCCAGTCTTGGTGGTAGGTTTTAGCGACAGTTCTGCTCACGGCTTGAAGCTGCTCATGGCTTGAAGCTCACGGCCTCGGGCTGGCTGCTGTCTCCATCTTGGTAGAGCTCTGTGAGACGTGTTGAATGTGGAAGGCAGAGGCTGTGCGTGGAGGTCATGTGGAGACTCTGGGATTTCTCATTGCCGTTCTTAGGACCGTAGTAACTTAAAATTGAAGGAGGTTTTGTTTGGAGCTGTGAAATTGCTTTGTCTTATGAAGGGTCTCAAGCTGCTTTTAGAGATTCTGTCTTATAGAAAGTTTGGACTTGGGTCTGTAGGATTTTAATTTTAATAAATATTAATTGTAGTAAGTAGTTATAATAAATATTAATGTAGAGGATTAAAAAGCAGTTTATTTTGAAATACAGCAGCGTATCAACCATTCATAGTTGGGGCTTGAGTTTATAAGGTAAAACTTTCTCTCGTAATTAATTTTCTTCTCATTTAACATTTTGGGATTTTCTGCACATGTTCACTTACCTGTTTTGGGTCGTACAGTGCTCCTCATAGTTGGCGTGTATGTCGAGCTGACCTGGAAGTGCCACGTGCTCCCAGATGGCGTGCACCCTCAGGTGGCGTGCACACTCAGCGTGCACCCTTTGTGCCTTCGTGGCAGGCAGGTGCGGCTCCAGGCCCCTGTGGCACTCTCGTGTCCTGGGCTAGGGTTTGCTCAAAAGCCTGGGTGGCTCGACGAGGGCCGTGGCCTCGGAAACCCGTCTCCAGATGCGCTTGTGTTTGCTTAGTTTACTTCCCGTGTGTTGAGCGCACCTTTGCTGTTGTTTGGGTCCCTGCTTCCATTAGGCCGCTCTTTCCTAATTTGCTGTGTTCAGGCACTGGAAGATGGCTGGCTGGAATTATATAGAAGGTAGCAGGCAGTACATTTTGAGTCATAATTTAAAGGGCTTCTGGAAAGCGCGGTGTCGGGCCCGAGTCCCTGGCCTCCGCCACGTCTCTGTGGCACAGAGGGGCCTGTTTCGGTTCCCTGGATCCCAGTAGTTGGATCTCCAGGTGAGGGAGTGGGCGCTTCCTGAAAAGTGGCTGCTTGCACCATGTGAGAGCGTGTGTCACGCAGCTTTGTGCATGATTTGCGTGCTTCATTTGTGAGACCATTTTCCTCTGAGGAGATTCGGAGCCGCGAGTGTTCCAGAGTGTGTGGAAGGAGGAGAGCGCAGTGCTGTGACTCCCGTGGGGCCCCTGGTCCTGATGGAGGTGGGCCCTGAGAGCCACTGTGGACTCCAGGGTGTGTGCAGATGGTCAGCGTTCCGGACAGCAAGCTGGATCAGGAGGTTTGAAAGATGGTATAAAGTTGAGAGGAGAGCATTAGACTTCAGCAACTGATGCTGAGCGTGTCTCCCCGCGGGTGGGACCTTGTGGGTGTGAAGAGTGTGGGGCTGTGCTGGCCTCGTGATGGGAAAGGACACACGAGTCTAGCTCTGGGAATTCCGGGCGGGCTCAGCCTGTATGTCCCTTATTGAGCAATTCCTTACTGAGTTGGTTATTATTATTTTTTTAGTTCTGTGAGTTGATGGGCTTAAATTTGCAATTTGAAGGCACATTCGTTGCCTTAAAAAGCCATATCGTGCTTTACAGTGGCTTAGGGAGACGGTGAAATAAGGGGAATGTCAGTGCGTTTGCTTGTTTAATACACTCAGTGCTGTGAACTCTCATCCTGCCGTCCCTCAAATGTGCACGCTATCTGCGAAGCGGAGCGAAAGTGGTGTTTAATAATTGAGCTGAGCCCTTTCATATCAATTTTCTCTCTTCAGGCTCAAAGTACTGACAAATAAAGCTTCTGTGATGCTCTTTATGAAAGGAAACAAACAGGTAAAGAACTCAAAAATGGTTTTATTTGTAATTTCTTTTGATGTTAACATCTGCAACAAGGGGACACTTAAATCTTTTTTTCCTAGCTGTAGCTAATGAAGCTGTAGTGGTAGCAGGAAGTTATCCAGGCCTTAATTGGTGCTTATGGAGATCAAACAAAGTAATCTACATTTTCCTTGACTTTATCATCAACATCTCAGCGGGGTGCATTTCTTTCTGCTGCCAAACTTTGTCAGCGGACGTGGTCAGCACTGCTAGCACTGGGCGGTTCCGTTAGCTGCTGTCTACTCCCAGAGCGTGCACTTCGGGGCTGGGAACCTCACGGTTTCTTGGTTTGCAGCCCTGGACCGTGGTCTAAAGTGCTGGCAATGCAGAAGGGAGCAGGGCTCAGAACTTGCTTGGTGGATGTGTGGGGCGGTTTGACAGGTGTGATTTGTGATTGGGTGGTTCTTGTTGCTCTGATGGATGAGAGTTATGTTGATTGTGCATCATTCTGAATATCAAGTTTGATAGCTCACCCCTACTGATAGGGTGATCAGAACCATCTATCCTGAGTATCTGAATCAGATGGGTGATCTCTAGAAGCCAGCCCCTGTTACCATCCTTTGTTCTAACCAGGCGCTGAGGCGGGCAGGGTTGGCAGAGGACAGGTGGATCTGGAAGGCTGGGCGGAGGCGGTCAGGACACTGCCGATCGATCTGCCTCACCTGTCGAGTGGGGTGTGTTGGGCAAGCCACTCGCCCCAGAGCTGCAGTGTCTCCTATAGAAAAGACAGTGTCCCCAGTCTTTTCTATAGGACTGGGATTTGGGATCCTCTGGCATGAAAAAACCTGTTAGACTTTTCTATAACCTCAGAAAAGTTTGGTACTCCATAATGTAAACATACGTTTAAAAAGTGAAACTAGGAAAGGGATGATTCCAACCACTTAAGAAAGGAGGCGTTGTGGCTGTGGTCTGTGTGAAGTGGAGCAGCGGCAGCAGCAGCGGCAGGGTTTGACTCTGGAGGTTTTTGATCACGAGGTGACAGTGTCAGAACACATCTCCAGTCGTGACAAGCCCAAGTCAGGCTGGGGGCCGTGCGCCTGGGGTGACGTCTGGATGGGTCCTTCTTGAAGGGGCGGGTCTCATCAACCTACCGGCTCTGGTACGAGGAGGCCCTGGGAGCCGGCCGTCTTCTGCAGTGCCGTCCCCCGGACAGAGCCTCAGACAGGGCCGTGCTCATGGGCTGTGTTGGCATGCAGTGCATCCTAAAGTTTGTGTTTTTTCCTAAATTTAGGAAGCTAAGTGTGGCTTCAGCAGACAGATTTTGGAAATACTAAATAGTACTGGGTAAGTAAATCTCATTTTCAGAGGGTATATTTAAGAAATTCTAACTTTTCAGTTCTGACACTGATTCTTCTTAGTTGCTATATCTTTTCATGTATTTTTATCTATTTATTTTTGCTGTAGCATTTTGTGAATGCTTTAACGTAGACCACAGTAGAATTTTTTGACCAATGTCAACGTATTGGTAACATAAAGGAGGTATTTTGGCAGACATTGAGATAGCTATTTGTCTACTTTCCCAGAGGAAAATTAATAACTGAGTTCTTAGCATGCATAAAGATATTTTAGCGAAAGTGTATTATAGGTTTTTAATTTTCTTTAAAAAAAACATTCTAGTTTCCGAATAGTTCGTGAAACAGGAAGCACATGAAGGTCTGTTGTCTGGATCTGAGAGGTGGTGGGTTAGACTGTGGTGCTCGTGCTTTTGATCTCAGTGATCTGCCAGGTAGGAAAACTGGAATTGTGGTCAGACCACTTTAGAGATACTTCGCACATGTTCTGTGTTGCGCACTGTTTTTGCTTATTTTTCTTCCTTATTCTCAACTGCCTCTTTTCAGTATTGTAAGGATTCTAACTGTAGCTTTAGATAGACTCGCCAACCCTATGACATGACAGGGAGAGTCAGCTTTGAAGTGTGTGGGCATTCTTGGGCTGGGCTGAGTAACACAGCCCCAGATGCAACTTTGGGGATAAAAGAACAGTCATTCTATTCAAGTGACTTTGATGCTTCACAGAGGAGAGACAGGTCGCTGTCGTGCTCCAGCCTCCAGCTGCCCTGTCCTCACCCTGCCCTGGGCTGCAGGAGAGGCTGGCTCGGCTCTGGTCACTTTCTTCCCTTTGCCACATGTCCTGTGAGTCACCCTCAGGCCACCTGTCCTTAGCGCCAGCTAGTCCCCTGGGGTTCTGAGACCAGGATGGGACAGTTCTGGGCCCATTACAGCCTAAGTATTTGGTGGAAAGTCTCCATCACTTACTTTCTGTCCCATGTCTGTGTAAGGCGGATTGGGTTGGAAGCGCCAGTTCCCCCAGAGCAGGGAGCTTCTTGGGACAGAGTACCCTCCCGACTCCAGGCTGGCTGCACACCTCCTAGGGTCTGCTAACGTGGAGGACTGTGATCCTGCTGGAGCTGTTGGAATGTAGGGGGCGCTTCTCGCGCTCTATTCCTTTCCTCCATCCTTGCTCTTGTCTGTTCCTTCCATAGAAAAGACATGTGCCCCGAGGGGCTGAGCACCCAGTGTGCATTGGGGTGTGGGAGGCGCCCTTTACAGGGAACTTCAGGAGGCGCACTGGCAGCTGTGACTCGGTATACCTGTGTACATGTAGGCCCAGCGCTTCTTAGATCCCTTATATCAGTGGGCAGTTCCAGAACTCAGGATTTTTATGATACTGTGTCAATTAGGAGATCTGCCTCTTTAGTTCAACTTGAAGGCAGACTTAAACTGCGGTTCTGTTTTCTTTTTTCAATCTCTTTTGCTCTTCTTTCAAACATTGCATTCTTGGTACTTGTTGCTGATTCATCCTGCCAAGTTCTTTCTCCGACTCTCTCCTGCCTTACGGACCGTTCTCTTTGGGACTTGTGTGTTAAGTGAACAGGATTCCCTGTGAAAATGGCTTTGGTTTTATGGACAGTGAAATCCATTTTTTCATATGTGGCATTTTCTTTGGCCAGGTTTTGAAATTGCACGTACACTCAGTCTTCCTGCAGGGATCCAGTCATATATGCTTATTAACTCCTTGACCACCTTGTAATGAAATCCTCCTGAGTAGATGTGGTTGAATTTTCACTCATTTATACAAGTAGCGTTCATCACACAGCATAAAGCCACAGCACTTGCACTGGTTGTGTGCATCATGGAAATAGCACGTGTGTTCTGAAGTAGGTCATGCTCTGTGGAAGGCTCATTTCCAGAGGGGAGGTGGCTGGGGGTGTGTCCCCCAGCTGGTGAACTCCCAGCCTCCATCCCTGGGCGCCGCAGGGCTGCTCCCTCCTGCTCCCAAAGCAGAGAAAATCCAGAAAAATTTATATCTTGGGATGACTTATTCTGTCAAGTACAAGACAGATAAAGAAGTAAAATAATTTGTTTTCCCCCAAATTTTGTTAGCAACAAAATAGTTTTACTTTTCTTGACTGTTTTTGAAACACCAAATAGAGTTTATAATTTTTGTCTAAAACTGTATTTCTTGTTAAAATGTTTTCTCCTTTTTGTAGGATTGAATATGAGACATTTGATATATTGGAGGATGAAGAAGTAAGTTCTGTGTTTTAGGTTTTGTCTTTTGTCTTAGTTTTAACCATTAGGATTGTCATTTATTCTAATCTGATAGGGCCATTTCAGAGTTCCTGTTGTTTCCATAGGTTCGGCAAGGATTAAAAGCTTACTCCAATTGGCCAACGTACCCTCAGCTGTATGTGAAGGGCGAGCTTGTCGGAGGACTGGACATCGTTAAGGTGAGGTCAGGAATCACTGGGAGCCTGAAGGAATGAAAGCCTGAGCGTGTATGAAAACTGTCGTTTCACTGGACTTGTCCTGGGCCTCGTGTCTGATCACTCCAGCCCAGAACTACCATCTCTCCGACAAGAACATCTTGTCTCTTACCTCTCACCTGAGCCAGTCAGAATCCGCCCCTCACTGTGTGGCCTCTCCTACCCACTAGGCCCTTTGCTCTGGCTCTGAGCAGCTGCCAGCCAGGGTCCCCAGAGAGACTCAGCACTCAGAGCAGCTCTGGGTGTGCCCAGTCTCCAGCCCTGATTCACTCACACTGTACTACGTTCTCCCACGTTTTAGCTTCTTTCCACCCTGTCTCTACTTTGAATTTCCTTGCATAGTCCATATTTAAGTATGCTTTCTGTATCCTTCAGGCTCGTCTTGTCTGTGAATCTTAGATTTTTTCAGCCAGAAATGTTTGTTTTGCATCTGCTTCTGAAGTTCTCCTGCCCCGTTACATTTCTGTTACTATAATTTTATTACTTTCTGGTGTCATTTCAGTCGCCTTACTCACATGTACTCGGTGACGGAGTAGAGAGTGCCAGGCCAAGGGCCGGGGCCTGGGACACAGTGCTGGCCTGGCCCTGCCAGCTGTGCCACTGAGGCCTGAGGTCACTGACCTCAGGACTGCATGAGGCCATTTCCAGGTCCCCCACTGGTTCTCAAATGCTGGGAAACGAGACCTGTGTCAGGTTGTCAGTGTATTTCAAGGACTCTGTTTCTTCTATGTGTTTGATGATGAATTTCCTTGTTTGGTTGGCTTTCAGTTCAGTCACTCAGTTGTGTCCGACTCTTTGGGACCCCATGGACTGCAGCACAGCAGGCTTCCTGTCCATCACCAACTCCCAGAGCTTGCTCAAACTCATGTCCATTGAGTCAGTGATCCCATCCAACCATCTCATCCTCTGTCGTCCCCTTCTCCTCCCGCCTTCAGTTTTTCCCAGCATCAGGGTTTTTTTCCAAGGAGTTAGTTCTTTGCATTAGGTGGCCAAAGTATTGGAGTTTCAGCTTCAGCATCAGTCTTTCCAATGAATATTCAGGGCTGATTTCCTATAAGATTGACTGGTTTGATCTCCTTGCAGTCCAAGGGACTCTAAAGGATCTTCTGTAACAACACAGTTCAAAAGCATCAATACTTTGGCACTCAGCTTTCTTTGTGGTCCAACTCTCATATCCATACATGAAAACTGGAAAAACGATAGCTTTGAGTAGATGGATCTTAGTCGGCAAAGTAATGTCTCTGCTTTTTAGTATGCTGTCTGTGTTGGTCATAGCTTTTCTTCCAAGGAGCAAGCATCTTTTAATTTCATGACTGCAGTCACCATCTGCAGTGATTTTGGAGCCCAAGAAAAGAAAATCTGTCACTGTTTCCATTGTTTCCCCATCTATTTGCCATGAAGCAATGGGACCAGATGCCATCATCTTAGTTTTCTGAATGTTGAGTCTTAAGCCAGCTCTTTCACTTTCATCAAGAGGCTCTTTAGTTCCTCTTCACTGTCTGCCATAAGGGTGGTGTCATCTGCGTATCTGAGATTATTGATATTTCTCCCTGCAATCTTGATTCCAGCTTGTGCTTCCTCCAGCCCAGCATTTCTCATGATGTGCTCTGCATAGAAGTTAAATAAGCAGGATGACAGCATACAGCCTTGATGTGTTCCTCTCTCAATTTGGAACCACTCTGTTGTTCCATGTCTGGTTCTAACTGTTGCTTCTTGACCTGAATACAGATTTCTCAGGAGTCAGGTCAGGTGGTCTGGTATTCCCATCTCTTGATGAATTTTCCACAGTTTGTTGTGATCTACATAGTCAAAGACTTTGGCGTAATCAATAAAGCAGAAGTAGATGTTTTTTTTTTGGAACGCTATTGCTTTTTCTATGACCCAACGGATATTGGCAATTTGATCTCTGGTTCCTCTGCCTTTTCTACATCCAGCTTGAACATCTGGAAGTTCATGGTTCATGTATTGCTGAAGCCTGGCTTGGAGCATATTGAGCATTACTCTGCTAGCGTGTGAGATGAGTGCAATTGTGCGGTAGTTTGAGCATTCTTTGGCATTGCCTTTCTTTGAGATTGGAATGAAAACTGACCGTTTCCAGACCTGTGGCCACTGCTGAGTTTTCCAAAATTATTGGCATACTGAGGCAGAACTTTCACAGCATCATCTTTAGGATTTGAAATAGCTTAACTGGAATTCCATCACCTCCATTAACTTTGTTTGTAGTGATGCTTCCTAAGGCCCATTTGACTTCACATTCCAGGATGTCTGGCTCAAGGTGACTGATGATACCATCGTGGTTATCTGGGTCATTAAGATCTTTTTTGTACTGTTCTTCTGTGTATTCTTGCCACCTCTTCTTACTATCTTCTGCTTCTGTTAGATACTGGCTTTAAGTAAATTCTAAGTGAATTTTAAACAGACATGACTTTGCTTATAGGATTTCCAGTCCAGAATGTAGGCGCCCCACCTGGTAGCATGCATGTGTCCTGGAGCTCTCCAGGGCGGCCCAGGACAGCAGGGCAGCTGCGGCTTCAGCACCATGGACGCCTCCCTGGAGCCCCCTCTGGAGCCGCAGTGCGGGAGCGCGGTGGCAGCGGCGAGGCTGCGGGGCGGCCTCATGGAGGGGGGAGGATCGTATCTGAGGCCAGGTTCTTGATGTTGTAAGTGGAAAGCATGGAGTAAGTGCTGCTGCCTCTGGTTGTCTTATAACCTGCTGTCTGGTTGCTGTTGCCTCTCTACGTTTTTGACTTAACGCTGTCGTCCCATGAAGGAGCTCTGGCCCAGCCCTGGGGGCCTTCAGTGCTGAGTGCTGGCAGCTTTTCTGAGTCACAGAGCTGCGGTCCTGCGGTTTCACTGCCCAGGTTTTATCTCCTGCTGAGTTCCAGGTTTGATGTCACGCTTCTTGAGGAAGCCAGTGAATCATGTCCCCAGTAAACTCTCATTCCTGGAGGGAAGAAAACATACAACATAGTAGCTGTGAACAGCCCCGAGGCAGCAAAACTCGGTCTGCATTTGTTGTTCTATATCTATTTGTGTTTGTGTGAGACACAGGCAGTGTGCGGAGCCCAGACGCTCCAGAGCCTGTTCTTGTCTGAAGGTCTGTAGCCTGTCCCTCAGCCACTGCAGCTCTGGGGGAGATGCAGTCAAGATGTCTCATTTCACCCTGAAGCTGAGCTGCGTGGGCAGCTTCTTTTCAGGTGTGTAACAGTGTGTGTTACATGACTTCTTGTGTTCACCTGCTAAGAACTTACACGTCTGGAAATTTGTGATATTGGTAACAGTTTTCTGTGAGAAGGTAACGGGTTTGATGTTATGTTGCCATGTTGGTTTGTTCTGGCAGAGGGCAGCTCTTCATCTTTATGTCACTTAAAGCCTTAGCTGTGCTGCTGACGGCTCACCCCTGGCTTCCTCAGCAGGAGCCGTGAGTGCTGGTTTGGTTGAATGAGTGATAAGTGAATGGATTATCTGGTGACTGAGTGACTGCCATGCTGATGTCTGGAGAAAAACGTCGACTGGTTAGTATAGATGCAGAGAGCTAACATTAGCTCTGAAGAGTGGACAGTGCACCACTGCAGAGTTTGGGACGCAGAATCAGTTGAGAGTCAGGTGCTTCCCATAGGTCACTGCCTGACACCCTCCCAGCAGGTGAGGAAACAGACGGAAGTTAGGGGAGTGGTGTGCCCCCTCCTGGCCAGGGAGCCGTTGAGTCCCAGTCTCATGTCAGGACCACCACCCACCCAGCCATCGAGCTGCACGGCCTGCTGCCTCCGAGTCGTGTGCTCCGAGGAGTCGTGCATGGTTTCTTGATGTCACCGGATGTGTGCTTGTTAAATGGGTACAGGATCCCAAGACCTGCCTGTCTGGGTTTAATCCAGAGAGAGTGCCAGTGGGTTTTAGTGGTTTGATTGATTGATGTTCATGAAGCTTAAGAATAACCTGAAATGTCCTGTCAAATTGTTTATATTAAACTAGAAAATCTTATTTATCCTCCACCATCACATTTTAAACTTGATGGCTGTATTCCAATTTTAGATCTGAAAGATAGGCACAAACCCTTTCTGAATACTTAGCTTTTTAATGGTTTCTAGCCTTTACATGTACATACCAGTGCCTGGCTTTTCCAGGTTGGGTTGAAACCAAGAAGCCTCATTACTGCCTGTTGGGCAGCAGGCGTCCTGTGCATTGTATCTGAGTGGACCTGATGTTCCTTCAATCACTTAAAAGTTCATTTTCCCTGTTAATTGCTATTGTTTACATAGGAAGCTTCACTGTTTTGCTCCAATTGCTGTGTTTGCTAATGCTGAAAAATCTGTGGGTTTTCGAACATCTTTTAACTCTAATTTTGTAAGGTGATAGTGTACCTGAGGTTTTTATGGTGGTGCCCTTAGTCTGAATGTGCTGGTGGACTGGAGTTTGCATCCAGTAAGGTGTTTCTTCGGGTTCTCTGATACAGATGCAGTCTGCCATTGTTTAGATGTTTTCATTTTCTATCTATACATATGCATGATATGGTTTCATTCTTTATTTTTAGGAACTGAAAGAAAACGGGGAGTTGCTGCCTATACTGAAAGGAGAAAATTAATGAACAGTAGACTTGGTGCCCACCACCGCAGGAAGGCTTCCTCCAGCGGAGCAGTTCATGATTTAGTCCTCAGGAATGGACTAGGAGGAGAAAATGCTCATCCCCGGTTACGCTTTGTGTGTTTCACAAGGCTGTGCTAAATAACGTATGTGACCTTTTTTCCACCAAAAATAGAACGCAATAAACATCTTCAAGTTCAATTAAAAATAATTGTGTAAAAAAGTGTGTCTTTATAGTGATGTTAGGTTTGTAGTTACTGTAACTCACCCACTTTTCATCTCTTTTTCATCATCTGTGGGCATCTTGCAGTTAAGACATAGTCTTCAGAGAGTGGGGAACTTGAGAATCTGAACCACATCAGCATTTAGAGCCACTCATAGAGCAAACCAATGGCTCCCCTCACTGGCCAAAGATCTTTTTACAGCTCAGAAAATCCTGCTGCAGGCCTTTTTCTGAGCATCACTGAGCTGGGCCCTGGTGAAATGGCTGGGTCCACGTCGGCGTCTGTAGCCTCAGGACCTGTGTCAGCTCCAGCAGCGTGGTACCTGGGAGCCTCCCGGAAGAGGGGGCTTCTCAGTGGGGTGTCAGCAGGTTTCTTTCATAACTTGTCCAAGGATAAGGTAGCCTGGCAGAGAGCAGGACGGTGGTGTTGGGTTGTGTTACGCATCACAACATACTCTAATCTTTGCACTAAAAATACTGGTTTAGTCCTTAAATAAGTTGAGAACATCCAGAAGTCCATGAACATTTCAGTAGTATTTTTGATTCTGAATCTAACATGCTGAAAAAACAGTTGTTCCTTTAGGTCTCTGCCGTGCATGCCTTAAACAGATGGCTGAGTCCGTTGCCATGTTCTTAGACTCTGCCGGTACCTGAGGCACATGTTATCCTCATGGAGTTTTCCCTGCCTGTTGAGCTGGGTGGCTAAGGCTCCAGAAAATTGGTGTTTGTAAGGAAAGGGGCGCAGCAGCCAGCAGTTGGGGTAGGAGAGACGGGAGGAAGCGCAGGTAGTTCCGGCGCAGGTAAGGCTTCGCTCACCAGGGCGCTGGCATTTCCTGTCTCTCACGCGGCAGGCCGTCTCCCTGCTGTTGCATCGTGCAGAGAGGAGAGACGTGCTCCCGTGTGTCACACGTGGCCTTGCTTCCTGCCAACGCCCCTCATGGCTTAGTGTCTTATTGCCACTGTGTATAATTAGATGGGGCTCTTTTGGGCTCTTTTTTAGTCTATGAACTATGTTTTTCCACTTTGAAAATAACTGTATAAGCAAAACCTCTAAAATGCAGATGGAAATGCATTTTGACTGAAATTTTATTAAGCCATTGGCTCCATGGATGTGCGTGACTCATGGAGGGGCCCTGATTTCCTTTATCCCAAACCCAAACCGTCTAAGCCCCATGCCGCTTTCGTGACTTCTGCGCTTTCCATGGGCGCTGCCTGCCCTGTTGTATTTTCTACTAAGTCAGATTTTAACCTCACCTTATCCCAAGCAAAAGTATCTGCTGTCACAACAACGTGAAAAGAATTTTTTTTCCTCCTCCTCTTGTATATTCAAATAAAATGCGTAACTTTTGGCAAAAACTCTGACCTCCAATTAGGGAGCCACCCTTCTGCTCAGAGGTGTTACTCTGATAGTGTAAGATGCCGCATGCGTTTTAGGACAGACTCCCTTCAGGGGACTCTTGCCTGATGAAGAGCTCTGGCATCGTCCTCGGTTGAGCATCTGGTTTGAGTTGGGAGAGTTTTTGGGGAGTTGTCCCCGTGCTGAACATGAGGTTGACCTCTTGAGCCCTGTTAGCTGTTGGCTCCGTGGGCTCCAGGTATGTTGGAGTGACACTGGGGCAGATTTCTACCTTGCAGGTGTTTCTGGCTAGACGTCGGGAAGGCCAAGAGACCTTTGTGCAAACTGAGCCATTCCTCGCTGACTTCCTGGATGTATTTTGGGAGTAAGGCAGGTGATTCCTGTGCCCAGTGGAACTTCACCTTTCACAGGTCGACCCCGATCAGACTGCCTAACAGTCGCGCCTGCCCTAGTCATCACCTTTTGTCAGAGTTGTTGTCTTCTCTCTGGAGACAAAGTAGTTCCCAGCATCCGAGAGATGTCAGAAGGCGACAGGGTGTCATCCAGATGCTACCTGAGGCCGAGCTCTGTTGGGAGCAGACCACGGGCTGGTGCTGTGTGAGGGCTCTAGTGAGCTCACATACTTGGGGAGCTGGTGTGCATGTGGATAGAATGGAGCAAGTCTATCCATTGCTGTCTGCCAGGGAGCAGGGGCCTCCCCACAGGCCGGCTCCGCCAGCTCCTCGCCTGCACAGTTCCCTGTGCTTGAATTCACTTGGGAATTCGGGGAGGCATGCTGGGCTGAGGGCTCGTGCCGGGCCAGGGGCTGGGAGTGGCAGGTCAGTGCACAGGTGCTGAGGCCGCTGGCAGTGACTGCTGCTAGGACTTCATCTCTGGACCCTGGGGAGCCAAACCTCCCGTCGTCCGGGTTGCTCTTCCGGGAACCAGGAGGGCTCACTAGGGAAGGGCAGGCAGCTCCGCTCTACCATGTGTCCCGCCCTGAGGTAGCCTCCTGGTGAGGGTTCCTGGGGGATTGGTATCCACTTAGGGGAACAGCTTGCAGGAATGGACTTAAAAAATCCCAATAGGATTGCTTGATTTTTGAAAGGAGTTAGGAATTCAGGTGAGGAACTCAGGGAAATACGAGACTTATTAGCTTCAGGACCCAGTGCAGGGTTGGGCTTTTACATATGACTCCAGTATTGTACGACCCCTGAGACCTGAGGCTCGCCCCTTCCATGAGGCCGCCCCACCAAGGTGGATGGAATCAGACTGCCTTTCTGCCTGTGATGAGAAGTCCGGGGTGACTGGCCAGCACGCTCCGCTCTGGCTGTCCCTCTCCTGAGGCAGTGCGTCCTCAGGGAGGCAGTTCATCCCACCTCCTCCTTCATCGCTGTCACTCCTGTAGTCCAAGGACTGACCTGAAGAAGGCTGTAGGCAAATGCGTTGAGACTTGCTCTAATAATGTCAGTGGTCCTTGGCAGGTTAAAGGACGGGGTGACCTTGCCCTGTGGTGACGGAGACCTCCTGTCATTCTGGGTCAGCGGGGCTCTTGACCTCTATCAGGAGCTTCAGGTCCCGCCCATCTTGACTGATGGAAAACTTGCTCAAGAAGGAAGAATATTCTCCATTTTCAGACACCTACTGATGAGTTTGAAATAGAGACTAAATTTTTAAAAAGCATATTTTTATAATTAGAAAATCTCAATTTTTGTTTTTTAAGAAAACAACTTTCCAGTCATGCAGAGCAGTTACAGTCAGTCAGTTGAGTCGCTCCGTCGTGTCCAACACTTTGTCACCCTGTGGACTGCAGCACGCCAGGCCTCCCTGACCATCACCAACTCCTGGAGTTTGCTCAAACTCACGTCCATCGAGTCAGTGATGCCATCCAACCATCTCATCCTCTGTCGTCCCCTTCTGCCTTCAATCTTTCTCAGCATCAGGGTTTTTTCAAATGAGTCAGTTCTTGACATCAGGTGGCCAAAGTATTGAGCTTCAGCTTCAGCATCAGTCTTTCCAATGAATATTCAGGACTGATTTCCTTTAGGATTGACTGGTTTGATCTCTTTGCAGTCCAAAGGACTCTCAAGAATCTTCTCCAGCACCACGGTTCAAAAGCATCAATTCTTCAGTACTCAGTTTTATTTATGGGCCAACTCCCGCATCCATACACAACTGGAAAAATCATAGCTTTGACTAGACGGACCTTTGTCGGCAAAGTGAATGTCTGCTTTTTAATATGCTGCCTAGGTTGGTCGTAGTTTTTCTTCCAAGGACCAAGTGTCTTTTAATTTCATGGCTGCAGTCACCATCTGCAGTGACTTTGTACCCCCCAAAAAGAAAGTCTGTCACTGCTTCCATTGTTTTCTCATCTATTTGCCATGAAGTGATGGGACTGGATGCCATGATCTTAGTTTTTTGAATGTTGAGTTTTAAGCCAACTATTTCACTCTCCTCTTTCACTTTCATCAAGAGGCTCTTTAATTCTTCTTCACTTTCTGCCATAAGGGTGGTGTCATCTGCATATCTGAGGTTATTGGTATTTCTTCTGGCAATTTTGATTCCAGCTTGTGCTTCATCCAGCCCAGCATGTCTTATGATGTACTCTGCATAGAAGTTAAATAAACAGGGTGACAATATACAGCCTTGATATACTTTTTGCCCAATTTGGAACCAGTCTGTTGTTCCATGTCCAGTTCTAACTGTTGCTTCTTGACCTGCATGGAGATTTCTCAAGAGGCAGGTCAGGTGGTCTGGTATCCCCATCTCTTGAAGACTTTTCCACAGTTTGTTGTGATCTACACAGTCAAAGGCTTTGGCGTAGTCAGTGAAGCAGATGTTTTTCTGGAATTCTCTTGCTTTTTCGATGATCCAATGGATGTTGGCAATTTGATTTCTGTTTCCTCTGCCTTTTCTAAATCCAGCTTGAATATCTGGAAGTTCTTGGTTCATGTACTGTTGAAGCCTAGCTTGGAGAATTTTGAGCATTATTTTGCTACTGTGTGAGATGAGTGCAATTGTGCAGTAGTTTGAATGTTCTTTGGCATTGCCCTTCTCTGGGATTGGAAGGAAAACTGACCTTTTCCAGTCCTATGGCCACTGCAGAGTTTTCCAAATTTGCTGGCATATTGAGTGCAGCACTTTCACAGCATCACCTTTTAGGACTTGAAATAGCTTAGCTGGAATTCTATCACCTCCACTAGCTTTGTTTGTAGTGATGCTTCCTAAGGCTCACTTGACTTCACACTCCAGGATGTCTGGCTCTAGGTGAGTGATCACACCATCATGGTTATCTGGATCACTAAGATCTTTTTTGTACAGTTCTGTGTATTCTTGCCACCTCTTCTTAATATCTTCTGCTTCTGTTAGGTTAAACTTCTGCAGAGAAGTTTAGTTGACCTCAGAAATACCTGTAATGTGTTTAAAGCACTTGACACAGGTGATCATTACCTGCCTCATTGGAAGGAATTACAGAAATAAGACCAATCCTGTGGCCAAATCTGGAGAAGGAAATGACAACCCACTCCACTATTCTTGCCTAGAGAATCCCCTGGACACAGGAGCCTGGTGAGCTGCTGTCCATGGGGTCACACAGAGTCGGACACGACTGAAACAACTTAGCATGTATGCTTGCATGGCCAAATCAGAAGTTCATAGCTTAAGACCAAAATATGAAACATGATTTCTGGCTTAATTTTTAATGAAAGTCAGTTTTCTTAAACTTGACAAAAGATACATGTTACCAAAATTCAAACATTTTTTTCCCCTGAAGGTGAAAGTGTTGACTCTTTGAGACCCCATGCAGCCCACCAAGGCTCCTCTCTCCATGGAATTCTCCAGACAAGAATACTGGAGTGGGTTGCCATTCCCTTCCCCAAGGGATCTTCCCTACCCAGGGACTGAACCTGGGTCTTCTGCATTGCAGGCACATTCTTTACCATCTGAGCCACCTTGCAGATAAATTCATTTTTTATACCACATGTCAGATGGTGAGTTGTAATGGATATATAAGTTGTTGCCTCATGCACCAAAATGGGTAATTTCAAAGACAGGGTTTTATAGTTCGTAGCCCCACACTGGTTTCAGAATTCCAGGGGCTTTTGCATAGAGGTCTGTCCGTTATCTATCGATGTTCAGATCCGGAAGATGTGAGTTCAGCTGGCCACAACAGGGAGGGTGTGTGTGGGGCATTGCCGGGCTCGCCACGCACCAGCTCAGCTGAGAACTCAGCATCCTCTGAGGTTGACTACAGGGTGTCTAAGTCACTCTGCAGGGGTCGGGGGCTGGCAGTGGGGTCTGAACCAGGAAGATGCTGACTCCAGCCCTGGGAACTGTGCTTTGGGCATCTTGATATGACAGCTTCAGCTGGAGGTCTTGGGCTTCCAAAATGACAGGACTTTTACATCCATCAAGAATACTGTGGGTTTTTAAAATTAGGGGCCAGGACTCAGCACTTAGGACCAAAAGGGCCTCTCCTGTGCTCCCCCACCTTCATCTAAATGACTACCATTTGTAGATAATTTTTAATTATCTCCTAAGACAACACATTTTGTGTGAGTAAATTACAAGTTTCTCGTATGAATCCCTGGAGGTCAGAAGGGCAGACAGGGTTCCTGGTCACGTGTGGCTCTTAGAACGCCATTACCTTCTTTCTGTGTATGAAGTAAGTTGTGGTCTGACTGGAAAGCATGGCCTCGGGGCTGTGGGGTCACAGGTGTAACACGCACCCCTGCGCTTGCTCTGAGTCTTGAGGGCGTCCCGTGCATGGGGCACTGGGATTCTATGCTGTGTATGAACGGGGGGCAGGGGACATGTATGAATGCATGTCGTGGGCACCTCCTGTCCATACACATATGCTTGTCCTGTAGGACTTCAGTCGCTCAGTCGTGTTCAACTCTTTGCGACCCCATGGACTGCAGCACGCCAGGCCTCCCTGTCCATCACCAACTCCTGGAGTTTACTCAAACCCATGTCCATCGAGTCGGTGATACTATCCAACCATCTCATCCTCTGTCGTCCCCTTCTCCTCCCGCCTTCAATCTTTCCCAGCATCAGGGTCTTTTCCAATGAGTCAGTTCTTCACATCAGGTGACCAAAGTATTGGAGTTTCAGCTTCAGCATCAGTCCTTCCAGTGAACACCCAGGACTGATCTCCTTCAGGATGGACTGGTTGGATCTCCTTGCAGTCCAAGGGACTCTCAAGAATCTTCTCCAACACCGCAGTTCAAAAGCATCAATTTTTCCGGCGCTCAGCTCTTGATAGTCCAACTCTCAAATCCACACCTGACTACTGACTATACATACAGGACTATAGTCCAACTCTCAGATCCACACAGGACTTCACTTAGCAAACCCAAGTCCAAAGGTACAGTGATGAAAAATTTCAAGGTGACGGGAGTGTTGAACAGTCTGGGTTCCCTGAGGGCGGGCCTGCCAGGGGTCCCTGCACAGGCCAAAGAAGCCTTGGGCGTGTGGTCTGTGGGGGATCAGTGTTCTTCCCTAGGGATCCTGTTAAAGAACCACAGGGTAACCACCAGCCTCGAGTCTTCTCTTTGAACTTTGAACTGTTCGCCAGGGAAACACAGCTTACCTTCAACATGGTCACTGGGTCCTGGCTCCTTGCTCAGTGTGCATCCCTGAGTTAGTGGCATGGTGTAATGACAGCTAGCCCCCACCCACCTGGTGCTGATCACATGTTGAGTCCTGTCCTATATATTTGATTCCATGAATCACTACTTCTCACAATAACCCTGTGAGGTGGGCATCATCAACCGCATTTTATACTTGGGGAAACAGCACGGAGAGGGTAAGCCACCTGCTCCAGGTCACACAGTACCCGGTGGAGCTGGCGTTTGGCCCTGGGTCACCTGGCCCCAGAGCTCATCCTACACATAGTGGAGTCACTGAGTCAGCTCCTTCCCCGGTGACGCAGAGGGAAGCCATTCATGTTTCCAGGCGTCCAGAGGGGACTGAGCACAGGGCAGAGCGCTGGCCTGCTGAGCGGTCCTGCTGCCCTAACAGGGTGGAGAGCTGGTGTGGGGTGGGGGTGGGGGGGTGGGGAGAAGACTGGATCAGAGGAGCTGCCTCCGTGAAGGCTAGTCTGTGGGAAGCCTGGGGCTTCTCGTGTAGAAACTGCTGAGGACTCGGCACAATGGGTGTCACAGGTGTCGTTTTTGTCGTGGGGGGAACAGGTGCAGAAATTTGCCAAAGTCTCCCCTCTAAGCGGGTGGTTGAGCTCCTAGGCCCCGCGCCTCCGGACTGCAGCACAGGGTCATCACCAGCAAGTGCTGTGCTCAGACTGGGCTCCGGGCCAGTAGCCCCTTGGCTCTCCAAGAGGCGGCTGTCGGCAAGACACCGTCTCTGTGCAGGGCGAGCCCCTCTCTGCCCAGTGGGTCCCGGCCGGGCGCGGTCACCCTGGCTGGGGCAGCCTGGGGAGCAGCAGGTGCTGATGGAGCAAGGCTCCCGCCCTCTTTGCAAACACTCAAGCGCTATATCTAGGGAACACAGCGTTACTGTGTGTGTTCTCTTAACCTGATACACATACCCAGCCAGTGACCCGGAGGCCTACCCTTGAATTAGCCCTTGGAGAGCTGCTCGGGGGTCGTGGCAGATCACCCCGCCCGGCCGCCCACCCTGTTTCCCTGTCTCTCCCACCCTGTTTCCCTGGCCATCCCAGAGGGCCGGTGCCCGGACTTGTACAGGCCCTGCCCCCGGCCCAGAGGGCCGGTGCCCGGACTTGTGCAGGCCCTGACCACCCAACCCGGGACGGGTGTGCGCCCTTGGGGGTGCACGGGGAAGGGGCACGCTGAGCACGTGCGGGGGGGGGGGGTAGAGGGGTGCCGCACAGACAACTTTCTGGAGGGCTCGACCGCAGTGCACCCCGTCCTGGAGAGGTCAGCCCCAGGCGCTCCCTGCCTCTGGAGAGGTAAGTCCCGGTGAGCCCCTCTTCTTGGGGGGTGGGTCCCTGTGCGCCTGCCTTCTGGAAGGGCCGGCCTGGGCGCGTCCGTGCTGGCGGGGTTGGTGGGTGGGTGAGGGGTCTCCTCGCCCCTGGGGACGCGCAGCCCCTGAGCCTGGCCGGGGGGCCGCACTGCCCAGGAGGCCGCGCGCAGATACCGGCCCTGTAACCAGAGGTCGGAGAGCGTGGCCGGCTCTGCCTGGCTGGGGCGGGTCCCTGCCCCCGGATCCCCGTCCCCCGCCCCGCGTGCCGCGGTCGTAGCTCTACAGGGACGCCCCTCTGCTCCAGCCACAGGGCCCGGTGACCGCAGGCGACACCCAGGGCCCCGCGTGACGCCCGGGCGGCCTCGGGGGGACCAGGCCGGCACTGATGGTCACAGGCGCCAGGATGTCCTCCAGGGGCTCTCACGCGTCCGTTCTGCCGCCTGCAGAATCGCCCAGGCCGGCGCGCTCGCTCTCTAGCCGCTCCTGGATCGCAGGGCTCCGCGCTGCTCAGCTGCGGGCGGTTGGGCCGGGGGAGTGACGTCCACGTGGGCGGCGGCCCTCCGCGCGGGCGGAGACGGCGCGAGTCCACGCGGGGGCGCTGCTCTCCGCGCTCGGGGTTGGTGCGCGCCGCCCGCAGGGCCGGCCGCCGGGCGCCAGGGGGCGCGCGAGGACCGAGGCGCGCGTGGGAGCGGGTCCGGGAGCGCGCGCCGGGCCGTGTGCGCACGCGCGCGCGGGGGTTGGGGGCGGCACCGGAAGCCGGAGACTCTCGCGAGGGCGCCTCGCGCACTTGCTTGTGCAGGTGTCGCTCGTCGGCCTTACCTCTCTTCAGGCTTCCGCCCTGGGCCCGACCGTGGGCCTCATTTCCAGGCGAGCGCACGGAGGCCGCGGTGCCCAGGGAGTCGGGACGACGACGACTCAGCCCCGCTGCCCCCCCGGCCCTCGGGGGTCCCAGGGACCTGGTCCCTCGGAGGCCTCTGGTCGGGGCGCCAGTGTCTGGGGAGCAGGGCGCCCCGACAGGGCGGGCACCTGAGACCTCCGTCCTAGGGGGTCCTTGGGCGTCCCGGGGTCTGCACCTCTGTGGGGGAGCACCCTGCGACCCCTCCTTGCCCGGGTGGCCGCGGGGAGCCCCAGCCGGCACCCTCACAGCCCACCTGGTTTGTCCAGACGGCTCTTGGAGGGTGGGGCGCCTCGCTGCTGGTGACCCGCAGGGCCCTCCCAGGTGTGCTGCAGCGCGCAAGGACGGGCCTGGCTGGCCTCACCGCACACAGACCTCTGGCTGTTTTGGGTCAGCTTCCCCCGCCCTGAATCTTGTGTTTTAGCCTCAGAAGACCTTCCCTGTCCTACAAAGGGGGAGCTGAGGGACCTGGGGGGACAGTCGGGACCATCAGGGGTTAGTTGTTTTTTTTAAATTAATAGGCTTGATTTTTTTCAGACTAGTTTTAGGTTTACAGAAAACTGGGGCACAAAGTCCAGAGGATTCCATATCCCCGTCAACACCCTGTTTTCTGTGTTATTAGCGTTTTACACCAGTATGGAAGATGTGCTATAATTAATGAACCAATATTGATACATTATTATCAGATATAAGTTCATACCTCATTCACATTTTCTAACAATATGGACTTAACAGAAGCAGAAGATAAGAAGAGGTGGCAAGAATACACAGAACTGTACAAAAGAGATCCTAATGACCCAGATAACCACGATGGTGTGATCACTCACCTAGAGCCAGACATCCTGGAGTGTGAAGTCAAGTGGGCCTTAGTAACCATCACTGCAAACAAAGCTAGTGGAGGTGATGGAATTCCAGCTAAGCTACTTCAAGTCCTAAAAGGTGATGCTGTGAAAGTGCTGCACTCACTATGCCAGCAAATTTTGGAAAACTCTGCAGTGGCCACAGGACTGGAAAAGGTCAGTTTTCCTTCCAATCCCAAAGAAAGGCAATGCCAAAGAATGCTCAAACTACCGCACAATTGCACTCATCTCACACACTAGCAAAGGAATGCTCAAAATTCTCCAAGCTAGGCTTCAACAGTATGTGAACCAAGAATGTCCGGATGTTCAAGCTGAATTTAGAAAAGGCAGAGGAACCAGAGATCAAATTGCCAAATTCTGTTGGATCATCGAAAAAGCAAGAGAATTCCAGAAAAACATCTACTTTTGCTTCATTGACTACACTGAAGCCTTTGACTGTGTGGATCACAACAAACTGTGGAAAAGTCTTCAGGAGATGGGAATACCAGACCACCTGACCCACCTCCTGATAAAACTGTAGGCTGGTCAAGAAACAACAGTTAGAACTGGACACAGAATAATAGACTGGTTCCAAAATGGGAAAGGAGTATATTAAGGCTGTATATTGTCACCCTGCTTATTTAACTTCTATGCAGAGTACATCATGCGAAATGCTGGACTGGATGAAGCACAAGATGGAATCAAGATTGCCAGAAGAAATATCAATAACCTCGTATATGGTAGTTGACACTATCCTGTGGCAGAAAGCGAAGCAGAACTAAAGAGCCTCTTGATAAAGATAGGAGAGTGAAAAAGCTGGCTTAAAACTCAACGTTCAGAAAACTAAGATTATGGCATCTCGTCCCATCACTTCATGGCAAATAGATGGGGAAACAATGGAAACAGTGACAGACTTTCTTTTCTTGGGCTCCAAAATCACTGCACATGATGACTGCAGCCATGAAATTAAAAGAGGCTTACTCCTTGGAAGAAAAGCTATGACTAACCTAGACAGCATATTAAAAAGCAGAGACATTACTTTGCCAACAAAGGTCCATATAGTCATGTACGGATGTGAGTTGGACCATAAAGAACTCTGAGCACCAAAGAATTGATACTTTTGAACTGTGGTGCTGGAGAAGACTCTTGAGAGTCCCTTGGACTGCAAGGAGAGCAAACCAGTCACTCCTAAAGGAAATCAGCTCTGACTATTCATTGGAAGGACTGATGCTGAAGCTGAAACTCCAGCATTTTGGCCACCTGATGGGAAGAACTAACTCATTGGAATAGACCTGATGCTGGGAAAGATTGAAGACAGAAGAAGAAGGGGGTGACAGAAGATGAGACGGTTGGATGGCATCACTGACATGAATTTGAGCAAGCTCTGGGAGATGGTGAAGGACAGGGAGGCCTGGTGTGCTGCGGTCCATGGGGTCACGAGTCAGACAGAGCTGAGTGACTAAACAACAAAGTTTTTACCTAGTGTTCTTTCTCTGTCCCAGGGTCCCATCCAGAATCCCACATTGACTCTTAGGGTTGTGTCTCCAGAGGCTCCTCTGGGCTGGGCAGTTTCTCAGACACTCCCTGTTTTTGATAAACTTAGCAGCTTGAGGAGTGCTGGGCAGGTGCTGCCCAGGAGTGCCAGGCAGGTGAGACATGTCTCTGTTGGGATTTGTCTAAGGTTTTTGTTGTGCTGAGATGAGGCTAAAGGAAGGGGGTGACAGAGGATGAGATGGTTGGATGGCATCACCGACTCAATGGACATGAGTTTGAGTAAACTCCGGGAGTTGGTGATGGACCGGGAGGCCTGGCGTGCTGTAGTTCATGGGGTTGCAAATAGTTGGACACAACTGAGCGACTGAACTGACCTGAGATGGGGCTGTGGTAGGAAAACCAGAGCCAAGTGTGCTTCTCATCATGTCCTACCTAGAGTATGGTCTGCATGTAACGCTGCTGATGGTGACTTTGGTCGCCTGGCTGAGGTCTGTCACGCCTCCACAGTCAAGCCACGGTTTTCCCTGGTCAGTGTCCTCTGGGAGAAAGCCATCTGTACGGCCCACGTGTAAGGGGTGTTGTTAGGCAGAATATTGGAGTTCTACAAGGAGATTTTGGGAGATTTGTCTCTTTTCTCCATTAATTTTTCCAATAACATATTTATGTCGGTGTGGACTCGGGTATTTATTTTACACTTAAAAGGGTAGCGGGCAGTGTGATTTAAGATTGAGAAAGGCTGGTGGCCTATACATGGCTTTCATTGTATGAGCCACTGTTCTTGTCTGTTTTAAATGTTTCAAGTGAAGTGCATGGGAGATGAGTGTAGGGCTGATGTCCTGGGGCTGAACCAGGCTGGTGGACAGTCACTTCCCCATGTGCCCCCTTGGCAAGGATGACTGTACCCGCCCCTTCTCCCTGGCCCTGCCCCTTGTCTGTGGTCACGGCCGGGGTGACTGGGATGCAAGCCTGCTGCCCCTTGGCATCCAGAACCTTCTGTTTTCAGGGTCCTCACTCAGCTGACACAGCTTGAGAGTGAGTCTGGGCCCTGCCGGTCCAGGCCGCCTCCCTTCCAGGTGCCCTGACTGGGCACTCGCCCTGCCCCGGCCTGGTCTGCATGGAGCCCGTGGGGGGCCGTGTGGCCTGGCAAAGCCCTGGGCTGGACCCTGTTCCTCATATGATCTTCGGTCAGGTCTGTGTGCCCCAGCTGGAACCTCTGCCGGGGTTTGGGCCATACGGCATCCTGAGTGAGGCGCATCTGCAGGGGCCTGGCCCCTCTGCTGAACCTCCCGCCTCACTTGGATGGCTGCCCGCCTGTGCTGAAGGATGTGGACTCATTATCTTGTCTGTCTTGCGGGATGGTGTTAGCTTGGCAGTTAATAAAGGATTTTAATTAAAGAGGGAAGAATCATTTTGGCAAACTAGCCTCATTCACAAACTCAAATGACCCGTCAAAGTTATAAGTTGGGTTCATTTCCATCTGAGCCTCTGCTGTTTGCGGGGAGCTCAGCACAGAGCCTGGGGGTGATGCGGGCACCTGGGGGAGCCCGACCCTGCCTCCTCCGCCCGAAGCCCAGGCAGCCATGCCATCCTTGCTGCTCCCGGCCTGTGGCCCCCGGCCCCCAGCAGGCTCCCACCTGCTCATCCCTTAAGGGATCCATCCTCCCTGTAGCCTTTTCTCTGAGTGCTGGCCGGCGGGGCTTTGACAAAACTGGAGATAACGGTAGGCTCACGAGCAAGGGTAAGAAGTAACAGGAGTCCTGGCTGTCCCTACCCGCTGCCCACGCAGGGTCAGGCTGACGGCCGCGACTCCGCCCTCTGACCTCCATCAGATCTCGCCTGTCCGTGTGCCCTGCTGTGTGCCTGTGTGTGTGTGCTCTTGGGGGCCCCCGTGCATGCATGCGTGTGTGTGGGCACGTGCACGTGTCTAGTTCTCTGCCCTTTACCACACGTGTGAACTCATGCACCCATGCCCACTGGCAG
This sequence comes from Bos taurus, assembly GCF_002263795.3. Taxonomy (NCBI): domain Eukaryota; kingdom Metazoa; phylum Chordata; class Mammalia; order Artiodactyla; family Bovidae; genus Bos; species Bos taurus. The sequence goes on from NC_037353.1 coordinate 49,437,521, forward strand.
GACACAGAACAGCCTGTTCCCCACGGGGCTCCCTGCTGCTGCCCCTGCGTGCCCAGGGCCACCTCTCCCGCCCCCCTCACCTGGCCAGTGAGGCCCCTTCTAAGCAGATCACTGCCCTCCCCAGCTCTCGCCTTCCTCTCCTGACCCTTGATCCTCCTCAGCTCAGCCCATGGCACTTGGTGATGTGACAGTTGCAGCCCTTGCCTCTGCGCTGACCAGGGGGCTGGGCTCTTGCCTACCTGCCTTCCTGCCCCGCCCCCCCTCCCCGCCCCTGCTGCCTGCAGGAGGGGACAGGAATGAGCCCGGGTCCGGGTCAGCTGCCCCCTACGCCTTGGTGCCTTTGCCCGCGTGCCCACTCCCTTTCTCCCGAGCGCTGGCTCCACTGAGGCACGAGGCACGTCCTGCTTGTCTGTGTCCAGCATCCGCGTGGGTCCCTTGGGTAAGTGTGAGGCTGGACCTCGACCACGCAGAGGGCCGGGGAGCCCCAGAGGCCACTGGACAGTGGCCTTGGGAACTTCACCTCTGCTGAACTAGATGGGCCTGGGAGGGGAGGCAGGGGGCGCCATGCCAGGGAGGCTGGCCTCAAGGAGGCTGTGGTGGGAATCCAGGTGTGGGCAGCTGGACGTGGCTGTGGACAAAGCGATGGAAGTGGTAAAGACCATGCTCAGGTGTGAGCCCAGGTTGGACAAGACCCCAGGGGCCGTCCTCTCAGCGCCCCCGGTGGGGGGCGGGTTGTGCATCAGTGTCGGATGGTGCAGGCCCACTCCTTGCTGGGCGGGCGGGTCAGAGGAGGAGCCCGCTCCCTCCTCGGGAGGAGAGCAGCTCCCTTCCGGTGTGGTTCTCCGCAGCGTAAGTGTGGTCTCCTGGCCCCGCTGTTGCAAAGCCGCGCTGGGCCGGGCGGCCCTTTCCTGGTATCGCGGCAGGACTCTGGTTTCAAGGGCAGGGAGCCCAGCGTCTAACGAGACTCCTCCCTCCTGCGCGCCGCTGGATTTTGGTTTCGCTTTCGTGTAAGTTGCACGGTTGTTGGTGTCACCGCCGGGCCAGCGCGCACCCTGCCCTCCGCCACCCGCTCGGGGTCTCTGGTCCCGCCTTGGCCTCGGCTGGGGGTGATGGGTCTCACATGCATGGAGTACGTGGGGTCGGCTGGGGGCTGCCCTACGGGGCCCCTCCTCACCCCCCTGGCCAGCCTAGGCTTGTCCTCGCGGTGGTCACAGGGCAGAGACGGCGGGCAGGCGTCTAGTGCCTCCGGAACCCGGGCTGGAGCTGTGCCCTATCCCCTCCGCAGCTGCAGAGCCGGCCCGGGGGTGGACAGAGGGGACCTGTCTTTTCAGTGGGGCCACTGGGCAGGGTCCACCGTGCTGACCGGGGCAGCTGAGCTTCCGGGGGGACGGCAGCCCAGGGTCCCAGGCACTACCTAGGGAGACAGGCCGGTGCGTGCGTGGGTGCACGTGTGCGTGTGTGGGAGTGCGTTGTGCCCACAGGCGTGTGCACACACGCTTACGCATGCAGCTGTGTGGGAAGACGCAGCCCGTTTCCGACCCGTCTAGTGGGCCTGCCGCTGCCCTGGGCCGTCTTGTGGGGACGGCATCTGCGTCCAGACCCAGCCGGGCAGGAGCTGCCGGCCTGGGCGAGCGGCCCCCCAGAGCGCGGTCCAGCTTGGTCGCCCAGGGAGCCGGGGCTGCTCGTGCACGCCCCCTAGCGGTGGTGTTTCTGGGAGCGCGCTGGAGTGACCGTGCTCCGTGACCGATCCTCCAAGGGTTTGTGGGCGCAGCGGCCGCAGGTGCTCTGAGCCCTGGCTTGTCTGACTCTGCTTGGGTCGGCGTCCGGTTGCCCTGTCCTCCCCACTCTCTGCTCGGGGCGTCTGGGCCCCGCCTCCCTGGGCTCCGGGCAACGCTGACTGGGCTGCCTCTTCTCAGTGGACGGGGCCTGTGGGCCCTGAAGTCGGGGGGTTGGGGGCGGGGATGGTGCCCTGACCCCCACGCCGCCCACCCGCCCCACATCTTCTGTGTCGGCTGGAGTCAGTCGGGTTTGCTGCAACTTTCTTCTCCCAGCCCAGGGAAGTCGTGGGAACAGAGAGGATCTTTTATGAGGAAATAAAAACGGAAGCGATTTCTTTCAGTGCCTGTGGCTGAGACCCTCGGCATAGAACAGGAAAGGGGTAACCCTGCCCCCAGCTTCTCCACCACCCCTGACGGGAGAGCAGTCTTCTTAGTGTGGTCGCCCGGCTCTTGCAGGGTGACTTGTGCGGCCCACGCGGAGGAGCTCCTCCAGGTGGTTCAGGGGTCAGAGCAGGTGGCCCACGGGGCGGGATGCTCTTGACCACAGAGGGCAGTGTCCCAGGGGGGTGAGTCTCACAGCCCAGTATGAGGGCTACACACTCTGCCCTGGACGGGCTCTCTTGTCCTTCGGGACCATGCCCTGAGCCACCGTTATCATCATCGCCTGGGCAGGAAGGGGGTGGAGAAGGCCCCGGGACCCTTCATGAGGGGACCCCTTTCCTGTGCCCAGCAGGACATCAGACAGCTCCCTGGACCTCAGCCAGATGGGAGACGTGGCCCCTGAGTCCACCTCTGGCCCTGGGGAAGGGGTCCCATGAAGGCAGTGGCCAGTCTTAACTCAGCCTCAGGGCACGGGGCTCCCTTCCTGGTCAGGGTTGCCCAGTGAGCGGCCTGAGCTGGCCAGAAGGAAGGGGTGCCTCGGGGTGTGTGTGTGTGTGTGGAGCCACTTAGAGGAGAGGGGCTTGGGTGTGATGGGGGCAAAGGGGAAACCAAGGCCCGGGAGAGCGGCTGGCCCGGGGCTTCCGGGAGCTGATGGCGGAGCTGGGTGGGCTGGCCACCCCGCCCTGCGTGGGAACCAGTCTGGAGGTTGGGGGAAGGGGATGGTTGGGTGCAGTCTGTCCACGTGGATCGGCGGGGTGAGGATGAGCACGCCTGCCCTTGCAACGTTCCCGTCTCCTTGAAGCAAGAGCTTTGTCTACATTGGAGAAGAATCAGAAAGGCAGCTAAGATCATCAGGGTTTTGATGCAGAGGTGTCGTCCACGTCCGTTCTGAACCCTCAGCCACTTTCTCTAGCCACATGCACAGGATTCCGGGTGGGACTCTGAGTTATCTGTACAGCTCAGGGTCCGTCTGTGTGCATGGATAGTCTTACTCAAGGGTTTCACCCTCACGTGCCACAGGGCTCACAGGATTCCAGTTTATGGGGCTTTTTCAAATGTGGACGCCACGAGAACAAACAGTCCTGCCCCCATCCTCCAGGCTTCCTCCAGGCCGGTCCCCTCGTGGCCCATTGCGTGTCTGCCTGTGTTGTGTGAGATGCGCTTCTGTCTGAGTGGGTGGTCTTACAGCCTTCCGCAGCCAGGCCACTCAGCTGCAGAGGAGGTCACTGGCCCTGGCAATGGGCAGAAGGGCCAGCTGGCGAGAGCCCAGCGCCAGTACCCGTCGCCCATCCACTGTGCCAGTCGGGGCCCCAGAGCTGCGCTGTTCCCCCTGAAAGGCCACCCAGAGATGAGCGCCATCTTTCAGAATTAACTTCTCCTCCCAGTGAGTGTCAGAAGTCCCATAACTTCATTAGGAGCGATCGGAAAACTCCATTTGCTTTTGTTAGTTTGAAAGCTGCTCTCAGGGCCAACTTGCGGAATAGCCCGGGGGACAGGGAGGCTCCCAGCACAGAAGGAGAGTCCAGCCCAGTGTCAAGGTCACGGCTGCCATGACCTGTGCCCCGGCCCGTCGGATGCCTCTGACCTTGAGGCCACCTTGGAGGCTGAGGATCGCGTTCTGTTTTGTAAAACCTGCCTGCCTATGTGCAATGGAATATTATTTAGCATTAAACGGAAAGCAGTTCTGACACCTGCTACCACGTGGATGAACCTTGAGGACATCCGGCTGAGTGAAGTAAGCCGGACACAAAAGGATAAGCAGCAGGTGATTCCGTTTCTGTGAAGTATTGGAAATAATCACATTCGTAGAGACAGGAAGTAGATGGTGGGTGCTGGGGCCTGGGGGAGGGGAATGGTAAGTTAGTGTGGGTTTTTTTGGTAAGATTTTTTTTTTCTTTTTTGGGTGTGGACCATTTCTAAAGTCTTTATTGAATTTGTTACAATATCGTTTCTGTTTTGTGTGTTTTTTATGTTTTGGCTGCAAGGCATGTGGGATCTTTCCTCCCCTGAAAGTTCTGGAGATGGGCAGTGGTGATGTCATCGAGTCCAAGCTTGTAGTCCTCGCTGTATGATAGGCCAGTTGATGGAAGATGAGGTGTCGGGACAGCAGAGAGTGGCTTTATTCAGAGGCCGGCAGACCGAGAAGGTGGCGGACTAGCGTCCCAAGAACCATCTTCCCCAAGTCAGAATTCAGGCTTCTTTTATAGTCAGAGGGGAGGGAATGAAGGTCTGCTTTAGCTGGACTCTGGAGGGAATATTAATTTCTTCCTTCCTGAAGCCTTCACAGGTGGGTCTGGTCAGAATGTTTCCTACGAGCTAAGCAAGGGTATTTTAGCTTAATGCTCATTACCTGGGATGTAGGACTCCCAGAGATGGGCCATTATGAGTAATTTAAGCTTGTAGGCACTATCCCTCTAGTGATGAACTTGAAATAGGATATGAAGGCCCTTCCCTGTTTTAGTGACAGTTACACGGCCATGAGAACATATTTCATACTGAACTGTGCACTTAAAAATGATCCATTTTATGTTCTGGATTTTTCCCCATGATTTAAAGGATAGGAAATAATGCATTCTCTTCATCCTTGACCACTTGAGCCCCAACTAAACCTGGAAATGCATTAGCATATGTGATAAGCCAGCCTTAGGTCTTGGACCAAGCTGCAGCGTGGGCACGGAGAGCTTCCGCTGCAGACGTCCAGGCTGCCTGGGCCGTGAGCCTGGGCACGTCACTGGCCCATGAGCCTCTGACCTCCTCCTGGGACGGGGTCGGCCCCGTCAGTGTCTTAGCAGACTCGGAATCTGCATCAGATGCGCCTTTTCTTCTCAGTCCCCAAATTCCCAGGTGGCATCCCTGTAACCAGGGTGACCACATGTCCCAGCCTGGCTGGCCCATCCCAGTCCACACCAGCAGAGTGCTGGGTGGGCCTCTGGCCGTCCTCCTGGTGCAGGTGACGTCGTAGGGTCATCCTAACAGGAGGTGCCTGAGTGCCCTGGCTCCTCTTGGGGTGCGAAGGTTTATGCCCTGGCTGCTGGGAGGCTGCAGCCAGTTCAGCCCTCTCCCGGAAGCGCACTCTGCCCGCCTGTGGTCACAGCAAGGGGACCCAGGTCTCCGTCACAGGGGCTGCTGGCGACGTGACCTGGGGACCCTCCTAGCTGAGCTGGAGAGGTTGTGAAACCACCTCCTGGAAGTCAGCAGAGACCTGATGCCCCCCTGCGAGTTGGTAGTGTCCCTCTGAAGGCACACGGAGTCCCGGGGAGCAGGCAGTCCCCATGATGGGGACGGGTTAGTCCCATCTGAGCTGGGGACTTGCATTCCAGGGCAGGGGTAGAAGATGCCAGAGCCACCAGCGTCCACCCTGGGGGCTTGGACACAAGCACTCAGGCTGTGACCCAGGAGGGCACTGGGTCAGCCAGGATGAGATACCACTGGCCGGTGAGGGAGATGGCAGACCCGAGGAAGTGAGGGGACCTGACGAGGTGAGAGGGGGACCCGAGGGGGTGAGGGGGACCTGGGGGAGGTGAGGGGGACCTGAGGAGGTGAGGGGGACCCGGGGGAGGTGAGGGGGACCCGAGAAGGTGAGGGGGACCTGGGGGAGGTGAGGGGGACCTGAGGAGGTGAGGGGGACCCGGGGGAGGTGAGGGGGACCCGGGGGAGGTGAGGGGGACCTGGGGGAGGTGAGGGGGACCCGAGGAGGTGAGGGGGACCCGGGGGAGGTGAGGGGAACCTGAGGAGGTGAGGAGGACCCTAGGGAAGTGAATGGGGGGACCCTAGGGAGGTGGGTAGGAGGGGACTTGAGGAGGGGAGGGAGGGCAGTGAGGCACTGACGGGTTCAGCTTGACCACTTCCTGCTCCCGAATCTTTTGATTTATCGTTTAAGTCGTAACATGCACACAACCTGAGCTGTATCCTCTTGCCGTTTCGAGTGTACAGTGCAGTGATGTTAAGTATGTAATACTGTTTTGCACTCTTTGCCCCAAATCTCCAAGGTCCCAAGGTCCTGCAGGAGCCCCAAGGCCTCGGTTTTCATAACTCACTGTCCCATTTTGCTGGCGGCTTTGTGGGTCCTTGATGGTCGGGGAGAAAGCCACAGCCTCCTCCTGGCTTCTCCACGTCTCCACAGTAACCTCCTGCAGTTGAGACCCACAGTGACCATTAGCTCGTAGGCCTTAATCGGTTTTTAACACATGAGAGAATCTTACCGTGACCCTCCCCCGAGGAATGCTCAGCTTTTTAGAGAGCTCCCAGAAAGTCAGAATAATTCCCACTGGTTGTTTTTAACTCTCTTGTTATAGGAGTCGCACAAGGAATAGTCAGCAGTTGGATGTAGTTTTTCTTCTTCAAGCCCTGGGGCTGTGTCAGCCCTGGAGAGCCCGGCCTGTCCACCGCCCCCTCCCTCCCTTCCACTCCCGCCTTCTCCCCTCTCCCTTGCCTCCCTGGGTCAGGGATTGCAGATGTGAGGCTAATACACACGGCTCTTCACGTGCCGCCCTGTGTCTTGTGCCCGATGCCCTGAGCAGCAGATGTTATTAAATGCTGGCTGTGGTCCAAGCGCTGGTTGGTGGGTGCCCACTACAAGGCCCAGGGGCAGACCTCTGCTTTGGTGGCAGCTCTCAGCCGCTGTGCCTGGCTCGGGCCTGCCAGGCGGGCTCAGGGTTGGCGTCTGGTAGAGGATGTCTGTCCAGTCACAGAGGCCAGAAGCCCAGCATCCTTGGTGGGGCCTGGAGTTCAGGTGGTTTTCTGGACCATTGCCTCATTCATGAAAGCAGGTCCTCCAGGCCTCCGGCCACAGTGGGTGATGACCAGGGCCAGAGGCATCCTTACTGTTACGGGCACAGCCTGTTGGCAGCCTTGGGCTCCCAGCCATGTCCGGTGTGCCTGCGGACCCCTGGCCTGGCCCGCGCAGGGTCCTGCCCCAATCTGCCCTCAGATGAAGATGCTGTGGTACAGGGCTTCTGGCTGCCTGTCTTTCTGACCTTGGCTCCAAAACCCATTGAAACTCTTATGTTACAAACTCCTTAAATACTGTTATTTTATGTTGAGAATGCTGGCCAGGAGACTTAACCAGAGTCTTGAAGGTCATAAGGGTTTATGAAGCCAGTGTGGAAAGGTGCTTGTGATGAACACAAACTTCCTGGACACTTTTCTGTTTCTTGTGGATTTTCACTATTCAACAGGCAATGAGATTTATCTCACAGTTTTGTTCTCATTTTCCTCTAAAGATAATTATGTATGATACACTTGGGTGTGCTGTGTTCCCCTTTCTGTGTTCCCTGACTTTGAAATGTGAAGGTGTTATAAATTGTGCAATAAAAAGCTGATTCTGTAGCGAATGAAACAGAAAGACTCTCTTTCTAATTGTATCTGTTAATCTCGTACACGTCTTCATTAGGGGTTTTAGTATATTGAAAAGATGCATCAAAGTTGGCAATTAAGGAAGCGTCCTCATCAGTACGGGTTAGTACATTTTTCTGTGTCGGGGGCCAAGGGTAGGGTTGCACCCAGGACACAGCTCCAGTCTGCACGCAGTCTCTTCCGCACTCTCGGCCAAAACGAGCATCCGCTTCTCGGGGTGCGTGGACCAGGGGCTTGGAGCCGGGCACTCATGTGCACATAGCCTCCCAGCATGACTAAGTGCTCACCCTGACTGTTCTGCAGACAGGGGAGCAGGTTCAGAGAGGTAAGGAAAGATGCAGAGTGCAGGTGTGGATCTGAGCCCAAACCACAGGCCTCCCTGAGCCCGGCGGGTACGTGCCCCAGAACAGTCAGGAAGCAGGGGGTCTGTGAGTCGTGTCTTAGTTCTGCTTTCCCTGCTGGGGACTCACGGTCCACGGCTGCCTCTGGTCCCCCAGCTGGTCAGTGGAGGAGCTGGCTCCACGCCAGGCCCTCTTCCGGCAGGTCTGTCCAGCACCATGGACAGAGGCAGGGTGAGGCGGCCCCCTGAGTGGGTGTGGAAAAAGACCAGGACCAAGAACTGAAGACCTGCTGCTGCTAAGTCGCTTCAGTTGCGTCCGACTCTGTGCGACCCCATAGACGGCAGCCCATTTCCTTCTCCAATGCATGAAAGTGAAAAGTGAAAGTGAAGTCTCTCAGTCGTGTCCGACTCTTCGCGACGCCATGGACTACAGCCCATCAGGCTCCTCCATCCATGGGATTTTCCAGGCAAGAGTACTGGAGTGGGGTGCCATCGCCTTCCTCTGAACTGAAGACCTACTTGCTGCTAAATGTAGACATTTGGTTTCAGGGTCTGGGAGTGAGGAATTAGGAGAAGTTTTAAGGGAAAAACACTTAAGTAACAGTTTATGGGTCTAGTCGGGGAAAGAATGATGGGAATTTATTTTCCTAAGGAGCAGTTATTTAATCAGAGGCTGATAAACAGGCTCAAGTCTGACTTGGAATTTTGAGGGGCTATATTTTCCTCCCGCCTCTGCCATGGTGAGCGGCTTAGCTCATGGCTTAGCTCATTCTGTCTTTCTCATTATTTTCATTCTGTTAATTAACTCAGCCAGCCAGATGTGACATTTATAAAAAGCATCGGGAATGTTCTGTGCAGAAGACATGCCTACCTGTGAAGGCGTTTTGCTGTAAGCAGGGGGTGGCATTTTCATGGAGAGGTGTCATGAAGGGGCCATGCGCTTGCCCCCACAGGGCAGGGGTCCTGAGCCTGGTGGGCGGAAGCTGGGTGTCCAGGCAGGGGCCCCCTCCTCTTGCGTCAGGGTGGGCAGTGCAGATGTGATGTGTTTTCCAGCAAGAGCAGGCTTCTGGAAGGAGCATCCTTGGGCCTGGGAAGTTCTGGAGGAACTTAATGGTCAGCATAGATGGCGTGTGCTCGGCCTGCCCTTGTGCAGCTGGACCGCTTGGGAACTGGGTGGGTGGGTTGAGTCCTGATGTGTTACCAAATGACGGACACCTGCCACCTGGTTCAGGCAGTAGAGGGGGCCACTGTAGCAAACACACGTGTACTTAGGCTGCATGTTCAGACGCTTCTGCGTGGCCAGCACCGTGTGCAGTGTCCTCACGCGTTCTGTGCTTGCTGTTCAGTCGCTCAGTCATGTCACATGACTCTTTGCGACCCCATGGACTGCAGCACCCCAGGCTTCCCTGTGCTCCACTATCTCCTGGAGCTTGCTCAAACTCATGTCCATTGAGTCGGTGATGCCATCCAACCATCTCATCCTCTGTTGCTCCCTTCTCCTCCTGCCTTCAATCTTTCTCAGCATCAGGGCCTTTTCCAATGAGTCAGCTCTTCGCATCAGGTGGCCAAAGTATTGGAGCTTCATCTTCAGCATCAGTCCTTCCAATGAGTATTCAGGACTGATTTCCTTTGGGATGGACTGGTTTTATATCCTTGCTCTTCAAGGGACTCTCAAGAGTCTTCTCTAGCACTACAATTCAAAAGCATCAGTTCTTCAGTGTTCAGGCTTCTTTATGGTCCAACTCTCACATTAGTACATGACTGTTGGAAAACCCATAGCTTTGACTAGACGAGGTGATGTCTCTGCTTTTTAATATGCTGTCTAGGTTGGCCATAGCTTTTCTTCCAAGGAGCAAGTGTCTTTAAATTTCATGGCTGCAGCCACTGTCCACAGTTAATCCTCAAAAAATTCTGTGAGGTATTGTTCTTTTTCCCTTTTCCAGATTTTCTTTTTTGTTTAGAAATATGTACTTGTTTCTGGCTGCGCTGGGCCTTTGCTGCCTTGCACGGGGTTTTCTCTGGTTGTGGCGAGTGGGGCTTCTCTCCATTGCAGTACGTGGCTCCTCGCTGCAGCGGCGTGTCTCGTTGCAGAGCGCGGCTCTCGGTGTGCGGGCTTCAGTAGCTGTGGCTCCTAGTTGCCCCGAGGCTTGTGGGGTCTTCTCGGGCCAGGGATGGAGCCCTTGTCCCCTGCATTGGCAGGTGGATTCTTAACCACTGGGAGCCAGGGAAGTCCCTGTGAGGTATTGTTCTATAAGATGAGAAAGCTGACACTCCAAGAATGTAAGAATCTTGATCCAAGCCATGTAACTAATAAGCCAAAAATCCGGGACCCACAGATATTCTAAGTAATGGGCTTAACATATAATGTACATCAGTGAATATGTGGAATGCATTTGAGAACATACAAGAATGTGTTTATTGAGTGTTTTCTAATGTCAACTATTGTGGGATTTTCAGGAGCAAAGGTGAATGAGGCCTGGCCGCCTGGCCCTCAGGCCCCCATAGGACCAGGGTGGATGTGTGTCCGCTGGGGTGTTGGGGACAGCCCGTGAGGGAGGGAGGGCAGCTACTCTGGACACTGGACAGCCCCGTGTACCCCAAAGTCATTGGCACAAACAGGCTGCAGACGCCCTCTGCAGGGCAGGGGGTGGGCGAGTGGGCTCTGGGCTGGGCCTGGATGCATGCCCTGGCCAGCGCGGCTCTTGCCGTGTGGCCTGCACAAGTTCTTGGCCTGTCTGTGGTTCTGCCTTCCCGCCCGTTACAGGACGTGGTGACAGTGGCTACTTTGAGTCTCAGTAAGTGTGGGCACCTGGCCTCTTAGCACAGGCCGGGAGGCGGCACACACACACGTGGGCACCTGGAGCTCTTCTTCGTCTGCACATGGTTTTGGAGACTGTTTCCCTTTCCTTTCTAAATTACAAAAGTAACACATGCTCATAAGTTCCAACACCATTTATTTAGTCGCTAAGTCGTGCCGTGAACTGTAGCCCACCAGGCTCCTCTGTCCATGGGATTTCAACTATAGATGTATTTTATTATAAAGGTCTGCCCCTTCCAGAGGGGAAGACCATTGTCAGCTGTTGGCAGATAGCTTCCTAGACCTTTTTTCTAGGTGTTTACAAATGTGGATCCACCATGCGCATTTACATCGTTGGAACCCCTCAGCACTCATTATTCTGCATGTATCGCAGCATATCCTGGACTGGCTTGTGTCATTTGACATGCAGTGTGGACATTTACAAATGTTACCTTTTCCGTGGCTTAAGTTACCTCAATTTTTTAAAATTTACCTTTGGCTGCAGTGGGTCTTTGTTGCTGGGCACGGGCTTTCTCTAGCTGTGGTGAGCAGGGGCTACTCTGAACTTGCAGCGTGCGGGCTTCCCGTTGCCGTGGCTCCTCTTGTTGCAGAGCAGAGTCTCTGAGGTGCTGGGCTCAGTCGTTTGGTGCTTGGGCTTTGTTGTCCTGCAGCGTGTGGAATCTTCCCAGACCAGGGATTGAACGTGTGTCTCTTACGTTGGCAGGTGAATTCTTAACCACTGGACCGCCAGGGAAGTCTGCCTCAATTTTTAAATCACTTTCTTACCTGATGGACATTGAGGTGTCTGGCCTGCACTCTCCCTACCCCCATATTTCATTTAGAAAGAACTTTGCGTCAGTTGTCCCTGTATGTCCATCTTTCAATTGGAGGAAGATCTGCATTCAGTGAAAGAAATACCAGCACATTCAGTGTCTGCCCAGTGGCCCAGGAATCCGCCCTGAGCGGTGCTCCATCTCTGAGATGGTCCAGGGGGCAGGCTGGCCCTCTGTTGGTGAGGTCCTAGAGGGGACTGCTGGGCTGTGGGTCCAAAGCTCTTTGCTCTTGGGAGAATTTTGGCAGTGAAATTAGGCATCTAAATAGACTTGTCAATGGTACAACAAAATGGTGAGAATTATATTAAGAGAATTAAATATTAATTGACAAATGGGAGTGCATCCAGGGGAGGATTTCCAGGCTGGTGAAAGATTTCGAAACTGTATTTTCACCAGCAGGGATGTTCAGCCTGAAAAGCATGGGGACCGCCATCAGGACCACCAATCAGGGATCACCTACTGGAAGGACAGAAGGAAACCTTTCCTCTGTGGTTCCAGAGGATGGAGCTAAGGCTAATGGATCCAACTTACAGGAGGCTGACTTAGACTCAAAATGCACAGACCTCTGGGCATTCAGGTATCTCTGCAGAAGCCCTGGGCTGAAAGTCCAAGCCCCAGTGGGGTGGAGGGAGTGGTGGATCCAGGCATATTCCCCTCTTCTCTGCTCCTGACTCAAGTGCCTGAGAAGTGAACTGTTATAAACAAAGGAGCCACGTTCAAAAGGAAGAGGAGAGCTTCCAGCCCCAGGAGTGGAGAGAAGTCCAGGGAGAGCAGAGGCTGGAGCAGCGGGTTCAAGGGAGGTGGACTGGAGGGAGTAGTGGGACCAAGGCTTTTGAAGCCCCAAATGCTTCTTGTAAGATCTGCTTTTAACCACACAACCTGCAGGCCAGGTTGAGGCAACTGCAAAATCGGGTAAGAGGGAAAATGTCCAGGGCATGAGTTGCAAACAGAATTACAAATCACAGGAAGAGACTCAAGAAGCAGCCAGGAGACGACACACGTGGGAGAACGTGCGCTCCGTGAAACAGAAATAACAACCGTCGGAAAACACTTTAAGGCGGAGGGTTCAGAGTCAAGGAGACCGAGGAGGGGGCCGTGTCCTGTTCCCTTGAAATGGAAAAGGAGGCTGTTGGGCTAGGTCTGGTCCACTTCCCGGGAGGCAGACTCTGAGAGGAAGGCTTCTGTGCAGGGCATTTATCTCAAGGGCTCTCAGAGCGATACCTGTAAGGGTTTGAGGGAAGATGGGACAGACGGAGGACTTGAACGCTGACGGCAGCCACAGTGGAGGCCACACACAAGCCCACGGCGGTGGTGGGAGCTTTAGAGCTTGGGCGGCTCTCAGAATTGTCCTCAGGGAGGCAGGGACGTCTGTACCCCTGGGCAGGGTGACTGTTCAGCCAGGCTTGGGGCTCAGGGCCTGGTGCTGGCAGTGATGTGGGGGCGCTGACACTGCTTCTTCAGTGTGGACACTTCCGTGGCTTTGGGTAGGTGTCTAGGGCCCTGGTGGCTCAGACGGTAAAGCGTCTGCCTACAATCCAGGAGACCCAGGTTCGATCCTTGGATCAGGACGATGCCCTGGAGAAGGAAATGGCAACCCATTCCAGTACTCTTGCCTGGAAAATCCCATGGATGGAGGAGCCTGGTGGGCTACAGTCCATGGGGTCACAAAGAGTCCAGCAGGACTGAGCGACTTCACTTTCTTTCTTCCTTTCTAGGGAAGATATCTCATTTCTTTGTTGATTAATACAGTACTTTTCCTGGTCCAGATGTGGTGATGAGATTTGTGTTTTTTGCAAATGTTGTTTCTCTCATGTTATTACCTAATCAGATGGCTCCCAGCTATACAACCCTTTGAAGCAGTTATTCTAAGTACGAGGAAATTTTTCTAGCTAAAAAGCCATGCACGATAATGCTCATGTATATTTCATCACTATTGTTGTCTGAAATCATTCACAGTTAAAAAAAAAAATAGAAATCTGTTGCTTTGAAGAGGTAACAGAGCCTGAAACCAGTGGCAGCATGGAAGACTCTGTTTGCTTCACAGAGAGAACTGCAGGCCTGGTGCCTGCTGGACTGTTGGCGAAGTGGAGCTGGCCCCGTGGTCTGTGGTCAGCAGTGGGCACAGCGGGGGCAGGGCCGACACACAGTGTGACCCCCGCCCCTCATCCCCTTGCCAGTTCCAAATTCCAGAGAACCAGGCTCCGTGCACATCGTGTGAGCTCAGGTCGTCTTAACTGCGTCAGGTCCACAGTCGGGTGGCTCTGAGGGCCCTGTCCTGTGGGTGTGGAGACTTAGGGTAAGTGGTGCTCAGGTTCAGTGTCGGCCTTGAGAAGAAGCTCTGGCCTGTAACCCACAGAGGTCTTGTTACGGAACCAAGCTCGAGTGCGCTCACCCTTGCTGCAAAGCCCATCTGCCGCCCAGGCTGTGGGGAAGGAAAGTGCAGATTTCATTGCAGGCCCCAGGCAAGGAGTCCAGGCAGCTCGTGCTCAGAAGACCTGAACTCCCTGAAGGCTTCAGGGGAAAGGCTTTTAAAGAGAGAATGAGGGAGGGGGTCTGTGGGGGTGGGGACAGCTCATGGACGCTTTTCTGACTGGCTGGTGGTGAGGTCACTGGGAGTCACCATCCTCAGCCTTCTGGTTCCAGCTGGTCTGGGGTCTGTTGCTGGTGGGCAGCATGCAGTCAGCTTCTCCTGGTGGGGGCTTCAGTATCTGCACAGCAGCTCATGGGACGTGGCTCAGAATATTACCAATAGCCCTTGCGTGTGTGTGAGTGCTAAGCCGCTTCAGTCGGGTCTGACTCTTTGCGACCCTGTGGACTGTAGCCCGCCAGGCTCCTCTGTCCATGGGATTCTCCAGGAAAGAATGCTGGAGTGGGTTGCCAGTTCCTGCTCCAGGGGATCTTCCCGACCCAGGGATTGAACACGAGTCTCTTACGTCTCCTGCATTGGCAGGCGGGTTCTTTACCGCTGGTGCCACCTGGGAACCCCCTGTCGCCCTTGAGGGAGATCTAAAGGCCCTTGGTTTGTTTAACGGCTGGGCTATTAGTGTTTTGTCTTGCCTGTTTTCCTTTCTTGCTGCATTTCTCACTTCTCTGATAACGTTTATTCTTGGGAACTAGGGGAATGCTTAGGAGGCTGAAGTTTCTGTACAGACAAGAGGCAGGTGGAGGACGTGGGGGGTGGTGTCTGTCCCCAGAAGGCCCCAGCAGGTCCGGCTCTGTCACACTCTGAGTCTTTGGATCCTCTGCTGTGCCAGGACACTTCTGTCTCCCACACCTGCTCCTCCAGGGACGGTAACGCTGCCCCGGTGGTTCAGGAGAAACAGGCTTCTGTCGTCTCTCTCCTCTGTGTGGCTCTTTTCCCAGGTGTGCTGTCAGGGCCGGAGCGTGACATCTGCTGTTTGTTTGCCTGCTGGCCACACCGACGCTTGTCAGCTGTGTGAGTTTTCCAGGGGCCACGGCAACGAATGGCTGCAGACTGGGCGGTGTAAAGCGCCGGGAGTTCGTCCTCGCCCCGTCCGGAGGCCAGAAGTCTGCAGGGCCACGCTCCCTCCCCAGGCTCTTGCGCGAGGAGGGGCGTCTTTTCTTCCCTCTTCTGTGTCGGGAGGCTCCGGGTGCTCCTTGGTTCGTGGCCACGTGGCTCCCGTCTCTGTGTTTCTTCCCTCTTCTGTGTCGGGAGGCTCCGGGTGCTCCTTGGTTCGTGGCCACGTGGCTCCCGTCTCTGTGTCCATCTTCCCTGTGTCTCCTCTTCTTCTGTCTCTTCAAAGGACACTTGTCACCAGATTTAGAGCCCTTGGATTGCAGGGAGATCCAACCAGTCCATCCTAAAGGAAGTCCGTCTTGAATGTTCATTGGAAGGACTGATGCTGAAGCTGAAACTCCACTACTTTGGCCACCTGAGGTGAAGAACTGACTCATTGGAAAAGACCCTGATTCTGGGAAAGATTGAAGGCAGGAGGAGAAGGGGACGACAGAGGATGAAATGGCTGGATGGCATCACCGACTCAATGGACATGAGTTTGGGTAAACTCCGGGAGTTGGTGACTGACAGGGAGGCCTGGCGTGCTGCAGTCCATGGGGTCTCAAAGAGTCAGACACGACTGAGTTGGACACGACTGAACTGTGATCATTCAGGATGGTCTCATCTCTGATGAGATCCTTGAATTAATTACATTTGCAAAGACTCTATTTTCAAATCAGGTTAGCCCACAGGTGCTGGGATTAGGGTGTGGACACGTCTTTTGAGGTCTCTGTGTTTCCACTGCGTCACCCAAGATGCACGTGAGGCTGTGGATGTGAGTGCACCCCGGAGTCTGAGGGCTGTTGGTAGTTTCATGGTCGAAGGACGAGAAGGACACGGACTTTCTGGGCCAGGAGGGTCGCTTGGGCTAAGTGTGTGAACACAAGGATGCAGAAAGGGCTCACTGCACTGGCCGAGGAAGCCCGCGGAGGTGTTGAGGGGGCGGGGTGGGCAGGACTGGGACGTCCACCATGACGACGGTGCTCCGGTGGCTCCGTCCTGAGTCGGACTCGACGGCCTCAGCTGGGTGAGCTGGGGGCGGTGGAGGAGGGGTGGGTCCTGCCTCCCAGAGCTGGGTGCGGGCAGGCCTCTAAGCCTGCCCCGACTAAGGCTTGGCTGGATTTGGGGTTGATGTCCCGGGTGGGAGGGCTGCCCATCAAGGTATCTGTGTGGACAGTTCCCTCCCTTTATTTCCAGCCTGTGGCCTTGAGCTGGGGAGCTTTTCCATGGCTCCTGGGGGCTGCTGTCCCTCCAAGGTGGCCGCTGAACTGTGTGGGGGTCTCGTGGTGTGAGGAGGGGTGGAGGCCATGGGAGGCAGTGGCCACAGGTGGCGAGAGCTGTGTCAGGGTCCCTGGAGATCCAGGTGAATGTCGGAGGGTGTGCTCACCTCCAGCCCCTGGGCACGCCCATGGAGGACTGCTCTGCCTGATCCCTGCCCTCTCGGGAGCCGGCTCTCCAGCCCTGGGGCGGGGGTCTCATCACCTCTCACCCGGGGCCTCCTGCCCCCTAGGGAGCCGTCTGGCCAGGGTGTGCCCACTGGTCCCCATCTGTCCCTTCTGCAGGGGCTGCACTGGGCTTCCCTGGGCACGCGCACCCTGGACTTTGTGGCCCCTTCCTCGGCAGAAACATATTAAAATTATATTTTACCACTATGGCAACCCATTCCACTGTGCTTGCCTGGGAAATTCATGGACAGAGGAGGCTGGCGGGCTACAGTCCATGAGGTCGCAGGGACTCGGACAGAACTGAGCGTGTGTGCACACACACACGAGTTGGTATAAAGGCGAACGGAATGAAGAAGTGACGACTCTTGCTTATCGGGAGAAATGGAGTGATTCTGCGGGCCCTGGCCTGAGCCTGTGGCAGCCTCCCCGCCTGCACCTCCCGCGCCTGGCTCGGGGCTCCTTTAGTGACTGGACGGCACTCGCGAGCGCTGGCCCCAGCCACCCTCTCTCCCGCCCTGCGGGGCCCGGCAGAAGCACTGCAGTTTCTTTTTATTTTTAGGTTGAAGTGTTGTTGATTCACAATGTTGTGTTGGTTTCAGGCGCACAGCAAAGTGATTTACTCTCTCCAGATATACATATATCGTATATACGTATATATGTATTTCGAGTGATTTGCCACTATAGGCTGCTGTAAGATATTGAACATGGCTCCTTGTGCGGTACGGTAAATCCACGTTGTTGTCTGTTTTATGCAGAATAGTTTGTGCGTGTTAATCCTGGACTCCTGGTTTTCCCCTCCCCGTCTCCCTTTCCCCTTTGGTAACCATGAATTTTTCTATGCCTCTGAGGCTGTTTCTGTTTTGTGTATAGATTCACTTGTTTTATCTTTTAGATTCCACATATAAAGTGACATCATGTAATATTTGCCTTACTGTCTGACTTACTTCCCGGGTAGCTCAGTTGGTAAGGAATCCACTGCAATGCAGGAGACCCTGGTTCGATTCCTGGGTCAGTAAGTTCCCCTGGAGAAGGGATAGGATACCCACTCCAGTGTTCTTGGGCTTCCCCGGTGGCTCAGATGGTAAAGAATCTGCCTGCAATGTGAGAGACCTGGGTTCGATCCCTGGGTTAGGAAGATCCCTTGGGTTGGGAAGAGGAGGGCATGGCAACCCACTCCAGTATTCTTGCCTGGAGAATCCCCATGGACAGAGGAGCTTGGCGGGCTACAGTCCGTGGGGTCACAAAGAATTGGACGTGACTGAGCGACTAAGCATATATATATGTATATGCCACGTTTTCTTTATCCGTTCCTCTGTTGATCGACATTAAGGCTGCTTCCTTGTCTTGGCTATTGTTAACAGTGCTGCTGTGCACACTGGGATTTTGTGTCTTTACCAATGTCAGGACCATGGTTTTCTCCAGATACACGTCCAGGAGTGGGATTGCTGGGTCACATGGTAGCTCTGTTTAAAGTATTATTATTATTATTATTTGACCAGCTAGTCCCCACTTCCAGAGCTTCACCGGCTCTGCTTCAGCCTGCAGTTGCGCTGGCCTGCGCCCCTAACTGTCAATGCACGGCAAAACCCAGCACACTAATGTAAAGTAATCAGCCTCCACTTAAAATTAATTAATTAATTAAAAAAAGAAAAGAACCCTCCATACTGTCTCCACAGTAGCTGCACCAATTTACATCCCCACCCACAGTGTAGGAGGGCTTCTCTTTCTCCACATCCTCTCTGGCATTTATTATTTTTGGACTTTTTGATGGTGGCCATTCTCACGGGCGTGGGTGATATCTCACCGTGGTTTGGGTTTGTGTTTCTCTAATAACTAGCAACATCGAGCCTCTCTTCATGTGCCTGTTGGCCATCTGTGCGTCTTTTGTTGGCTTTTGTTTCTGGCTGTGCCACAGGACATGTGGGATCTCAGCTCCTGTTGTTGTTTGGCCGCTCAGTCGTGTCCGACTCTTCACCACTCCATGGACTGCAGCACGCCAGGCTTCCCTGTCCTTCACCGTCTCCCGGAATTTGCTCAAACTCATGTCCATTGAGTCGGTGATGCCATCCAACCATCTCAGCCTTGTTTATTCCTGACCAGGAATCAAACTCATGCCCCTGCAGTGGAAGCACAGAGTCTTAACCACTGGACTGCCACGGAAGTCCTTGTATGTCTTCTTTGGAGAAATGTCCATTCAGATCTTCAGCCCATTTTTTTAACTGGGTTTTTTTTTTTTTTTTTTTTTGGTGCTAGGTTGTATATGCTGTTCATATATTTTGGATACTAACCCCTTGTCAGTCACGTTGCTTGCAGATATTTTCTCCCACTCTATAGGTTGTCTTTTCATTTTATTGATGGTTTCCTTTGCTGTGCAGAAACTTTTAACTTTGATTAGGTTCCATGTTTGTTTATTTTTGCTTTTATTTCTTTTGCCTTGGGAGACTGACCTAAGAACACACTATGCTTTTGAATAAACAAATGTCAGAATGACTCCTGACCCCAGTGGTTCAGGCGCCCACTGAGGTTTCCCAGTGCTCGTAAGTCTAATGATTTTATTACTCTAGGAATTTGCATCGCCCATTACCGGAGCAGTTGGGAACTTAATCGGCAAAATTAAGGACACATACTTCAGAGTGTGCAGTAAATATTCACTGATGGATTACCTTGGGCCGGTCCTGCTGGGGCACTGGGCACAGTCACCACTTTCCTGCCTCGATGTTTATCCTAGCGTGGGAGGAAGCTGCAGGGCAGCTGCCTCCCTGGGGGGGACTTTCTCTGGCCCTGAGAGGGGGGTGGCTCTAGGGAATGGGTGGGGGTGAGTGGAATTTGAATCTGTGCAAGCAGGAAGGGGAGGGCACTGAACTTAGTCCGTCATGGGAGCATCTGCGTGAGAGCCCAGGTTTGGAAAAATGAAACCCGCCCTTGCTGACACCCTGATAAAGATACGAGTGGGGGGTGATGGTCCAGGGAAGCCGATGGGGCCTCCTGCTAACATGGCCTGGGCACTCGCCATGCTGCGGTCTGTGTGCCCGCAGAGCACAGATGGCACGGAGGTGGCCTCCCCAGTAAGCACGCAGACCCTCGTGGGGGCGAGTGTTGCTCTGAACAGTAGGCCGGATTACAGGGCACTCCAAAGTTTCTAAGTCCATTTGCCCTTGAGAATTCTGAACTGACCTCCAGTAGAAGGAACACCAAGAGGGTTTTAAAAAATCGAGCAGAACCACAAGGACCTGTCCGTCGTGGTCTTCTTGATTTATGCTCTGGGCACTCACAGACCCCCATGCCCACGCTGGGCAGAGCGTCTGAAGCGGTCTTTCCTGCAGGGTCCTCATGGGGTCCAGCAGTGGGGGCCCAGCCAGGTGTCCGGTCCCTCCAAGAGCAGCTGCTCCCCCCAGGGGCCTGCAGAGGGATTGTCCTCTTTCACACTGTGGACCCTTCTGTTTGGGGTTTTCCTGTGACGGGTGAGGAGAGCAGTAGGTGAACAGAATTGAATCTGCGGCTGAGCAGGGCAGGTGGCCCACCCAGGCCCTGGACGTTCACCTTTAAGATGGGTCCTTTTCCTGAGCGGGTCAAGAAGGGCCTGGAAGTCATCGGTACAGTCATCAGCCCCATTCCCTGACCCAATCCTGCCCGACTGTAGCCTGACGTCTGGACCAGGTGGAGTGGGAGCGTCCTGGTGTAGGAAGGAGGCTGTTCTCAAGGAAAAGCTGCCTGATCAGCCTCACCCTGTGAATTCTGAGACAATCCCATCGCTGCATTTAGAGTCCTGAGGCCTGGATGTGGGGAGCTGGCTCTTGGGAGCCATGTTTCATGAATTTGTATTTCAACGTGTTTCCCTTCTAAAACCCAGTTGGTCATGTAGTTGATCGATTCTCAAAGGGGCCAAGCATCAGAGTCACTGGAAGAGCTTAAAAATGAGCATCTCTAGGCCTGTCCCAGGGGCTCTGAGGGACCTGATAATCTAACACAGAGCAATCTTGTCACCCTGGGCTACCCTGTGCCTTCTCAGTCGCTCAGCCGTGTCCGACTCTTTGCAACCCCATGGACTGTAGCCCCCGAGGCTCCTCCGTCCATGGGACTCTTGAGGTAAGAATACTGGAACAGCTGGCCATTTCCCATTCCAGGGATCTTCCTGACTCAGGGATCAAACCCACATCTCTTGCATTGGCAGGAGGATTCTTTATCACTGAGCCACCTGGGAAGGTGGCTACTCTGTGTCAGAGATCAGATCAGATCAGTCGCTCAGCCGTGTCCGACTCTTTGTGACATGAATCGCAGCACGCCAGGCCTCCCTGTCCATCACCAACTCCCAAGTTCACTCAAACTCATGTCCATCGAGTCAGTGATGCTATCCAGCCATCTCATCCTCTGTCGTCCCCTTCTCCTCCTGCCCCCAATCCCTCCCAGCATCAGAATCTTTTCCAATGAGTCAACTCTTCCCATGAGGTGGCCAAAGTACTGGAGTTTCAGCTGTAGCATCATTCCTTCCAAAGAAATCCCAGGGCTGATCTCCTTCAGAATGGACTGGTTGGATCTCCTTGCAGTCCAAGGGACTCTCAAGAGTCTTCTCCAACACCACAGTTCAAAAGCAGCAATTCTTCAGTGCTCAGCCTTCTTCACAGTCCAACTCTCACATCCATACATGACCACAGGAAAAACCATAGCCTTGACTAGACGAACCTTTGTTGGCAAAGTAATGTCTTTGCTTTTGAATATGCTATCTAGGTTGGTCATAACTTTCCTTCCAAGGAGTAAGCGTCTTTTAATTTCATGGCTGCAGTCACCATCTGTAGTGATTTTGGAGCCCAGAAAAATAAAGTCTGACACTGTTTCCACTGTTTCCCCATCTATTTCCCATGAAGTGATGGGACCGGATGTCATGATCTTCGTTTTCTGAATGTTGAGCTTTAAACCAACTTTTTCACTCTCCAATTTCACTTTCATCAAGAGGCTTTTTAGTTCCTCTTCACTTTCTGCCATAAGGGTGGTGTCATCTGCATATCTGAGGTTATTGATATTTCTCCCAGCAATCTTGATTCCAGCTTGTGTTTCTTCCAGTCCAGCATTTCTCATGATGTACTCTGCATAGAAGTTAAATAAACAGGGTGACAATATACAGCCTTGACGAACTCCTTTTCCTATTTGGAACCAGTCTGTTCCATGTCCAGTTCTAACTGTTGCTTCCTGACCTGCATACAAATTTCTCAAGAGGCAAATCAGGTGGTCTGGTATTCCCAACTCTTTCAGAATTTTCCAGTTTATTGTGATCCACACAGTCAAAGGCTTTAGCATAGTCAACAAAGCAGAAATAGATGTTTTTCTGGAACTCTCTTGCTTTTTCCATGATCCAGTGGATGTTGGCAATTTGATCTCTGGTTCCCCTGCCTTTTCTAAAACCAGCTTGAACATCAGGAAGTTCATGGTTCACATATTGCTGAAGCCTGGCTTGGAGAATTTTGAGCATTACTTTACTAGCGTGTGAGATGAGTGCAATTGTGCGGCAGTTTGAGCATTCTTTGGCATTGCCTTTCTTTGGGATTGGAATGAAAACTGACCTTTTCCAGTCCTGTGGCCACTGCTGAGTTGTCCAAATTTGCTGGCATATTGAGTGTAGCACTTTCACAGCATCATCTTTCAGGATTTGGAATAGCTCAACTGGAGTTCCATCACCTCCACTAGCTTTGTTCATAGTGATGTTTTCTAAGGCCCACTTGACTTCACATTCCAGGATGTCTGGTCTAGGTCAGTGATCATACCATCGTGATTATCTTGGTTGTGAAGATCTTTTTTGTACAGTTCTTCTGTGTATTCTTGCCATCTCTTCTTAATATCTTCTGCTTCTATTAGGTCCATACCATTTCTATCCTTTATCGAGCCCATCTTTGCATGAAATGTTCCTTTGGTATCTCTGATTTTCTTGACGAGATCCCTAGTCTTTCCCATTCTGTTGTTTTCCTCTATTTCTTTGCATTGATCACTGAAGAAGGCTTTCTTATCTCTTCTTGCTATTCTTTGGAACCCTGCATTCAGATGTTTATATATTTCCTTTTCTCCTTTGCTTTTCACCTCTCTTCTTTTCACAGCTATTTGTAAGGCCTCCCCAGACAGCCATTTTGCTTTTTTGCATTTCTTTTCCATGGGAATGGTCTTCCTATTTCTAAAAAATCAAGGAATTTTTTTTTTTTTTTGCCAGATGAATTTAAAAAGGAAGAAAGAAAAAGAGAAGCAGCGGAGACACCAGCAGCTTCCCTCTTTGAGGGATGTAATCGCCCAACTCAGGGGTCACCTGACCCACCTGAGTCCTTGTTGAAAAATGCAGGTTCCAGGGCCTCACCTTGGAACCACTGAACTGGCCTGACCTGGGGTGGGGGTTAGAATGTGTGTTTCTGACACACACCCAGGGATTCTGGAACCAGTGGCCCCTGGAGGGGACTCACATCAGGTCACGGTAGCTGTGAAGGTCTCATTTGCGGCAGCCCTAAGCATTTTCCCTAAGCCAAAGTTGAGATTTAGCTGCCAGGGCCCTGACAGGGACCAGAGAATGCCCTTTGAATGTGGGCAGGATGGAGCTAAGAGCCCCAGGTTTAGCCCGTCTCTCCTGCCTCCTGGGTCCTGCCAGCCTCCTGGTCCTCCACCCGGTGGCCCACGAGATGCTCACCACCCTGCAGGGGCTGGGAACCGACAGTGGAGACATGGCCTTCATTAATAATGCAGTTCAAAGGTCAGCTGCAAGACCACCAATTAAAACAGGATCCTGCTAACTTCTGACACAAAATCAATGCCATGAGCCTCAGCAGGAGCGGTCTGGGCAGGGGGCTCTGATGTGCCCCAAGGGCTGGGCCAGGTGGCCTGATCATCGCAGCTCTCTGTGCAGACTAGCTCCGGCTCCATGTGGGCCTAGAAGGTCCGGGAGGGGCTGTCCCTGTGAGTCCTCTCTGGCCTGGCCTGGCCTGAGGCCATCTCTGCACACGTGGAGGCACAGCCCCAGAAGCTTGGTCCCCTGGCCTGGGGCAGTGGGTCTGCACTGAACGTTGGCTCCATGTTTACAGCAAAAACCTATCAGCTTTTGTGCTGACAAGCTCAGAATCCCCGAAGGTCTGAGTTGTCATGTCCCATCTGAGTTGCCTTCATTTCATATCTTTCTTTACGTGCATCTATTTAGCAAATTTATTTGAGGCAAAGGTGATTTCCTTTTAGATGCCACACACTGAAACGAAAGTGAATGTTTAGTCGCTCAGTTGTGTCCAACTCTTTGCGACCTCATGGACTGTAGCCCACCAGGCTCCTCCATCCACGGGATTTTCCAGGCAAGAGTACTGGAGTGGGTTGCCATTTCCTTCTCCAGAGGATCTTCCCGACCCAGGGATCGAACCCAGGTCTCCCACACTGTAGGCAGATGCTTTACTGTCTGAGCCACCAGGGAAGTCACGCCGAGGTGGAGTGTAAACTGGGGTGACTTTCTGGAAAAAAGCATGCGTCAAGCAACCTGTGCAGACACACCCCTTGCCTGATCATTCCTCAACTAGGAATGGGTCAAGCTTGGGCTCGAGGTGCAGCCTTCAGGATACACATCTCTGCTGTGCTTGTGATACTAAAAGCAAGCAGGCAGCCTCAATGTTCTCTGTTATGAATTAGTCCAAATGGAATGTGATCAAGCCATGTAATGTCATGTTCTACAGCCAGTAAAATACAACATTCAAGAAGAAGAGTTAATCAAATGGGAGATTTTGTAATAAGTGACATTTAAAAAGGCATTAAAAGAGTAGATGAAGTAAATCTCATTTTGGTGATGATGAGAAAAAAAAAATATACTTGAATGTGTCTCCATGCAAATGTGTGGATGGTTCTCTGGAATGTGTGCACACACGTGTGTGTGTGTATGTGTGTGTCTAAGGGGAGGACAAATTCTCCTCTATCTTCTTTGAGTCTCTGCTGGTTGGACCTAAGAATTAAGTGGACATAAGATAGACTGACAGGAGAAAATGTTACTGAATTTGTGCCTATATATGAATCTTCACCAGAGAATGAAGGTGTGCAGAAGGGACCAGGCAGGAAGCTTTCACAGCTTTTAGTCGAAGAAATAGGAGGTTTGTGAAGAGTTGACGGGACAGAGGGGTCTGGGCTGGGGTTGTAAAGCGTGAGATGTAACTAGGAGCCAAGGCCTTCCCTGGCGACTCGGTGAAGAAGCCGCATGGAATTCAGGACCGCAGGTCGGAGCCCTGGGTCAGGAACATCCCCTGGAGAAGGAAATGGCAACCCTCTCCGGTACTCTTGCCTGGAGAATTCCATGGACAGGGAGCCTGGTGGGCTACAGTCATGGGGTCCCACGGTCAGGCACGCCTGAGCAGCTAAATGACAAGGGTTCATCTGACAGGTTTGTGTGTCCAGGCCTCTCAGCCCCTGGTGACACGGACGCCTCCCTTCCCGGGGGCGCGGGGGGGACCTTCCAGGAGCTTTGTCTCCTGATTCCAGCAGAGGACAGAGGGTCAGTGTCCTCCCTGCCCTGGGTCTCCGTGCTCTGAAGTGGCGTGTTGGGGGCGGCGAGCCCTGCTTCCCTTCAGTCTGGAAGTGCTGTCGTGTGCCAGAATGAATTGGGTCATTTCTCGGTGGCGGGGTCACTGACTTCAATTTTCTTCTGTGTTTTATCAATTTTCTTTTGTGTTTTAAATTTTTCTATAATAAAAGTGCAGATTTAAAAATTGTGATGCAAAAACAGCCCCAAGTAGTTGGGCCAGTCCCTTTTGCTCTGGCAAATGTGATGATGGGGGAGGGTAGTGGTGTTGGGGAGCCACGCTGGTGCTGATGAAGGGAGGGGCCAGAGACGGTGGCTGGAATGAGTGTCCTGTGACCATGACCACCCCCCGCCATACTCACAGTGGGAAGAGGGGAGACCCTCTCGCTGGACCAGCGTGGCTGCACCTGCTGCTGAGCCCCATTTTCGTGCTGATGTCCAGTGCCACCCCTTCTCCTGGGGGGCCTTGGGGATCCTCCCAAGCCCCCCACTGGGAGCTCTCCCTTTCACTGCCCCCTCTGAATCTGCATCTTCTCTCTGGCTCACGTTGTCTACTTTCCTCTTCCTCCTCTTGTCTTGTCCCCCCACCTCTGTTTTCTTTCTTTGTTAACAATTGTAAAATATGTATAACATAAAATTTAACCATTTGAAAATTTTGACCATTCTTAATTGTACCATTCAGTGGCATTAAGCACATTCACATTATTGTGAAGCCGTCACCACCATCATCTCCAGATCACTTTCTGTCAGACACTTTGCCCCCATTAAACACAGCTCTCCGTAACCTAGATAGCGTATTAAAAAGCAGAGACATCACTTTGCCAACAAAGGTGGATATAGTCAAAGCTATGGTTTTTCCAGTAGTT
Organism: Bos taurus; assembly: GCF_002263795.3. NCBI lineage: Eukaryota > Metazoa > Chordata > Mammalia > Artiodactyla > Bovidae > Bos > Bos taurus. The sequence goes on from NC_037353.1 coordinate 49,463,345, forward strand.
ATGTACAGATGTGAGAGTTGGACCATAAAGATGGCTGAGTGATGAAGAATTGATGCATTTGAACTATGGTGCTGGAGAAGACTCTTGAGAGTCCCCTGGACTGCAAGGAGATCAAACCAGTCAATCCTAAAGGAAATCAACCCTGAATATTCATTGGAAGGACTGAAACTGAAGCTGAAGCTCCAAAACTTTGGTCACCTGATATGAAGAGTGGACTTATTAGAAAAGACCTTGATGCTGGGAAAGATTGAAAGCAAGAGGAGAAGGGGGCGGCAGAGGATGAGATGGTTGGGTGGCATCACCAACTCAGTGGACATGAGTTTGATCAAACTCCAGGAGATGGTATAGGACAGGGAAGCCTGGTGTCCTGCAGTCCATGGGGCCACAAAGAGTCCGACACGACTGAGCGACTGAACAACAACAACCCATCCCCCTACTCCCCCCCACCATCCACCTTGTGTCTCTGTGAGTCTGCCTCTTCTATGCACCTCAAACAAGTGGAATCTCAGTATTTGTCCTTTTGTGACTGGGTTATTTCACTGAGTATAATGTCCTCAAGGTTCTTCCCTGTTGTAGCAGGTGCTAGAATATCATTGATTTTTAAGACTCAATAATATCTTAGGTTGACTGCTTGACACATGATCCGTGAGCCACTTTGGGGAGCTCACATTGATTTGCATCCTTAAGGATGTGCTTGCAGAGGACAGGTGTCTCAGGCCAAGTCTGAAGGGATGCAGAGAATAAACTGCATCCTGTTGATGAAGGGAGCCCAACCTGGAGGGGTGGGTGTCTATTGGAAACACTCTCAGCTTCTGGCCCCGCTGGCCTGGGCCCTGGAGGATCGTCAGTGGCCCTTGAGCATCCAGTGAGCTGGCCGTGAGCGGCCTCCACGTGTGGTTAGTGAAGAGCTGACCACGTGCTGGACACAGTGACTTCTGCGATGGTTGGGATTGGTGAGCATCACGGGCTCAAGGGGCTGGTTTAGGGTCTTTGAGAACTGGTCTGGTGGGCCGGGGCCATGGGCGGAGTGGATGGATGGGCCAATGAGGGCTTTGAATTTGGATACCTTCCTGTAGCAGGCCTGCCAGCGGCTCTGTCATCCATCACCTCGGCAGAGAACTTTCCGAAGCAAATATCCATCTTCAAGAAGAGCAACTCTGGGCTCCCTGACAGCATGTAACCAGGGAGACATTTGTTCAGGGCTTAGAAAGTATTCATGCCATAAACTTCCTGCAAAATCAGGGGCTGTTACAGACTTATCGCAAGGTGTATCTTTTTAATAATGTGATGATGTTCAGTGATTCTCTGACTTGGCTGCCGGCCCTCGTCCTTGGTGCCTGCCTGCTTAGGGGGTGGGGTGTCCTGACAGCCAGAGCTCAGCACAGGGCTTCCCGCCCGCAGCTCAGGGTGGCCAACGCGCACGTCAACAAGAGGTGCATTTTGGCAAAACCCGGACCTTTGGCCAGTGAAAACAGGGGAAGCAACACACATTTCCACCAAAGAGAAGGAGGAGGGGATGTCTGCTTAGGTTTCATTTCATGAGTCGTCGGAGATGCTGAAACAGGGAAGAAGGTAATGGGCCGGGTCAGGGACGTGTCGTCCAGGCTTCCACTTCACCTGTGGGCACTGGGGGTCTGCGGGAAGGCCGGCACCTCTCACGTGATCAGAGGCGAGTCCGTAGCAGCATGGCTGTCCTGGCTGTCTTCCAAGTCACAGGTACCGTCGATGTGCACTGTTCAGTAGCCTTGACTTCAGAGTGCTTGAGGTGCATGAGCGTCTCATGTGTGTTTGTGTGTACATGTATATTTATATGTGTGTGTGTTTGCATGTGTGTTAAGTTGAACAAACACTCAACAATTGAAAAGTGAAAGTGTTAGTCACTCAGTCATTTTTCAACGCTATGGACTGTAGCCCGCCAGGCTCCTCTGTCCGTGGAATTCTCCAGGCGAGAATACTGGAGTGGGTAGCCATTTCCTCCTCCAGGGGATCTTGCCGACCCAGGGATTGAACCCGGATCTCCAGCATTGCATTCTTTACTGTCTGAGCCACCAGGAAAGCCTGTTGACCTGCAGAAGCCGCAGTTCCCTATGGTTCAATCTAATGTCTCTTTGCGAATGGGTGTATTTTATATCACATTTCAGAAACATTTGTTTTTCTGACTATGATAAAAGCTGTTGTGAGAGTCTGGAAAGCAAAGAAAGGTTAAAGGAGCAAATGAAGGTTGCCAGCCCCCAGCAGCTTGTGTTGTCGCCTCTCACCTTCTCTCGTGTGTTTGTCCTCTTACTCGTGTGAGATCGTGGGGGGATCCTCCGCTGGCTACGGCTTTTAATTCCCGGGCGGCCCGTGGTTCTCCGTGCTCCCCCAGCGGTAGTTCTCCACCTTCTTTCGCGTCCCCACCCCTCTCTCCTCCTCTCTCTGCCCTCTTGGGGCCTCTGGAGGCGGCCTCTCCTGGGTCTTCTTCCCCTATTGGCTGGTTTTCACTCGGGCTCAGCCAATGAGAGGCCAGCAGGAGAGCGGAGGGCGGGGGCAGAGAGAGGTCCAGTGTTTCTTGCGGTTCCTTCTTTGCTTTGGTGCCGGTTCCCTGGCAGCGTCTCCCCGGAGCAGCCTGCCCTCCTCACGCCTGGATGCCACCTGGCCCCTCCTCTCGGGTGATGCGCGTGCTGAGTGGTGGCCGTGGCCCGCCTCTGGGTGCCTCGCCATTCTCTATTTGACCCTGTAACTAGTACTAACATCAGAGACTCTTCATTTGGACCTTGTGGGGTGAATTCTCTCTCCTGGTTGACACGGCCCTGTTTCAGATGCTAACCCATCCGGACGTCACCACCACCCAGGGTCACAGCGTCGTGGAACTTCTCCTGCTTGTACTCTGTCCCTGCGTCGTTCACACCTGCCGAGGCCCTTGGTTCAAGGAGAGGTCGTGTCAGCATGATTTGAGCTGCAGGTGCGCTGTTCTGGCTGAAACCCCAAACCGCAGCAGAGACCCGGAAGAGTTTGCGTGGACTGTTGACCTCTGAGAGGCGGTGATGCTTGGCAGCTGACAGCCACATGTCCTGTGGAAGGACTGTGAGCACATCAGGGGCTGGAATGCCCCACACCCCCAGGGAACGATCCCAGCAGTTTTCCGTGAACCTAGAGCGAACTGCCTACAATCCCGTATTCATGGTCTGGTTTCATAGATGTGGTAACGGATGCTCCTAGAGTTGAAGTGACAGTACTCAAAATGTGATTTGCAGCCAGGCAATTTACATTTTATGTCTTTTAAGAAAGTACTCCGGAGTGCCGACTGTACGGTCGGTCGTCCTCGGGTCGGTCGTCCTCGGATCGTTCCCATTCCCCGGGTCGCATGTCCCATGTGACGCAGAGTCCCCGAGGGCCTCCCCGTGTACCTGCCCGAGTGCCTGGTCTGCGCCTCTGCGTCCCCCAGATTCGCAGCCCCCAGTGGTGGTGTCAGGAGGTGGGGCCTTTGGGGGTGATGGGATCAGTGTTCTCGTAAACGCGGCCCTGGGCAGCGGACTTGGGGAGGAGGCTGCTGCCTGCAGCCAGAAGGGGGTCCTCACCCAGACCGGAGTGCAAGGGCTGCGGGTCTCAGACTGCAGCCTCTGGATTGCTCAGAGAGAACTGTCCTTCGTGAGCCGCCCGTCTGCGCTGTTCGCTGATGGTGGCTCCCAGGGGCTGACACCCATCTTCCCTGGGAACCAGGCCTTGGCCAAGCCATCTGCAAAGGTCCAGAGGACTGGGTTAGTCCAGTAGGTGTCGGACCTCCCAGTCTTTACTAGTGGGTTTACTTATTTGAATATATATATTTCACAAAGAGTTCCATCTGGTCGCTGACTTGGATTCTGGCAGAACCAGAGCCCGTGTGAACACTGCCTAGTGACCAACACAAAACACCTGGAGGAGGAGGCGGCAGCTGGAGGCAGAGGGGCTGAGGGATACCCTGTGAATTACCTCGTTTGGTGCTCATGAGCCAGAGAAGAAGGAACGGCTCTCGGAAAAACCCGCCTTGGAAGGAGTCCAAGGATGCCCACGCTATGTGCTTTTTTTTTTTTTTTTTTAAAGAAAATGTTCATTTTGGAATAGTTTTCTGTTTACAGAAAAGTTACAGAGATGGCACCGAGCATTCCTGCGTGCTCCTTGCCCTGTTTCCTGTGGAGCCAACACCTTATGCTATGTGGTGTTTTTTTAATCACAACTCAGAAGCGAGCGCTGGCACGCTACGAGTGACTGAACTCCAGGCTTCGCTTGGCATTCACCTGTTTCCCCGTGGGTTCTTCTTCTCTTCTGGAATCCGGTTCAGGACGTAAGGGTAACACTGCCTGTGGTTGTCGAGTTTCCCTGGGCCTCTCTGGTCTGGCGCGCTTTCTCTTTCTTTACCTCGCTTTTAGTGAGCTCCCAGTTCTGAGGACCTCGCTCATGTGTTTTGTGCTTTCCCATAAGCCACTATGGTTTTTGGGATAAACACCACTCACACTAAGCACCCGTCCATCGCATTGGAGGGTGCGTGCTTTCAACACGGCCTCCCACTGCTGATTTGAGCCTCGATGCGTGTTTACAGGTGTGTTTGCCAGGCCCTCCTTGGCTGCCCCCCGCCCTGGTCAGGTCACGTTCCCTCCCATTCAGACTCTATTCTGTGGGAGCATGTGGGCTCAGAAGCACTCTCTCCTTTCTGGAGAGGGAAGTAACCACATAAATTACCTGAACTTATGTAAGGAAGACGTCTGTCTTCTCCCCGTTTATTTATTCAAACGTTTCTTTATATCGGTTGGGACGTCTGCATATTTAGTTTACACTTTGGTTATAGTTCCATTTTGCACTATTTATTTCATTCCTCAGGTTGGTGCAGCTTCGGCCACCACCTGTTCCAGATGCCGGGTGAAGGGGTCATGCACACGGCACCTTCCGGTCTGGCTTCTCTCACCAGGGTTGGTGCAGTGGGCATGCAGGTCAATAGCTTGTCCCTTTCTGCCCCTGAGCGGAGTCCATTTGCAGACGTGCCTGAGTTTCTTCATCCCGCCGTTTATGTGCCAGTTTTTGGAGATTATGAGTCAAGCTGCTGTAAACACCCTGCAAGGTGTCTTTGCGAAGGTCGGTCCTGGGTTCTCTGGGATAAATGCCCACCAGCCCAGTGCTGGGCTGTGCCTTTCGGGGTTTGAGGCGGCTTCCATGGCGGCTGGAGAAGTTGCGAGGCACAGAAGAGGAAGGTGGCTGTGTGTGAGTGTGTGAGTGTGAGTGTGTGTGTGTGAGTGTGAGTGAGTGTGTGTGTGAGTGTGTCTGTGTGAGTGTGTGGGTGTGTGAGTGTGTGAGTGTGTGTTTGTGAGAAAGTATGAGTGAGTCTCTCTGTGTGTGAGTGTGTGTGTGTGTGTGAGTGTGTCTGTGTGAATGTGTATGTGTGAGTGTGTGTGTGTGTGTGTGAGTGTGTGTGTGTGGACACTGTCCCGCTCAGCCCCCAAGACTGAGGCGAGTGGAGGGCTGTGACAGGTGTGGGGTCACCCTAGGGCGCCCCTGGAGGAGGAGTGGGCAGGCCTGATGTCCTCCTTGGTGGGCATGACCACCCACAGTTCCTGCCGGGGAAACTGAGGCACAGAGTCTGGTCACTCACCAGGTCTTGCTCCTGGTGAGGGTGTGGCTGCGGCTGAGCCAGATGGCTTGGCGTGGGGTTCACGCCCTCTCCAGCTCATTCTGCCACCTCTGGAGGCCTTGGTGCCGGGCCTGGGGCTCTGGAGTTGTCCCAAAGGGAGGGGGGTGACGTTTTCATTCCGGGACGAGCATGACGGTCTTTGCAAAGGGTCTGGTGGGTGGCTGGACCGATGGGAGGGGGTGCAGGCTGAGGGGCCCGTGCAGGGCAGCCACGGTCGTCCACGTTGGCATCAGGGCTGGGCTGGGGGGTGGTGGGTGGGTGGTGAACGTGTGTTGGGGGTGAGGAGGGGTCACTATGAATTCCTCCAGGCCAAGACATGTGTCCGTTTCCTAAGATTGCAGGTATGAGGAATTGAGGGCTTCCCTGGCAGCTCAGTGGTGAAGAATCCACCGGCAATGCAGGTGATGCAGGTCCAATCCTTGGGTCGGGAAGATCCCCTGGAGAAGGGAGGGCAACCCACTCCAATGTTCTTGCCTGGGAAATTCCACGCACAGAGGACCCTGGCAGGCTACCGTCCATAGGGTCGCAAAGAGTCAGACACGACTGAAGCGACTTAGCACGCATGCGTGAAGAGTTGAATTGATTTATGCAGCCTGGCTGCATAACAAACCAGAGGCTGGGGGGTTTAATGCCACGGTAATGGATTTTCCCATGATTCTGGAGGCTGGAAGTTGGAGGTCAAGGTGTGGGCAGGCCGGGTCCTCCTGAGGCCTTGCTCCTTGGCTGACAGTGTCCTCCCGTGATCCTCCCCGTGTGTCTGCATCCTCATCTCCTCTTATAAGGACTCCAGTCATAGCGGATTAGGGCCACCCTAGCGACCCTGGTTTACCATGACCTCTTTAAAGACAGTGTATCCAAATGCAGTCACACCATGAGGTTTCGGGGATGGGTGTTAGTCAGCAAGTCATATCTGACTCTCTGACCCTGTGGACTATAGCCCATCAGGCTCCTCTGTCCATGGAATTCTCCAGGCAAGGATCCTGCAGTGGGGAGCCTTTCCAGTCTCCAGGGGATCTTCCCAACCCAGGGATTGAACCTGGGTCTCCCGCATTGCAGATGGATTCTTTACCGTCTGAGTCACCAGGATAAGGGCTTCAGCGTGAATTTGGGGACGCTGTTTATCCCCTGACACTTAGGAATGGGGTTCGAGGAGCCTGTGGGACACGTGGTGGAGATGACGGAGTGGAGTCATGGTGGCTGTTCAGGCCTCAAGTTGAGGACAGAGGTGGGGCTGGCGACTTGGGAGTGGGCAGGTCACAATGGGATGGAATGGAACCTTCCAGCAGATCCTGGACCACAGCCCTTCCGTCCTCACGGTACGAGGTGACCCTCCCGTCGAGAGGTGGGCTGGGTTCTCTCTCCTCCACCTTGGGTGGAGCCATGGTCCGATGGAAGTGGCACCCGTGACTTGTGTGGCCGTGTCATCACAGTGGCGCCCTAGCTCCTGGCTCCCCGGGGGAGGTGCTCCGGACACCCCGTCATCCTGCGGTGGAGGCAGGGAGGGTGTGCGGGGAGCCACGCCCTCCAGATGCGTTGCTGAGAGCCGTCCAGCTCTGCCCTCGAGAGAGGACGATAAATCGGGCTGTTGTCTGGAGCCCCTAGAGTTGGGGCTGATTTGTTATGCAGCGGTGGTGGCTGGAAGCACTGTTTTCTCTCCAGCTTCAAGGAATGAAGTAAGATTTATTGTCTGGTGCTTTTAAGCTTAGTTAGGCCGAGACACAGAAGAAATGAAATATGATCACTTGTGCGTGGTGCGTGCTTTTCACACTCCTGTCACTTCAGGGACAAAGTGCAGCCAACACAGCCCGGGTTTAGAAATGGCAGAGTTTTAAAACGCTATGCTCATTAATCAAACCTAATGGTCTCTGTGCTTTTATGTGAGTCTCAGAATTCAGTTTTGCTAATTGTCTTCTTTTTAATTTGTGATTCTTCTATGGAAGTTAGTCAAATAATCTCACCATCTATGGTTGGAATGAGACCCTTTGGTATATAGATTTCTTAAGTATAATTTTTAAAAAAAGCACATGGAGGGAAGTTTGATTAAATAGACTTTTATAGCCTTGGTTTTCTAAACAACAAAAGTTAATTACAGCGGGGTGTTCGCACTTGCACAGAACTCTTCATCCGCAGAATTCTGAGCAGTTTACTGAAACTTGAAATGTTAGTCTGGCATTTACTCAGTATGCAAATAAAGTATGTAAAATATTCCATCAAGCACTTTAAATAGTCAGCCAAACATATCTTTTTTATTATTAGATCAGGAAACTCAAATACAGTTACTCTTTATTGGTTTAATTAACATATTGAATATACAATTTGGTATAAACCTATTCTTTTCTCATCAGAGCTTGGAACACCGGCAACTGTTTTGTGGGATTTGAAATTCTATTCTTTAAGGTAAATAGCTGTGTTTTCTATTAATGACCTCGTTATTTATTTAGATCAGACAGGAAGGCAGCCATGGGATGAAAACATTCATTTAAAGGCCGGTGGTGATTTTCTGTTTGTTTGATGCTGAACTAATATTGGCCCTCTAAGAAGTTAATTTCATTCTTTCTGTTTTGATAGAAACCTCCAAAGCAAATTACTGTGGGCTGCTTCTGTTCTTGAAGGGCGTGATCATACTCTCAAGGTCTTAGCTGTGGAAATCCCACACCTGGGCTGCCTGCGCTGGGGAAGGGGGAGGTTCCGGGGGGCACTCTGTCAAGGGCATTTTGGGTCCTCCAGGGGAATCAGCTCTGGGCAAGGAAGGGGAAGAGATATGGGGGCAGAGGGCGGGTCCGGGCATAAAGGAGGCCCCCTCCCCGGCCACGGCCTGTCTGTCTCAGACACCAGCACACGACCTACTCCCACGGGAGGTTTATTCTTGGGATCTGGCCAACACTGTCCCCCCAGCTTTTAAAAATGCAGGCTATCCTCGGGAGACTTTGTGCTGGTGTCGTTAACACTCCCTGGGCCTGGAGTGGAGAGAAGAGGGTGGCCTAGAAGTCGGCGGTCCTGGAAGGGGTGTGTGGACGAGGGGGCAGCGGTACGCATGCTGGGGCAGATCATGCCAGGCTCGCCCAGGGCCAGATGCCCGTGGCCGCACCTGCCTCGCCTGTCCCCTGGTGGGGTGGGCACACCTGGCTAGGGAGGGTCCGTGATGCTCTGTCCTGACCCAGCCCCAGATCCTCCCCACAGTCTCCCTGAAATCCCACAGCAGATGCCTTTGGGTCCCCGTTGGGGCCAGGTGGGTGGGCGGGACACTCCCCAGCCCTGCCCATCCCCGTGTGCTCCACCTGCTGAGCGCCCCCAACTCTGGACCCAAGACGTGCTGGTCCAGGCCACCTGCTCACTTGCTCAGACATGTCTCCCTTCCAGCTGCGCGCCAAGCTGATGTTCCTGTGAAAACCACTTAAAGGAGACTTTGCCTGGAAGCATAAACCAGGTGGGGGCGCCCCAGGTGGCGCCAGCGGTGAAGAACTCGTCTGCTGATGCAGGAGATGCAAGGGATGCAGGCTTGATCCTGGGTCGGAAGATCCCCTGGAGGAGGGCATGGCAACCCACTCCAGTATTCTTGCCTGGACAGTCCCATGGACAGAGGAGCCTGGAGGATCAAGGTCTTGGCTGTGGAGTCCCACACTACAGTCCCTAGGGTTGCAGAATCTGACATGACCAGAGTGACTTGGCACGCACACAGAAGCCAGTCAGGCAGTTAACGCTGCTTTCATTCAGGAGGGGTGCCAAAGGGTGCCGGGCCTTGCCTCTCCCTCCCTCCCTCCACTGCTGCTGCTGCTGCTAAGTCACTGCAGTCGTGTCCAACTCTGTGCGACCCCATAGATGGCAGCCCACCAGGCTCCCCCGTCCCTGGGATTCTGCAGGCAAGAACACTGGAGTGGGTTGCCATTTCCTTCTCCAATGCAGGAAAGTGAACAGTGAAAGTAAAGTCGCTCAGTCGTGTCCGACCCTTAGCATGGACTGCAGCCCACCAGGCTCCTCCGTCCATGGGATTTTCCAGGCAAGAGTACTGGAGTGGGTTGCCATTGCCTTCTCCGCCCTCCCTCCACAGCGGACCCTAAAGAAGTTTCCAGATACTGAAAACGCCTGGGGACGAGTTATAATTTTCTGTGTGCTCTGTAGCACGTGACTGTTTCCCAGGACTCTTGCAGACATGACTTGTATTTTGTTGTTCCTCGAAATAGAACTCAATCTGATTTGGCTCCTGATCACCTGGTTGACGGGTAGGAGGTGGCGTGGGGTCTGGGATTTCTGGAGGCTCCTCCCTGTCCCCTCGGATCTTACCAGAGCCTGGGACAGGGGAGCCCCCCTCCTTCTCATTCCCTTCTGGGATCCGGGGCTGCTTACTGTTCAGGCGCTCAGTCCAGGCGAGGCGCTGGGGAGGCAGCCCCTGCCCCCTCCTCCATGACCCCGGGCTGAGGATGGGCTGTGTCGTTGGTCCTGCACCTGCAGCCCTGCCCACAGGTCACCACGGCCCCATCCTCCCACCTCCTCTCCGGGGGCTGGGGGCACAGCCTCTCAGAGTCAGGAACCGCAAACCTCAGCCGTGCCATCCCGGGACACTCCGGCTCTGTCCTCCCCGGCGGGCTGGGAGACCCTCGGGGGGGAGGGGAGGGGAGGCTGTCCGTCCCTGGACTAAGCAGCACGACAGATTTTTGTGTTAATATACTCGTTTCTGGTGGCTGCAGTAACAGACTTGGAGGAGTGACCCCACAGAGATTATTGTCCTAGAGTTCCGGGTGGGTCAGAGTCCCACGTGGGTTGGCAGAGCCGACTCCTGCTGGTGACCACCAGCTCACTCCTTCTGCTGGTGACCACCGGCTCACTCCTTCTGCTGGTGACCACCGGCTCACTCCTTCTGCGGGAGACGGCCGGCTCACTGCCTCTCCCGGCTCTGGAGGGGCCCGTGGGCCTCGGCCGACGCCCCAGAACTCTCCAGCCTCTGCCTCTGTCTCCCCACGTCTCATTATCTGGCCCGCCTCCCCCTCTTGGGAGGATGACGGCGTGCACCCCGCCACCGCCCCCATTCCCCCCAGGGAATCTGAGAGCATCTCCCGGTCTCAACGCCGTTGTCTTCATCACATTCGCAAAGTCCCTTACGCCGTGTGAGGTCTGTCTGGGGGCCCGGCCGGCGGCTTCCCCTGGGGTCTTTGTTCTGCTGACCACATCACTCCTGTGCACCTCAGCCTGTGATGCGCCCGCCTTCCGCCTGGTCCCGGGGGCTCCGTCCCTGGCTCTCTCTGCACTCTGTCTGGACCTGTGGCCTCCCTGGGCCCCGGGTGAGTCCCGACTCCAGGGCGTTGCCGGCTGCCCTTTCTGTTGGATCCTTGCCCATCCCTTTCCCGGGTGGGTCTCATTTGGCCCAGCCTGGACCTGGCCCCTGGCAGGCCCCTGTGCCTTCTGGCAGCACAACCAGGCCCCCTCTGGCACTGCTGAGCCCCGGCCTGGGCCCACCCCTCACTGGCAGCCTCTCCTAACTGGATCTTAGGGATTTGGTTTAGGCGGGATTGTGGCTGGAGAAGCGGAAACTATCCCGAGAAGGATCTTGACATGGAGGCCACCAGCCTTTTCACCTGCGTTTTGATGACAGGACGCTGCAGGTTCAGGGAGGCTGTTCAGCCGCTGGGGTCCATCTGGGACTTCGGGGCTGGGGGAGCCAGGTGTCCCTGCCCTGGCCAGGCTCTGGCCCCGTCCGCTTCCAGGTGCCCGGAGGCGGCCAAGGCCCCGCTGCGTGAGCTCAGGCAGGTGGCAGGGCGTGACTCAGTGTGACAAGGCGACTTTAAGGACCACGTTTTCTATCTGCTGGAACTCGCTTCTCTGATGTTCTCATGTCAGATTTGTGTCAATGAAGCCCTTGCATTATTTATCAATCAACTTTTGATTCTTAATCATGAAGGAAGAGGTAATCGGAATTTTTTTTTCCCCTGGGGTCATTCATTCTGGTTTTCAAATTAAATACATTTTTCAGCTTAATCCAGAAACCAGGAGCTTGCGTGAGCTGACCCTCGTGTCTGTGTCTGGTTCTCAGAAACACAGGGTCTGGGCTGATTTGAGGGCTGGGGTCAGGGCAGCTCCCCTCCACTCACTGCAGAGAGAGCCAAGGCCTTCCTGATTTTTTTATGTCCCGTATTCTGGTGCGTCCCGCTGACCATCTGTTTTTATAAGTTAACACTGTTTGGTCCAGTTATTTAGTGATTGAGGGAAAAAAATAAGCACCGGCCCCAGGAAGATGTGAACTCAAAACCCCTGGTTTACAAGCGTTAGTCGCTCAGTCGTCTCTGACTCCTTGCGAACCTGTGGACAGTAGTCCACCAGGCTCCTCCGTCCATGGGATTCTACAGGTAAGAATACTGGCGTGGGTTGCTATTCGCTTCTCCAGGGATCTTCCAGTTCAGGGATTGAACTCGGGTCTCCTGCCCTGCAGACAGATTCTTTACCGTCTGAGCCAAGTGGCTTACAAGACCACTGCTCTAACCCTTGAGCTGTGGCTCAGTAGGGATACTTAGGCTTTTTTCGAGGCTGTGCTCTGCGTTCAGAACGTCAGTGTCGTCTCCTCTTGTTTGGTGACTGTGCAGCTTGTTTTTCTAGTGGCTCGAAACTGTTTTTTCCTTGTCCTTTGCAATACATTTCTTGTGTTGGAGCAGGCACCTCTCCCCAGCTGGTGTGTCTCTGTAATACAAACAGAAGAGCTTTTAAAATTAACAGGACATCAGAGACTTAGGTTTGTTGTAAAATTTCTCCAGGAACACAGTCTGCATACAAACGCCCAGGCTCCAGATTTGGCAAGCATCCTTTGAACACGGCCGCTGTGCCAGCCTGGCCGCGGGCGCTTAGTACCCCCAACTCTTTTCACCCCGGGGCGAGTTCAGGGTGGTGGGCACAGGTATTCTGTTTCCCAGGGGGTTGGGGCAAGGGCCCTGCAGCAGAGGCAGAGGCGGGCTTGGAGCCGAGCTGGAGCTGACAGCACAGCTGAGCACCCTGTGAGCTTCACCCGGGAGGGCAGGGTGACTTCTCTGGGGTTGAACTGCTTTCATAGTTAATTTTTCTTTCCTTTTACTGAGATACAGTTGACATATAACATCATATTAATTTGGGGTGTACAGCATAATGATTCAATATTTTTATGTATTTTGTTTTATCTCTTGGGCTTCCCTGGTGGCTCAGATGGTAAAGCATCTACCTGCAATGCAGGACACCGGGATTCAATCCCTGGGCCAGGAAGATCCCCCGAAGGAGGAAAATGGCAACTCACTCCAATATTCTTGCCTGGAGAATCTCACGGACAGGAGCCTGGGGGGCTACAGTCCATGGGATCACACAGAGTCAGACATGACTGAGTGACTAACATGTCCACTTTCATCTTATCTCTGCTGCTGCTGCTAAGTCACTTCAGTCGTGTCTGACTCTGTGGGACCCCGTCCCTGGGATTCTCCGGGCAAGAATACTGGAGTGGGTTGCCATTTCCTTCTCCAATGCATGAAAGTGAAAAGTGAAAGTGAAGTCACTCAGTCGTGTCTGACTCTTAGCGGCCCCATGGACTGCAGCCCACCAGGCTCCTCTGTCCATGGGATTCTCCAGGCAAGAGTACTGGAGTGGGGTGCCGTTGCCTTCTCTGAATCTTATCTCTACTATTTGCTTATTAGTTTTCCTCTTTCTTTTATTTTTCATGATTGCTCTATGATTTACCTATAGTGTAAGAAAAAAATTCCTTTCTTATGGCATATTTCTGCTGGAGATGAAACCTGTCAGCTTTTGTTTGTTTCAACGTCTGTATTTTACCTTTCTTTTCAAATATATTTTTGCTGCTGAGTGTAGAATTCCAAGCTGACGTTTTTCTTTTAGCAATTCACTGAAAGAAAAATCCACTCTGCTCTGGATTTTATAGTTTTTGATAAGAGCTTGACCATCATTCTTACCTTTATTCCTTTGCCCATGGGTCCCCCCACCCCCACCCTCCCCCGGCTCCTTTTAGGAATTTTCTCTTTGGAACTAATTGATAGCAATGCGATTACCACGTGCCTGTGTTATTTGAAGTAATTAATTGCTTGGTTTATTTATTCATTTGTTTACTCTGTTTGATGCGTGTCCAGCTTCTTGAAACTGTGGGTCTATACATGTCACCTAATTTGGATCACTTCCAATAGTGATTCCTTCAAATATATTTTCTGTCTCCCTCTCTCCCCCCTCCTCATTGGACCCCGTCACACGTACATTAAGCCACCTTTCTGTTGTTGCAGGAGCCGCTGAGCCTCTGCTCACGTTTGTTCTCTAGGCTCATTGTGTAGTTTTACTGCTTTGTAGCGTATTCAAAAGCAGAGACGTTACTTTGCCAACAAAGGTCCGTCTAGTCAAGGCTATGTTTTTTCCTGTGGTCATGTATGGATGTGAGAGTTGGACTGTGAAGAAAGCTGAACGCCGAAGAATTGATGCTTTTGAACTGTGGTGTTGGAGAAGACTCTTGAGAGTCCCTTGGACTGCAAGGAGATCCAACCAGTCCATTCTGAAGGAGACCAGCCCTGGGATTTCTTTGGAAGGAATGATGCTAAAGCTGAAACTCCAGTACTTTGGCCACCTCATGCGAAGAGTTGACTCATTGGAAAAGACTCTGATGCTGGGAGGGATTGGGGGCAGGAGGAGAAGGGGACGACAGAGGATGAGATGGCTGGATGGCATCACTGACTCGATGGACGTGAGTCTGAGTGAACTCCGGGAGTTGGTGATGGACAGGGAAGCCTGGTGTGCTGCGATTCATGTGGTTGCAAAGAGTCGGACACGACTGAGCGACTGAACTGAACTGAACTGAACTGAGTCAAGTTCACAGATCTCTTCTTTGGTGTCTTCTCTACTGTTTGCTTCGTCCAGAGTACTTTTAAAATAGCAGATGTTGTGTTTTTTCACGTCCAGCAGTTTTACTCAGATCTTTAAAAGTGTCTTCCATGCCTCTTCTCATTGTGTTCCTGGTTTCCTTCACTCCCTTGAGCATGTGGAGCATGTTGATAACCGCCGTGTTAATGTCCTTCCTGCTGATCCCGTCTTCCCGGTATTTGTTTCTGCGGATGGATTTCTCTCCTGGTTACGGGTCACAGTGTTCTGCTTTTGTGTATGTGTTGATTTTTGCTTGGGTTCTGGACGTTTTCTGCTGAATGCAGTTTCATTTCATTCCTTTAGAGAGTGTTGGACTTTTTCTGGCTGGTATTTAAATTACTTGTGGACTGAATCATAAAGAAGGCTGAGTGCCAAAGAATTGTTACTTTCAAACTGTGGTGCTGGAGAAGACTCTTGCGAGTGCCTTGGACAGCAAGGAGATCAAACCAGTCCAATCCTAAAGGAAATCAACCCTGAATATTCATTGGAAGGACTGATGCTGAAGTTCCAATCCTTTGGCCACCTGATGTGAAGAGCCGACTGATTGGAAAAGACCCTGATGCTGGGAAAGATTGAGGGCAGGAGGAGAAGGGGACGACAGAGGATGAGATGGTTGGATGGTGTCGCCGACTCAATGGACATGAGTTTGAGCAAGCTCTGGGAGATGGTGATGGACAGGGAGGCCTGGCGTATATACTGCAGTCCATGGGGTCACAAGGAGTCAGACACGACAGTGACTGAAAAACAATGGATTAGTGTGACCTTTCTGAGGTTCACTTTTAAGAGTAGGTCTATGCGTCTTTTATTTCAGAGCTATTTTAGCTCTATTTTAAACAATGGCCCTCCTGGCGTCTGTGCTGAATGTCCAGTCTTTAGTTAGGTTTCTCTCATCTGATTGGAGACAGTTGGACAATTTTCAACCCTGGCTATGTGATGGGAATTGTTTGTTGGACAGCGCCTTGAAATCCTTCCTAGAGTGTTGGTCTTGTCCAGCCTGGTGGGCTCCATTTGGCTCGATGTGGAGCTTGGCATTTAGCTAAAGACTCAAGGGAGCTTGCTCTTGGCATAGCTCCCTCCTCTCTGGAATTCTTGTCCTAAATTCTAGTTGCGTTGTCCTCCGAGAACTCTAAGCTCAACTCAGAGAGACCACTGAGCCCTGTTTGGGCTCCCCACGAACATTCTGTGAGCTGGGGTGAGTGTAAGGTTCACCCCATTTGTTTCTCTTCCCTTGGGATCACAGTCTTGTGTTGTCTTTTGTCCATTTTTTTTTTTCTTTCTCGAAACAGTCATTTAATGTATTTTGTCTGATTTTCTGGTTGTTTCCGGTGGGAGGACAATTCTGGTAGGAGTTAACCCTTCATGGCCAGTAACAGAAGTTCTTGTTACTTTTGAAAGACTGTTCAGAGTCCTTTATTATCGAAATGCTCTCGTCTTCTGGGGATGGGGTGGCAGCTGCCAGCGCTGGAAGTGACCCGAGGGCCACAGTCCCAGCAGGGCCGGGGGCTTGGCGGTTTGCTGTAATGCGTCTGGACAGTGTGGGGCTTCCTCCTTGAGTCCTGCAGGCTGTTCTGTGATCCTCAGCGAATGTCCAGGAACCTCCATCGTGCTTCAGAGGAAGAAAATTCAGAGTGGTCTTGGGTGTAGGAAAGCTCCGGATACACTATTTCCTCTTTCCTTCTTTACATTTTAGGAGAAGAGAAATGGTGTATTTTCTCCTGAAAATGTGTTTGGTGGCCCTGGTGGCAGCAGCAGTGTATTTTGAAGGCTTGTTAACTGCAGAGAAGTGAGAACTAAATTTAAGTACAAAAGCAAGCGATTCTAAAATGCAGCTAGTTTTCTTTTATTGCTCTTATGAAACCCTCAAAGTCAAGTCTGGGTACTGGGTAAGACTATGAACCCAGAATTCCTGGAGTCTGAGTTTATATCTTAGCTACCCGCTTTACTGGCTGTTTGATCTTGGACTGATCATCTTTCCTGGCTTCAGCTAGAACATCAGTACGATCGGACCCTAATAACAAACACGTCCAGGAGGCTGTCACGAAGCTTGAATGCGCTGGTGCGTGCAGAGTACTGGGCGTGTACGGTGAATGTGTGCTGGCCACTGCAGACACTGCTGTAGGTGGCCACGGATGTTCTATCTGTCAGGTAGAGTTTCAGGATTACTTAGTCACTGGGCTGACTGTCATAAGGAAAGACGGAACACATGGGCCTACTCGGCACGGTGGCTCCCAAACACCTCGCTGGACTGGCTGCTCACAGAACACCTGGGGAGCTTGTTAAAATCCAAGTACCTGGCCCCACATCAGCCCAGCTGGATCCGAAGTTTTAGGATGTGTGTGTTTGTTCCATGGGCGATCCTGATCCATGACTAGGTTTGGAAACATCAGTTCAGTTCAGTTCAGTTCATTTCAGTCGCTCAGTTGTGTACGACTCTTTGCGACCCCATGGACTGCAGCACGCCAGGCCTCCCTGTGCATCACCAACTCCTGGAGTTTACTCAAACTCATGTCCATCGAGTCGGTGATGCCATCCAACCATCTCATCCTCTTTCATCCCCTTGTCCTCTAGCCTTGGAAACATCAGTTTACACAAAATGAGTTTTTCTTATTTTAGTGTTTAAAAACAAGTGGAATTTTGAAAGGAAAAAACAATAAAAGATAATACTAACTGCCAGAATTATTAGCACAAAGCCTGGAATGGCAGGATTTCTGTCTCTAGCTATTGGGCATAGGGGACGCATGGTACAATGAGACAGTTATATACTTTCATTTTTGAAGGTGCTTCCTAGCTTTGTTTTCTGCCTTTTTAGATGGTCACTTTGGAAGCAAGCAGCTGGTAGATTTAGGCCAAGAAATCACAAGAGTGGGTAACTTTATTAAGTCTCTGAAACCCACGTGCACCGTGCACAACTTGCCCCTTGTCTTCCTTGCAAACACTCAAAAACTTTTTCTCTGGGAGTGTTTTAGAGCAAATTCCAAACATCCCATGATTTCTCCCATGAATACTTTACTATCTATAACATACAAGGACTTAGAACCAAAATTTCGTTATCACGTTCGACAGAATTAGCAATGATTTGTGCATATAACCGGTACCCAACCCATGTTCAGTTTCCCCCAAGCTCCTAATATAGTGCACTTTTACAGTTAGCTTGTTTTTAATCAGGAGCTAAGCCTGGTGCTCATGTTGCTTTATCTGCCACGTCTGTTGAGTGACTTGGTAAGTGGCGGCCCCTCTTCCTCCTATCCACCTTCACACCAGTGACTTTGATGGAGCTGGGATGTTTGTCCCGTGGCACCTCCGGACTCTGGGTTCCGTGATGGTGATCTGTGCTTTTGTTTAAGGCATCCTCTTGTCCTTTTCCCGAGTGCTGCAAGTTAGAGTTGACTTTAGCTCCAGCTTCATGTCTGTCCTTCGGTGAAAAGGAGATTCCCCAGGGGCGCTGTGTAAATCAGATTGGAGCTGCACATTCCTTGTTCTTGTTCTTCTCCATCTCCTCTTCACTCTCTCCCACCCCTTGCAAATTATTGGTTGGGAAAACCCATTTTATTGGTCCTGTAGGGCTTCCCACAGCTTGGGTTTTGTTGACTGCATGCTGTGTGTGTGATATACATTCCCCTGCATTGCCTGTAAGCTGGTAATTAGATCTCAAACTTCACTCACATTCAAAGTTGTGGGGGTTTTCTTGACCAGAGGGAGATGTGGGCACTTCTGTTAAAAGGCGATGGTGTGTAAGTCTCTCTCTTTTTATGATGTGTTAAGCCATCAGTGATCAGCCCAAATCTGTTAACTTACTAGGGATTGAATTTCAAATGGTTAGAGTTCTTCCTTTGTTAGATGTACTATTTCTACAATAAGAAGTCTCATTAATTTTTTAGTTAAAAGAGAAAGTTCATAGAGGAAGGCAGAATAAATGCTTGATCCATTTCCTCTGTTTACTGTTAATATCTTTCCGAATAATGACCTGGTTCTCTCACATGTTCCAAAGGTGACCAGTGACTCAAGAAAATGATCATCATGAGCTCATGGCTTTGAACAGTTTGATGCATTTAACCTGTTGCAGTTGTTATCTTTATTGATTCTGAGATTTGTTCCATCTTGGGACTATGGGAGCATCTTCACGCTGGATTCTGAGTCCTTTTGACCTGACCCCAATCTTTGATAGCATCTTTGCTATCTGCTGACATAAAGTGTTCCAGGCACATCTTGTACATTTTCCATCTCACTGAATCAGATGTTTGACAAGAAGGATTGTTTAGTTTTCGTGTGACCTAGTTTTACAGGAAATAGGGTGTAGGAGTGCTTAGTGCTACTGGATTAGTGGTTGTTTTTAGGCTTTTTCAGTAGTCAAGCTAGGAAGCACACAGATGTTTTTAGAGATAAAGAAAAAAATTCATACAATCGTTTCAGTTAAAATTGAAGCCTATAGAATTTTTACGTAACTGTGTTTCTCTTGCGTCTCTCTCTTCCTGTCTCCTGTGCTGGAAATTCCATCGCCCAAGTGCACCAGCGTAATTACTGGTTTACAAGACACGTGCACCATGACGGTCCCAGAATAATACCACCGCAATCACCCTTACCTCCAACACCGCCGCCCCTGCTAACAATACGGCTCCTGAAACCAGTTTAAAAGGTTCTGGCGGTTCTTTTTCCCTTAGACTATATCCCACTAGGAAGTACAATTACCTTGCGGTGACTGAAACTTATTACTTATTTAAAATAACTCCCCTCTAAGAAGTTATGCCATTAACTCAAAACATAGTTATGTTCATATGACTCAACTTTGAATTTTAGGGACTGATTTTAAATTTAATTTTGGTTGATAGACATATGAAGTATCTACTTGTTTTCAAAGTCTAATCTATGAAACCATGTATATTCGCAAAGAATGGACTTCTTTCCTTGTTGCTTCCTCTCTGTTCTGTCTCCCTCCAAAAGTTACCATTAAAAATAGCTTTTAATTTTTAAATGAAATACATTTAGAAATGTATTTATTATCTGTTTTATTTTCACAAAACATAAAGTGACTGGATGGCATCACTGACTCGATGGACATGAGTTTGGGTAAACTCCAGGAGTTGGTGAGGGACAGGGAAGCCTGGAGTGCTACAGTGCAGTTGGACACGACTGAGCGACTGAACTTATTTTCATATGTTCGAATATATACTTAGATATTTTTAAAAAGGTCTCTACCTTTTTAAAGATTTACTTAATTTTTGGCTGTGCTGGGTCTTTGTTGCTGTGCAGGCTTCTCATTTTGGCGACTTCTCTGGTTGCCGAGCACTAACCCTAGAGCACGTGGGTTTATCCGCCCAAGTGAGATCTTCCTGCATCAGGGTTCAAACCCGTGTCTTCTGCATTGGCAGGCAGATTCTTTACCACAGAGCCACCAGGGCAGCCCTCTACCTTTTTTAAAAGAACATACCATATGTATTTTTGTCCACCCTGCTTTTTTCCTGCAGTAATATCCTGGAGATTATTCCATGTAATTATATAGAGAAATTCTTTTCTGTTTTACAGGTGTGTGGTATCCCATTCTGTGAATGTATACCATTGTTTAATCAAACAGTCCCCATTAATGAAAATTCAAGTGAGTTTCAGTGTATTCTATTACTAATTGTACTTCTCTAAATAGCTTGGGGCATATGTCTAACATGCATCAGAGTAGATTTATGCAGTTGCAATTATTGTAGCAAAGAATCATCGCATATGTAATTTTTCTAAATACTGCCGTACTCCATACCCTCTATAATGTATTGGCATGGTGATTTTTAAAGTCTGTCATTTCTTCTGCACTTACTAACTGGATTACCAATAAAGACTGTTCACCTTCATTAAGCTATTTGATTTAGCTGAACTACAGTCCCCACGGAACAGGTAAGATAGATGCTTTATTCTTTCCTTTTTATAAGTTACAGTTCATACAGATGAGTTGGCTTAAACCTCATCATTTTCAGTATTACCATGAACCCATGAATTTATATCTATTGTGATTTAACCCTTCAGAGTCACTTATATTTTAAAATTATACTTGTTATTTTGGAATAATTGTAAGTTTATAAAAAAGTGGCCTATGGTCACTATACCCTCTTCACACCATTTCCCTAATGCTGGCTTCCTGATGTTATGTGGCCATTAGTCAAAATTAAGATAACAACGTCAGTATGTGATCATGATAGCTAAAGTCCAGATTTTATCTGGATTCCTCTGGTTTTCCCACCATCACCCTTTTTTTCTGTAGGATCTAATCTATCACATTGTGGTTAACATTAATCTTTTCGGTGTTCATTCTTTTTCCTTCCTTTTCCTATCCAACCAGCTCCTAACATTTAGGTGAAATGCTGGTGGCTTTTGACTGTGTGACTGTGTCTAGGCTGATAAAATGGTCTCCAGCTCATTTGGAGGATTTCTTGCTCTAGACCTGGAATGAACTGTTCTTCTAAGGCTCTTTTGTCCTTTTCAGTGAGAAATGGCACTTAGAGACCATAATCTCAGAGCCGAGGGTGCTCACTGCTACTCACTTGTCCTTCACTTTTTAGGCCTTTTCAACACACAGAATTGAGAAATACATGCTTTTTAGAAAGAAAAGAAAGTTTATGAGTTCATACCTATATCTACAATTCCAGTTAAAGATCATAAGGTCTTCAACTTAATGACTTGACAGTAATTTTATATTTGTTTCTCTTTTGCACTGAAAATCTTGGTCCTTAACAGCACAATTACTATGTTCCTTATTGTATAGGGGCTTCCCAGGTGGCTCAGTGTTAAAGAATCCGCCTGCCAACGCAGGAGACGTGGATTCCATCTCTGGGTGAGGACGATCCCCTGGAGGAGAAAATGGCAACCACTCCAGTGTTCTTGCCTGGAGAATCCCATGGAGTGAGGAGCCTGGCCAGCTCTAGTCCATGGGGTCGAGAAGAGCTGGACATAGCCGAGTGACTGAGCACACACAGGCACAGGCTTATGGTGTATAATCATGGAGCTCCTTATTGTGATACAGAAACCAAACAGTGTTAGTAGAGATAAGTTAGGTCACAGTGTGAAACCCCAGAGGGTTGCCACAACAGGGGTTCACTGCATGATTTCACTCTGCGCCCGTCATGGTTGGCTGTGGTTCTGTCTCACTCAGAGCCCAGATTCATGTAGCCCCTCTTTCTGAAACATGGTTCATTGTTCTGGTGGAGAGAAAACAGACTCCATGGACTACATGCTGGCTTTTAAACTTTTTGCAACATCATTTCCACCTGAATTTTCCAGTTTGCCTCCTCAGGTTGTGTGGCCCATCCTGAGTTCAGCAGGGTGGACCCTGCAGATCATTTAGCCCAAGACTGAAGCCCGTGGGGCAAGGGTGTGAAGTGCAGCTGCAAGGGGGGGGGGGACACAGATAATTGTGACTAATCCCCGTGAATGTGACATTATTAAAAAGAATAAGGTGACCGGATGCAGTGTAAGCGTGCCTTTTGTCTGAAGGCTGCTGTCAAGCTGAAGACTGAATGGTCAAGCATGTGCTTCGGGTTCATTCAAAATATTTTCTCTGTGTGGTTGTGGCACCAACTGGATTTACTGTGAAGTTTGTTTCAGTTTATTTTTTGATTTGGGGGACCACTTTTTAACATTTTATCCTTTTATTTATTTTTCACAGGAAGCATTTATGTAGCCCCAAATTCAAAATATAAAACCAGGAATATTGAGGAAAAACCTACCTTACCTCCTTTTCCCCTACTCTTTTCTCTACGTTAGAGCTGATATTTTTTTTATCAGATACAAAATTAATTCATTTGTCATTATACATTTATAATATATTTGTAGTTTATAATGAAATTAATAAAATAAGGTCATCCACTCATTTTATCATTCCTTTGTTGCTTTTGAAAATGCACGTGAGTATTTTCACCTATGTTTTGGGCATTAAGACTTGAGCCCCAGCTTGGAGGGGACGCTCAGGTCCACCCAGCCACTACACTTCCAGGCAGCAGTGGGTTGACCGTCACCCTCTGAGTTTCTCAGCAGGGCTGACTCGAAGCCCGGCTGTGGCGTCTCTCTGTCCTGGGGACCATCTGCGGTTCAGCCTGGTCTGAGAGTGCCCCATCACAGAGGCCGTGATCCTGCTTCTGCATCTGCTTAGGAGCAGAGGTTGGTTTGAGGGGAGGGAGTCGAGGTAGGTCTGGCATCATCAGAAGTGGAGCTTCCTGGACGTGTAGCCCCAAAGTCCTGCCTGGACTGGCTCGCTCCAGTTCTTATCTTCCTCGCCCCTCCCGGGCCCCCTCCTCTAGACCCAGGGCTGCATAGCAACCCCACCCACCGACGCCACCCCCGCTAAGTGAGCGCACATTCATGGTGAAAGTGGCTGTCTCCTTGCTTCCTGGAGCTGGAAGAGCTGTGAGAGCTCCGATTCTCTGAGACCAAATGCAATCCTTTTCAGCCCAGTAAAACCCATTTATCCTGGGTTTGGAGTTCGATGCACACCAAGCTCTAAGAGGGTGGGGAGGTTGGTACAGTAGAGTTTGTGGTTGCTCAGACCGCATCCTGAAAGACCGTGCTCGTTAGTGAGCTTGTTCCAAAGGGACCCTCTTCTGCCATCCTTCCAGGATGTACCAGGAGCTGCCTGGGAGCATCTCCCCTTCCCAGACTGCAGGATGACCCCGGCCAGTCAGATGTGCTCAGAGACAACGTCTGTCTCATCTTCCGGGCTGAGCACAGGTGTCTCAAAATGTCCATTTCAGCCAACAGAGCTGACTTTCTTATTAAAACCTGGGGTGAAGCATTGGCTGATATTATCTTGTTTGTATCACGCTGTCTCTTGAAACCAAAGGAGTAATTTATTTTAACTTCTGAAGAAAGCACTTCTTGGAAAGGCTGGTTACGTCGGAGTGTTAGCAGGCTTACGGGGACTTTGAGATAAGAGCCTCGTGGCTCTGCTAGATTTCATATGGTTCTTACCGCTTTTATTGATGCAGTCCAAGGGGGTTAGATGTTTGCAGTGAGAAAATTAGCAACTTCGGGCACTGAACCATTTTGTACTGAAATGTTACTGGTCGTGGAAGAGAATCAGGCACTCCATTGCACCAGGAAGGGTGGATTTTGATTGAAATTTGTAACTGGTTGCCCACTGACTGACCACCTCTTTGGGGTCCTGATTGCCCCTGGATTGCCTTTGTAGGAGCCACCTCAGCTTTTCGTAGAAAAGTTTCACAGATCTAAGTCCAGGCAGATGCTATATGACTGGACTGCCATTATTCTGCATAGAAATAATCTCTTTTGTGCCCAGGGAGTTCAAGAGAGTCTAGTCTATATTTACAGGGAGATTTTACCTAACAGAAAAACTGTGTGTGTGTGTGTGTTTTGGGGGGGTAGGTGGGGGACTGGGTGATCTCGTCTCCTCCTCCCCTTATATAAATTCTGCAGGGACACTGGTCCTGTGGGTTTTTCACCTGGGGTCATGTGCCCAGCATGCTCCATGGCACCCAGTCACGGCAGACACTGAAGAACTTTTGTGAATAAGTTAAAAAGTTTTCCCACGGTTCTGTAATCCTGAGAGAGCTCCTGGGGCCAACTGCAAAAGCTCCATGAAAACCACTTCCAGCAAATGGTCCAGTGACCTCGCCACAGAACTCTGCTTCATCTGGTCCGGGTGCCATCAGAGCGCGGCTGTTAAATCCGATTCTGTCAGACTCCAAGGAAACGATGTGACAAAAACGCTGTAGTTTTAATTCTCGCAAAGGCTTATCTTCTCTCTAAACGTGGGCTTTTTTCCTTTTATTAAAAAAAACAACCTACTAGAGGTAGCTATGTAAAAACTGCTTGTTCAGAACTTTACAAGCTACAAAATGTATTATTGCAATCTGTAGTTATATAATAAACAGACATGGAACCATGTAACAATTCCCAGTATGAAATAATCATAAAATCCAATATTACTTTTTCCCCGGCATAGCCTATATTTTTTAATAAACTGTCACTTCTTCCGTTCTCCACAAACTCCAAGTTTCCTTTGCAGCCTGAATATTGCGCTTTGTCTCATTTTGAACGTAACAAGGAAGGGCTGCTTCTTCCCAGTGAACTGCCCAGGGATTTGGGATGATAAACAGGTTTGCTCTTAAATCAGCCAGAACTTTCGGGAACTGTCCAAATGCTGACTGCTTCTGGGGAACCCATGGTTTATAGCTACACAAGCCGTGTGAATTCGTCTGGCTGTCGCTGACCACCTCTGCATGTCACATGCCCTTTGGAAGAGGCCCCGCCTGTCACTGGCTGGGATGTCTTCCATGGTCTGGGACGCCCCTGGCTTTGTTCCCCTGGTATTTCCAGCATCGTCACCAGCCATGCTCCAGTGTACCCCACAGTGCAGCCCAGGGGACACGCTTTTGACTTTGGATTTCCTCTGCATCAATTTAAGAAAATAGTTAGGGGCTGGAAGGGGACATTAAAGGAGGTGTTCCAGTGATCTCAAAGGCAAGAAGAGTCTTCTCTTTTGCAGAGAAGAGCTTGTCCTCACTAGGGGCTGATCCCCTTAGGCCCCCTGCCAGCCCCAGTCTGTCCTCAGATGGAGGAGGTGGTTGTGCACACACCAAGCAGGCTGATTCTAGCCACTGTTTCCCCACCTGGGGGCAGCAGGGCTTCAGGATGGAAACTGCCTCTACCTTTTCTAGTCCAATTTTAAATCATCTTCTTTCTCTGTGTCCAAATGTTTGCTTTGACTCTGGGGAGGGATGTTTTCTAACCAAGAGCCTCCCGATTTGTTCCGAGTGAAATTCCTAATGAGATGGGTAGGCTGCGGGCTGGTTATTGATGGAGGTAATGGTGAAATTAATAATAATGGTCATAAAAGTAGGGGCTTGTGGCCAGTCCTGGGGGAGGCCTGCCTGCGGGGGATCCTGCGGTTGACTGGGAGGCCTGGCCTGCATGGGAGTCACCTGCTTGTGGGGCGTGGGGTGACAAAGCCGGCTGGTGCCCAGCACCCATGCCACTTTCTCCGAGAGGGCCAAGGGGGACTCCTGACCCCCCTCTGCCTTACTCCTCTGTCTCTAACTGGTTTAGGACTCGGGGGGCAAGTGGGGATTAGCCCCCCAACCTCCAGTGGAGGAGCCAGCTGAGGCCAGTCTCGGAGTGCTCAGTTCAACAGAGGTCAGGGTCACAGTTTCCATGAGGGAGGGTGGTGGGGAGGGGCTGGGGGTCGGGGCTGGCCCTGGGGACTTCTTGGGGAGTGGAGCGTGGATGGGATCCTGCAGGGTTGTGTGACTCAGGCAGAGAGCAGCCCAGCTCAAGGTTGAGCTCACCCACCCTTGGGAGCATGAGAAAGACCGAGGCAGGAGAAGCTAGAGATTTGCAATGAGACAGTGGCAGCAAACTGCATACCTTGTCCAGGTACAGATCAGAATGTCCCACGAACAGCAGGTTAAACTTTTTCCTCTGAATATGCATTAATTCAGAGAAAGCCAGAATGTACTTTTTACTAGCTATTGAGAGCTGAGTGGACTTGTCTAGATTTAATCTTAATTTATTATCTTAGTCTTCGGCACATGGGCTGGGGGGTGGTGGTGGGGAGAGTGAGGGGTGGCTGTATCAGTCACTGGGTGCTGTGTTCTCATTAAACTGAAAGTCGCTCAGTCGTGTCCGACTCTTTGTGTCCCCATGGACTATACAGCCCATGGAATTCTCCAGGCCAGAATACTGGAGTGGGTAGCCTTTCCCTTCCCAAGGAGATCTTCCCAACCCAGGTCTCCCACATCTCAGGCAGCTGAGCCACAAGGGAAGCCCAAGAATACTAGAGTGGGTAGCCTTTCCCTTCTCCAGGGGATCTTCCCGACCCAGGGATTGAACCGGGGTCTCCTGCATTGCAGGTGGATTCTTTACCAGCTGAGCCACCAGGGAAGCCCGTGTTCTCATTAGGCAGATAGCACTTTGGGAAACGGGAATGATGTCACAGATGGGCTTATAGTTCTGCAAGACTGGCTACCACTCTGTCTGCGCCAGGGAGGTGGGGGAGCTCCAGGCCCTTGTGTCTTTAGCGCCAGCCGTGTGTCAGCCCAGCGTTTGATAAGACCTGCACTCTGATCTCCCCTGGGGGAAGCAAGTCTTCCTGACCACCCCCTCCATCCCAGAAGGGAAGACCCCATGAGGAGTGAACACAGCCCAGCAACTCTTAACATGGACCAAAGGCTGCACCCCACCAGACTGCAGGCTGGGCCCCCACCTGCCCCATCGAGTCCACGACTTCGCTCATCATAAGCGCTCAGTGATGTTTGTCACCAAGAGCACAGCTCATTGATTTTCACCAGAGTGGTAAACAATTCAATAGTCATCAATTTAGGAGTAGAATATACAGGGCCCTCCTCCCCTCGCAGAGCCCGAGTGTCCTCCTCAGAGGCAGCCATGGTCCCTGGCTCCCCAATGTCATTCCAGATACCTGTTTGCATATTAAAGAAAATACATTTGCATATGTGCTTCACTTAATGAAAACCTGGACGTGTCCACCCTCTCCTTCCACCTGTGTTTTTCCACAGTGTCCTTGGAAATTGTTCCATATTCACACTTAAAGAACTACCCCGTCCCCTTACAGCCTGCCTACAGTCGCAGTCAGTGGGTGTTTCATCATTTGCTTTAATGACTAGCGGTTTCTAGTCCCTTGCAATTTCAAGCTACCACACAGTCAACTTGATGGTACGTACGCCGTGATGCCCAGAGCCCAGCATTTCCATGGTACCGCTCCAGGATTGAAATTGCCGGGCCAGAGGGCAGAAGCTCTTAACATTTTGATGGATGTCGCCAGGGTGCTCTGCAGAGACTCTGTATGCGGGTGTCCATCACCCTCCTGCTGGCGTGTCCCCCCCGCCCCCGCCAGAAGGCAGACTGCCCGTCCCCGGGGCCTCACATTAGGACTTCAGGAAATATCGGGTGACTGTGGTGATGTCTTGAAAAGTGAGTTTTTAACGTGGGTTGTCTCTAGAAATTCAAATTGCTTCAAGCTGCTGGTGTTTTGTGTGTGTTACATGACGTTTTGAATCAAGTGACAGGTAAATCCCATGAGTACTGACTGGCGTGTACTGAGTACTCAGCAAGTGGTGCTTTTCCCTTTGAAGGGTGACTATCTGTGGCTCTTTTCCAGAAGAAGGCAGTGTTAGACTGAGGTGTGTTGGGCAGGGGTCTGGGGGCCAGCTCCAGCCAGGCCCTGTTGGTGGGGGCACCACGTCCTGAGTCCAGGTGACTCCCAGCAGCCCTTGGAGTGGGTGGTGTTACCGGTACCTGTAGGGGCGCAGCTGGGGCCCCGAGAGGTCAGGTGCCTTCTCAAGATCACGGTCAGTGGACAGATGAGACCCCAAAGCCTGTGCGGTCTGTCCCACTCCAGTGGTTGTCCAGATCAGCCGTGGACAGCAGGGGCTTTTGTGTGGAGCAAGCCCTCCAGGACCAGATGTCTGGAAGCCTCTTGTTTGGACACGTATAAAGTTATCCACTGACGACTGCCGAGCGCCCGTCAGTCGGGTGGGGTGGATGGAGAAATGCGCATGGATTGCATTTAAGCCTCTATTTACCTTTCTATTGGTCCATCCAACAGGTCTCAGGGCTATTTCCAAATTATTTAAGTTAGGAAATAAAACTGGAAGGAATTCATGTCCATGCCCGATTCATTATTGATAAAGCAGGGAAAGCTCCCCCCACGAAAGTAGTAAGATCTTCAAAAAAGTAATTTTAACATTGATGCAGCCTCATAGATTTTAGAGGGGATACAGGGTCACTTTATGCCAAGCTCCCCAAGCTTCCAAATGAGGCAGAGAGATTCATAATGAAGCCCAGAGGAAACAACTCTGACAGCCACAAACCTGTCTTTTCCCCGTTATTAAGTGGATATCTTCCTGAAGAATGAAATACTCAGGAGGATGCTTCTCCCTGCAGTGTGGGGACTGCTGAGTGACAGCTGCGGGTCTCGGCCCTCCTGGTTGGGGCCGGCGGTCACTCTCCATCCCCTGGGGGAGGGCGGCCGGCTCGCCTTCCAGCCCAAGCTGTCCCCGGTGCCAGGGGCGGGACGTGCTGGCGGTCTGTTCCCAAACGGGCTTGGCTCCCGAGACATCCGCTTTCATCTGAAGAGAACCGTGGACGTTTGCGGGTTTAGTGTAGATCCATCGCACAGAAGCCCGGCTCTTCCCTTTCACACAAGTGCCCAATGTGCCCGTGTCCTGGGGCCGCCCCAACAAATCACCACAAATGGGCTTAAAACTGCAGGCACTTCTTTGCTCGCAGCTCTGGAGGCGGGGTCCAAAGTCAAGGAGGGGCAGGCAGGACTGGGCTCCCTCTAGGGCCCCGGAGGGCTCCTTCCTGCCCCCTCTGCCCCCCAGAAGCTCCTGGTGGGTCTGACTTGTGGCTGTGTCCTCCCAGCCTCTGCCTCTGTCTGCATACGGCCCCCTTCCCCGTGCATCTCCTCTCCTCATAAGGACTCCAGACCTTGGGTTTAGGGCCACCAGACCCATTGTGACCTCAGCAGAACTGATGACACCTGCCGAGACCCTATCTCCAGATCAGATCACATTCTGGAATTCCAGCTGGACAAGAATTGGGGGGACAGCGTTGAATCCACTGTGCTCTGTGCTGTGGTCAGTCGCTCAGTTGTGTCCAGCTCTTTGTGATCCTGTGGACTGTAGCCTGTCAGGCTCCTCTGTCCGTGGGATTCTCCAGGTAAGAATATTGGAGTGGGCTGCCACACCCTCTTCCAGGGGATCTTCCCCACCCAGGGACTGAACCCAAATCTCTCATGTCCTGCAATGGCAGGCGGGTTCTCTACCACTGTGCCACTAGGAATGCCCCATTCAGTCTGCTACACTCAATGAATAAAATATTTAGCTTAAGGATGGGTAAGCTAGGAAAAATATCTTTACACACAAAATTTCTTGAAATGAGGACTTTTGGTGTCTTGAATGGGGATGCCTGTCACTTCACTGTGGTACTGCAGGAGTGTCCAGCAGGCATGGCAAACACAGGGCAAAATGCTTATTTGCCTTAGACACCTGTGGGGCTGCACGCACAGAGTCACACATTCTGCTTCCCTGGTCCAGAGCGGCCGCAGTGCTTCTTGTCAGTGGACATAGGATCGGGGCCCTGGGCACTGGCCCTACAGGACTCTATCCTCAGCTTATTATTATTAATTTTACTACTTGAAGTGAGTTTCAAGTATAAGCCATTTGAACTCATTGTGACTGCTGAGTCCCTGCAGGGAGCATGTTTGTGACAGGGTGGGGTCAGCACCTGGGCGTGCTTCTCACCCAGCCCTCGGTACTGTGCCCCCCACCGGGGGCTGCTCTTAGCAGCTTCAGTGAGAGCTCCTTGTGCCTTTAGACACACGCATGCTTGTACGTCTTCATAATACAGACCATCAGATTCTAATCCTCCAAAGCCAGGTTTGAGGATTCTTTCTGCTATTTCCCTTTCAGTGTAACAGTAAAGTAGTGTTTTGTTTGTTTTTAGAACCAACCGGGCTTTTCTTCAGCCACAGTTTAATAACACAGAATTATAATGGTGCAAATAATATGAAATACTACATGCCCTAAAGCCTGCACAAATAAAAGCTACTTTTATGAAGACAAGGTGGGCAGGAAACTGGCTTGGATTTAAAGCTTTGCTGCCAGAGCAGGGAGGAGGCAGAAGCCATGATTCCATCAGTCAGTGTGGAAGAGGGGCCTGGGGGTTTCCCACGCTCCCCCAGCTCTGCTCAGAAGCTCTGCCATCTCTGGGGTCTCACTCCCTTCTCTTCCCAGAGGCCGGATGGTGCCTTGTGCCTCTGAATCAGTGGGCTCGCCTTGTGCCTCTGAATCAGTGGGCTCGCAGCTCTTATTTCACACCATCAGACGAAGGGAGTGCTCCTCCTGGGGTCCATGAGCCAGAACATTCCATTTTCTGGGAGCTCCCCTGTGATACATATATATATTTAATCCAGCACACCTTTCAGCCTGTGGGATCTTACCCAATCAGGTATCAGGTTAATGGAAGCACTGAGTCTTAACCACTGGACCCCCAGGGAAATACCTGGAATTTTTAAAATGCTTTGTCAACTGTGTCCAAGTTAAGTAGTAACAATGATATATAGTTTTTGTTGGTGTATATAGATGCACACACTGGAGAAGGAAATGGCAACCCACTCCAGTATTCTTGCCTGGAGAATCCCATAGACAGAGGAGTCTGGTGGGCTACAGTCCATGGGGTCGCAAAGAGTCGGACACGACTGAGCGACTAACACATATACATGCACACAAAAAGAAAAAGATTCATTCTTAGGAGGGGGATGGGATTGTAGGTTCATCTGTAATGTTTCACTTTTTTCAATATTTTTTTTTTCAATGGATATAATGTATGGGGTATAAAAGTCACAGATCACCACTAAATTAATAACCAGAACAGCAGTCGCTGCCCCAAGCTCTCTCTTTAGATTCGTGCCCATTTCCAGGCAAGACTATTGTCAGTCTGTTGAGCTCTTTCTTTTGAAATTAAATTCTGTATATTTAAAGTGGGCTTATATTTTTGATTGCTCCATTTGGAGTATTTATGGACTTTTCGTTGACTTTACTATTTGATAATTCATTCTTTGCATTAAAAATTCCCTTGGTATCTCTAATTTTCTGGAAGAGATCTCTAGTCTTTCCCATTCTGTTATTTTCCTCTATTTCTTTTCATTGATCGCCGAGGAAGGCTTTTTTTTTATCTCTCCTTGCTATTCTTTGGAACTCTGCATTCAAATGGGTATATCGTTCCTTTTCTCCTTTGCCTTTCACTTCTCTTCTTTTCACAGCTATTTGTAAGACCTCCTCAGACAACAACCATCTTGCCTTTTAAATTTCTTTTTCTTAGGGATGGTCTTGGTCACTGCCTCCTGTACAATGTCATGAACCTCTGTCCATAGTTCTTCAGGTACTCTGTCTATCAGATCTAATCCCTTATCTATTTCTCCCTTCCACTGTATAATCATAAGGGATTTGATTTAGGTCATACCTGAATGGTCTAGTGGTTTTCCCTACTTTCTTCAATTTAAGTCTGAATTTGGCAATAAGGAGTTCATGATCTGAGCCACAGTTAGCTCCCGGTCTTGTTTTTGCTGACTGTATAGAGCTTCTCCATCTTTGGCTGCAAGGACTATAATCAATTGGTTTCAGTACTGACCATCTGGTAATGTCCATGTGTAGAGTCTTCTCTTGTGTTGTTGGAAGAGGGCATTTGCTATGACCAGTGCATTCTCTTGGCAAAACTCTATTAGCCTTTGCCCTGCTTCATTCTGTACTCCAAGGCCAAATTTGCCTGTTACTCCAGGTATTTCTTGGCTTCCTACTTTTGCATTCCAGTCCCCTATAATGAAAAGGACATCTTTTTTTGGTGTTAGTTCTAGAAGGTCTTGTAGGTCTTCAAAGAACCATTCAACTTCAGCGTCTTCAGCATTACTGGCTGGGGACAGACTTGGATCACCGTGATATTGAATGGTTTGCCTTGGAAACGAATAGAGATCATTCTGTTATTTTTGAGATTGCATCCAAGTACTGCATTTCAGACTCTTTTGTTGACCATGATGGCTACTCCATTTCTTCTAAGGGATTCTTGCCCACAGTAGTAGATATAATGGTCAGTTCAGTTCAGTTCAGTTGCTCAGTCGTGTCCGACTCTTTGTGACCCCATGAATCGCAGCACGCCAGGCCTCCCTGTCCATCACCAACTCCCAAGTTCACTCAAACTCATGTCCATCGAGTCAGTGATACCATCCAGCCATCTCATCCTCTGTCGTCCCCTTCTCCTCCTGCCCCCAATCCCTCCCAGCATCACAGTCGTTTCCAATGAGTCAACTCTTCCCATGAGGTGGCCAAAGGACTGGAGTTTCAGCTTTAGCATCATTCCTTCCAAAGAAATCCCAGGGCTGATCTCCTTCAGAATGGACTGGTTGGATCTCCTTGCAGTCTAAGGGACTCTCAAGAGTCTTCTCCAACACCACAGTTCAAAAGCATCAATTCTTCAGCATTCAGCCTTCTTCACAGTCCAACTCTCACATCCATACATGACCACAGGAAAAACCATAGCCTTGACTAGACGGACCTTTGTTGACAAAGTAATGTCTCTGCTTTTAAATATGCTGTCTAGGTTGGTCCTAACTTTCCTTCCAAGGAGTAAGCATCTTTTAATTTCATGTCTGCAGTCACCATCTGCAGTGATTTTGGAGCGCCAAAAAATAAAGTCTGACACTGTTTCCACTGTTTCCCCATCTATTTCCCATGAAGTGATGGGACCAGACGCCATGATCTTCGTTTTCTGAATGTTGAGCTTTAAGCCAACTTTTTCACTCTCCTCTTTCACTTTCATCAAGAGGCTCTTTAGTTCTTCTTCACTTTCTGCCACAAGGGTGGTGTCATCTGCATATGTGAGGTTATTGATATTTCTCCTAGCAATCTTGATTCCAGCTTGTGCTTCTTCCAGCCCAGCGTTTCTCATGATGTACTCTGCATATAAGTTAAATAAGCAGGTTGACAATAAAATTCACCCATTCCAGTCCATTTTAGTTCACTGATTCCTAAAATGTCAATGTTCACTCTTGCCATCTCCTGTTTGACCACTTCCAATTTGCCTTGATTCATGGACCTAACATTCCAGGTTCCTATGCAATATTGCTTTTTACAGCATCGGACTTTACTTCTATCACCAGTCACATCCACAACTGGGTGTTGTTTTTGCTTTGGCTCTGTCTCTTCATTCTTTCTGGAGTTATTTCTCCACTGATCTCCAGTAGCATATTGGGCACCTACCGACCTGGGGATTTCATCTTTCAGTGTCCTATCTTTTTGCCTTTTCATACTGTTCATGGGGTTCTCAAGGCAAGAATACTGAAGTGGTTTGCCATTCCCTTCTCCAGTGGACCATGTTTTGTCAGAACTCTCCACCATGATCTGTCTGCCTTGGGTGGCCCTACACGACATGACTCATAGTTTCATTGAGTTAGAAAAGGCTCTGGTCCATGTGATCAGTTTGGTTAGCTTTCTGTGATTGTGCTTTTCAGTCTGTCTGCCCTCTGATGGAGAAGGATAAGAGAGGTGGCAACAATACACAGAAGAACTGTACAAAAAAGATCTTCATGACCCAGATAACCACGATGGTGTGATCCCTCATCTAGAGCCAGACATCTTGGAATACTAAGTCAAGTGGGCCTTAGGAAGCATCACCACGGACAAAGCTAGTGGAGGTGATGGAATTCCAGTTGAACTATTTCAAATCCTAAAAGATGATGCTGTGAAAGTGTTGCACTCAATATGCCAGCAAATTAGGAAAACTCAGCAGTGGCCACAGGACTGGAAAATGTTAGTTTTCATCCAGTCCCAAAGAAAAGCAATGCCAAAGAATGCTCAAACTATCACACAATTGCACTCATCTCACACGCTAGTAAAGTAATGCTCAAAATTCTCCAAGCCAGGCTTCAGCAAAACATGAACCATGAACTTTCAGATGTTCAAGCTGGTTTTAGAAAAGGCAGAGGAACCAGAGATCAAATTGCCAATATCTGTTGGATCACTGAAAAAGCAAGAAAATTCCAGAAAAACATCTGCTTTATTGACTATGCCAAAGCCTTTGACTGTGTGGATCACAACAAACTGTGGAAAATTCTGCAAGAGTTGGGAATACCAGACCAACTGACCTGCCTCCTGAGAAATCTGTATGCAGGTCAGGAAGCAACAGTTAGAACTGGACATGGAACAATAGACTGGTTCCAAATAGCAAAAGGAGTTCATCAAGGCTGTATATTGTCACCCTGCTTATTTAACTTATATGCAGAGTACATCATGAGAAATGCTGGACTGGAGGAAGCACAAGCTGGAATCAAGATTGCCAGGAGAAATATCAATAACCTCAGATATGCAGATGACACCACCCTTATGGCAGAAAGTGAAGAAGAACTAAAGAGCCTCTTGATGAAAGTGAAAGAGGAGAGTGAAAAAGTTGGCTTAAAGCTCAACATTCAGAAAACGAAGATCATGGCACCTGGTCCCATCAGTTCATGGCAAATAGATGGGCAAACAGTGGAAACAGTGACAGGTTTTTTCTTTTTTTTACTCCAAAATCACTGCAGATGGTGATTGCAGCCATGAAATTAAAAGGTGCTTGCTCCTTGGAAGAAAAGTTATGACCAACCTAGACAGCATATTCACAAGCAGAGACATTACTTTGCCAACAAAGGTCTATCTAGTCAAAGCTATGGTTTTTCCAGTAGTCATGTATGGATGTGAAAGTTGGACTATAAAGAAGTCTGAGTGCCGAAGAATTGATGCTTTTGAACTGTGGTGTTGGAGAAGACTCTTGAGAGTCCCTTGGACTGCAAGGAGATCCAACCAGTCCATCCTAAAGGAAATCAGTCCTGAATGCTCATTGGAAGGACAGATGCTGAAGCTGAAACTCCAATACTTTGGCCACCTGATGCAGAGAGCTGACTCACTGGAAAAGACCCTGATGCTGGGAAAGATTGAAGGCGGGAGAAGAGGACAGAGGATGAGATGGTTGGATGGCATCACCGACTCAATGGACATGAGTTTGAGTAAGCTCCACGAGTTGGTGATGGACAGGGAGGCCTCGTGTGCTTCAGTCCATGGGGTTGCAAAGAGTCGGACACGACTGAGCGAATGAACGGAACTGAATTGAGTCTTGTTTGTTTCTTTCTGTTCCCTGTTTTCGGAACTCCTATTGTTTGAACGTTGAACCTCCTTGATGAATCACCTAATTCCTTATTTTTTTTTTTTTTTTAATCTCTTGTTTTCTATCTCTGTTTGTTCACGTATTTGGAATGTGTCCTTCATTTTATCTATCCAGCCTCTGAAATAACTTTCCTTTAGGTCTGCTCTCGTGCTTTTCACTTCTAGGAGCTCTCTGTCTTAGCTGGATGTTCCTGTTTTCCACACGCCAGCCCTTCTCTCGCGGATGCACCGTCTCCGCCTGCCTCCCTGAGGACACCGAACTTAGGTTTCTGCCCGCAGTGCCTCTGCTCCAATCCCTGCACTGTGTCTGCTGCTTCTGAATCCCCTGTGTTTGGTTGAGCTGGTTTCTCTTCCAGAGCCTTTTCTCGCTGGCCTGGTGGCTTGTGGCCTCTCACCAGCATCTAAGAGAGGGGCCCCGAGAGGCGGGCTGAAGCTTTCTGCAGATGGCACTTCTCGACTGGTGGTTCCGTGGGGGTGGCTGCTGGGTCCTGCTCTTTTACTGGGAAGCTCCTCTTGTCGGTTTCTGCACATCTTCCTCCTGGGCAGACGTTTCCCTGGAGAGGAACCCTCCACCGCTGGCTAACAGAGTGTATGAGATTGCTGGGGCTGCCATGAGCCGATACCACACTTGGATGATTGACAGCAGACATTTGTCTCCTCCCAAGCTGGACGTCGGGGGCGGGACGTCCAAGGTCAAGGTTTCTGCACCTTGGTTGGTTCTCTTTCTCACTGATGCTTCTGTGTGTGCATACTCAGTCTTTCTTCCTCTTCTGATGTGTCTGCCAAGCCTACTGGGTCAGGACCCCACCTTATGAGCTCGCTTAACCAGTCACCTCTTTAAAGGCCCTGTTTCTGAGCACAGTCCTGTTGGGGATTAGGGCTGCAGCGTGTGGATTGTGGGGGGACACTGTTCGGTCCATAGTGTGGGGTGTAAGCTGGCTGTCAGCGTCTGTGAGCCTGGGGTGGGGGCTGGGAGCCTCTTGTTGAAAATGACTTTTGCTGAATGCCCTTGTTTCGGTGCTTCATTCCACACCCTCGAGTCTCATCCTCGAGTGCATGGCCTGCATGGTTCTTCTGCCCAAGGACATCTCTTGTTTCCTCTTGGGTTGGGGGCACCATGTGGATCTGGGTTCACAGTGGCTCCTGCCCACAGTCTCGCTGGGCTCACCCTCAGAGTAGCTGGTGCTCTGGTTCCCTTTCCAGGAATTCCCAAGCCCTACTCCCCAACCTGCGTCGCCTGCTCACAGCTGCTTGCTGCTCTGACCTCGCTGATCAGCCGTGGTTTCTGTCTCCTCTTTGTCCTTGCTGGGCTATTCCCCCATTATTCCTGTATTGCTATTGTCGTGGTGAGTTTGGGCAGGATCTGAGGAAACAGTAGTGGTTTGGGTGGGCCACGTCTAATCAGAAGTCCGAGGTGGGTGCCTCCTGTGTGGGCTGAGCCTGCTGAAGGCAGTGTGGGGATGCTGCATTCCACCCTTGTGATTTCTGTGACCTAAGACCGCAGGATCGCATCAGCGTGGCTACACTATGGCATGGAGTTCCTGGTGAAACTGAATACATCTCCTTTTCGTGCAGAAAACCTTGAAGGGCTGACTCTCAAGACAAAGTTTAAATAGCATTCCTGGGTTTATTTGTTCAGAATCCAGTGAAGATATTTTGTGGAAATAAATGCTGCTGAGAGGTAAGGACTCTTCTGCGATGGAGTATCAGGATCAGCTTTATTTTTGAATTAATGGGACCTAGAAAGATTAAACAGGTCTTGTGTCACCATCTGCTGTAGCTCTTGAGACTCAAGTCCAAATATTTTTCCCTCTTCATGTGTTTTGCCGAGTGTTTGTCTTTGTTATTTAGGAAATTCATTGCTGCTGTTTCAGGTTGAGATTCTCTTCTTCCTAAAACTTGATGACACGCTTCCTCTTCCTGCTCCTTTCCATGTTTGAACTGATGTTTTGACCTTAATATGATGTCTTATCAACTGTTAAATGATAAAGGAACACAAGTGGGAAGCTTTCTAATCACTTCTGTAGATGTTTCTGGGGAATGCGTATGAATCGAGCAGAGCCCCACAGGTGAATAAGTCTCGTGGTTTTAGAGTGCTCCATCCTATGTGAGTGTAATTAATGCCAAGGTCCGTAAAAGAGCTGTGCTATGTGCCTCATAAAACTCAGAGAAGGTGTAAGAGCCCCCTCGTGCTGCTGGTTGTCATGGTTACTGTTTGGGGAGCACTTTGTCATCCGTTTCCAGCCCCTTCTGTCCTGTAGCAGGACGGCAAGGCCATAGATGTGTGGGTCTCTGCTGCCCTGCTGTGTCTCGACTTCTCTCCCTGTTAACCACCTGGGCCTGGCTGGGGGTCGGACTCAGGGGCGCAGGGGCTGGCTGACTGCACTGTCCCGGACCTCACGGGGTGGGGGAATCAGGCCAGATAAGTTAATGACTTATCAAGTCACAGGTCGGTGATAAAACACATTGGCCAATAGAGGGAGGCGGGGATGCTGTAGTTTGAGAGGACTCGGGGCTGGGAAAGGGGAAGAGGTCCTCTCTGCAGGGGACTGAGGAGACCGAGGGCCTTGGTGGACCCCTGGGCAGGCGCATGGGGCGGCCAGTGCCCCTGCTGCAGTGAGCAAAGAGAGGATGCAGGAGGCAGCTCCTAGTAGGGCATCAGTCCAGTCGGTCTGCACGCCGCACGCTGGAGGGGGAGTGGCCTCAAGTTGCTCTCTGTGTGACTGTGGACAGACCCCTGCCCTCTCTGAGCCTCAGAGTCCTCGTTTCTTACGGGAACTCTGCTGCTGCTCTTTACTCACTTCAGTCGTGTCTGACCCTGTGCGACCCTGTGGACCGCAGCCCAGCAGGCTCCTCTGTCCATGGGACTCTCCAGGCAAGAGTACTGGAGTGGGTTGCCATGCCCTCCTCCAGGGGATCTTCCCGACCCAGGGATCTAACCTGTGTCTCCTGCATGGCAGGCAGATTCTTTACCACTGAGCCACCAGAGGAGCCCATTATATTCCTAGGCATTTACTGTAATTGTAACAGCAATTCCTGTTTTTATTGGGGTCACCACTGGGGCCGTTTGCCATCACAGTTCCCTGTACATCAGAATCTGGACTCGGAAGTGTCCACCCTGCCATCTTCACGCCGTCCGAGAGCGAGCGGCATGAAGGAAGGGAGCGTGCAGAGCTGTTTAAATGTGTTGGTGCCCCTCTGGAAAGGCCTGTGTGCACTTTGTCTTTGAATTGAAGTTTACTTTTGTTATTCCCGCTTCAGAGTAGAGTTGGTATGATTTTCATAGCAAGTTTGTCATTGGCTTTAACTATTATTTATTAAAAGTGATTACTTTCTATGTTGAAGCCTAAAATGGAAAGGTGTGGAGTCAGGCTCCTGGAGGAGTCGGTGTTTTCGCTGCTCCTGTTCTCACGGTAAGCAGATGGCAGCTGAAAATAGGGGATGTTATTAAGGTGGAGGGCTTTTCTGGTGGCTCAGTGGTAAAGAATCTGCCTGCCATGCAGGAGACTCAGTTTTGATCCCTGGGTCAGGAAGATCCCCTGGAAGAGGGCATGGCAACCCACTCCAGTATTCTTGCCTGGAGAATCCCATGTACAGAGGAGCCTGGTGGGCTGCAGTCCTTGGGGTGGCACAGAGTCGGACGTGACTGAAGCGACTTAGCAGCAGCAGCAGCAGCATTACGGCGGAAGCAAACCCTGTGAATAGTGCAGGGTTTCGAACTTTAATTTAACATTAAATGACTGTGACGAAATATCCAAAATAAAGATGCTTTTCAGGATTCTATTGTCTCTAACTCAGAGAAAAGTCTGATGAATATGCATGAAACCAACGAGGGAATGCCGTGTAAGGCTGTTAAATTCCAAACTGTTAACTGTTTTTGGAACAGTATTTCTGGAGAGTTTGCTCGTGGTGTGGCTGGTGATGCAGGCAGTCCCCTGTCCTGGAATTGCCCGTGGGGTCAGTTGGCTCCAGACCCTGGTGTGATGCCAGAGAGAAACTTCTCCCTTCCCCCTTCTCTCCCCCGGCCCTCAGGGGCTTCCTGGATAAAGGCTGAGAGTACTTCTCTACAACCTTAAATCACGTTTATTTCTGTGACATATGGAGTTTTGATGGTTTCCCTGAGAGATGCTTGAAAATACAAGTGCTTTCCCCAAATCCCCCCAAATCCACAGTGTTCCCACGTCCTTCCAGCTGAGTGACCGTGTGTGAGTACTCACAGGCTCGGATCCCCAACTGCACAGCTCTCGGGATTGCCCCTGGAGAAATTCATGTCCTGATGTCAAGGGGGCTTGCTTTAACAAGGCCGGTGTTGGATATTTTTAATGCAGTTACTCTGATTGTTTTGGTCTGGGAGGCTCGGTGACTGAATCATCGTCTTGAGCTCAGACCTGTTCATGGAAAACTGCTGATGCCGCCTGTCTGAATGGGCTGGGTCATTTTTCCCCAGCTTTATTGGGGTACAGTTGACTTCTGATGTTGTGTGAGTTTAAGGTGTACAGTGTGTTCATTTGTTATGCTTACATCCTGCAAAAATGAAGCACCATGGGTGTAGCTGACACCCCCACCCTGTCACATGATCACAGTTTGTGTGTGTGTGGTGAGAACATTAAGGATCTACTGTCCTAGCAGATGGCGCTAGTGGTAAAGAGCCCGCGTGCCAATGCAGGAGACATAAGAGACAGGGGTTCCATCCCTAGGTCAGGAAGATCCCCTGGAGGAGGGCATGGCAACCTACTCCGGTATTCTTGCTCTGAGAATCCCCAAGGACAGAGGATCCTGGCGGGCTACAATCCATAGGGTTGCAGAGTTGGACACGACTGATACGAGTTAGCATGTGTGCCCGCTCCTAGCTACTTTCAACTATGCATGTGTGCATGCTAAGTCTCTTTAGTCATGTCCAACTCTTTGTGACCTCATGTACTGTAGCCCACCAGGCTCCGTCTATGAAATTTCCCAGGCAAGAATACTGGAGTGGGTTGCCATTTCCTTCTCCAGGGGATCTTCCCTACTCAAGGAAGTGAACCCAAGTCTCTTGCATCTCCTGCATTGGCAGGCCAGTTCTTTACCAGCTGAGCCACTGGGGAAGCCCCAAGCATATAATAGTGTTAGTAACTGTAGTCACCATGCTGTCTGTTACATCCTCAAGTACTCTTCTGTCTCATAACTGGAAGTCTGTGCCCTTGACCTTCCATTCCTCCCTGGCCCCTTCCAGCCCTGGTAACCGCTGTTTCACTGTGTTTCTATGAGCTTAGCTTTCTTGGGTTTCACATGTAAATGATAACATACAGTATTGTCTTTATCTGACTTATTAAGGGCTGTTCCTTAACCTCTGAGTCTTGTCTTTTCCTCTCAAAAGTGGGGAGAGTGGGGCCAACGCCTTAGAGTGTTCGGGTTCGTGCGGAGGGAGCTTGTGGAGGCGAAGCTGTAATCAGAGGTGCAGGTTTCTCCTACCGCATGTTCCCAGCATCACCCTGCCCCCTCCCCCGTGAGCCTGGCCCCGGAAGTGCTTAGGAAACGCCCAATCAGCGTGGGCTATTTCCAGAAGCAGTCACTTGACACTGTTTTTCCTAACAAAATACGCACATTCTGACAACCCAGTCGGGTTTTCCTTTCTAGACTCTGATCCAGGGCGTCCGTGCGGTGCATGGCCGGGCCTCAGTCCTGGGGTCTGAGCTTGGTCACCAGGCCCTCCTCAGGGTACAGGTTCTGTGTTTATCTGGGTACCACAGCAGCTGTTGTTCCAGGGAGCTCCAAGGGCCCCCAGGGGGCTGCCCTGGGCTCCGCGTATCTTCCTTCATGTCCCAGCTGTGTGACGAAGCCTTGCTTCCAGGGATCGGGACCAGTGATCCCTGGGAGACCCGGGTCTCCTTCTTGCCTGAACATAAGGAGCCCTAAGTGCCCAGGCATCAGCCGGCAACCCCGAGTCAGGGACCCTGGGTGTTTCCTGGCGAGTGTATGTGCCCTGTGGGGATCAAGACTTCCACCCCACCCGACTCCACCCCGCCCCAGAGCTCAGAGCGGCTGCACGGCTGTTGCTGCTCAGGTCGGCTTGAACGCTGGCTGGGCCAAGCGGCCGTGAACTGCGCTGGGGCTTTCTCCTCCTCCTTCAGCTGCTTGTACGGGGCCCTCCTGTTCCCAGCTCCCTGTCTCTGTCCCTCCTCCCCACCAGTGCTCCCTGCAGTCCCGTCCCGTCCCGTCTACTACTGTGCTCAGACCTCTACCCTAAGCTCAGCTCCCGGGGAACCTGAACTAAGATGTGGTGAATCTTGTGTTTTAGGACGATGGGTGCCTGTTTAAAATGAGCTGTTTTGTTTGTTGGGGAGAAATTCATGTGCTGTGTGCGTGCACGCGTGCTAAGTTGCTTCGGTCATGTCCAACTCTGTGATTCCCTGGACTGTAGCCCAACAGGCTCCTCTGTCCATGGGATTCCCAGGCAGGAATACTGGGTGGTTGCCATTTCCTTCTCCAGGGGATCTTCCCGACCCAGGGATTGAGCCCGGGTCTCTCAGGTCTCCTGCGCTGGCAGGCAGGTTCTTTACCACTAGTGCCGCCCGGGAAGCTTGGCACAAAAACCTCCCCCCAGAAAACTGCACCCCCGGCCCCGTCTGCATCTTCAGCTGAGCCAGTCAGGAGCGCCGCACAGTGCCGGAGACGCCCCCTCTGGGGCTTGGCCTGGAGCCCCTGCCGCTGGCCTGGGGTCTCTGGGTGGCCCTCCTCCTTCGTGGGGGACACAGCAGAGGCTGAGTGTCCCCCCAGGGCACTGCAGGAAGGGACCTTGCTCATCTCCTATCCTGGTGGAGGTTCAGTGTCAAGACCCCTTCTCCCCCCGAAGCTGGGACACGACAGCCTCTTTTGGTTACAGCCTGCTGGGGTGACTACTTTGACGTGGGCCGACTGCGTGTCCTGCCTTTCGCTCACCCTCCTGGCTCATTACACCCCGTCACCAAAGACTGCCCCCAACTTCCAGTTCATCTTCCAAATTTGAAGATTTCCCCCTGGTTCAAACTAATTTGTTATACTTACTTGAAAGCAACTGGTAAAGAGGTTTTTTCCCAATAATGAAATAAAAATAGATGTTTTTAGGAAACTGTATGTACTTGAATGTGTAAATTTGACCCATTTAGTGAAATACTGGTCACACTGACCAGAATTACGTCTCATATGTGACTTTTTTTTTTCAAAGTAGGCGTTTGGGAACCACTTTGGGTTTTCACAAAAAAACCTGACTTTTTTCAAGAGCTTGGTAATACCAAAGAGCTTTTCTTCTGTATTTGGCAAAAAGGAAGCCTTCCCCATCCTGTGGAGCAAAGGAAAACACCCCCACCACATACAAAACCTCTGGAGAAAGCATTGAGTCAAGAAATCAGAGTTCCAGGAAGAAGAATCTCCACGGCCAGGTCTGCAAGGGTGTCTTGAACTTTTAAATGCAAATGTGGTTGGAATCAATAGTTTTTTGAAACTGTGTAATATGGTGAGTGAGTGCTGCCAGTACAGCATAATTACCCCGGACCCATGGGAGCAGGAATCCTTTTGATGAGAACTGACTTTGCCCGGATGAAAGGAGGCCCTGCCTGTGAACAGGCTGGGGAGGGATCCTTTCATATTCTTAGAAGAGGCTGCTGGGTTTGCATGATGTCAGTGGCCTTTCAACCAAAAGGCCCAGGAACATTCTCCCTCCAAACCACAGAAAGTGGGGCCATTACTAACCCCCAAGAATCATATCGATTTTAATTACTTTTCCTTTGAATTCTTACTCAGAAACCAAGCTTGAGAGTGGTTGGGGCTCGTCTGTTTCTTCGCAATTATTTTACAGATAATTTGGAGTATCATTTGAAAGATGCCTGTTTTCATGGGGAAAGTAGGGTTATTTTTAGATCACTCGAAATCAACAAAACTTTGAATTTTGTGAAGAGCTGTTAGTAAACCTGAGCCTTTGGGAGCACACATTCAACTCCTTTGAGTTCTGTTTCTCCTTCCTGTAAAGGAGGTCTTTGTAGACACACCTGCCAGCTGCAAGTTTGGACTCCTGGGAAAGGTTTCTCCAAAGTGAAGTCTGATACCTCTGGGTGCCCCTGAGCCTCAGTGGACGAAGCCGACCCCTGGCTTTGCCGTGTTGGGATCGGCTGTGACGTTACTCCGAGCCCACCGCCCTCACTTGTTACGGCAGGGGATGCACACGTGGGTTTTGTGTGCTGTGGCCATCTCCTCTTTCCTGGGAACAAGAACACCTTCCTTTTTGCACAGAGAGAAAAAGCCCCCCTGCACTTCCTTGCTCTTCTGGAAGGAAGCTTCGTGTTTTCACTTGATCTTCACGTGATGTGTAGGTGAGAAGCATCTCAAAGACACATTCCTCCTGCCATTCCTCCTGGATAAGCAGGCCCTGCTGTTTAGCCAACCGAAACTTTCTGTCTTCTGAGCCCTCAAGGTCTTCTGTACTTTCATTGTAGTTAGTAGGAAAAGGATTTTACCAAACATGCCTCTTTTTCCCCCCTCTAAATCCTCAGACTTTCAATTCAATAGCTCCTTGTTTGTTACTCGGGCAGCTCCTGAAGACAGAGGTCAGTCACTGAGCCTCAAAACTCCACCTTCTCGTCAATAACAAAATCAGTGTGTATAGGACCTTCTAGATTCCCCTAGAGGGAATCATTACTGGGATAATCATTTAAAGACAGTTCTTTGGCGCATTTTCCCGGAAATGAGACCTGGGAGCCCTACCTCCCGGCTCTGTTTCCTGGGGCTCCTGTAACCGATGACTGCACACTGCGTGCTTGAAGCAACAGAAATGTGTTCTCTGACGGTTCCGGAGGCTGGACACCCAAAATCAAGGTGTCAGCACCTTGTGCTGTGTGCGCTGCGGGGGTCCCCGTGGGAGGACCCTCGTGGCTCTTCCGGTGTCTGGGGGCCCCAGGGGTCCTCTGTGACTCCTGGCTCGTGGGTGCATCTTTACTCGCTCACTTATTTCTGGCTGTGCTGGGTTCGGGGGTCCCCGTGGGAGGACCCTCGTGGCTCTTCCGGCGTCTGGGGGCCCCAGGGGTCCTCTGTGACTCCTGGCTCGTGGGTGCATCTTTACTCGCTCACTTATTTCTGGCTGTGCTGGGTGCGGGGGTCCCCGTGGGAGGACCCTCGTGGCTCTTCCGGCATCTGGGGGCCCCAGGGGTCCTCTGTGACTCCTGGCTCGTGGGTGCATCTTTACTCGCTCACTTATTTCTGGCTGTGCTGGGTGCGGGGGTCCCCGTGGGAGGACCCTCGTGGCTCTTCCGGCGTCTGGGGCCCCAGGGGTCCTCTGTGACTCCTGGCTCGTGGGTGCATCTTTACTTGCTCACTTATTTCTGGCTGTCCTGGGTCTTCGTTGTTGCACAGGCTTTCTCTCGTTGCGGCGGGCGGGGGCTTCTCATTGCAGGGACTGCTCTTCTTGCAGACACGGGCCCTGGGGCACACGGGCTCCAGTAGTTGTGGCTCCCGGGCTCAGCTGTTCTGCAGCACGTGGGATCTTCCCGGACCAGGGAGCAGAGCCCAGTCCCCAGCACTGTGAGGAGGAATCTTAGCCACTGGACCAGCAGGGAAAGCCCTTGTGGGAGCGTCACTGCAGGCTCTCTTTCCATCTTCACGTGGTTTTCTCCCCTCTGTGTCTCTGTCCCCTCTTTGTCTCGTATTAAG
Organism: Bos taurus; assembly: GCF_002263795.3. Classification (NCBI taxonomy): domain Eukaryota; kingdom Metazoa; phylum Chordata; class Mammalia; order Artiodactyla; family Bovidae; genus Bos; species Bos taurus. The sequence goes on from NC_037353.1 coordinate 49,508,198, forward strand.
TGCACTTGTCATTGAGTTTAGCGCAACCATGAGTCCAGGATGATCTCATCTTGAGGCCCTTAATTATTTATATATGCAAAGATCCTTTCTCTACGTGAGATCCCAGTCCCTGGCTCCTGGGTTTAGGACGTGGGCTCGTCTTCTTGGGCACAGCATCTCTGTCTCTCCCGTGTTTCATGATTGAAGTGCACACAGCAGACACGTCCTCCGGGGGTCACGGGCCTTGGGAGCGGGTGGCAGGGATGCCCTTGCTGCTGCTGCTGCTCCGTCGCTCAGTCATGTCCGACTCTTTGCAGCCCTGTGGACTGCAGCCCGCCAGGCTTCTCTGTCCATGGGATTCTCCAGGCAGGAATACTGGTGTGGTAGCCATTCCCTCCTCCAGGGGATCGTGCTGACCCAGGGATCGAACCCAGGTGTCTTATGTTTCCTGCATTGACAGGCAGGTTCTTAACCACTTCCCACTAGGGAAGCCCACAGAAAGTGTCAGTCGCTCAGTCGTGTCCGACTCTTTGCGATCCCATGAACTGTAGCCCACCAGGATCCTCTGTCCACGGAATCCTCCAGGCAGGAATGCTGGAGTGGGTTGATATTCCCTTCTCCAGGGGATCTTCCCAACCCAGGGATTGAACCTGGGTCTCCTGCTTTGCAGACAGATTCTTCACCATCTGAACCACCAGGGAAGGTCATATGGAAGCAGAAAGCCACGTGTAACAGAGAGCCACATGCAAGGGTTTCAAACAGTGGGGAATGTGACTAAGTGTTGTTTAGAAATCCTCCCCTAGCGCCCCAGTGGAGCCGGTGCAGGGACACCCGGGGAGGGGTGAGTGTGGCTGCCAAGTGGGGGTGGGCTCCAGGCAGGGGGAGAACTCGGCTGCCTTGAAAGACCATCTAATTTACATTCAGAGACTGTCTCAGTTTCACCTCATTAGAAAGGGATGCAACTCACCGCAAGGACAGCTTGGTAAATTAATGCATGAAGCCCTGGGAAGACAGGCAGGCTGGGCTAAAAGCCCTAAAAGCCAGTGACTGTGCCTCGTGGGTGCAGTCCACCAGCCGCGGGTGCATCCCAGTGGGGCCAGGGTGGACGGCGGCCACCTGGCAGGGCTGTGCCCCCTGCCTGCCCCGCCCAGGGTGGGGGGCTGTGCCCCCTGCCCGCACCGCCCCTCCCGGGGTGGGGGGCTGCACACCCTGCCTGCTTCACCCCCGGGGTGGGGCGTGCGTGCACCCTGCCCCTCTGCCCCCTCCACCCCGGGTGGGGGGCTGTGTGCCCGCCCGGGCCCTCTGTCCCAGCTGGGCTCAGCCGCGCTGACTCTGGCTACCTTCCCAGCACTGCCAGCAGGGGGCCTGGCTGGATTTGCAATGATGACCACACAGAGGGAACTTGGCAGCTCTTCTGAAGGCCGGGCCTCCAAGGCCAGTGTCGCCTCCAGGGTCTGGGTCCGAGGCCTGGGGCCGCCTGCTCGACAGCAGCGCTGGAGCGAGAAGGACAGGCCAGGTCCGACCCTGCCGTCTGTCAGCCGGGACGGTTGGCAGCGTGAGGCCAGGGCCGAGGCGGGGAGCCCGGGTCAGCGCTGGGAGGAGAGGACAGGGCTCCTCTGGCCTGTCTGCCGACCCCTGAGGGGAGAGCAGGGTTTTGGCAGAACCTGCCATGTGGCCGTGCCCACGGCGGTGCTCACAGGGGCTCCAGGTGCGGGTGGGGCGCTTGCTCTCGCTCACGGCACAGCGCAGGCCTGAGCCCGCCCGCTTGGGCGCAGCACGGTGGCTCCTGGACGCCTGGTCTGGGGTGACCAGGGCAGGGAACCCACGCTCTCCTCCGCAAGTGGGGCTGGGGGCATGAGAAAGCTCTGGGCCGGGGCGGTGCCCACGCCCACGGACGGAGGCAGAAATGTCCTGAGCTTATTCTGGAGCCTGGATGACGGGAGGCTCGGCGGTCAGGCAGGCGTCCACAGGCCAGGTGGCGGTGGAGACAGGGGCCTGGCTGAGCCACGGTTCCGTCTGTGACTCGAGATTTCTGTGTGGAAGCCACCACAGCAACACACGCGTGGACGCTCCGAGTTGGCCAGGCGGTCCCTGCATGCTGAGCGGAGGCTTCACAGCCTCAGGGTGGACGGTGTCTGTTTTAGGTGAGCTGACCCAGGCCAGCCTGAGCCACGAAGGGGTGTCCCGGCTCAGCCGCGGGGCACCCCCAGAAACCAGGCTGTGTGAACCCTGCTCGCAGCCCTGCCCCTGGCCGGGCCTCCTCCCCAGCCCCGCCTCAGGCAGGAAGGACATGGAAGCTGGCCTCTTCTGGCTCTGATTTTCGTCTCCCGGGAAAGAAGGTGGAGCTGGGTCTCCTCCATCACGGTCAGCCTGCCCTGTGTCCTGGGCTGATCCCTAGTCCGGTCACTGTGACCACAGGCTGGATGCTCTCTGCCCCAGGAAGCTGGAGTCGGTCACGTGGTGTGGGTGGGTGCGGGGACAGTGGGGGGTCAGGCAGTCTTCTCCTTATTCCAAGCATGTCACCTGCATCTCGCTATTCCTTTAAGTCCATCTTTCTAGGTCCTTCTTCCTCTTCTTTTTTTCCCCCCTAAAATCAGCACCTTTTCACTTCCGAGATTTCTAAATATAGTCATGTACAGCATAGTGACTTATGACTGTAATTGCCAAAAGAGCCCTGGGCACAAAAGGGGATTTGTGGGCTCATATAACTGGGCACGCAGAGTGAGAGTGTTGTCTCTTGCTGGTGGTGAATGCGGTTCCGCCTGCAATGGGGACAGTGGCCCCGTCTCGGCCCTTTTGGGTGTGGAAGACTCTTAGCTTTGCACAGTCCTCACTCCCAGCTGCCACATCGTGGCCCGTTTCCTCCCCAGATGTCCCCGGTGGGAGTCACTGGGACCAGGGCTGATGGACAACCCTTGGGCTTTGGAGAGGACCCTCCTCCCCGGGGGAGGGTTGGGGGGTTGTGCACCGGTCGGGAACCAGCCAGGAGTGGGCATACGCTGGCCAGGTTGAGCAGGAACGACTCACCGCTCAGCGATTCTGTGCTGAGCCCCTTCTCTGGTCCTTGCTCCCAGATGCCTAAAGGCGCAGCAGCTCCTCGGCAGGCTTTCTGTGGCATCAATTTCTTTTAAAGATGACATTAGTGGCAGCAAGCATCCTGGCAGTTTTGGACATCATCCTTCTGTTCAGTGAGTGCTGCCCTAAGATGAAACCATTTTGAGCAGGATCGATAGAGTTATTAGGAATTATCTTCCTAGGCTCAGAATGAAAGTGCCATCGATCCCTGTGTCCATTCCAGATCATTGGGGCTGAAGCCGGGCGGGATTGTGGGGGCTCTCAGAATCCTCGTGATGGGGCTCTGTGTGTGAAGCCTGGACACAGGAAATTTCAGAAGAGGATGGTGCTGTGCCTGACGGCGGGTTGGCTTGACAGACCCCTGAGTTGCAAAGGTTTTCTATGTTTTTTTTCAAGCAGCTATATTCTTTAAGCTTTTACGTTTAGGCTTGTGATATGTTTTGAATTAATTTTTGTTTACAGCATGTGGTAAGGGTCGAGAAATTTGTTTTCATGTGAATATCTGGCTCTTCTGAGCCGGTTTGGTATAAAGACTTTCCTTTTCATACGTGACCTCTTCTGCACCTTTGCGGGACCTGCTTTTGCTCCCTCTGTTTTGCTTCATTGATGTATTTGTGGGTATTTTACGCCAGTGTCACACTGCCTTGATTGCTGGAGCTTTGTAGTAAGTATTGAAGTCAGGCAGCAAGTCTGCCAACATTATTTTCTTTTTCTAAAACTGTTTCAGCATTTGAAAATTGTTTTGGCATTTCCATACAGATTTTAGAATCAGCTTGTAAATTTCCACATATAAGCCAGCTGTGCTTTTGATTGGGATTATGTTAAATTCATAGAGGAATTTTGGGGGTGATTGACATTCTTAACAATATCGAGTCTTCAAAGTCATGAACATGGGTCGTCTCTTCACTTATTTAGATCTTACTTAATGTCTTTATAACTTAAAGCCCACCAAGGCTTCCCTGGTGGCTCAGCTGGTGAAGAATCCGCCTGCAGTGCAGGAGACCTGGATTTGATCCCTGGGTTGGGAAGATCCCCTGGAGAAGGGAAAGGCTCCCCACTCCAGTGTTCTGGCCTGGAGGATTCTGGGTTGCAGACACAACTGAGTGACTGAGTCAGACACAAATGAGCAACTTTCCCTTTCATGTTTCTCAGTAATATTTTAAGTGAGCAGGTATTGCATACACTTAGTGAATTTATTGCTAAGTATTTTGTTTTTTGATGTTATTGCAAAAATAATTTAAAAAATTTAATTTTCCAATTCTTGCTGATGGTGGTGGTGGTTTAGTCGCTAAGTCGTGTCTGACTCTTGCGACCCCATGGACTGTAGCCCGCCAGGCTCCTCGGTCCATGGGATTCTCCAGGCAAGAATCCTGGAGTGGATGGCCATTTCCTTCTCCGCGGGATCTTCCCAACTCAGGAATCGAACCTGAGTCTCCTGCATTGCAGGCAGATTCTTTACCAACTGAGCTATGAGGAAACTCTTGCTAGGATATAAAATTACAGCCTATTGTATTTTAAACATGTGTTCTGGGACCTTGCTAATTCATCTTTTAGTTCTAATAATTTTGTAAATTCCTAAGGATGGTCTCTTAAGTGGTGAGATTATATGCAAATAGATAGCTTTACTTCTTTTTTCTAATCCCTATGGTCTTTATTTGCTTTTTCTTGTCTGACTACAGTGGCTAGGACTTCTAGTATCGTAACTGAGTGTGTGTGCTGAGAGCAGAGCAGAGGTCATTGTATTATTCCCTACATTAGGGGGGAAGTATTCAGTCTTCTGGGGCTTCCCTGGTGGCTTAGACAGTAAGGCGTCTGCCTGCAATGCGGGAGGCCCGGGGTTCCATTCCTGGGTTGGGCAGATCCCCTGGAGAAGGAAATGGCAATCCATTCCAGCACTCTTGCCTGGAAAATCCCATGGACGGAGGAGCCTGGTGGGCTGCAGTCCATGGGGTCGCGAAGAGTTGGACACGACTGAGCGACTTCACTTTCACTTTCACATTCAGTCTTTTAACATTTGGTGGTATAACTTTGTTTTTGTTGCTTTTGTTGGTTTTTTTTTTTTTTTTTTGGATATCTTTAGCAGATTGGACATGTTCCTTTCTGTGCCTAGTTTGCTGAGATTCTAAAAATCATGGATGATCATTGCATTTCGTTAAATGATCAAATGATTTTTTCATGTCTATTGTAATAATCATGTGATTTTCTTTAATTCTGTTAATAATGCAACTTATTGCTTTTCTAAACCAACCAAGCCTTCTTGGGGTAATTCTCACATGGTCATAAGATATTATCTTCTTTATATATGCTAATATTTTGTTAAGGAAATATGCATGTATTGTGACTTATTTTTTCTGTGATTTTCTTCTATTGTATTATACTTTTAGGTTATTGTATTAGAATTATGCTGGCCTCATATAATGGATTGGAGAAGGCAATGGCACCCCACTCCAGTACTCTTGCCTGGAAAATCCCGTGGATGGAGGAGCCTGGTAGGCTGCAGTCCATGAGGTCACTAAGAGTCGAACACGACTGAGCGACTTCCCTTTCACTTTTCACTTTCATGCATTGGAGAAGGAAATGGCAACCCACTCCAGTGTTCTTGCCTGGAGAATCAATCCCAGGGACGGCGGAGCCTGGTGGGCTGCTGTCTATGGGGTCACACAGAGTCGGACACGACTGAAGCGACTTAGCATATAATGGATTGGAAAATGCTCCCCACTCTTATTTTCTAAAAGAATTTGTACGAGTGCTGTTAATTTCTTCTTTAACATACGCAAGGCTATTCAGATTTTATGCTCCATCTGTGTCAAATTTGGTAAGCTACATATTTTTCACAAATTTGTTCATTTCATCTGAGTCACCAAATTTGCTGGCAAAAACTTATTCAAACACTCCTTTATTTTTCCTGTTAAAATCTGTAGGTCCTACAGCAATACTCCATACTTCATTCCTGAAATTGATAATTTGTCCTCTTTCTTTCTTTTTTTAAACCAGTACAGCTAGGGGTTTATAAATTTTATTGGTTTTATTTGTTTTCCATTTCATTGATTTTATTATTTCCTTCCTTCTGTTTAAGTTTACTTTGCTCTACTTTTACTAGGTTCTTGGGTTATACACTTATTCATTAATTTTTCAACTTTTTTTTTTTCTAACACAGACATTTGAAGTTATAAATCAGCATATTTCAAAAATCATGAGTTGTATTTTCATTGTTATTTGCTGTGAATATTTTCTGAATTTTCCTTATGTTTTCTTCTATGAGAAGAATTTCCCCACATTAACAGTTTTTTGAAATATCTTATTATTAATTTCTAATTTAATTCCACTTTGGTCAGAGAACATACTATATGACTTTGACCCCTTTACATTTAATAGGTCTTATTCTGTTGGACGTTGTAGTGTGTCCTGGAGAACATTCTAGGTGGGCTGACAAAGAATGTGTATTATGCAGTTTTTGGTTGTAGTAAAGAGTAAATCTATACAGCTTTACTCATTTTTAATCTATTTGGTTTATGTATGAGGGAAGGAAATTTAAAATCTTCAACAGTCCTTTTGGAATTGTCTATTCTTTTAATTCTATCAATTTTTTGCTGCATGGAGTTTGAAATTCTATTAGCTACATGCATATTTAAGATTGGTTTGTTTTCCTGTTTCTTCATATATCTTCTACTTTTGGCTTCTATCCTGTACTTTGTTAGTGTTATGTCATAGGGACTTTGGATTTTTTTCTGTGTCTCCAGAGAGTACTTATTTTCTTTGGTAAGCAGGCAGTGTCTGTGGCTGACTCAAACTTCAAATCCTGTCTCTTGCAGTGAGGATAGCTCACATCCAGGCACAGCTCTTGTAGTCTTAGCAGGGCCACTTTAGCCCGCCCTGTGTCTGTGCCATTCAGGGGTCAGCAGAGACGTGGGCTGAGTTCATACACAGAGGACCTTCTCCTGTCTTGGCTGTGTCCTCTCCAGGATTTCCCACATATTCTCCAGTGGGTGTGCTTTCCCCAAACTCATTACGCTGGTTCTTCATGCCAGAAAGACTGAGAATTTTCTGTTGAAGCTTAGCTGCCCTGGATGTCTCAGATTTGGACCTGCTCTTAGACCAAAAGTCATATAAATGGGGGATCCACCTCATGCAAAGATGCTGAAGGGCTCAGCCCTGGGCTCCAGCGACCCCATCACACTGCCATCTGTTGGCACAAGCAGAGAACATGGAGCATGTCCTTGTAGGGGCATGACCTGGGGGCCCCAGGGCGGCACTTCACCGATAGGACCGGAGGCCAACGCGGAACTTGGGTGTGCAGACACTCAAGCTTGTCTGATCTGAGTCTGTGGTCCCCTTTCTTGGTCTCACATGGTCGTCCCTGAGGGCCCTCTTTGCTGCTCTGCAGACGCAATAGTCAGGATATACAGGTCTTCCTCCGCCTGCGATGGAGCCCCACTTTCTTATAAACCATCGTAAGGTGAAATAGGTTTACAACCTCTCTCCTCCCAAACGTCGCAGCTCAGCCTAGCCTTCATCACATGTGCTCAGAACACTGACGTTCACCTACAGTTGGACAAAACAAAGCCTGTAATAAAGTGCTGACCCTCCTGTGTAACTTACTGGGTCCTGCGCTAAGGTGAACAGCACAGTGGCTGTCTGGGTCCTGGATGGTTGGAAATGTGCTGGTTTTCTGCCCTGAGACCACAGGGCTGACCAGGAGAGAGGACTGGACCCTGTCTTTCCAGCTTCAGAAAAGATTCAAATGCAAAACCTGAACTCTGCGGTTTCTACTGTACGCACATCACTTTCACACCATCATGGAGTCAAAATCCTAACCCTAACCACAGCTTCCCTGGTGGTTCACGTGGTCAAGTGTCTGCCTGCAATGCAGGAGGCCCGGGTTCGATCCCTGGGTCTGGAAGATCCTCTGGAGAAGGAAATGGCAACCCACTCCAGTATTCTTGCCTGGAAAATCCCATGGATGGAGGAGCCTGGTAGGCTACAGTCCATGGGGTTCCAAAGAGTTGGGCACGACTTCATTTTCACTTTCACTTTCAACCACAAGCTGGGGACTTTCCTGGGTGGAACTGAACTTCTGGAGAGAAGCCTCATTCGTCACTTTCTTCCCGGGAGAACCAGGGCCTCCTAAATGTTCAGATAAAGCTGAACATAAAAATGCTCAGATAAAGCATTTTTAGAAATCTCTGCTACATTAAAGAAATGATTTGAGAATTTGTCTGGTTCTAAATTTCACTTTGATGGCACTTTTATTTGACAAGGTAGGCCCGGCAGGATGGCTCTGTCCCCTCCTGGGCTGGTCACCATCAGCGAGGAGCAGATTGGTGGGGTGTTCTTCGGCCTTCGCTCCAGGTGTGAGCTATCTGAGCTGACATCACTGCCGACCCAGAAGCGGTAATCACGCTGGGTCTGAGAGTTGCTGAGACCCACATCATTTTCCTGATTAATATGCTGGTGAGACAAAGGAGGAGCTCATTTTGGGGAAAGTCTGAGGCAGATGGAGCCTGGTGGGGACACAGGGTTAGGAGCAATTTATAATTTTCATCAAGTATCAGATTTCAGAGACTGTACAGTCCAAGATGGAACTCTAGGCAGAGCGTCCATCTGAAGCTGGTTTTCCAGGGGCCTTCCTTGTGTTGCTCTTTAAAATTCATTAAGTTTGAATTAATGAATGCACTGGGTCTTCGTGCTGGGCATGGGCTTTCTCTAGTTGCAACAAACAGGGGCTACTCTCCTTTTCGGTGTGTGGGCTTCTCACTGGTGGCATCTCCTATTGGGGAGCACAGTCTCTAGGGCGTGTGGCTTCTCACTGGTGGCTTCTCTGGTTGGGGAGCACAGTCTCTAGGGCGAGTGGCTTCTCACTGGTGGCTTCTCTTGGTGGGGAGCACAGTCTCTAGGGCGTGTGGCTTCTCACTGGTGGCTTCTCTTGGTGGGGAGCACAGTCTCTAGGGTGAGTGGCTTCTCACTGGTGGCTTCTCCTGTTGGGGAGCACAGTCTCTAGGGCATGTGGCTTCTCACTGGTGGCTTCTCTTGGTGGGGAGCACAGTCTCTAGGGTGAGTGGCTTCTCACTGGTGGCTTCTCTTGGTGGGGAGCACAGTCTCTAGGGTGTGTGGGCTTCTCACTGGACTTCTCTTGGTGGGGAGCACAGTCTCTAGGGCGTGTGGGCTTCTCATTGGTGGCTTCTCCTGTTGGGGAGCACAGTCTCTAGGGCGTGTGGCTTCTCACTGGTGGCTTCTCTTGGTGGGGAGCACAGTCTCTAAGGCGAGTGGCTTCTCACTGGTGGCTTCTCCTGTTGGGGAGCACAGTCTCTAGGGTGTGTGGGCTTCTCACTGGGCTTCTCTTGTTGGGGAGCATAGTCTCTAGGGCGTGTGGGCTTCTCACTGGGCTTCTCCTGTTGGGGAGCACAGTCTCGAGGGCGTGTGGCTTCTCACTGGTGGCTTCTCTTGGTGGGGAGCACAGTCTCTAGGGCGAGTGGCTTCTCACTGGACTTCTCTTGGTGGGGAGCACAGTCTCTAGGGCGTGTGGGCTTCTCACCTGACTTCTCTTGGTGGGGAGCACAGTCTCTAGGGTGTGTGGGCTTCTCACTGGTGGCTTCTCCTGTTGGGGAGCACAGTCTCTTGGGCCTGTGGCTTCTCACTGGTGGCTTCTCTTGGTGGGGAGCACAGTCTCTAGGGCATGAGGCTTCTCACGGGTGGCTTCTCTTGGTGGGGAGCACAGTCTCTAGGGCGTATGGCTTCTCACTGGACTTCTCTTGGTGGGGAGCACAGTCTCTAGGGTGTGTGGACTTCTCACTGGTGGCTTCTCCTGTTGGGGAGCACAGTCTCTAGGGCATGTGGCTTCAGCAGTTGTGATGCGGGCGCTTAGTTGCTCTGAGGCATGTGGGATCCTCCTGGAGCAGCGATCAAACCTGTGTCTCCTGCATCGGCAGACGGATTCTTATCTACTGGACCATCAGGGAAGTTCCTCACCTGTTTTTTGAGCTCACTTTCCAGATGATGGATGAGAAAAATGTCATTGGGGGATGGGCTTTGCTTTTCAGGTGAGGTTTGGGAACTGGGCTGCAGCCATTCTGTCATCGTGAGGGGAAAGCCTGCCTAAAAACAGAGACATAAACCAGAGCTGGGACGAGGGAGAAGCCAGTGGAGCCCAGGGGTACAGAGCTTAAGGAGGTGTCACTCTTAGGGTCATGCAAATCAGGTCGGCCCTGACAGCACCACTGAAAGCAGACCCGAGGGAGGGAATTCAAGAATTCCTGATGACATCGTCTGAGCTCCTGGATCCCACCGTGCCTGAAGCCATTCACACCTGGATTATGCAGAGTGTGAGCCTGTATGTTTTCTTTTGCACAAGCCAGTTTAAATTGGATTCTCTGTCTCTGTAGCCAACAGAACCCTTGTAATACACCAGCCCCCTGTGTTACTTCCCAGTGAGCTGGAAGGGTGCTCTAGACTCTCCCCAGAGTCTGTTTGAGGATCTCATTTGAAGTCTCAGCATCGGATGCAAATCTCCCAAGGTCTCTACATCATCCCTCTAGAGGCTGCTACTATAAATGCATCCCCTGTAAGACGGCCTGTTGTCCTCTGAGATCCCCACAGTGGGGGACTCTCCTGTGAGCCAGGCGTATCCCAGGAAAGAGCCGGGAGATTACAGAGATGAGGCGTCAGGTCGAGAAGTGCTGCCTGAACTTCAGAGGAGCCCCAGGACAGAGAGATGACAGGTGGTTGTTAGGAAAATGTGTCAGATGATCTCAAGCCTGAGAAGGGCAGAAGGTCTGCGGCTTCAGAATGAGGTTCAGTTTTCTGAGAGCTGGAGGTTCTGCGGTTCACACCGTCACGATGATGCACGTGATCTCCAGGCGAGGATACTGGGCCTGGAGCCAGCCCCTCCTTTCTGTGAACATCCGCGCGACCTGCCCAGGTCATGCAGGACCAGCCTTGGTAGAGGTCATTTTCCATAGTCTGTCCCTTCTCTACACCCCTGCCCACAAGCCAGGCTTCTGAGCTCATGGATGATATATTTAGAATACAAGTTTATGATTTGATAAACATATAAGAACATTCATGAACTATCCTGTATTGGAGAATTACGGAGAAAACCAGAGTTCCCTATAGTAGATGTGATAATGGTCCCTAAAGAAGTCCTCATCTTGATCCTTCAAACCTGTGAATATGGGACCTTCCAGGGCAAAGGGCACTTTGCAGGTGTAAGACTCAAGATGGGGAGGTTACCCTGTGTTATCTTGGTGGGCCCACTGTCCTCATAAGGATCCCTATAGGAGGGGGCAGGTGGGCAGAGTCTGAATTGGAGCAGAGGTCACAGTGGTGTGGGCAAGGGCTGGAGCCAAGGATGCAGGCATCCCTGGGGACTGGAAAGGCAATGCCACACGTTTCCATGAAGCCTCTGGAAAGTACCAGTCCTGCCAGGGGCTTGGAATTAGGACTCCAGAAGTGTGGAAGAATGCATTTGCGTTGCTTTAAGCCACTAGTTTGTGATGTTCTGTTAGAGAGGCCACAGGAAGCTGATACATTTGCCCTGCTGGTCGGGAGGGAGCCTGCAAGTGCCTGGTAAATGCACCCACAGATACCACAGGAAATGAGAGACGCCCTCGGCACCGGCTGGACTGCGAGGTGCCTGAGGTCCCGGCAACAGGGCTGCCCTGTGGAGGCCACAGGGGTGTCCTGACGCCCAGACAGGTGTCCTGACCACACCTGGCTGTGCAGGTGGGCGGTGAGGGGAGTTCACAGCCTGGCTCCTCCTGCTCTGCCCCTGGGTTTGAGGCATCCACACTGGTGGCGTCTCCGTCTTCGGATGAAGTGGTTTCTGATGCTTGGAGAGGCATTGCATAATACACGCAATCCGAGAGATTCCTGTGGCAGATCAAAAGTAAGACAGGGGTCCTGGTGTGAAATCAGAAGCAGAGGGCAGCATCCAAGCCTTTGTTGTTGTCCAGTCACTAAGTCGTGTCCGACTCTTTGCATCCCCATGGACTGCAGCACACCAGGCTTCCCTGTCCCCCACTATCTCCCGGAGTTTGCTCAAACTCATGTCCGTTGAGTCAGTGATGCCATCCAACCATCTCATCCTCTGTTACCCCCTTCCATTCCTGCTCTCAATCTTTCCCAGCATTCGGGTCTTTTCCAGTGAGTCAGCTCTTTGCATCAGGTGGCCTAAGTATTCGAGCTTCAGCATCAGTCCTCCCAATGAATATTCAGGGTTGATTTCCTTTAGGATTGACTGGATTGATCTCTTTGCTGTCCAAGGGACTCTCCAGAGTCCTAGCCTTCACGATATGAAATTCCATTTTGTCACCTTCCTCTCGATGTGTCCCACCTGCACTGACTTAGATGAGTGGAATTTACTTCTCTGTTGTTCGAGCCTCCTAGAGAAGGAGAAATCCTCTATGACATTTCCCCATCCCATATATGTGGAAATCACAATAAACAGATTTTGTGTAATCTATTTATGCAAAACACTGAGTTTAAATTGCTCACTAAGATTGAAATCTCCAGCCAACACTTGCTTTGCAGCCCGCCGGGTGGCATGTGGGGAAGATGTGTAGTTAATGGTACAGCGTAGACTGGGGAGCTTGGATCTCATGATCATTGTGTTATGGTCAATCTAAGCCTAATATCCTTTTTCATAGTATTTTCTGCTGCTCTAAATCTTCTCTCTGAAAAGCAATAATGGGAAGGCCATCAGCTGAATTTATGAGGAAACCATCGTGCCTAAAGCAGCACCGATTACTGGACGAGGGCCCTGCTGGCTCGTCAGGGATGGTGTGACTCATTGGATGACCCGGACTGTAGCCAGGGATGCGCGATCGGGCTGCTGGGACAGATGGTGCTGTCCTGGGTTCTGGCATCCCATCTGCAGGGAGGGCACCTTGCAGCAGAGAGGAAGACTGGGCAGTGCCCTGGGGACAGGCTGGCCCAGCGCTTGTGCAGAGTCCCAGAGGAGGCTGCAAGTCGGAGGCTTCACCCTCCCCAGACACGAGGGATCGTGACATTCCACAGAGCCTGATTCACTATCCTGAGATGAGAGGCGAAGTCTGTGGTTTTTTCCTTCCTGCAGAGGATGGTTGGAGACAGGGATTTCAAGGCGTTGGCTCAGATAAACTTAGGAACCCAGTGACCTTACAAAGGACAGAGGTTACACTGGCCCCTGTGTCAGTCCGTTCGGGCTGTCAGAGGACCAAGATGGGGTGGCTCAAACAACGGGGATCTAGTCCTCATGGTCTGGAGGCTGGAGGCCTGAGGTCCAGGTGCTTGGAGCTGGTTCCTGCTGAGACCACTCTCCCTGGAGCGTAGACAGACTCCTTCTCCTTGTCCTCGGGTGGTCTTGCCCATGTGCACAGTGTCCCTGTATAGATAGATATATATGGGGCGTCCCAGGTGGCACTAGTGGTAAAGAACCCACCTGCCAAGCAGGAGACGTAAGAGACACAGGGGCTCAATCCCTGGGTCAGGAAGATCCCCTGGAGGAGGGCATGGCAACTCAGTCCAGTGTTCTTGCCTGGAGAATCCCATGGACAGAGGAGCCTGGTGAGTTACAGTCCATGGGGTTGCAAAGAGTCGGGGATGACTGAAGGGACTTAGCAGGTAGGTGTGTGTATCAGTTCAGTTCAGTGGCTCAGTTGTGTCCGTGTATATATATACACACATATACTTTGACCTTTCCATTTCTGCCACATGATATTCTTTTTCTTTAATCCTCTTCATTCAAATCTCAGCTAAATCCCTGGTCTTGCTTTCCGGTTGGCCTGTAGTACTTTTCACTGAGATGCTCCCTTTTCTGCTCCACGATGCTGGCTCAGGGTATTTTCTGTCACACAGAGCTGACCTGCAGGATCTCCAGCCTGTTGCACAGTTACACATTTGTCTGATGGGTACTATAATACGTGTTGCCTTTTCTCTTAGCTGGTGTAATAGAGAAGAGATCCCTGAAGAGAGGAAACATATGAGCTGAAGATGTCAGACACAAAAACGTTGACTTTTCAGTAGTCACTACATTCCACAAAATGCGTCGTGGTGGGTCTTTGAGTTTTGCCAGCGCCGTGGAATCTGTACTCTGGATGAGTTAAGACTCGGGTTGTAGACGTGTGCCCGTCAACCACATGTGTGTCATCAGCATCAGTCAGTCTGTTATATTTATGGGGATGCAGTCTTTTACTCTCTCCTCCTCTAGATCCAAGGAGAAATCCCAAGCTGTGTGGTTTGTCCTGTGTTTCACAAGCCGATGTGTCTGTTCTTCCTGAGAAATCCTGGGGGTCCAGGCACTTCTGGCTCCCCAGTTGACATCATGCCTGCTGGCATTTTAAGGACGCTTCTGGTCTGGAGTTGATCTCACGTCACTAGTCCTGGAATCTAGGAGTCAGAGTAAGTCATCTTATATTTTTAAAAATTAAATTTTCTTCTGAAATACACAGAAATGAAAGTTAACACTGTAATCATTTCCAAGTGTCCCGTTCAGTGGTGTTTACATTCACAGTGCTTTCAATCAGCTCCCTCTTCCGTCCATGGACCTTTCTCATCTTCCCAGAGACTCTGCCCATCAAACGGTGACTCCCCATCCCCGAGTCGTCTTTTAGGTGCGCTCACCAGTGGACATTTGCACAGCTGCTAGCGTGTGAACGCACACATCTGTCGGCACTAAACATGGAAAGGTCTGATGGTCATCCTGGGGTGTGAGGACACAAGCCAGTGTGTCTGTGAGGTCGGCCAGGCTCGGGAGGGGCCCACCTGTGTCCCTGTCCATCCGGCCCTGCCAACTGGTGCTTAACCTCTCTGCCTGCATCTTGCATTCTGGGGGCCTGCAATGCGGATAGCATCGTCCTCCCCGTAGCGAGAGTCAGACTGTTTTCCCATGGAGGTGTGCGTTCAGCAGGTGATCGGTTCATGGCTTTGGAAACACATGCCAGAAGCAGAGCTGTCACACTGAGAAGTGTTTCACCAAAGTTTGCTCCTCGAGGCAGGTTGGGGCCTGGTCCCTGAACTCTGCTCTCCATCCAAACAGAGGATTCCAGACCCTGAGGATTCATGGCCGTGCCTGTGGGGACTCCGGGCAGAGGGGACACACAGCATCCACCCGGGTCTCAGTCCAGGGAGCTTTTCTTGCTCTTCCTCGGCCACTGGATTCCTGACCCAGGCCTGTGCTTCTCCCGCGGAAATATCAGGTCTTCCCTGCAGACCTGGGTAATGGCTGGGGCAGGCCGTCACAGGGACAGTGGCCATCGGGCAGTTGGCTGACCAGCTTTGCTGTGCTGAAAGCAAATGGGTCTTTAAACGGGAGCTTTTAAAAAACTTGTCATGGAGTGAGTTGACCTTTGGTTCTCAAATTTGCTGCCATAACCTTTATTATCCGCCGAGGAGGTAGTGCTCGGGCCTGCTCTGCCTGCGGCTGGAGGGGATGAGAGGCGGTTTCTGCTGAGGCGCGCGGTGTGCGGGTAGAGCGCCAACCTGAGGCCTTAACGCTCTTTCCTTAAACGGCTGGAGGGCGGGGGTGGACCCCGAGGAGCAGACTCAGGAGAATGAATCTGGAATCCAATAAAACGGATGAAGGAAGCTGGCGCAGTCAGAGACCTTGTCAAGGAGAATTGCGGGGTGGACTCTGGACCCCAGCCTGTAAAATATGTGGTCTCGATGTCTTTATAAGAAAGGATCCATTCACATTCTGAAACAGTTCTGCTGGCCACCCCGCCTCTGAACACATGTCCATTCGCCAGGTTATAGTGCCCTGTGTCCTTCCAGGAAGGACTGATGCTGAAGCTCAAACTCCAATACTTCTGCCACCTGATGCAAGAGCTGACTCATTTGAAAAGACCCTGATGCTGGGAAAGATTGAAGGTGGGAGAACAAGGGGACAACAGACGATGAGATGGTTGGATGGCATCATGGACTCAGTGGACACGAGTTTGGGTAAACTCCAGGAGCTGGTGATGGACAGGGAAGCCTGGCGCGCTGCAGTCCATGGGATCACAAAGAGTCGGACACGACTGAGCGACTGAACTGAACTGAAGTGCCCTTTGTCTCCCTACCAGTCAGAGACCCCACTGACTTACAGTCACAGACTCTGTCATCTTTGGCCACAGCCAGCACACCAGCCAATGTGATTTAGTCAAGGGGGGTTGGGGATTCACACATATCTCAATGTAATAAAGGCCATATGTATTGTAGCTTTTAGCTAATGTCATGCTCAGTGGTGAAAGGTTGAAAACTTTTCCTCTAAGATCAGGAACAAGATGAGGGTGCCTACTCTCACCACTCCTATTCAGCATAGTATGGGAAGTCCTAGCCACAGCTATCAGGCAAGAAAAAGAAGTGAAAGGTATCAGAAATGGAAAGTAAGAGATTGTCTATATTTGCAGATGATGTGATTGAATATACAGAAAATTCCAAAGGCTCAACCAAAAAAAAAGTTATATCTAATCAAAGAATTTAGTAAAGTTGTAGGATATAAATTAACATAGAAATAAGTAGTGTTTCTATACAATAAAAGTGAATTTTCTGAAAAAGAAGTAGTCAATTTCATTTTAATAGCATCAAAAATAATAGAATACTTATAAATAAATTTATCCAAGGAAGTGAAAGAACTTTACTCTGAAAACTTACCAGAAGACATGGATAAAAGGAATTGAAGAAGTACAAATAAATGGAAAGGTGTCTTGTGTTCATAGACTGGAAGAACTAATATTGTTAAAATGCCAATACTACCAAAAGCCATCTATAGATTCAATGCAACGTTTGTGAGCCCTAGTGTAAAGCTATGGACATTGGGTGATGCTGATGTGTTAATGTAGGTTCATCAGTTGTAGCAAATGTATGATTCTGCTGGGGATTTTGATCCCCAGCAGTGGAGGAAGGTACGCATGTGTAGAAGCAGGAGAAATTGTTAGCTTCCTTTCAACTTTGCTGTGAACCTAAAATTGCTCTAAAAATAAAAGTTTATTAAAATATAAAAATGAGTTTAGGTACTCCAGAGAAACAGAATCAATAGGATGTGTATTTATGTATAGGGAGGGAGAGAGACCAGGAAAGAAACAGAGTTATTTTAATGAACTGGCTCATGCGGCTCTGGAGGTTGGCATGACTGAAATCTACAGGACTGGCCAGCAGGCTGGGGACCCAGGGAGGAGACGGCACTGCAGGTCCGTCTTGGGGCCATCTGGAGCAGAATTCCTTCTTCCTTGGGGGACCTCAGTCTTCCTCGTAAGGTCTTCAACTGATTGGATGAGTGGAGTTGATCTGCTTTACTTGATGACCTAAATGTTAGTCTTATCCTAAAAACAGCTTCACGGTGACCTGGGTTGGCATTTGACCTAACAACTGAGCATGGTGGTCTTGCCAAGTTGACCATTACAGCAGTCGGCAAATGTGATGTCATCTCCCCATTTGTGGCCTGGGTTCATAAACGTGAGGAAGTTACCTTTGCATATTTTTCCAAATGAAAACTACTTTTTTTCTTTTCTGATCCTAAAATTAATAATACATCTTCATGTATTTAACTGTGAAGGTCAGTAAGGAATGCAGAAGTAGAAGGCCACTCTCACACTTCTCTTGCCAGAAGAGCCGCTATTCACATCTCTTCTAAGCAAATAGGCAAACATGTCTACACATGTGTGCATGCATGTCGCATGGGCACACACACATGCTTTAATTGAAACAAAATTAAATTATGCTTATGCTTGTTGCATAAGAGGTCCTCTTCTGTCTTTGCTGGGCAGCACCACTAACCTACATGATGGATGTTGGTATGTATCATTCTTATTAATGGCTGCCTTGGTTTCCATTGAATCAATCTATCATCCTCTATGTAACCAACTGCATAACCATGGGTATTTAGGGTGTTTCATGTGATTTGAATATATATTTTAAGCAGTTGTCTAATGATCTGCTTGGGGCAAATTCCCAGGAAAGGAATGTCTGAGTGCAGGGCCATGCGTGTTAGATTTGCATTCCTGTTGCTCAGCTGGCCTGGGGTGTGGTTGCCTCAATTTACAGTCCTGCCAGCAGCCAACTTTGCAGGTTTGCCAACGTGATAGATGGGGAGGGACAGCCACTGTTTTTTACACTCGAGTCCTTGAGATATATCTGCCATTCTCCTCATGATTTTAAACCCATCTCCTCTGTCCTGCTGACTATTGTGCATGTAGAACACAGTAAAGAAGGAAGAATGATATTCCCTTTTCAGAATAAGGGAAGGGCATCCGTTATGGACTCAGTGTTTTACATCCAGAAGCGCAGGACTCTAACCAGCGATGTGGGCACCCGGAAGGAAGGTGTAGGGAGAACCATGATGACAGCATCTTTAATTGTCAATACTGAGGTGTGGGAATCTTGGCAGAAATAAAAATCAGGTTGTGAGCACTCCCTCTTCAATCAAGACTGCATCTGCAGTACAGTGCAGAGATGTTGAAAAGCAGCCAGCAGTGGATCGTGATGATAAAACAGATGGGGGAGATTTACAGTCTCTCAGTCCTGAGGAGAATGGGGAGCCCGTGGATGCAAAGAGCTGAGGGCATTTAGTTTCAAAACAAGTCTGCTCACCAGTCGTCGAGTTCCCTGTAAAGAGGGAGAGTGTCATGTGCTAAGACATCTGCTGATCCCGCAGAAAAAGCATTCCTTCCTGAGTATGAATCTCGCGTGAGCAAATCTGCTCCCTTCTCACCCTGTCTGAGCTCAGCATCCCTGCAGACACGGCCCTCAGCAGACGGAGAGAGGGTGGGGCTGCATCTGCAGGCTCTGCACAGGGCCTGAGCCACAGTGACCTCACCGCTCCCCAAACCCTGCACAACCCTGAGGCCTCACCTCCTCCTTGCCCTTGGTGCCTTATTTTTTATTTTTATTGAGATCTAGTTGATACGGACTTCCCAGGTGGCACTAGTGGTAAAGAATGCAGGAGACACAAGGCGTGGGTTCCATCCCTGGGTTGGGGATCTTCCCAACTCCAGTATTCTTGCCTGGAGAATCCCATGGACAGAGGAGCCTGGCGGGCTACAGTCCCTGGGGTCGCAAAGAGTCAGACATGACTGAGACTACGTAGCACACAAGTTGATGTGGTGCTGCTGGTAAAGACCCTGCCTGCCACTGCAGGAGACGTAAGAGACGTGGGTTCAAGCCCTGGGTCAGGAAGATACCCTGGAGCAGGGCATGGCAACCCACTCCAGTATCCTTGCCTGGAGAATCCCATGGACAAGGAACCTGTCGGGCTACAGTCCATAGGGTTGCAGAGTCAGACACAACTGAAGTGACTTCGAATGCACGCACAGTTGATGTATAATATTATATAAGTTCAGTTCAGTCGCTCAGTTGTTTCAGACTCTTTGTGACCCCATGGACTGCAGCACGCCAGGCCTCCCTGTCCATTACCAACTCCCAGAATTTACTCAAACTCATGTCCATCGAGTCGGTGATGCCATCCAACCATCTCATTCTCTGTCGTCCCCTTTTCCTCTTGCCCTCAATCTTTTCCAGCATCAGGGTCTTTTCAAATGAGTCAACTCTTTGCATCAGGTGGCCAAAGTATTGGAGTTTCAGCTTCAGCATCAGTCCTTCCAATGGATACTCAGGACTGACTTCGTTTAGAATGGACTGGTTGGATCTCCTTGCAGTCTGAGGGGCTCTCAAGAGTCTTCTCCAACACCACAGTTCAAAACCATCAATTCTTCGGCGCTCAGCCTTCTTCACAGTCCAACTCTCACATCCATACATGACCACAGGAAAAACCATAGCCTTGACTAGATGGACCTTTGTTGGCAAAGTAATGTCTCTGCTTTTGAATATGCTATCTAGGTTGGTCCTAACTTTCCTTCCAAGGAGTAAGCATCTTTTAATTTCATGGCTGCAATTACCATCTGCAGTGATTTTGGAGCCCTCCCAAAATAAAGTCAGCCACTGTTTCCCCATTATATAAGTTACAGGTGTACAAAACATAGTGATTGACATTTTTTAAAGATTATATTCCACTTGTAGTTATTGTAAAGTGTTGGCTGTGTTCCCCATGTTGTACGGCGCGTCTTTGTAGCTTATTTATTTTACACAGGAGATTGTGGCTCTCAATCCCACACCCCCGTCTTACCAGTCTCCCCACTTTCCTCTCCCTGCTGCTAACCACTAGTTTGTTCTCTGCATCTATGAGTCTCTTTCCTTTTTGTTATATCACTAGTCTGTTTTATTTGTAGAATTGCACGCGTAAGTGATGTCATACAGTCCTTGTCTTTCTCTGACTTGTTTCACTTGGCGTAGTGCCCTCCAAGTCCGTCCACGTTGCTGCAAATGGCAAAATTTCACTCTTTTTTACGACTGAGTAGCATTGCATTGTATATGTGTACCACGTCTTCATCCATCTGTCCGTGCACACTTTCTTCCATATCTTGACAACTGTAAATAATGCTGCTGGGTAGTTTTTTGAGTTAGTGTTTGCCTTTTTTTTTTTTCTGGATATATCCCCAGGAGTGGAATTTCTGGGTCATATGGTAATTCTGTTTTTACTTTTGGAGACACTGCCATGCTGTTTTCCACACTGGCTGCACCAGTCTGCATTCCTGCCAGCAGTGCACAGCGGTTCCCTTTCCCCACATCCTCGCGATGCTTGTTATTTGTGGTCTTTCTGAGGACAGCCGTCCTGACAGATGTGAGGTGATATCTCATTGTGGTTTTGATTTGCATCTCCCTGGTTAGTGACGTTGAGCATCTTTTCATGTGCCTGTTGGCCATCTGTAGGTCATCTTTGGAAAAATGTCTATTCAGGTCTTCTGTCCATTTTAAAATCAGGGTTTTTTTTTTGATGTTGAGTTGTATATTTTGGATATTAACCCATTTCCGGTCACATCATTTGCAGACGTTTTCTCCCATTCAGTAGGTTGTCTGTCCCTGTGCTTCTCTCCCTCACCCCGCTTCCCTTCTGGGGGGCAGGGGAAGTAGCGATCGTCCCACTAGAGACTCACCCTCGAGGCTTGCTGAGTACATGTCCCCTCGACAGCCTGGAGGGGTTCTCCTCTCCACAATGGGCATGAGGTGGATGACCACCTGTTCAGACTAGAGTGATCCCCTGACTCTTGGTGACACTGAGTGCAATGCAGGGGTTGTGAGCTCTGGTCTCAAGTTCTAGGGGAAAGGCCTGCTACTGACCCATCCATCCTTGCTACTGACCCAAGGATGAGCCTGACCCGGGGCTACTCCCCCAAGTGGGACAGGGCGTCTGGATTCCACTCTGCCATTGCAGACACGCACAGAGTGGACAGCATCTCTCTGTGTCTAACCCCTGAGAGGGCACCCCAGCCCAGGCCTGGCCCCCACCCTTCACCCACCTCGGGGACTCTCTGCCTCTCCCTCTCTCTGCCCCTCCTCCCCCGCTGCTGGGGAGCCGAGCCCTCTCACTGCCATCCCAGCATCTGATTACAGGAGAGGACGTTTCTAGAGTGTGACCCACAGGGTGGGGAGGCCCGGTGCCCACTTTGTCATGACCAGCCTGGCCCTGGGTAGCGATCAGTCATGCTCCCTTTCACCCTCATAGCTGGCTCAGTGTGGGGGGCACACTACAGGATCCGCGGCTGTCGGGACCTTCCTTGGAGAGCCACCAGCAGCAGCAGGCTTCACGGGTGGATGGGGTGGCTGGCTGAGTGGTGGATGCGGCTCCCCGGGGAGCAGCCCCGGCGGGGGTTGGGCTCTGTGTGGCCTCCCCACAGCCTGCAACAGGCAGGACCATGCTGCTTGTACCTGGGGGGCAGGGGGCGGATCGGGGGTAGGGAGATAGATTTGTTCTGGAATTTTCTCTCTCCGTCATCTCACGTGGGTATGTTTACAGATTTATCAGTTCTTAGCTGCTGTCATCTTTAATGGTCACATAGCTTCTTACCTCACAGATCTGCCATTTTTCGTCCCAGTATCTCCTTTCACTTCCGGTTGTTGTGTGTTCCTGCGCATCCACACGGCCGTCTGCATCCCTGGCTCCTCAGGAGAGTCGCGGGGGAGAGCCGCCGGGTCAGCTCTGAGGCTCTGTGCCCTCATGGCCGAGTTGCATCGGGAAGCTCCGAGCTGTTGACTCCACTCCTGGCAGCGATGCCGGTGCCCGATCCCCCGCCTGGCCGCAGCATTTTAATCTCATAATGACTTGGGAGCCGCAAGGGCTGGGGCAGCTGGGGGCTTTGCTCCTTTTATCAGCTTTTTAGCCGTGTTGGCCCAGCGCGGTCACCAGGTCTAACAAAGGTCAAGAAGCAGGCTGGCCACTGGCTTGGACCTCTCACCGTGAGCCCAAAGCACAGCCCTTCTTCAAGACGTCCTCACACAAGGTTCTACCTGCGGGCGCTGCTCAGGCATTGGCGGCCTGTGACGTGTCTGTTTTCTGGATGAACAATTCTAGCACGCGCTCCCCGCCTTCCAGACCCGCAGACCCAACGTGAGCGCTGCCTCCAGCTGGGGCGATCCCTCTGGGCAGCTCCCCTTGGTCTGTTCCTGCACCAGGAACTCTGTGTCTGGACTGATTGGACAGCGTCTGGTGGGGCCCCCGCCCCGCCCACGGCCCCGCCCACAGCCCAGCCACGTGCAGGACCGGGGCTCTCTGCGCTGAACCGAGAGCCCAGTGCCTGCCCTGGGCCTGTGAGTGCAGATGTGTGTGTGCCTGCGAGCATGTGAGTGTGTGTCCTTGAGTGTGTGAACGAGTGTCGATTACCGTCTTTGTGTTCGTGATATAGGTGACAACAACCTCACTCTTCCTTGATCTGGTTGGTAATTTAGACCCTCTACCCCCTACCCCGGGATGGAGCCCAGATGCAGGTCTGGAAGCTTTCTGATTCCTGGTGGCCCAGGTGTGGCCGGGTCCTGACCCCACCAAAGAAATGCACCCACAATTCTGGAAGAGGAGGAGCCCAAGACCTAGAGGACTCTGTGCCCACCTGGGACGGGGTGCATGAGGCCCCGGAGGCCAAGGCTCAGGAGGACTGAGAGCCAGAGGAGGGCATCCTGGGCCCCAGGGCTGGACCAAGGCCTCGGGTCTGGCCTTTAGCCTGTCTGGAGCCCTGCACCTCGTGGGCCTGGCTGGCCACCACCCTGAGGCTCCCAGCCCTGGGAGGTGCTGATGGAAACACTAGTGGGTTCAGCCCAGCCTGGGCCTCGTGGGAGCCAGGTGGGTGGTGAGCCTCACTGTGGGACCGGGGTGTCTCAGAGAAGGAGGCGTGGGGGGAGCCTGTTGAACGTTTCCCCTCTGGGGGTTGGTTATGCTGGGCAAGGTTCGGGTTCCTCGGATGAAGACAGAGCTCCTGCCAGGAAGGGCTTTGGTGGGGAGGTGGGTGCTGCCAGCCGCCTGCCTGGGGCGGGGGGTGGGACTGTGCTGGAGGGGGAAGGGCCCCGGGGGCTACTTCTGTCCCTGTGGCCCCTCGGGGCACCCTCCATGTGAGGCTTCTCAGCCCAGCCACCCCCGCCCCCACCTGGAGCATCCCCCAAGTGACTACTTGGCCAGAAGTCACCTTGTGCTTCAGAGATGGATTGTGCCTTCAGGAACATGGCCTTCCTGGGTGCTTGACTGCCTATTGCAGTTTTCTGAAAAAACAAAGTTTTTAAAATGTGGTGCCCAATTTAGTTTTCCAGCAAATGGCCTCAGATCTTTTTCCAAGTTGTGTTTTATTGTTGATGGAAAATAAGCACTAAATGGTCTCCGTTCTGCTGATCATGCTGCTTTAATCGCTCTCACAAATTTAGAGAAGTTCTTCTCAATGGAGATTATCTGAGCGTTTTTGCCAGGGAGGCAGGGCGAGGACAGACTGTCGCTGGCCTCTTTTGGTGGAGCCCTGTGTTGAAGAACCAGCTCTGATCAGCATGCCCGTGTCTCCAAAGTGACGGATGGGAGAAGTGGGAGTAGAGAGGGGTTCTGCAGGCCCACCTGGACTTACCTTGGGGCCTGTTTGTGTGCTAAGTCCCTCAGTCACGTCTGACTCTTTGTGACCCCGTGGACGGTAGCCCATGGGGTTCTCCAGGCAAGAATCCTGGAGTGGGTTGCCATGCCCTCCTCTAGAGGTTCTTCCCAATCCAGGGATCGAACTCATGTCTCTTATGTCTCCTGCCTTGACAGGTGTGTTCTTTGCCACTGTGCCACCTGGGAAGCCCTACCTTGGGGCAACCCCTCATAATGCTTCCTTAAAGATAAGAAATGCTGGGACAGACATGAAACTGGGCAGGACGGCAGACTAGCAGGACATTGACCAGACTGTCCTGGGCAGGGTGGGATGTGGGGTAGGGTGGGTCTCATCCCCCCAGCAGCAGACCTGCTCCACCCGGTGTGTCTGGAGTCACCGACCTGCAGAGGCTCTGCCTGAGAGAGGTTCTGGAAGGAGCTGGGAACGGGTCCTGAGTACATGCCCCCTTCATTGCTGCCACCCACGGTGTGGTGACATCATGTTCACGTGGCGTCATGAGCTTCATTTCCTAGACTTTCTAGAGACGGAGCCTCTGGTCAAACAGCAAGCCCACCGTGGCATCCGCTGCACCCTGCCCAGAGGTCAGAGCTGTGTGCTCTGTCTGCAGAAGCTTCTGCACGGCCCCTTCCGGAAGGGGGGAATTCATTTTATAACATGGTCCATATTTGAACCCAAGATTAGCTCCCCAGGGCTACTGTAGCAAGTTGCCATGAATGGTATGGCTTCTGACAATAGGAATGTATTTTCCTCCAGCTCTGGAGGCCAGAAGTCTGAAATCAAGGCGGCTGCAGGTCAGTTCCTTCTGGAGAGATCCCCTCCATGGCCCTCTCCTGGTTCTGGAGGCTCTGGCAGCCATTGCCAAGACCTCAGCGTGTGGACGCATCACTCCAGTCTCTGCCTCTTTCTGCATGGCCTTCTCCCTGTGTGTCTGTGTGTCCAAGATCACTCTCCTTTCCCTTACAAGCACACCAGTCACTGGGTTTAGGGCCACCCTAAGTCCAGGATGGTCTTATCTCAAAGTCTAATTGCAGCTACAAAGACCCTGTTTCCCAAAGTGGTCACCTTCACAGGTGTGGATATCCACACTTGAGTGGCGGGGTCCATGTGCTCAGTCGCTCAGTCGTGTCCAACTCTGTGTGGCCACCGCCCCCCGCCCCAGACTATAGCACCTCAGGCTCCTCTGTCCATGAGATTCTCCAGGCAAGAATCTGCAGTGGGTGCCATCTCCCCCTGCAGGGGACCTTCCCTGAGGACCTGCGTCTCCCCTTGATTTGTTCTGTTTCAAACAGAATTGAACATTTCCTGGCTGCAGGTGCGGCGGTGGAGGCCCTGTCTTCAGCTTGGTTGGCTGGGAGGATGGATGGCATGGGAACATCCTCCAGGTGGTCGGCTGAGACTGGCCTGGCTCCGGCTCTGGGTTCAGGGAGCCCTGGCCTCCTTGCCTGTGTCCCACTGCCCTTCCCTCTGCGCCTGGCCGGAGGGCTGTGGTCCACGCTATTGGTTGGAATTCTGTTTGAACAACTTTGTCCTCAAGGATAGTTTTCTACAGCCAGGAAGGGGGGCAAATACAGAACAACAGAACCATCCTCCCTTCCCTAGTTCCAAATGTGACTTTAGAAAAAAGTAAGAAAGTTAAGCTGCAACCCGCAGTGGGAGGGGAGCAGTGGTACTCCTTTCTGAGTCTGCAGGGTTGGAGATGATGGATTAGCTCTGCATCAGAGCTGAGGGGGCTCCACGTGGCTCCCGTGTCTGTCGACCTGAGGACTCGCTCTTCTACATGCAAAGTGCTTGCTGCCAGCAGAAGACACTGGTCCCTCACCATGGAGGCCCTCTGGTTTTGTCAGTGTTGACAGTCAAGGTCCCTGGGAGTTGACCATGCAGGCAGTCTGAGGGCAGGCATCTCCCAAGGGTCTTTCTGCTGTGTTTTCTTTGGCACAGAGGAAATCGACAAGCTGTAGGGCCCAGTTGGAGCGTTCCCTTGTCAAACAGCCGTAGCAAAGAGCTTTCTGTGAAGCCAAAGCAGCTGTTTTTCAGCGGTCTCTCTCTAAACCTCTTCAGGTCACTGGGGCTTCGAGGATGGATCAGGCATTGGTGTTTGGGCTGTTTTGGGGTTGAAAGGCCTCTGTGATAAGAATAGGGTGAGTTTGTAGGGTTTTAGAAAAAGGGCTTTCTGCTAAATGTGCGTGTTCCCTACAGGGTTCTCAGTTCTGCCCCCAAATTGACATGCCCTTTAGCTGCATGAATGGGGTGCTGTTGGCATTGAAAGTTGGACACACGAAGGAATCGCCTTTCAAGGAGGCAGACCTGTGCCGGTGGCACCCACCTCTTCTCCCCTGGTCGGGGCCCCCAAGGCAGAGCAGAGGGACCCTCAGCTGTGGTTCACCCTGCAGACCAGGGGGCCTGCGTCTACACGTGCCAGGCCAGTGGATTTACTTCTCACTTCATCTGGGTCTGAGGAAGTCAACCCCTTCAAAAAGAGGGTTGTAAAGTGTTCTGAGAAGAACATGTGGATCGAAGATGTTGCTAATAACGCACAAACTGGCGGCAAGGAAACCGATGAAACTTCTGTGTCTGGACAGGCTCTTCCTCAGCTGTGGAATCAGTGAGGATCTAACAGGGTTTAAGAGGAAGGTGGGCAAAAGGATTCAAAATTATTAAGAAAGCTACATGTGGTATGGATTTACACTCCCGATCATTTTTTAAAAATTGAGGAGTAGTTTCTATAGAATAACATGCATCCATTTTAGTGGTGGGCTTCCCTGGTGGCTCAGGTGGTAAAGCGTCTGCCTGTAATGCGGGAGACCAGGGTTCGATCCTTGGGTTGGGAAGATCCACTGAAGAAGGAAATGGCAACCCACTCCAGTATTCTTGCCTGGAAAATCCCGTGGATGTAGAAGCCTGGTAGGCTACAGTCCATGGGGTCGCAAAGAGCTGGCCACAACTGACCAACTTCACTTTCCTTATTTTAGTGGTGAGAAGGTGTGTTCTAATGAAAGTTTACCCCTGTGATCACCACCAGGATCAAGACACAGAAGGACTCATGGCCCTGGAGGGTTCCCTTGCTTTCAGCCCCAGGCAAACCTCATCACCTTTCTGCTACTATAGTTGAATTTTGTGCTGACGGAATCACACAGCCTGTCCTCTAGTGTCTGGCTGCTTCTGCTCAGCATAATAATTTTGATGTTCGTTCATGTTGTGAGTGTAAGTAGATTAATTCTTTTTTATTGCTAACTTGTGTTCTGGTGTGTGGCTTCAGGATTATTCACCCACTCATCTACAGATGTGAATTTGAGTTGTATCCATGTTAAAAAAGAAAGCCTCTTTTTCCTCTCCTGCAACATTCGACCTCACGTCTGACACCAGATGTGTGGGTTCCCCACCCCCACAATCCTCAGATAAATGCTGGGTGTCCTATGGCATTTCTGTTCTCACACTGTCTGCCTGGAGATGGGATGGGTCCTGCAGGTTAAGGGCTCCATACAGGACTGGCCTCACTTCAGACCCCACCTGGGAGTCTAGGTTGTCCCGTGGGTATAGATTAGAGGTTCCCTTGAGCCCCCTCCTTGGGTTCCATAATCTGCTAGAGCAACTCTCAGAACTCTGGAAAGCAGCCTCCTTGCTAGATTATGAGTTTGTTATAAAAGGTACAACTTATGGAAGAGGTGTGGGGAAGGGGTGGGGGCGTCCACGCCCCCTCCACACCACCACCCTCACAGCATCTCCAAATGCTCACCAACCTGGAAGGTCTCTGAACCCAGTCTTGTTGGGTTTCTATGGAGGCCTAAGCAAGATTGATCAAATCATTGGCTACTGATGGCAAGTTCACTCCAGCCCCCCATCCCTTCCCTTGTCTGGCAAGGTGGGGAGAGGGTGGGGTTGAAAGTCCCCACCCTCCCATCAGCTAGTTGGTCCTCCTGGCCACCAGCCCCCATCCAGGCAGCCATCCAGGAGCCCCCAGGCCCCAGTTCTCTTGTTAATAAATGAAAAGACTTCTCCCTCCCAAGATTCCAAGGCTTTTCAGATGCTGTGTGTCTTTCTGAAAACTGAAGTTTTATTTCTGATTAAGTCTAATTTTCATCTGATTTCCTTTTTGGTTCATGCTTTTTGGATCCTAACAAAACTGCCTATTCCAAGCTCTCAAAAGATTTTCTCCTTGGTTTCTTCCAGAAGTTTCATAATTCTGGCTTTTACATTTAGGACTATAATCTTTTTATTTCATTCATTTTTTGAGGTTCTTGGTTTATTAAAACATAAAGATCTCCAAGGGAGAGTCACAGAAATTCTGGGATATTTTGCACATCGGCATTAAATAAAGTAATGCTTTAATAAAGAGAAAAGCAATAAGACTTTTCTGTTTTCAACATAATTATGGGATTTATAACAAAGAAAAAAAATTAAGTAATAGTTTGCTCCAGGGAGTGTAGATTGAGAAAGAGACACAAAATTATTCTCCAGTCTTCTACCAATACTGTTATTGTGTCTCTGACAGCATGTATGAACTGGTGTGTTTAAAAACTCCACTGTATTCTATAATAGTTTACAATAATAACTGTGGCTCCTCTTCCCTCCATTTTTTTAAGACAAAGGTTTTTTTTTTTGCATCCCTGGCCATCTTGTGATTGTAGGTGAAGAGGTCTTTGTTTTGGTTGTTGTTCGTTCGCTAAGCTGTGTCCGACTCCTTTCAGCTCTGTGGACTGCAGCACGCAAGGCTCCCCTGTGCTTCACTGTCTCCTGGAGTTTGCTCACATTCATGTCCATTGAGTTGCTGATACCATACAGCCATCGCAACCTCTGTCGCCCCTTCTCCGTGTGCCCTCAATCTTTCCCAGCATCAGGGTCTTTTCTAATGAGTCGGCTCTTCACATCAAGTGGCCAAAGTACTGGAGCTTCAGCTTCAGCATCGGCCCTTCCACTGAGTCTTCAGGGTTGATTTCCTTTAGGATTGACTGGTTTGTTCTCCTTGCAGTCCAAGGGCCTCTCAAGAGTCCTCTTTACTTTGAGGTAATTGTAGATTCACATGCACTTGTAAGAAATAATGCAGAGGCCTGGCATGGCCCATGGATCTTTGCCCAATGGCAGCATCTTGTAGAACTGTAGAGCAGACGCTCTACTTGGGTTCTATAAGAGCACAGCCAGGGTTCTGTTATTGATGCAGTCAAGTATAGAATGTTCCATCACCAGAAGGACCCACAGGGTGACTTTTTATAGCCACACTCATTTCCCTTCTGCCTCCATCCCTGGTTAGCTCCTGCAACCACTCACCTGCTCTCAAATTCTATGCTTTAGTCATTTGAAGAATGCTGTATGGATGGGCTCTTAGATTATGACACCGTTTGGATTCGGCTCTTTTCACTGAGCTTAATTCTCTGGAGATTTATGCAGGTCGTAGCACATGTCAGTAGGTTGTTCCTTTGTATGGCTAGGCAGGAGTCCATGGTTGGAGAAGGAAATGGCAACCCACTCAGTATTCTTGCCTGGGAAATCCCACAGACAGAGAAGCCTAGCGGGCTACAGTCCATGCTGCTGCAAAAGAGTCAGACACAACTTAGTAACTAAACAACAACAAACACACCGTGGTTCGGATGGACTTCAGTTTTTATAGCCATCCATCCACTGAAGGACAGTCTGAGTTGCTTCCAGTTTTGTCTGTAATGAATGAAGATGCTATAAATATTCATACACAGGTTTCCGTCTGCACATGAGTCTCCATGACTCTGGGATAGTGGCCAGGAGTTCAATTGCTGGGTCATCTGTTTAGTGTTCATGGACATTTAGTTTTTGTGGAAACTGCCAAAATATCTGCCAGGGTGGCCGTACCATTTTACGGTCATCTAGTTTCTCTGAATTCCAGCCAGCATTTGCCGATGTCACTATTTTTAATTTTAGCCATTCCAGTAGGTGTTTAGTGATTCAAACTGTGGTTTTAATTTTCGTCTTCTAGCATCTTTGCGTGTGCTTGTTGCTGTCTCTGTATCCTCTCTGGCAAAATGTGTCGTCAAGTCTTTTGCTCACTTTTTAATGAGACTATTTTTTTTTTTATTGTTGTTTGACTGTTCTTTATATATTCTAAATTTATTAGTCTTTGTCAAATGTATGGTTTACAACTATTTTATCCTGCCTGTAGCTTGCCTGTTTTATCCCGTTAGCAGTCTTTGGCAAGTAGCAGTTCTAATTTTGCTCCAGTCCATTTTATCAGTTTTTCCTTTTATGATTGTGGTTTTGGTATCAAGTCTGAGAACTCTCTGCCTAGTCCTAGACTGTGAAGATTATCTCAGTTTTATTTCCTAAACTTCTTTTAGTTTTATATTTTACCTTTGTCTGTGATCTATTTGTAGCTGATTTTTGTATAAGACATAAGTCAAAGCCCTCTTTTCTGTTTTCTTGCCTGTGGATGACCAATTCATGTTCCAGCATCATTTGTTGAAAAAGCTGTCTTCCCTTCATTGAATTGTTTTTGCATATTTGTGGAAAATCAGTTTGGCATCAGTGTGGGTGTATTTTTGGGCTCCTTGTTCTGTTCCACCGTCTATGTCTCTTTCTGCCAGTACTACACAGTCTTGATTATTGTATCTACATATTAATAGTGAGTCTTGAAATCAGGTAGACTGATCCTTTCTTAGTCTACTTTTTCAAAACTATTTTAGCTCTTCAAGTTCCTTTGCCTTTTCATATAAATTTTAGAATAATCTTATCTCTAATTATAAAATCTCTTGCTGGGATTTTGATAGGAATTACATTAAACCTGTATATCAGTTTGAAAAGAATTGACATGATTATTTTGAGTCTTCCGATCCATGAACATGGTATGTCTCTGCATATACTTAAGTCTTCTTTGATTTATAACATTGTGTAATTTTCAGAATACAAGTTCTGTACATGCTTGTATATAGAACTGAATTGGATTTGGATGGAGACAAGACTGGACAGGATGGCCCTGGTGGGGGCTGGATGAGGACTTTGTCAGAGAAGAGCATGGGGTACGGGTGGGAGGGGCCAGGCCAGGACAAACTGCCCTCAGAGGAGGGGTTGGAGGCAAGACTGGAGAGGGAGGTGTGAGAGGAACCAGTGGCTGGCAGCTGTGGTCCATGCAGAAGGCTTGGGGCATCCGCTGATCAAGCTTGGGAGATGGTGATGGGCAGCTGAGGGGAGGGCTGGGCCCAGGGCAGCCTGTATGTGCCATGTGGGGCCTTCTCCAAAAGACACAGGAGATGGGCGACCTTCAGCTTGCAGGGATGGTCTTCGTGGTCCTGGACCTCTAGTGGGCATCCCTGCTAACTCACCTCCTTTAAAAAGGATGCCTCTGCTTTCTGCTGGCCTTGTTTTTGAAAGATGGGAGGTTCTCACCAACAATTCTCTCTCCTGGTTACCACGTCTGGTCCCTCCACCGTGACTCATGGCACCTGAGGCCCAGACCCCTCAGAGCCCAGACACCCGTCCTGTCCCTCTCGGCCTGCTCCCCTTGAGATGTGGGTCTGGATTTGCTCAGAGACTGGACACCTGCCTTGCATGTGAGCACTGTGTGTGTTCATAGCGATGAAAGTGTCCTGCTAGCTTGTCAGGAGCTAGGCCTGTTGCAGAAATGCCCAGAGTGTGGGAGTGTGGCATTCGCTCAGCAAGTATTGTGGGTGTGCTATTCCTTGGCAGTGATGCCCCCTGCGATGCCTGGTCCCACCGTGAATCCACGAGTTGTTGGCCTTTCCCAGGAAACCACAGGCACCTCCGGGCCCAGCTCGCACGCATGAATGGTTTTCTGCCTTCCTGGCCAATGCTGCCCTGTGCTCTCCCGTGGGCCCTGTGGTCCTGCCAGCTGCCCCACACATCCCCGCAGGGGGACACCCTGGCACACATCGGGGACCGGCCGCTCACAGAGTCTCATTTCTCTGCTCCCTCTTGTGCATGGCCCCCACGGGGGGCTCATCACAGGCAGAGAACTTTAGCTGGTGCTGCAGCTGAAGAGTAAAACCCAGTCACAGAAATAACGGTGCCTGCAAACTCATCTGATTGAGGGACGTTCATCAGCTGACAGTCTCGGCAGGACTGAATTGGGCAGGAGGGCTGAGTGCTGACGTGAGCCTTTCCCAGGAGCTGGTCAGTTAGGGCAGCACGAAGTTCTCCTGCAGGGGGTGGGGACGAGGGTCCCGCCCACCCCCTATCGCTCACACTCATTTGCTGCGTGGTGGCTGTTCAGGGAAGAAGCAGCCTAGGCAGATTCTCCCTGCTTTGTGCAGCTTCTCTGCCTGGGAGCCCTCTGGCCCGGCCATGGCCTGGCTTCCTTGGGTTTTCTGTTTTGAGAACTGGCCTTTCCCATCTTTTGCGGCTACTCCTCCCCTCCTAGCTGGCTGCTTCAGGGGTAGTCGTAACTTTACCTTGTGAGTAACTCTCAAAACTCACCTATTTACATCTTTCTAATATGGGCAGCCATGAGGAAATACCCCTCATCCAAGGTAAAAGAAACCCAAGTAAGACGGTAGGTGTTGCAAGAGGGCATCAGAGGGCAGACACACTGAAACCATAATCACAGAAAACTAGCCAATCTGATCACACGGACCACAGCCTTGTCTAACTCAATGAAACTAAGCCATGCCCTATGGGGCCACCCAAGATGGATGGGTCACGGTGGAGAGGTCTGACAGAATATGGTCCACTGGAGAAGGGAATGGCAAACCACTTAAGTATTCTTGCCTCAAGAACCCCATGAACAGTGTGAAAAGGCAAAATGATAGGATACTGAAAGAGGAACTCCTCAGGTTGATAGGTGCCCAATATGCTACTGGGGTCCAGCCCCAGTTGGATCCAGGGGTTCCCTTGGGAGGACGGTGTTGGCGACTGAGAGAAATAGAGAAAGAGATAAGGAAAGAATTTTGCAGTTAAGAAAATAGAGGAGAGAAAAGAGGCTGATATTCCTTGGTTTACGCAGAAAGCCAATAAAGCCCCAGCACGGGATTTGCTCTGTTCACGTAGGCCACAGGTGCCCTCTTGAATCACGAAAGGTGCCCCACCTTAGGCACCTTCTCGAGTGGGTCTTAGAAGCCCAGGCAGGAAAGTGAATACAGAGGGCCCCTGTGCTCCAGGGGATCAGCCTGAAAAGGAAAAGGAAAGAGAAAGAATGACACGGGGAGACCAAGCCTGATGAGCAAGGCCCACACTTTATTTTCCAAAGTAGTTTTTATACCTTAAATTGTGCATAGAGGATAATGGTGGGTGGGGTGGGGTAGAGTCATGCAAGGTCAGCAGTCCTTGATCCTTATCGAAGCCAGGCTTTCTTTCTGCAAACTTATCATGTGCAAAAGCTTTAGGTGATTTACATCATCTGGCCAGGAGGCCTGTTTACATTTTATGACCCTTTTTTCAGAAAACTTATTTTTCTCTAAAAGTGATTATTTTAAAGTCAGGTGCCACCCTCTGAAAGCATTAGATAAAATTCATTCCTATAGGGCAAAAGTGTGGTGGGCTATAACAAGAAAAGAATTAACTCAAGAGTCCAAGGTTACAAACATTAAAGCTACTACTTACATTTCTATACACCAACTATATTAATACACTTCCAGGGACACAGTAGGTAAGGGATATGGAAACTTGGCAGCAAGCATTAGCTCAACAAAGAAATCCTCTACTAGTTTTATTCTAACAATTTTAACTCTCTGAGAAGCTCTGCATTGTTAGAATATCTTAAGCTTCCAGTGCCTCTTGTGGTTGGGAGGCTGTGAATCTGAACAAACCTGTCAGGCAAGCTAGAAAGTCATCAGAGGGGTTTGAATTGAAATACTCCTATTATGCCCAGGAGAATTATTAACTAGAGCTCTAAATTGACTTTCTTCAGAGAAAGGTGGTCTTGGATAGCCCCTCGTTAATGTCAGAAGAGTTGGTGAAAGTTGTAAAATAGTAAAACAGACAGATTTTAGTTTTGGGGTAGATGCTCGGGCAGGTCCAGGGGGCCTCTTGAGTTCTGATTCGCCTTTGCATGTCAGATCGTCTCTGCATGACCTTTGTCATGGGTGGGAACGCCCATGCTGGCTCCCAGCATCATGCTACTGGAGATCAGTGGAGAAATAACTCCAGAAAGAATGAAGGGATGGAGCCAAAGCAAAAACAATACCCATTTGTGGATGTGACTGGTGATAGAAACAAGGTCTGATGCTGTAAAGAGCAATATTGCATAGGAACCTGGAATGTTAGGTCCATGAATCAAGACAAATTGGAAGTGGTCAAACAGGAGATGGCAAGAGTGAATGTTGATATTCTAGGAATCAGCGAACTAAAATGGACTAGAATGGGTGAATTTAACTCAGATGACCATTATATCTACTACTGTGGGCAGGAATCCCTTAGAAGAAGTGGAGTAGCCATCATGGTCAACAAAAAAGTCTGAAATGCAGGACTTGGATGCAATCTCAAAAATGACAGAATGATCTCTGTTCGTTTCCAAGGCAAACCATTCAATATCACGGTGATCCAAGCCTAGGCCCCAACCAGTAATGCTGAAGAAGCTGAAGTTGAACGGTTCTATGAAGACCTACAAGACCTTTAAGAACTAATATCCAAAAAAGATGTCTTATTCATTATAGGGGACTGGAATGCAAAAGTAGGAAGTCAAGAAACACCTGGAGTAACAGGCAAATTTGGCCTTGGAGTACAGAATGAAGCAGGGCAAAGGCTGATAGAGTTTTGCCAAGAGAATGCACTGGTCATAGCAAATACCCTCTTCCAACAACAAAAGAGAAGACTCTACACATGGACATCACCAGATGGTCAACAACGAAATCAGATTGATTATATTCTTTGCAGCCAAAGATGGAGAAGCTCTATACAGTCAGCAAAGACAAGACCAGGAGCTGACTGTGGCTCAGATCATGAACTCCTTATTGCCAAATTCAGACTTAAATTGAAGAAAGTAGGGAAAACCACTAGGCCATTCAGGTATGACCTAAATCAAATCCCTTTATATAGTGGAAGTGAGAAATAGATTTAAGGGACTAGATCTGATAGACAGAGTACCTGATGAACTATGGACGGAGGTTCGTGACATTGTACAGGAGACAGAGATCAAGACCATCCCCATGGAAAAGAAATGCAAAAAAGCAAAATGGCTGTCTGGGGAGGCCTTACAAATAGCTGTGAAAAGAAGAGAAGTGAAAAGCAAAGGAGAAGAGGAAAGATATAAGCATCTGAATGCAGAGTTCCAAAGAGTAGCAAGGAGAGATAAGAAAGCCTTCTTCAGCGATCAATGCAAAGAAATAGAGGAAAACAATAGAATGGGAAAGACTAGAGATCTATTCAAGAAAATGAGAAATACCAAGGGAACATTTCATGCAAAGATGGGCTCGATAAAGGACAGAAATGGTATGGACCTAACAGAAGCAGAAGATATTAAGAAGAGGTGGCAAGAATACACAGAAGAACTGTACAAAGAAGATCTTCACGACCCAGATAATCACGATGGTGTAATCACTGACCTAGAGCCAGACATCCTGGAATGTGAAGTCAAGTGGGCCTTAGAAAGCATCACTACAAACAAAGCTAGTGGAGGGGATGGAATTCCAGTTGAGCTATTTCAAATCCTGAAAGATGATGCTGTGAAAGTGCTGCACTCATTATGCCAGCAAATTTGGACAACTCAGCAGTGGCCACAGGACTGGAAAAGGTCAGTTTTCATTCCAATCCCAAAGAAAGGCAATGCCAAAGAATGCTCAAACTGCCACACAATTGCACTCACCTCACACACTAGTAAAGTAATGCTTAAAATTCTCCAAATCAGGCTTCAGCAATACATGAACTGTGAACTTCCAGATGTTAACACTGGTTTTAGAAAAGGCAGAGGAACCAGAGTTCAAATTGCCAACATCCTCTGGATCATGGAAAAAGCAAGAGAGTTCCAGAAAAACA
This sequence comes from Bos taurus, assembly GCF_002263795.3. Taxonomy (NCBI): domain Eukaryota; kingdom Metazoa; phylum Chordata; class Mammalia; order Artiodactyla; family Bovidae; genus Bos; species Bos taurus. The sequence goes on from NC_037353.1 coordinate 49,544,038, forward strand.
TCTATTTCTGCTTTATTGACTATGCCAAAGCCTTTGACTGTGTGGATCACAATAAACTGTGGAAAATTCTTCAAGAGATGGGAATACCAGACCACCTGACCTGTCTCTTGAGAAATTTGTATGCAGGTCAGGAAGCACAGTTAGAACTGGACATGGAACAACAGACTGGTTCCAAATAGGAAAAGGAGTTCGTCAAGGCTGTATATTCTCACCCTGCTTATTTAACTTCTATGCAGAGTACATCATGAGAAACGCTGGACTGGAAGAAACACAAGTTGGAATCAAGATTGCCGGGAGAAATATCAATAACCTCAGATATGCAGATGACACCACTCTTATTGCAGAAAGTGAAGAGGAACTAAAAAGCCTCTTGATGAAAGTGAAAGAGGAGAGTGAAAAAGTTGGCTTAAAGCTTAACATTCAGAAAACTAAGATCATGGCATCTGGTCCTATCACTTCATGGGAAATAGATGGGGAAACAATGGAAACAGTGTCAGACTTTATTTTTCTGGGCTCCAAAATCACTGCAGATGGTGATTGCAGCCATGAAGTTAAAAGACACTTACTCCTTGGAAGGAAAGTTATGACCAACCTAGACAGCATATTAAAAAGCAGAGACATTACTTTACCAACAAAGGTCTGTCTAGTCAAGGCTATGGTTTTTCTAGTGGTCATGTGTGGATGTGAGAGTTGGACTGTGAAGAAGGCTGAGCACGGAAGAAATGATGGTTTTGAACTGTGGTGTTGGAGAAGACTCTTGAGAGTCCCTTGGACTGCAAGGAGATCCAACCAGTCCATCCTAAAGGAGATCAGTCCTGGGTGTTCATTGGAAGGACTGATGCTGAAGCTGAAACTCGAATACTTTGGACACCTCATGTGAAGAGTTGACTCACTGGAGAAGACCCTGATGCTGGGAGGGATTGGGGGCAGCAGGAGAAGGGGAGGACAGAAGATGAGATGGCTGGATGGCATCACCGAATTGATGGACATGAGTTTGAGTGAACTCTCGGAGTTGGTGATGGACAGGGAGGCCTGGCGTGCTGCGATTCATGGGGTTGCAAAGAGTTGGACACAACTGAGCGACTGAACTGAACTGAATAGAATGTCAGAGTTTAAGCAAAAGGTATTTTAGGATTTGTATCTGAAAAAATAAAAGCATTTTTCTGGAAAAGAAATTTCATTATGCCAGTAGAAAAACCTATTTTAGAATCATTTTAAAAAGCCCTAATTTTTTTTCAACTTGAAGATTAATTTGTTATTAAAACATTTTTGGAAAAGAGATAGCCTGGATGATTTTATTTTATGCAGAAGTGAACAAGGAGTCAGGTACAAATTATTGATTTGGGGCTCCTGTGATCACATTATTATTTGTTTAAATGATTAACGCCATGACCTTTAAAAATTGATCTATCAGTTTTTGCCTTCTTTTGGATTCTGCAAGTACTTTTACAGTCAATAGGTTTATAGAAACTCTGGAAACTTAGATTTTCATGTTCCAGTGGAAATCGTGGTGTGCAATACCACTGGAAAAAATAGGGCTTTTAAAAATGATTTTAAAATAGGTTTTTCTACTGGCATAATGAAATGTCCTCCATTTTGTTTCTCTGGCCAGTCCAGGATTTGGGAGAAACCATTTCGTTTATGAAGAGTGTAGTTTCCAGTTGATCAAAGGCCCCTCCCCTCTATTTGCTTTAATTAATATTAATGCAAGTTGGTAATTAATATGTGACTTGGAATACAGTGGAATGTGTGTTATTTAGACTAATTGTGTATTTAACAGCCTGTAAAACCACTGACATGGGTAACGGTTTGCAATAGGAAAACAGAGAATGTGGAAAATGAGAGATGGTGTTGGGCTCACAGTCAGCCCACGTGACCTGCCCAGGCTCTGCAGTCATTTATCCGCTGTTGCTCCATCCAGGAGCTCTCGGGACAACCTTGGAATTAGCAGCACCAGCCTCTTCTGCCCTTGCAGGACCTCGACGCTGTTTCACGAGAGTTAATGTTTTTCTTGGTTTGGATCTCTTTCAAACAGCGGCTCAGTGGCTTGCCGAGAAGGTGGCGGGGCTGCAGTGGTGGCGGGGCATGTGGCCCCAGCCAGGTCCCTTTCCTCATCCTTTATTCCAGCATCCTGCAGGTGCAGTTGGACCGTGCCTTCAGAAAGCCTGTAATCTCTCTCACTGTGGGGGTGAGGTTCCACAATTAAAATAGTGTGCTTTCCAGCCCTTAGGCTCACATGGAGAATTTTGAGGCATGGCGTACTCTGGCTTGATGGAACTAATTAGGTTTAATTAAAAAATTTCAGGAATAACTATTGGAAAACCTCCTGGGCTTGAGAGGAAAGCATGGGAGTTTCCCACGTGGAGATCCCCCCTCCCCTGACTGATATCTTGCAGATATATTATTAATGTCTTTTATCACTTTGACAATAGAATCGGGTCTCCTTTGCTCTGTTATCCTTTGATCATTGAAATGAAGCTTTGATTCTATATTTCACTCATCACCGAAACGAGTCCTTGGACCTTTAATGCCTGAAGGTAGATACCTTCAAAGAATTCTGACTTTATGGCAGCTTCCCCCCCACACTGCTGCTACCCAAACATGCTTGGGCCCTGGATGAAACAGCACCGTCTAAGGGGATCCTCTTGGGTAGCAGCTGAGGGTGAGGAGGTGGAGAGGGCAGGGCGGGGGCCTTCCCACCACCTGTAACTTCACCTCTGCAGTGTTGCCTCCACAGGAGTACTGACATCGCTGGAGGCTTTTGGTGCCATTTCATTCTGAGCCTGACCACCCGGAGTTGGCAGAGAGTCTGTAAGTTAAAGGGTCAGTTCCCACAAGGCTGTCCTCACCTCATCTGGGGCTTCCCAGGTCACCCACACCTCTGTCCAACTTGGCTTCAAAGTCAGGGGTTCCTATAGCACCCTCTCAGGTTTAACAATTCACTGGAATGATTCATAGGGCTCAGGAAACATTATACCCACCACGATCATTTTATTATGAAGGCTACAAACCATTGGTTGGATGAAGAACTACACCAATGAGGTCTGGAAGTGTCCCAAGTTCAGGGGCCACTGTCCCCGAGAAGGTGGAGTGCTTCATCTCCTGGTGTATCCATATGATTGTCAATCAGGAAGCTCCCTAACCCCAAGGCCCGGAGTTCTTACCAGTGTGTCTGAGCAGTCAAAACTACGGTTTTTCCAGTAGTCATATATGGATGTGAGAGTTGGACCATAAAGAAGGCTGAGCAGCAAAGAATTGATGCTTTTGAACTGTGGTGCTGGAGAAGACTCTTGAGAGTCCCTTGGACTGCAAGGAGATCAAACCATCAATCCTAAAGGAAATCAACCCTGAATAGTCATCGGAAGGACTGTTGCTGAAGCTCAGGCTCCAATCCTCTGGCCACCAGATGTGAAGAGCCAACTCATTGGAAAAGACCCTGATGCTGGGAAAGATTAAAGGCAAAAGGAGATGGGGGCGGCAGAGGATGAGATGGTTAGATGGCAATACTGACTCATTGGACATGAATCTGAGCAAACTCTGGGAGATACTGAAGAGTAGGGAAGCCTGGCATGCTGCAGTCCATGGGGTTGCAAAGAGTCAGACATGACTGAGTGACTGAGCATTGTGCAGGCATGATTGGTTCAATCACTGGCCATGTCGTTGAACTCAGCCTCTAGCCTCTCAGTCCCTGGAGGCCAGGCAGCTGGAAGTTCTAGCTCTGGAAACCCCAGGTGGTTCCTTTTCTGGAGACCAGCCACTTCCTGAAGCTCCATTCTTCCTCTCCTAGAGTCACCTCATTAGCATAACCAAGACTCCCTTGTCCCTGGTACTCAAGAAATTGCAAGGGATTCTGAAGCTCTGTGCAAAGACCAGATCTCTTTTTCATTAGATCACAGTGGTCTTGGGCAAAGTGCCTGAAACTCAGGCCAAGCTATGCATTCCCAGATGCTGGTGACACATCGGTCAGAAACGGCCAGTTCAAGTGACCCCGGCGAAGGGCTACTCCCCAACCTTGCAGGTCAGCTGGCCTTGCAGTGCAGGTGCTCTGGGACTGCGACCAGGTCCCCCCTAACCCTAGAATGTGGGCCCTGGAGCTCGGAGACTGGAGATCAAGACCTAGTCTGTACTGCTCACTGCAGTCCCCAGAAGCGGCACAAGAAGCGCCCGTCGAATTCATGCTTCACACACAGAGACGTGACAAACAGAACCAACAAAGGAGAGAAGACAAGAACGTGACCTTTTCTAGATGTGACCTCGGAGGAGATTATTTGGGGGGATTCATTTGCTTCAAGACTTAACGCTTTGCTCTTGTCATCCAGACGTCAGCAGAGGGACCCTGTTAGGAAAGTTTCAAATGAAATCGCTGGACCCTTGCACACAGTGAACATGCAGACGCAGACACACACCAATCCTTGTGGGTCTAAACCTAGTGTCCCCCCGCCCCCACAAGGCGGGGTCAGGACACCGGGACCCAAGGCGGGGTCAGGACACCAAGACCCAAGGCGGGGTCAGGGCACCGGGACCCAAGGCGGGGTCAGGACACCAGGATCCAAGGTGGGGTCAGGGCACCAGGACCTGTGGGTCAAGTCTGTCTAATTGTCTGCTCTCAGATAAAGACCTCCGAGCCCAGTCCTGTGCTGTTCATCGTGTCTGGCCTGCTTCTCTGATGCTGGGCAGGGTTGAGAAGCTGTAGCAGAGACCCCACAGCCTGCAAAGCTGAGAATACTCACCCTCTGGCCCTGCACGGAAGGGTCCTGCCTCCCCAGCGTGTCAGCTGTCCTGCAGGTCCTCAGTACTGGCTGACGCCTCCTCCTGCGTGACTGAGGCCTCCCCGCGAGGCCTCCGGGCTCTGCTCTGTGGGCTTTCTGTCTGCAGCAGCAGGCTCACGGGGGAGTTCATCGGAAAGCACAGCGTGCTCTGAAGAGGGGCCACATCACTCCGTAGCAGGAGGAGTGGCAGCCCGGGTGGTTTCAAGTTGTATTTATTAAGATCTCCTCTCCATTACACTGCAGTACAGGTGTGCTCCCCACAGGTGGAGATGGGGTGCTGCCAGGGTCTTGATCCGCAGGAACCCCCGGGCACCTAGAGACCCCCACCCTTGTCTCCTCCTTCTACAGTAAAAATGAAGAAGCAGCAGCCTGAGGCGGGGTTTAGGGAATTACAGAGGCTCCCGGAACGTCTGATCGGTCGCCTTTCCCCAGTCCTTAGCTCAGCTGGTGCCTGCCCTGTCCAGAGGAAACCCTTCCTTCAGGCCCTCTGTGTCCCTCCTGGGCACCCTCCTGGGCACCCTCCTGGGTGTCCCCGGGTGTCCTCTGACCTCCTGCTCCCTTGGTGCTCTCTTCCTGAGGAGCTCAGAGCCAGGCACCTGAGCTCTCTGAGGCTCCTGAGGGCCCTCAGGCTTTGGGACCCCTCCCAGGACAGCGGACACGTCACAGGAGGGAGGGTCATGGTGCGTGGGGGGAGGGCTCTCACCTGGGGCCTGTAGGGATGGGGGCTCCCAACATCTAAGCACTTGATCTTTGGAAGCTGTGCTTCGACTTCTGACCTTATCAGCTCTGGAAAGCGAAACTGAAAGTGTAGTTTCTCCAGGTGAGACCACTGGAGTGGGTTGCCATTCCCTTCTCCAGGGGATCTTCCCGACCCAGGGATCAAGCCTGGGTCTCCTGCACTGCAGGCAGATTCTTTACCATCTGAGCCACCAGGGAAGCTTCTCAGACTTTGGGTTTAGTTAAACCCTGAAGTTGGTCTGTGTGCTGACATCTGGGGAAGCCTTTGATTTTCTCTGGCTGAGTTGAGGGGCATGGGCCAGGATGATCCACTCTGCTGTCACTCTGGCTGAGCTGACCAGGGGTGAAAAAGCACTTCAGGTTGGCTGCTGCTGCTGCTAAGGTGCTTCAGTCATGTCCGACTCTGTGCGACCCCATAGATGGCAGCCCACCTGGCACCTCTGTCCCTGGGATTCTCCAGGCAAGAATTCTGGAGTGGGTTGCCATTTCCTTCTCCAAGGCATGCATGCATGCTAAATTGCTTCAGTCATGCCCGACTCTGTGCAACCCCATGAACAGCAGCCCACCAGGCTCCTCTGTCCACAGGGTTCTCCAGGCAAGAACACCAGAGTGGATTGCCAAAACTCGAAGCCAAGCGCACCTCAGATGGAACATGAGCCCACAGTCTGTGGCTTAGGAGGGAACTCAGAAGGTCACTTTGCATTTAGAAATACGCAGCCTTTACACTTAGGGTCTGCCCCAGGGGTAGAGCCGTTGACCGTTCTTAAATCCACGTGGACTCCCAGGCCCAGGTGACTCTCTGCCACTGAGGCTGCTGCCCCCTGCTCCTGGCCTGGTCATTACTGCCGGGGCCCAGACTCCCATCTGGGGGCCTTCATGCCCATTACCAGTGGCCCCAAGTATGGCCACCAGGGACCCTCCCCTGGGCATCCCCTCACCTTGTGGCTAGCATTGCTGTGCTCTCTGGAAGCCCCGGCCTCCTGCAACCTGCACCACCCACACGGCCCCAAGCTGGGCTGGGAGCGCCTGGGCCCAGGGGAACCTGCCCCGTCCTGCTTGGGGACACTTCCCTGCATGCTCTCCCCTGCCCACACCAGGTGCCGACTGGACTTCCCATGGCCCATCCCCTCCAACATGTAGGTTCACGTCTGGTCTCCACTGAAGGAGGCTGCAGGGTACCAGGAGGTCTGACTCAGAATCTGGCCCATTTGGGACCCATGCCATAGCTGTTTCGGTATCAATCTGATTCAGCATAAAGGCAGTTCTGGTTTGGCACATAGCAGCAGCAATTCAGCAATTAATTGTTGTTGAATTAATAAGTGACTGAAACAGCTCTTTTTGCTGCTGATTTTAAAGGAACAGGGAATTTCAGTTACACTCAAGTGTTAGTCGCTCAGTCGTGGCCGACTCTTTGTGACCCCATGGACTGCAGCCCACCAGGCTCCTCTGTCCATGAGATTTGTCAGACAACGATACTGGAGTGGGTTGCCATTTCCTCCTCCAGGGGATCTTCCTGACCCAAGGATTGAACCCTGGTCTCCTGCACTGCAGGCAGATTCTTTACCAACTGAGCTACAAGGGAAGCCCTAGTTACACTCTAAAAGCTTACTGAAATATTTCCCAGGGCCACCTGGAACCTCTGGGGGCAGCTGATGCTAGGTCAGGAGCAGATGCCAAGCCTGACGCTGACCTCTGCTCGTCCCGGCTGGTGAGCCGGGCACCATGTCCTCTGTCTTGGCCTCCTCATCTGCACAGTGCGGTTGGAGCCCCTGCAGGAGGGCGAGTGGGCCGCACTGAGAGGTGCTCAGAGCAGGAGCTTGGCTGTGAGTAGGGGCTTCCCACGCGCACCCACGCGCACTCCTGAGCTTGGACATGAACCCCCTGAGGGGCAGCTCTTGCTTCCTTCTGCAAGGCTCTGTGCTGGCACTCCTGTGCACCCGCGTCAGTGGAAGGGCCCCTCTGCGGCCCCCGGGGGTTTTCTGCTCAGGCTTTCATGGGATGAAGTCAGAGGTCGGCCGGGTTGGGTTCCCTCCTGGGGGTTCTGGGACAAACCCCTTCTGCTCATTCGGGTGCTGGCAGAATTCAGTTCTGTGAGGTTGCAGGTCTGATGTCCTGGGTCCCTGCTGGCTGGCCGGCTGCTGGGGTGGTCCCCAGGTTCTGGAGGCTGTCCCCCTCGGCTTCTGGCTGCCTTCCTCCGCCATCAGAGCCCGTGGTCCCTCCTGCTTCCACGCTCTGCTCCCTCCCCTCTGCCTTGTCTCTCTCTCTTCTGCTCCTTTTCTGCCTTTAAGGGCTCACGTGACCACATAGGCCGACCCAGATAACCCTGGACACGCTCCCGATTTTAAAGTCAGCTGATTAGAGACCTTAATTCCATCTGTAAAGTCCCTTTCCAGTGATAGCCAGGTGAATAGTGTCTCTTCAAAGTTTACGTCCACCAGAACTTCAGGGTGACCTTATTTGGAAATAGGATCATTGGAGCTGTAAATAGTTGAGGTCCAAGATTAGGCTGGATTAGGATGGACCCTGAGTCCAATGACTGGTGTCCTTATAAGAGGAGAAGAGACACAGAGACCTAGAGAAGAAGGCATCTACCTGAAGATGGAGCCAGAGCTGGAGTGATGTGCCTGCAAGCCCAGGACGCCGAGGACTGCCAGGAGCCACCAGAAGTTGGAAGAGCCAGGAAAGATGACTCCTCAGAGGCTTTGGAGGGAGTGTGGTCCTGCTGACACCTGATACTGAATTCCGGCATCTGGAACTTGAGAGAATACATTTCTTTTGTGTTAAGACATTTTAATCCTAAAGGAAACCAACCCTGAATATTCATTGGAAGGACTGATGCTGAAGCTCCAATCCTCTGACCACCAGATGTAAAGAGCCAACTCATTGGAAAAGACTCTGATGCTGGGAAAGATTGAGAGCAGGAGGAGAAGGGGGCAGCAGAGGATAAGATGGTTGGATCGCATCACTGACTCAACGGACATGAGTTTGAGCAAACTCTGAGAGAAGGTGAAGGACAGGGAGGCCTGGCATGCTGCAGGCAATGCGGTCACAAAAAGTCGGATATGGCTTAGTGACTGAGCAACAGGAAACCTCCCAGTTCATGGTGATTTGATATGGAGGTCCCAGGAAGTGAGTACAGATGGCCATGTCTAGATTAGAGCTGGATGGGAAAACCAGAGGATGGAGACTGGAGAGACATCTTTTTTTAATATTACTTTTATTTGTCTGGCTGTGCTGGGTGTTAGCTGTGGCATATGGGATCTTCGGTCTTTGTTTTGGCTGGCAGGGTTTTTAGCTGAGGCATGTGGGATCCAGTGCCCTGACCAGGAATCAAACCCTGGTGACCCCCCAGTGCAGAGTGACCCTGCGTCGGAAGCATGGGGTCTTAGCCTCTGGACCACGGGGCAGTCCCTGGAGGGGACTGCTTTTGAATCCTGCCTCTCTCAATGTGCTGCAGAGGCCTTTGTATTGTAAACGCAAGGGGCTGTGATGTGAAATGTGTGTGCTTCCCATATTTATAAAGACACTCTGTCTAGGGTGCTGATGCGGTGACAAAATGACGTACCTGATTCAGACAGCTCTCTAGACTTTTCATTCTGTATTAGCCGTCTGAGTGTTAGAAACCAGAGTTAATTAATAAGGCATATTTTCCGCCAGGGAGTAATGCAACAATGATGTAAGATTTATTCCCCATCAGTCTGGACGAGCAAGGAGAGGTTGAGGCAGAGGGAAGGCACCAGGAAACCTGTCAGTGATTAAATCTGAAGGCGCCAATGATCCTCCACACAGAGGAGGAGGAAGGAGGTTACTGTCATAAACGCTGGGGGCCTTTACCCAGAGGGCCGGCCCTTATTCTCTCCTCTAGACGCACACATTTCCTCTGGATTTATCTCTGTTATGTGGGAAAAAAGTCAATATGAATATCCTATAGCTAGAATATGAAGGAGACAGGAATGTTTCTCCCAGATAGGACATTAAGAGTGAGGATTTCTGAGTCATACTGCTTTATGTTAGAGCCTTCACTCAGTCAGTTCCGTGAGGGTCGAGGCATCCCTTACCGCATCCCCTTAATTGTATGCGTGGGTATGCAAATGTGCATGTCAGTCCCTGGGGCCAAGAACACCTGGATGTTGGGGGAAAAATGAGGCCGGTTGCTACTTCTGTGGTCTGAAGGAAAGTCAACCAAGGTCACCGCAGCTTAGGTACAGTCTCTGTGGGGATGTGGTGAAGCTAGGCAGCAAGCACTCCTAAATCCCAGTGGCTTGAAGCCAGAAAGGTTTTGTCTCCCTCAGTTTTCTTCTCTATCAGACACTGGAGGGTCCTCACGCAGGGGCCCAGGCTCTACCATCTGCAGGGGCTCCAGTCATCGCAGTGGGGAAACCAGAGCAGGAGCGTCTGGGGACTAACTGCCCGGCTGAGACGTGCCTGGGCAGGTCTGCTCACGTCTCACCGGCTGGCCTGGGTGCACGGTTGCTGTGGCTTTGGGGAAGGGGGCAGCCGGTCCTCCTGTGCCCCCGAAGAGACGCACCAGCCTGGACGTTAGGAAGGCCTGCTGCGGGGGACGGTCTAGCTGTCATTCTGTCTGCAGTGATCCCAGAGCAGACACAGGATCTCAGTGGATTCAGTGAACAGGTAACTCCACACAAGGGATGGACATTTTCAGGGCCAGAGGGTGGACTGTAATTGGTTGAGTTGTGGCCCCCCAAAGACATATCTGCCTGGAACCTCAGACCGTGAACTTATTTGTAATAAGGGACTTTGCAAATGTAATTAAGGTAAGGATCTCAGGCCTTTAATCCAAAGCTAAGTCTTTATAAGGCAAAAGAAGCAGAGCCAGATGCAGATACACAGATGAAAAGTCCATTTGATAGTGGAGGCAAAGACTTGTGTGATTCGGCCACAAGCAGAGATTTCCAGGTTGCCAGCCGCCCCTGGAAGCTGGACGAGGGAAGCAAGGAGTCCCTCCTGGAGCCTTTGGAGGGAGTGTGGTCCCAGCAACACATTGATTTTGGACCCCCAGTTTCACATGAGAGCGTGAATTTCTGTTGCTTTAAGCCCCAGGTTTGGGGTGTTTTATTTGGCAGCCCTAGGAAAATGAATCAGTCTACCACGAAAAGCTGATCCTGCAAGAGAACTTACGAGGAATTACATACTTCTCCCTGTGCTGTGCCTTCCCCTTCCCTGCTCCAGGCTTCTCCACCCCCTGCTTCCCTTCTCTTATTTCTAGTAAGAAGCCGAGACACCTCCTGGCGGTGGGACAGGGAGAGGGGAGTGGGTCTGGGAGTAGAGGGGGTGCACTCAGGACCCCGCTGGGGGAGAGGACGCTGGTGGTCCAGGGCAGCGGTTGGACAGTGGGGTGTGAGCATCTCCCTGCAGGGTTGAGCCGCAGGCAGCTGGCCCTGTGTCTGCAGTGGGACCACCCGGGGGACCCTGGTCATCAGCATTCATACTCCACGAGGTGCTGCAAGGCTGCCTTTGCAAACAGGCATCGGGGCTTAAAACTCTGTTTAAACCAAGTATGTGACTAGCAGCTGATAGACTGATTCATCTTGACTTGGGGCGGGTGTGGGTGTGCTAAGCCGCTTCAACTGTGTCTGACTGTATGAGACCCTGTGGACTGTAGCCCGCCAGGCCCTCTATTGAGGAATGGCCGCCTTGGGTCTGGAGCTTGGGGTGGGGAGGGGCAGGAGGGGCCTCAGAGACTTCACAGCAGACACCCCTCACCCTGCCCGAGGGCCTGATGCTGACGTTTCTGGGTGTCTGCTGGGTCTGTGCGGAGAGCCCGGACCAGAGCTGAAGGGGAGTCTGCTCTCAAGGGGCCTCAGACCCTGTCCTTGGGTTTCAGCCTTGGGCATCTTGTGTTCCCTTCTGAAAACTCACTTTGCTTCTCTGAGTCTCCTCCTTCCACCGGTGATGGGGGAGCCCCTTTCCTGGGGTTGCCATGGAGACAGATGTGAAGCAGATCAAGTGCCCTGCAGGGAGCCCTCCACAGAAGGACCCTTAAGAGAGGTGAAGGAGGAGGACGGGGGAGAACACCCCCAGGGGGAGGTTCTCCTGAGAATTCCAGGCCTTGCTCCTCTGGCTCCTGGAAGCAGACAGACAGGAAGGCCGGCCCCCGGCCTGTGGTGGGGGGGCGGGGTGGCCTGCTGGAGGCCAGCTGTACTGTGTCCCTAGCCTGGGAGGACCGCCCTTGCCAGACACAGAGCCCCCAGGACAGCTGTGACCCAATTGCCCTGAGCTGCTCTAAAGATGTTAAATTTTACAGAGCATACCTGGCCTAGGGCTGCCAGATGCTGTAATGAAAATTTATACATTTTTGCAAATCGCAGCAACCCAGCTTCCTGGTGGCAGAGGCCTCTGCTGCCTCTGTCTCCTCTCCAGGGAGCTGGGGAGTCCTGGGGCCCCTCCACGCCTCCTCTCCCTGCGGTGGTGGGAGACTGACAGCCCCCTCTGGGCCCTCCCCTCAGCTTTCTGTGGCTGATTCTGGCCGATTGCAGAGGCTGAGAGCAAATTTGTCTGCCAGGTTAAACCCCCTTTATCTCAAGGCTCTGCTGTCTCTAAACAATTAGTGGGTTGATCTCAGTTCTTGATGCAGAGTCCTCTGTGGATTGAAGCTCAGCAGTGAAGTGACTGCCCGGGGGCGGGTCTGTCTGATGAGTCACAGCTCCTGGTCCTTTCATGGTGCCTTTCTGCCGTTCCGCTGTCAGGCAGCTCCTCTGTTCTCAGGACACCCCTGCGACAGGCAGAGAGGAGTCCTGGGTCCCCGGCTGCAGGGGGAGAGGTGCCGGTGAGGGGCGGGTAGCCAGGTGCTGGAGAAGGAGGCTGCCCGGGGTCCCGCCGGCTACTCCTCAGGCCTCCGCACTGGTCTGACCCAGGAAGCCCCCCCACCACCTGGCGGGCCTGGCCCAGGCGGGCTGGCCTCTTTCCTCCAGGGAGGCTCCCTCTCTGCAGCTCCATCCCTCCCCCAGGAGCAGGGAGACAGCTGAGAAGGGGAGCGTGCTGCAGCGGACTCACCATTTGTCACTGTCACACGGTTGGTTGTCTGGTTCCCGGACACCTGGCCAGCCTGCATTTGCATACAGGTCTCGCTGCTGCTCCTGGAGGGGCTGTAATTGGAGGTGCCCAACACCATACACCTCCCCAAGCTCCCAAGTGATGAAGCACACGGCTCTGCCTCGCGTCCTGACACCCAGCTGGGGGTGGCCGCCCTCCGTGTTCACACAGGCCCGGTGCTGTTCATTACGGTGTTAATGTGGACGGGAAATAGGAATTTCAAGGGTTTGATGGAGTTAAGACTTTCCTGTTAGCCACCACGACTCAGAAGGGGGTAGAAATACATCAGCCTGCGTGTTTGAAGACCGGGAAGCAGGCAAGCAGGTGGCCTGGGCTAAGGGGCCTTTGAGGCATAATATAATTTACAATCCTCCTGTTTGCTGTGATGTCTCTGCTAAACACGCTTCTCCCAGGCTAATGAAGCAGGGCTCTGCTCTGACTAATCTCTCCGTTCTGATGAGAATATTCAAACGCCCTGCGAGGAAGCAGGTCAACCGGCGACTGCAACGAACAACAGAAGCAGATGTTGGGGTCTGCCCAGACCATCAATAGCCAGGGTCCTGAGAGCGCTTGGATGGAAGGCCCTTGTGGGACTGGGGGCCAGGGACCCCGCCTGGCCACAGGAGACAAACTTGCTGCTGGTTCTGAGCCCTCTTCCAGGCTGCGGAGGTCAGCGGCCCGCAGGCCTGAGTCCAGCTCTTTACCTGTGTTGTGTATCTCAGGCGCTGCAGAAACAAGCCAGGAGGCTCACGGCTTCACTTGAACTTCTCCTGGAGAGTTTGGTGAACACACAGGCTCCATCACAGAGGGTCTGATTCAGAGAGGAACTGTGAGGGAAGAAGCACAAGAGACAAGTCCGGGAGCTGCCCAGCATGGGGACTTCTGCTCCACCAGTAGTTAGGGGCATCACCACGTGTCACAGGGCGCTCTGCCCGCTGCAGAAAGCCAGCAGTGAGGGGGGCCTGCCCATGAACCTGGCAGAGGACTCAGTGACACGGGCTCCTGGGGAGCAGGGAGCCTGGGTGGAAGTGCCTGCCCAGGGGTGACTTGAGTGAAGCTGTCAGGCCACTGTGAACTAGGGGGAGGCCCCAGTGCTGGGCAGCCATGGTGGGCAGAGGCGGTGCCTCCCCTGCAGAACCCTGAGGGGAAGGCCGGGCAGCCCATCGGTCAGGACCAGGGCTTCACACTCATCGGACCTGGCTCCAGCATTTGCTGGTTTCCGTCCTCAGCGTCTTCCTCTGCAAGGGGACAGCTGCACGTCCGTGCGCCAGGAGTGTGGGTCCTGGGAGAGCCAATGTCATTAAGAGTGTCACGCAGGGAGCATAACGCTGATCTGCGGTGACGTGGGGAGTTGGTGTGAGGTTGGCCGAATTTGTTTCCTGTTGCCATAGTAGCAGATCATCACAGATTTAACAGTTGAGCACAACACCGGTGTATTATCTGTTTCCAGAGGTCAGAAGTCTGGTGTGGCTCTGGCTGAGATAAAGTCAACTTTGCAGCAGGGCTGTGTTCCTCCCGGGGGCTCTGGGGAGAAGCCGCTTTTACGCTCATTCAGGAAGTTGCCTGAATTCAGTTTCTTGGAGGGGTTGTAGGACTGAGGCCCATTTCCTTGCTGGCTGCTGGCTGATAGCTCAGTTTTCTCTGAGAGGCCTCTCTTGGGTCCTTGCAGGTGGGTCCCTACCTCTCAGAGCCAGCAGCAGTGCACCAAAGCCTTCTCATGCTTGACTTTGCTCTGAGTTACCTTTCTGCTTCCTCCCTCTTGCTTCAGCTAGAGAAAGTGCTTTGCTTTTAAGAGCTATGTGATTAGACGACCCGAGATAATCTTCATATGTAAGATCCTCCTGTGTGCTCACTCAGTTTTGTCCAGCTCTTTGTGACCTCATGGGCCAGTGGATTCTTTTCCAGTTGACCACCATGGAAGCCCAAGAATACTGGAGTGGGTAGCCTATCCCTTCTCCAGGGGATCTTTCCAACCCAGGGCTCAAACCCAGGTTTCCCACATTGCAGGCAGAGTCTTTACCAGCTGAGTCACCAGGGAAGCCCTGACTTCACTTATGTGCTCAGTCGCTCAGTTGTGTCTGACTCTTTTTTGTGACCTCATGGACCATAGCTGCCAGGATCCTCGTCCATGGGATTCTCCAGGCAAGAATACTGAGGTAGGTTCCCATCCCCTCCTCCAGGGCATCTTCCTGACCCAGGGATCACACGCACGTCTCTTATGTCTTCTGCATCGGCTAGTGAGTTCTTTACCACTAGCGCCATCTGGGAAGCCCAGCATCACTACTAGCGGTACCTAATTTTTGGTTTATTTACTTGGCTGCACTGGCTCTTCATTGTGGGACACGGGATCTTTGTGGTGGTGCGTGGACTTCTCTCTCTAGTGTCTTGCGGGCTCTAGAGCACAGGCTTCATAACTGCTGGCTGGGCTTATTAAGCCCGGCAACACGTGGGACCTAGATCCCTGACCAGGGACTGAACTCGGGTAACCTGCACTGGAGGGCGGATTCTTAACCCTGGACCACCAGGGAAGTCCAATACCTCAGTTTTAAATATGTTGAAACGGATGCTCAGAGAGGCCTGGTGACTTGCCCGGGTGCTACAGCTGGTGGACTCCAGAGATGGGGGCCGAGTTCCCTTGTCTAGTCTGCCTCCAAAGTCAGAATTGGTGGTGGTGGTCTCTTGTTTCATGAAGCTATCAGTATTGAGTTATAGTTTTGTGTATAAATAATTAAAGAGCCCTTGGTGCTGGGTGCACCGGTGCTTTCAGAGACGGCAGAGCCCCAGGTGTGGGCTGGCAGGAGAGACCACTGTTCACAGATGTTTGTTCCCTTGATTCTTTGCCTCCTCTTTACTCCTCGTCCTCCACTCACCCCCGCACCCACCTGTGACGTTGAGCTTGGCCATGTGAATTGCTTTGGTAGGTGGAACTTGGAGGGAAGTGCCAGCATGCCAGCTGGAGCCCAGCCCCTGCTGGGCATCACTTGTTCCTGCCCCTCCAGAGCTTCTGTCTGCTGGGGGATCATGACCCTGGGCTCTGCCTCTCTAGCCGGAGACTCGACTCATGGAGCAGTCTGAACTTGACCCCAGTGCAAAATAGAGCTGCCCAGTCACACCTCGATTTTTACTGGTGAGAAATAAATGCTTATTGCCTTGTTCCTCTGAGATGTGGGGCTTGTTTGTTACACAGAAAACCTGACAGATACAGCTGGGAAGTAAATGCTTTGCAGGTTGGAGCTGGGCAGGGTGTTAAGGCTCCAGAGGAGTTAATAGAGTTATTTGTTGCAAGCTTGGGAACTCCTGACCTGGAAGTAGTGCCTGCCTTTCGGCCCTCCTGGTTATCTTCATGCTCTGAGTTCCCCCCGAGGGAGTCCTCCTGCCTTCCTGTTGGTTGGTGCTGCCTGGGGAGTGATATCGGGCACACCCTGCCCCTGGGCTGAGGGTTCAGGGCCTGCGGTCACATCCTGACCCCCTGGAGACCCTGCTCTTCTCCAGATCGTTTCTGCCCTCCGGTCTCCTTGTGAAGGGTGCTGAGATAAAGGATGTGTGAGCAGAAGGTCTCTTTGTGGCTTCACCCATTGAGTGAACATTTACTGAGCACCTGCCCTGCTCAAGCTCTTGATAAGGGGCCTGAAGATGCAAGGCGGTCTTTGTCCTTGCAGCTCTGAGAGTCTCACGGGGGTTTGTTCAGACCCCATTCCAGGCAGGAGGTGCTGCGTGTGAAAGACAGAAGCCAAGACACCCCCAGCCCTCGGAGGAGGGGGGACCCCCTTCAGCTGGCAGCGGTGGGGCCGCTTCATGCACACGGTGCTGTTCGAACTCGAGGAATACTTCCCTCACGTGTTCTTGATCCAAAAAGTGTTCATTTACCATCTACTAAGTGCCAAGCAGAGTGACGGTGAACATGCGGCTCTTTGTGGCTGCAGGGCCTGTGGCTGCAGAGATGGAAGAGGCAGGATCTTCAGAAAACGGGAGCTGAGTAAGAAAGGAAGCTTTCTTATTGCAGTGTGGTTGGTTTGCAGTGTTGTGTTAGCGACTGCGATGCAGCAAAGTGACTCGGTTATACACACGCACACATTCTTTTTGTGTTCTTTTCCATGATGGTTTATCAGCAGATATTGAATATAGTTCCCCGTGCCGCACAGTAGGATCTTGCTTATCTGCTCTATACACACTAGTCTGCATCTGCTAGCCCAGACTCCCAGTCCATCCCCCACCCACCCCCACCCCCTCGGCAACCGCAGGTCTGTCCGCTACGGCTGTGAGTCTGTTTCTCCTTCGTAGATAGGTTCGTGTGTGCCGTATTTTAGATTCCACAATAAGTGATATCATATGGTATTTGAGAAAAGAATATTTTAAAATAAGATTTGGGGAACACTGGAGATCAAAAAATGGTCTGATCTGAGTGACGCGTCATTGCAAATTAAGAAAGTCTTGGAGTGGTTTGTCCTTATCACCTCTTTGCAGCCGGTAAGAATGGTAGTGAAAAGGTACAGAGAGCCTATCACGTACGGAGAACTGTGTGAGTCAGTTTAATTTCACCGAGACCCTCGACTGGGAGGAGAACTCGGAACGATTCTGTTCACTCTGATGAGATGTCAGTGAACTCTGTGTCAATCTCTGATCACGTTAACCTGCCAGATGGGACGCACGCTGGATAATGAAGGCCACACGGGGTTAGAAATGCACCCGTTTAGAGAAGAGCATCAGGGTTTGGAAAATTCTAAGTTACATGAAAGATCTGGGCATGTAAAGTAACGATGTCCAGAGTGAAGCTTTCACGGTATCCCTGCACCGTGATCAGAGCCTGCCTTACTCACCTTGAAGGCACACTGGTCTCTGTCCTGGCCAAGAATCAGTCGACCAGCCCCCCAGAACCTGCAGCCTTGGCTAGACTGAGATACGCTTTCCCTACTTCCTTTGGGTCCTGAACCTCAGAAGGTAGAGAAATAAGTCATCTTATAAGATTATTATAATACTGACAAGATTTACATTACATATAAAGAAGTCAGTTAAGTCCGTACCTTTATGTTAGACTGGGGACTGAGCGAGTGCAGTAATAACCTGTATAATCATCTTATTTGTGAAAGCTTTTCTGCAGTTTATGTTCTTGAAGGCTTCAAAATGGTCTGTCATGTTTTATTTGTAGATATGGTTTAAATTATTTAAGGGAATTGAATTAATTTCACTTGTAAACATTGCTTAAGAATAATTATTATCTAAGTTTTGTTTCTGAAGTATGTTGAGAATTACATTTTAAGGAGTATGAATGCCCTTCTAGCCATAAAACCACTACAGACATTAAACATCCTAGGGCACAAAGGTTTTCTCCTATATCGTGATGATAGATTATATTAAATTTCCTAATATTGAACCATTCATTCATTTGTTAATTCAACCAGTTACAAAGAATGTGTCCTATATAGACAAGATTCTTGTTATCAAGGGGCTTGATGTTCAGACACTGGTTCCCAAAGTGTAGTTACTAGAGCAGTGGCATCAGTATTACCCGGAAACTCATTAGAAATGCATATTTTTGGAACACCGCCCCTGACCTGCCCACAGACCCCTTGAATCATAAACTCTGGCTGAACCCAGCTTCCTGTGGTTTAACCAGCCTCTCAGCAGATTCAGAGACTCACTCAAGGGTGAGGACCACTGCTTTAGGTTTTCTCTTTCTTCTTGGGTCAATTTTATATTTCATGTTTACCTAGAAATTGCCCATTAAATCTATGTTCTCAAATATATTATCTTAGAATTGTGAATGTATTTATTAAGATTTTTTTAGAAGTCTGTTTCTGCAGGTGTTCTCTGTAGACTACATGTTAAACTGTCTTTCCACACATTTCCAGCTGATTTTTGGACACTTTGAAGCAGATTGTCCCCGGGAATCCTTGTTTGGGTGACCCCACGCGGACGTGAATTCCTTTTTGTCAGGTACGTCAGTTTCATGCACACAGAGATGTGGAATGACCGCGACGGCCCCTCCCCCGATTCACATCAAAGTGGAACGCTGATGTGCTAGATTCGAAGAGCTGACTCATTGGAAGAGGCCCTGGTGTTGGGAAAGATTGAAGGCGGGAGGAGAAGGGGAAGGCAGAGGATGAGAGGGTTGGATGGCATCACCGACTCAAAGGACACGAGTTTGAGTGAGCTCTGGGAGATGGTGAAGGACAGGGAGCCTGGTGTGCCGCAGTCCCATGGGGTCGCAAAGGGTCAGACATGACCTAGTGCCTGAACAACAGCAGCAGATGCGTTTATGCTGAACCAGGGACTCGGGCCAAGGCCTCAGCATGGCGCTTGGCACTTAGTAAGTGCTGGGTTAGAAGAAACCTGTTGACAAGACTTCACCAAAGGGCTGGGCATCTAAGGAAGGGTGAGAGTCCACAGTCCATACCCTTTCTTTGCTGCACATCTTACATGTGCAGGCTGCAGCAGCTTGAAATGTGGCGCCAAAACATAGGTCCAAGTCCTGACCCCGGTACCCGTGAGAGTGGCCTGCCTTAGAAGTAGAGTCTTTGCAGGTGTGATTAATTTAAGGTCTCCTAGGAGATCATCCTGGAGTTCGAGGGGGCCCTCAGTCCAGCGACTGGTGTCCTTGCAAGGAGAGGAGAGGACGTCCAGGTGCACAGGGAGACGTGGGTGAGGATGCAGGTGAGACTGGACTGATGCTGCCACAGCCACGGGTTGTCAGGAGGGAGATTGTCCGGAATTGTGGACCAGATTGTCCGTCAGAGCCTCCAGGAGGAGCCAAGCCTGCCTGAGGCAGGACATAGACGGGCTCCAGGCTAGACGTTTACAACTGGCCTCCTGTTTACGTGGGGCAGGGAAAAGGTGGGCTTCAGGCTGGACACTTAAAACTAGCCTCCTGTTTGCATTTCCTTAGCTGGCAGACAGGTGGGCTCCAGCTTAGGCATTTGCAGTCAGCCTCCATGTGCTTTCTGAAATGAAAGGAACAACTTAAACGGGGTGCTCAGCCAGGCGTCGTCTCCTGTGGACACCTTGAGACTGTAGTCATGGCAGAGAGAGCGGGGCTGAGCCCTGTTTGAGTTGAGGGTCAGGTGGTTCATGTTCCATGTCCTTGGAGCGAAGGAGACCCTGCACGTGCGCAGAAAGGCTCCCTGGGGGTCAAAAGGCAGGGCATGCCAGGCCATAATAAGTCTTGCTTCTTTCTTCCCAGATGCCTTTGTGTTGAAATCTACCTTGGCTGAGGGGTGTGTGCACACCTGGGGGAGGGTCCTGAGACAGATTGGCCACGGGGTGGAAAACAAGGCAGCCGGCCAGAGGAAAGCTGCCCCCTTAAAAGTGACTTAAACTCCCCAAAGGCGGGACTCCGCATGAGTCTCTCCCTGAGTTCACCTATTAGCCTTTCCACGTGTACTCTACTTTTCCAATACGTGTTTTGCTTTATATTCTCACCAGAATTTTCTTGTCAGGGCAGCCAAGGACTGGGGATTTAGGCTGTGGCTGCTGGTCTTCGTGGTCTAGTGGTTAAGACTCCTGGTTTCCACTCAGGCGACTAGGGTTCGGTTCCCAGTCAGGGAAACTAAGGTCTTGCTTCCAGCCACTGCTCACTACTGCTGCTTACTGCGAGCGACGACTCACGGCTGCATGTGTCCGAAACCATGCCCAGAGGTGGAGTTCAGGCTCTGGCCTCCTGAACGCTGGGAGAATTAACTTCTGTTGCTTTTGGTCGCCGCCCCCACCACCCCCAGCGGTCGTTTGTTACGGCGGCCACGGGGACTCATGTAGAGGTGAGCTCACAGACTACACGAGCTTGCAGATTGCTCCTGGCCTGTCCCTCTACAGGGAACCAGGCCTGCTTACCATGCTCCCCCGAAGCGTCTGGGCCTCCCGCTTCGTCTGCGTGGCACTGACAGTCGGAAGGCCTGGTGAGTGAATTCTCGGAGTCAGCCCTGGGGATTAGCTGGACGCTGTTCGCTTGCCCTTGAGATTCCACGATTTCTTTGTCTGTGTGTGATCTCAAGGTACCATCTCAAAATGAGCATTTCCTGGAGTTGTCATCATTCAAGATGAAAGGAAAGCAGAAAGCAGAGAATTCTGTGTCTGGGGGACCCTGACGATCATCCTACCAAGGGTAGCTTGTCTGGCCTGGATTCAGTAGCTGGACGCTGTTCGCTTGCCCTTGAGATTCCACTATTTCTTGGTCTGTGTGTGATCTCGAGGTACCATCTCAAAATGAGCATTTCCTGGAGTTGTCATCATTCAAGATGAAAGGAAAGCGGAAAGCAGAGAATTCTGCGTCTGGGGGACCCTGACGATCATCCTACCAAGGGTAGCTTGTCTGGCCTGGATTCAGTGAATGTCAACAACCACGTTTGCTGCAGGAGGCTCCACCCTCAGCCATGCAGCACGGCCCCGCACATGCTTCCTGTGAACAAGGCATCTCAGCCTGCCGGGCCGTCCCTAAGGCAGCTGCCGTCAACAAGATGCGCCAGAATCACTGTCGCACGTTCTTCCTGTTCTCGGTGGATGCATACAGGGCTGAGCAGGTGCTACGTGAGGACCCCAGAAGGGCAGTTTCCTGGGGTTCCCACAGAAAAAAAACCAATCTGCTTTCTGCCGGGAATCCGGGACTCCAGGCTTCATGGGTGACAGTTGCTTTGCTCCGGGTCCCCCGCCTTGTTGTCAATGGCTGGGGATTTGCAGACACTGTGACTCCAGGCTGTACATTTCCTTTCTTCTCTCTGCTATTAGCATAACCCAGGCCTGCCTCCTGCCTGGGCTCTTCCCCAAGGTGACTGTCACCAGGCACTGGAAGGGAGGGGCGGGGAGGGCGGTTGGAACACCCCCGCGTTCTCCCAGCTCTGTTCTGAGCAGGAAACTGCCTTTCCTTCCATGGAGGAAGCCTTCCTGCTTCCTCCAGGGTGGAGGGCTCCCTCCCGGGCTGTGCCCATACGGGCGGTGCCCTGCACCCTTCATGTCCAGCCAGGTGGGTGTTCACCCCTGCTCCTGGCTGGGCTCCTTGCACCTCCCAGGCCTCAGTCTCCAGGGCAGGAATCCAGGTTGGAGCTGCTTGCTCCTGCCTCTCTCAGCCCCCAAATTTTGAAATAAAAGATCTGGTGGTCTTGGGACTTCCCTGGTGGGCCAGTGGCTAATGCTCCCAATGCAACGCAGGGGGCACAGGTTTGATCCCTGATCCAGGAGCTAAGGTCCTGTGTGCTACATGGCACAGCATTAAAAACAAAAGTCTGGTGGTCTTGTCCTCTGGGCGACAGAGGAGGAGATGGTTGAATGGCATCATTGACTCAATGGACATTAGTTTGAGCAAGCTCCAGGAGATACTGAAGGACAGGGAAGCCTGGCGTGCTGCCGTTCATGGGATCGCAAAGAGTTGAACACGACTGAGCGACTAAACAGAAACAACTTGTGCTCTTGGGGGAGTCCGGCAACCCGCACATCGCCCACTCGCTCGCCTTTACGAGCTGCTGGGACATAGATCTCAGATATCTGGGGAAAAGTATGGCTGCCTTTTGGGGACAGGGAGGAGAGATGGCCCGTTCCCTGGCTTCTCTCAGCTCTGAAGACAGAGTATCTGCAAGTGGAGAACATTGCAAGAAACCAACCCCCAAACCCAGCAAGCCTCGTAGTCAGCAATTTGTTGTTCTTTCACAAGGTTGGAAATTTCTCAACCAAACAATCACAGTTTCAGCACAAGTTCCGGGCATGTGTAGACCCTCTGTGCCTCTGTATTTTCAGCGGAGGACGCTTTACAAGGATACTCCGGTGATCAGCTCTCTGAACGAGAAACAGCAAACCTGCTGCAGAGCCAGCCAGAAGGAAGGAGCTGATAATGAGATACTTACCCAAATTGTTCAGCTCCCGCCCGGGGGAGTCAGAAACTTTGAGTGCAGATTGAAGGACATTGGAATAGCGGGAACGGGAGAATCGCAGCCCCTGGCATTCTGAGTTTAAGCTGATGCTCCATGTTGCAGCTTTGTGGGATTTCTCTTCTGATATTTGCTGTACTTAATGCTGTTCATGAAAGGCTGTTTAAATTGGAAATTGGAGAAGAAAATGGCAGCCCACTCCAATACTCTTGCCTGAAAAATTCCAGTGGACAGAGGGCAGTCTATGGGGTCACAAGGAGTCAGACACGACTGAGCGACTGAGCACAGGTTGGAAATGGGTTTTATCCTAAGATATCTATTTTTGTAAGAATCCATTTCTAACTTATTCCCAGTGAAATACGGTTTCCTCCTGAACTGGGTGGGGCGGGGGGGGTCTGCTGTCACCTCTCTGCTCTTGTTCGTCGGGTTGGCCGGGAGGCTCTGTGCACCAGTGAGCTGTGACTCTCCCGTTCCCGCCCTTCCCGGGTCCTTCAACCTGCACTCAAAGTTTCCGACTCCCCCCGGGCAGGAGCTGAGCAATTGGGTAACTATCTCATTATCAGCGCCTTCCTTCTGGCGGGCTCTGTGGCAGATTTGTTGTTTCTCGTGCCAGCCTCCGAAGCTCTATTTCCTGTCACATAGGACATCTCACTGGCAAGTTTAACATCCCGACGAGCCTCCTAATGCCCTGAAACCCCGAGTCCTCTCCTTCTCGAGACACCATGGCTTCGGCAGAGATCTCCGGAGAAATTGAACACAGGCAGATGAGTTGTTCTACAGATGCTTTAAGCTTTCCCCCTAATGCAATGTGTTAGGTTTGTTATGATTTCTGTCTCATGGCATTCAGCTTCTTGTCAAAATGTGATAAACAACAGAATGAAGGGGTTTTTTTTAATTAGCTGTTCATCGCTCAGTGGACTGTTTCATTCTCTTGCAGCCTCTCTTAAGTCTCCCTGTGGTTACTGAGGTGAAACGTGACAACCGGAGAGCCCTTTGGTGGCTGATGTACACAACTGAGCCAAAGCAGAGGTGCGCGTGCTCCTGAATTACCCCCTGGACTCCATCAGGGAGCGCTTCGCCTGATGGCTCAGTGCTTCAGGTACCTGCTATCCTGACTGCATCTGTCTGCTTTCCCAGCTGATCCCAAGTTCAACATCACGCCTCTTAATCTATCCCCATTCGCCGCTGTTGTCCAGATGTTGTTGGAGGGACTATCAGCTCTCTGTGTTCTTAATTAAAACCTTTTGCTGTTATTTTCTTTGGCTGTGCGGGGCCTATTTTAGTCGCCGTGCAGGCTCAGTGGTTGTGGCATGCTGGGTCTTTAGTTGTGGCCTGCAGACTCCTAGTGGCCACACGTGAAATCTAATTCTCTGACCGGGGATTGCACCCAGGCCCCCTGCTTAGTCTTAGCCACTGGCCCACCAGGGAAGTCCCACTCTCAGCTCGTTTTATTCTCCAGTCCTGAGCTACCATCTTGTTCTGTTTCTGCATTTCAGATTTATTTGACATCGCTGCCTTAGCTGTTTTTCATTGTATTTTTAAAACCAAATTATTTACATATTAAATTATTCACATTGACTTGAAACAGCTATGAAATACTTTTGTAGCCAAAAATAACGTTATCAAGATTTTTCAGGTCTGCTTTGTGAGTTTGTATTTTGATCTCTCCCAACGCTGGTAAAATGCCTATATGTTTATCCTCTGCAGAACTGAGAGTTGAGTGAATGCCGGTGAATCTGTGCTGAGATCGCCTTGAATCTATTCTGATCCAATTGCTGGGAACGTTTAACAAAGTTAGTTCAAAAATAATATCCTCGTTTTTGCCCTCTTCTCTATACTGTGTCCATTTTTATCAGGAATTTCTAGATGTAATTTTTTTGACACTTGGATATCCTTCTTCCCCTGGAAATTGGTGTTGACATTTTTCTATAAAGACTTTGAACTCTGATGCTCTTTCTATGAAACTCAATTGAAGTCTTCAGAAAACTCATTCATTTTTCTTTTGGCTTATAGGATGGAGACTCAGTGGTGAACTTACCATTGTCTCCATGGAAAGCAGACATTTGAGAAGTCAGGGCTGGAAGATTCTTAATGCAGTCTTTGCTGGACCTCAGTAAGGAGAGGACTTCTTATTCCCGGATCTACGACTTTGAAGTGGCTTCTTAAATACACTCATGTAGTGTTAATGAGGACAATTTGCAGATGGTGTAACAGCGTGAGAGATTCTGGCCACTTGCCTTAGAGAGATGCTTTTACAAGGATATTGTTACCAGGGGTGCTTGGGAGGAGGTCATGTTAATGCAGAGATCATTTTAAAATAGAGATTGCCACAGTGTGTGGAAGGTACTTAATGAAGGGCTTTGTCCTGAAACTTGCACAGTGATTCCCGGGGCTTTCAGGTAAACCTTGTCTCTGCTGCCTTGTCTTAACAGAATGCATGATTTCTGAGGAAGGAGAGTCCCCTGGGTACAGCTGGAGTGTGGACAGATGGATGCTCCCCAATTACTGTCTTAATGTTGGTTTCAGGAGAGGTGCCTGTCACCCTGCAGCCCCAGAGTGGGTTAAATTGTGTCTCCGCAGAAGATGCTTTGGGGGCTGGACTCAAGTTGAGGCGGTGAGAACTCCGGGGAGCAGGTGCTGGCTGGGTCCTCACTGCCTGTCCCGGCCTCCCACTCTGCACCCTGTGGGCCCTGTATCATGGTCCGCCAGGTGGGCTGCCCTCATCTGCAAAGTGTGCAATGCCGGCCACCAGGCGTGGGCAGAAACACGGAACTTCTGTCAAAACTCACCTTCAATCTGAAGAAATCACATTGTTTGTTGGTTCGTCACGTCCATTTGATGAAGATGAAGATGACGGTACAAACATCATGTACATTTCCGGCTTTCCAGATGGCGCTAGTGGTAAGGAATCCACCTGCAATGCAGGAGACAAAAGAGATGTAGATTCGATCCCTGGCTCAGGAAGATCCCCTGGAGGAGGAAATGGCAACCCCTCCAGTATTCTTGCCTGGAGAATCCCATGGATGGAGGAGCCTGAAGGGCCACAGTCCATGGGGTCGCAGAGAGTCAGACATGACTGAGTGACCAAGCACATGTACATTTCATTAGTGGGGGTCCTGGTAGACAGGGGCAGACTCAGCGTCGGGGTGACCTGACTGGGGAGTCTTGAGCAGAGGCCATGCTGGGTGATTTGTCCCCTCAGGAGCTGTGACCATGGGCCCACCCTCTGGGTCCTGTAGGGACTGGACACTGGGATCCCTGGCCGACTCTGGGGAGAGGGAGGAGCTGGGGGCCAGTAGTTATTCCTCGGGCCCCTTCCCTTCCTTCTCTGAGGTTACATCGGTGGCTTATCCCCACTTGAGGGCCCTGATTCTCTCCAGGCTGCCTCTTGTGCTGGACTCTGCCCTCTGGGCTCAGGGTCTCCTTCCCCTCTTCCCTTTGGACCTAGAGGTGGTGACCACGTCTCAGCAGCCAGCCCCGAGCCACAGTGATGTCCCAGGGCTTCTGCTACACTCTGCCCACCTCATCCCTGTGGGTTAGCACCTCTACTAAGTGACAGTGAAGTGAAGGTGCTCAGTCGTGTCTGACCCTTTGCGACCCCATGGACTGTAGCCCACCAGGCTTCTCAGTCCATGGGGTTTTCCAGGCAAGAGTACTGGAGTGGGTGCCATTTCCTTCTCCAGGGGATCTTCCCGACCCAGGGATCGAACCCAGGTGTCCCGCATTGTAGGCAGACGCTTTCCCCTGTGAGCCACCAGGGAAGCCCTCCTGCCTCATTGTGCTAATTGTGTGAGCTGTATGCTTCTTGTCAGGACCCTGAGACAGAGGGACCCTCAAGATCATGTGGTCAGGGTGTGGGGGATACCCCAGGGCTGTACAGAGAGGAGCAGGTCAGGTGGAGAATGCTCCAGCCCCTGGCACCCCCGGGGAGGGGCTGGCCTTCCTCTCTCTCCTGTCTAGCATCTTCCAGGCTCCCTGAGGGCCGAATCCAGTGGGAGTCAGAATGTGAGGGGCTGTTGATATTGGCCATGCTGGACAGCATTCTGGGTACAGAGCCTGGAGAGGGGTGGATGCAGGTCTGGCGCACGCAGTAAGTGCACCCAGCATATTATGCATTCATTTGGTCACTGGTGTATATAATAAAGAAATAGCCATGCATGTATTAGGATGCTCATTTCTCTTTTTGAAGATGTGAGTGGACCATTCAAACATTTCGGGAGCCACAGATTTGGAAGATGACTTACACATACTTAGATCTCAGGGTGGTGTGTTGATGATTTATGAGTAGCTGAGAGTTGTTTGGTGAAGATGTTTGACGGCACAGAGCGGATGCTGTGGGATGAGATGCAGAGCGGCAGAAGGAGAGCCCCTAGTGTCCTTCAGCAGCCAGCACCGCTGAGCCCGGGACGCGTGCTCTAGAGGGGCTTGGCTGGGACAATCCAAGTGGGGCACAGATGGGGGCGTGGAGCCAGTGGGTGGCACTGGGGGCAGGGAGAAGTGGGTACATTCTTGGTTCATTCTGATGGTGCAACCTGCAGATTTTGCTGCTGGATGGGTGTGATGTGTGAGGGATGAGGGGAGTCAGGAGGGACTCTGAGGCGTGTCCTGGCCCCAGTGGAGCTGCCACTGATGGCAAGCAGGGGTCTGCAGGGACGGCCGGGGTGAATGCAGAGCTCGGGTTTGGGATGCGTCAGAACATGGCATACACTCCTGAGGTTCTGTGGCTGCAGCAGCGCCTGCCCTCCTGGCATCCACACCCTCTGATGGGGGACTGTGTGGCTCTTTCCGTAAAGAGGCAGAGGCTGTCTCCCCAGCCCTCCAGTCTGGCTGGTTCTGAGCCTTGCTTTTGTCGACAGAATGCAGAAAGGATGCTGTGTGGCCTCTGAGCCTTCCCGAAGCATCCAAGCTTCTGCTTTCTCAATGGCCATGAAGAGCCCAGTGTAGCCCATGCCGGGGGCGGGGGCAGTCAGAGACCGTGTGGAGTGGAGGGGAGCTGGCCTCTTGGGGCCCCATCAGCCAGCACCCAGTGCCCACATTGTGACCTGGGCCATCTTAGGGTGTCCAGTCCTCTTCTGGCTGCTGGAGGTCAGCCTCTGTGGAAATGACCCCAGCAAGGGGTCCTCAGGGACCTGCCTGGTCTGTCCAGACACCCAGCGCCCTCCCCGCCCAGTCCTTTCATGCCTGCTCTTCTGCCTCATGTTGCCCGACACACACTTGCTCAATGTGCCACGTGTCCCTCCTTCCTCTTATGCTTGTTACACGTGGGCTCCCGAGGTGGCCGATTCTGTTGCTGGTCGGGGTGCTGAGCCCCCAGAGCTGGGACCAGAGCCTCACAGTCTGAGCTCTGCAGCCCTGAGCTGAGGGGGTGGATGAGTGGAGGGTGAATGAATGAAGCGGGGAGCGTGTCAGCGGACCAGCAAGCTCCTTGGGTGCAGAGGAGCCAGCAGAGGCTCAGGCTCAGGGACCCCCCGACACACATGCAGCCCCACATCTACCGGCTGCTTCTCGCCGTCATCACTTGACACTTGCTCCCAGCTTAAGGTTATGTCTTCTTGGTGCTTGGCACTTAGTAGGCACTTGATACGTAGTCACAGAATGAAGAAATAAAGGAAAGGCCCACTTATAAACTCAGTGGCCAAAAGGACTTCTCTTTGTGCGAATTGCTGATCCAAATCTGCCATTTCTCACATCCATTCCGGAAAACAAACAAAAAACAAACCCAAATGTCCACTAGCAAAAGCACTCAGAGCAATTTTATCCCACGGGAAAGTGAGCGCTTAAGGGAAGGCTTTGCGCTGACACCTCTCGAGATTGTAAAAGCTAAAGTTTAAATTTTTGCTAAATTGTCTGCAGTTTAATTATGCTGCCTCTCTTTGGCAGGAAATGCTTTAGTCAGGGGCAATTTAACTTTTATCAATACATTCTCTATTGATTCTGGAGCAGCAATTCCAGACAGACAGTGTGATTATCAGAGACCCGTCTTTGCAGGGAGGAAGCCAGGCTCCCGATCACACAGGTAGAAATTCAGATTCAGAGGCAAGATGGAGAACTGGAAGAGGGGACCGTGGAGTGCCCAGAGCCACCAGTCTGGGGAGGGTGGTCTCTGCCAGGGACTGACGTGGTTGGAGGGTAGTTTGTGGCCCCTGTCAAGCAAGCCTCCCCAGAATCACCGAGGCTCTTTCCACCACGAGGGACCAGCTCTCTCTGAGAGGGCAGTGTGAGCGTGTCTGTGCGGCCAGGGCGTGTGCAGCTGGTTTACCCTGGTTGCAGCAGTCAGGATAGGTGAGGTGATGCTGCAGAAACAAACAGCCTTGATTCTCGGTGTCCAAGCAACACATGTGCCCTTATTATCGTCCGTGTTTATCTTACACAGCCCAGGGCTCTTTGCTGGGTAGATACTCGGGGATCCAGGGTGAGCGGGCTCCCCTGGCCTCGGACACTGTAGTCTCAACACAGACCTCAGGGGTCATCCTGACGCAGGAGAACATGGCAAGTCCTGCGCCAGCTCTTACGTTTTCTGTCCAGAATTGGTTCTGTTGACTGGAAGTAAAACGCACCATGTGAGAGCTGTGAGTTAAGCTTTATTTGGGGCAAGATGAAGGCTATGGCCCCGGAGACAGCACCTTGGCTGGCTCCGAGAGACTGCTCCAAAGAGCAGTGGGGAGGTTGGTCTATGTGTGATTTTGGTGGCAGGGCAGTTCATGCAATCAAGCACTTGTTCCTGCAGAAGGCTTTGCTAGTCTTGTGAGGGTCGCTGCTCGTCACGAGGAGCAGATGTCATCACGAAGGAGTTCAGTGTTTTTCTAGATTTGAGGAGATGCAAAAACTGGACTCATAAAATCTTCTCCTGAAAATAGGTCACTATCTAAAGAACTGCCCACCAGTTTCTCCAGAGCATGGGGGGCTTCTGTACTCCACCCTGAGCTCCTTTCAGGGGGTGTTGATGGCCAGCAGCTGCAGTGGCTCGAGATTTGATCCTGGTAGAAGCAGACGCCAAGTGCCAGCCTGTAGTGACTGTCCCCTCTCTCATCATGACTGAAGCCAGTCGTGACCTGTCTGAGCTCTCGGTCAGGTCGAGGGAGGCTCCTAGGCGGAAGTGAAGGGAACTGGAGATCTTGGTGAGCGTGGCTGGACACGGGCCTGGTGTGGTTGTGGGATGCCTGGCTGGGGCCCAGGGTCCCTCTGGGTCAGGGAAGCCAGGAACTTAGCTAAGCAGGGGGTGGATCCACGCGCGGGAGGCGCGGCAGGGCAGGGGGGCGCGGCAGGGCAGGGTGACAGGGCGGTGTCAGGCTTCCGAACAGTGGAGTGGCCTGTGTGTCAGCTCAGACCCCAGGGTGGAGGCCCAGCGCTTTCAGGATTGACCGTATTTCTCCCTCCATCCACTCGGCCCCCCTCCATCCAAGCACAGGTGTCCGTGTGCTGCTCACGGAGCCCCAGGAGCAGGTGACACCTTCTGGAAGGTGTCATGGATCACAGCAGGGCTTGGGAACTCCCTGGCCAGCCCAGAGACACAGGGAGGAGGTGCTGGACAGGGCTCT
The DNA here is from genome assembly GCF_002263795.3 of Bos taurus. Taxonomy (NCBI): domain Eukaryota; kingdom Metazoa; phylum Chordata; class Mammalia; order Artiodactyla; family Bovidae; genus Bos; species Bos taurus. Next base: position 49,573,984 of record NC_037353.1, read on the forward strand.
GCAGGGGCCATGGCTCCCGCTGGACCCCAGGACCCCGGTGCTAACCAGTGGTGGGATTCAAGCTCCCAGAGGGAGAGTTCCTTCTGCAGGTCAGCATCCCCGTGACCCCAGGACTCTGCTCAGCTGTCCTGGCTTAGTTCACGGGGGAACTCCGCTTTGGAGCTGGGGGGACAGGTATGTGGGCTCTGGATGCCCCGGAGGCCCCTGTGATGGCCCTAGAGAGGGAAGGGTGGGGTTTCCTGGTTCCCCTTGAACTTAATCGTGGAAGGAGTAAGCCCTGGTGACAGAGGCACCCCTGCCTGGCGCCCCTGCTCTGGGGGACCCTGCACAGCAGCATAGTAAGCCTGGCTCAGACTCTGGGGCCAGGATGCTCTCTTGCCAAGGAGGACTGTGTAGACCAGTACCTGTGCGCCTCGGCCTGGGGGAGCTCGAGGCCAAGTGAGAAGCGTGGCTTCAGTTACCATCTTTCTCCAGGGTTTTGTCTTCTGTCCTAGTGTGTGGCTCCCTGGGCCTGTTTTGAAGAATCATTGTTGCATTTTAATGGCATGGATTATTGTTAAGAGGTCCACATACTTTGTAAAGCATGATGACATGTAACTGCAATGGAAAAGACTGTGAGGAAAGAGGTTGGTGAGGAAGGGCAGCCTTGGGGGGAAGGGAGATGAGTCCGTCCACTTTAACAGGACCGCCTGGTGTCTGCTGCCTCTCTGGAGGTGCGTCTGGTGTCTGCTGCCTCTCTAGAGGTGTGATGGGATTCCCCAGCTTGTCTCTCCTCGCGTTGCTGGGGTCGCAGGCCCTCGGGGAGCGCCCGGGCCTCCGTTAGTGTTGCATCCCAGGCGGCAGGCGTCCTTTAGTCTGGGTCCAGGGGTGGAGCTGCCTGGAGGTTCCTCTCTGGCTGCTGCGGTGCGTAGAGGCCTCACCTGCCCGGGCGAGGGGAGGTGGTCAGCCTTGACCTGGTGAGCCCTTCTCGGCCATCAGGGGCTGTGCGCTGGGATCACCCACGGAGCTTCTGAAGCGTTCCGTGCCTGGGCCTGCCCCGGACCCAGTCAATTAATGAGCGATTCCGACGCTAGCCAGGAGCACCACCAGGGGATTCCAATGCCCAGCTGGAGGAGAACCACCAGGCCAGCCGAGCTGGAGGGTGATGGGTCTGCCTCTCCTCCCCACCATGGGGTGTTTGGAGGGTGCCAATGCTGGGTGTGCAGTCATCCTGAGGACTTCATGTCTCTGAGGACCCCAGGATCTCCCGTCCCTTGGGGAAAAGCCTCATTTTGTCCAGGGGACCTGGCGGGGCTGTGTGGTCTCCGGTGGCCTCGGCCTGCAGTGGCCTGAAGCAGGACCTCAGTGCCCCGACCGGAGAGTGAAGCCAGGCTGCGGCAGTGAGAGCGCTGAATCCCAGCCTCCAGACCACCTGTGACGAGGCCCTGACCCGTCAGCTTTGTAGAAATGAATCTGCACAAAGAAATGGGAAGGAGACAAGTAAAGTGAAGAGGCGCGCACGGGCAGACTCAGAGGCTCAGCCTCGCGTTGTTTGAATCACTCCCAATGGGACATTTCTTCCGGTGTCCCCTGGCCAGTCGCCTCGCTTTGCCTGCTTCTGTGTCGGTATTTGGTATGTCTCAGGGTCTTCCCGTGTGCACACACATCTCCTAGCCAGGATGGGTTCCACTGCAGAGGCCTGTGGGTGGGTTGACCTCACCTGCTGTGGGGGTGGTCCCCCCTCCCTTTGTGACTCCACGTGGTGTTTCTATGCATGTGTAGTGGGACAGGTCTCCTTGGCCTTAAGACTGAGGAAGATGTGGTCTCTTTATCTCGCATCTGGGCAGATTCAGCTCCTCTCTGCTCCTGCTGTTCCTTTGTCTTGGCATAGCTGCCCACAGGGGACAGACGCAGCTGCTCAGCCTGAGTCCAGCTATCTCCTGCCTTACCCTGCTTCCCCAGGCTTTCCAGAGAGGTGCGTGGGTCTGTGCCATCTGGGGGTGGTGGGTGCCACTCTGATCCCTTCTGAGGTTGGCAGGGTATCTGCCTCTGTGCCACAGCCCTCCAGTCCTTGCACAAATCTTGGTCTAGGTCAGTTGAGGCCTCCATGACCAGCAGTCTGACTTCTACATTCAAGACGCTGCATCACAACCAATGACCTGGTGGTGGACGCGTTTCAGAGAGTCAGTCTGATGACCCAGTGGACTCTTCGCTGAGTGATATTGCTGGTGGGGCTCCAGGGTCTTCAAAAGCAGTGACTCGAAGGCTTTGTTAGGACAGGCTATTGTTTTCTTAAATGAATGCAGAGCTGCTAAAAGCTGGCTTACATTGGTGGGGTGGGTAGGTGGGGAGCTGTGACCGGGCCCCTCTTATTGGAGGCTCTTTGCTCTGCAGTCATCCTGAGACTCCTGTTCCAGGGCAGAGCATGGAGCCAACCCAGATGCCCGCCGGAACTGCCCGCCTTTGACGTGGGCCTTGAATGTTATGGCTTGAAGAACAAAAAAGAATGGAAACAAAACCCCTAGGAAAGCAAATAAGAAGGTCTTAGGAACTTCCCTGAAATGCAAACAGCGAGGTCGGATTCCCCCAGGAACTAATTAAGGAGGCCTGTTTAAGTGCAAGGCAGGGTTCTGACGATCTTCCCCAGACTGGCCTAGGGCTGCCGACTGGCCTTCCAAATGGCTTTGTCTCCCTTTCTGACTAATTGCTGTTTAAGCTAAGTGTTGTCAGATAAACGCTTTCTTATTCAAATAGCCAGCCAGCTCCCAGAGCTCCAGAGGCCCGCTCACCTTGGGCTTGGGAGCTGCTTGGGTTTCATTTTCCCATCTCTGCTCGGGCAATTTAACAACTGCTGCTTGAGAGATGCTAAATTAATTAAAGAGGTAATGGTGATGCGGAACAGGGCTGAACACGGAAAATCAACTCTTAATTGAAAAATGAAATGCGTCGTCCCAGCATCAGAGGTTAGATGTGGAGTGCTGATCTTTCATTGGCATAGGTGTGGCACTGAAGATGTCAGCTAGCCCGCAGAACCTGTGGCAGCCCTGGAGAGTGGGGGGACCAGTGAGCAGAGCACCCTCCTCCCTAGACGCTGAGCAGCCTCTAGAACTGGGCTCCATGCGAGAGGCTGAAGGTCCCAGAACATGCCACCCCCCAAACAGGCCACTTTGGCATCAAGATTATTTTGAGCTGAAGGCAGTCGAGAAGCAGATACTGTGCTCCGTTATTTGCCTAAATAGTTCCAGAAAAACATCTACTTCTGCTTTATTGACTATGCCAAACCCTTTGACTGTGTGGATCACAACAAACTGTGGAAAATTCTTATAGAGATGGGAATACCAGACCACCTGACCTGCCTCCTGAGAAATCTATATGCAGGTCAAGAAGCAACAGTTAGAACTGGACATGGAACAGCAGACTGGTTCCAAATCAGGAAAGGAGTATGTCAAGGCTGTATATTGTCACCCTGCTTATTTAACTTATTTGCAGAGTACGTCATATGAAATGCTGGGCTGGATGAAGCACAAGTGGGAATCAAGATTGCTGGGAGAAATATCAATTACTTCAGATACTCAGATGTTACCACCCTATGGCAGAAAGCAAAGAAGAACAAAAGAGCCTCTTGATGAAAGTGAAAGAGAAGAGTGAAAAGCTGGCTTAAAATTCAGAATTAAGAAAACTAAGATCATGGCATCTGGTCCCATCACTTCATGGCAAATAGATGGGGAAACAATGGAAACAGTGACAGACTTTATTTTGGGGGCCTCCAAAATCACTGCAGATGGTGACTGCGGCCATGAAGTTAAAAGATGCTTGCTCCTTGGAAGAAAAGCTATAATCAACCTAGACAGCGTATTAAAAAGCAGAGATACTATTTTGCTAACAAAGGTCTGTCTAGTCAAAGCTATGGTTTTTCCAGTAGTCATGTATGGATGTGAGAGTCAGACTATAAAGAACGCTGAGCACCAAAGAACTGATGCTTTTGATCTGTGGTGTTGGAGAATCCCTTGGACTACAAGGAGATCCAACCTAAAGGAAATCAGTCCTGAATATTCATTGGAAGGACTGATGCTGAAGCTGAATCTCCAATACTTTGGCCACCTGATGGGAAGAACTGACTCATTGGAAAAGACCCTGATGCTGGGAAAGATTGAAGGCAGGAGGAAAAGGGGATGACAGAAGATGAGATGGTTGGATGGTGTTACTGACTTGACGGACATGAGTTTGGGCAAGCTCCAAGAGTTGGTGTTGGACAGGGAAGCCTGCCGTACTGCAGTCCATGGAGTCACAAAGAGTCGGACACGACTGAGCAATTGAACTGATTTGCCTAAAAACAGGACGTCAGTTTGTAAAAGTGTCCTCTTTCTCTCTCCATGGAGGACCGAAGCTAATGACTGGAGAAAACTAGATCCTTATCAGCCCAGAGGACTCTGCATAAGGTTGACTAAAAAATGCACGACTTAAGAGTTGTGGGCCAGGTTTTATTGGGGGCAAAACGAGGACTGCAGCCCAGGAGACAGCACTTCAGGGAGCTCCAAGAGACCGCTCCAAAGAGGCAGGTGGGAAGGACAGTACATATGTGACTGTGATGATGGGGGAGTTCATGCAATCAAGCACATTTACTTTTAGAAAGTTTCTGCTAGAAACAAGAAACAATCGTTACCATGAAGGATTTTAGTGCTTTTCAGGTGTGAGAAGCTCCAAGAATTGGGCTCCTACATAAACTCCTGAGAATATCTAACTCCACGGCAGTCTGTCCTGCTAGAGGACCTCATTTCTGCTTTCCACCCACAGCTCCTTTCAGGGTGTTGGAGGTCAGCAGCTGCAGCAGCACCCGGTTTAACCCTTATAGAGGTAGATGGCAAGCACCCACGGCAAGTGCCAATCTGAAGCTGACGCTAACAAGCCTTGCTCGCCGGGCTTGTCTCCCACTAGCTTCCCTGGGTTATATTTGCCTTCCCGCAGTTTCCCCTGGAGACTCAGGGTCCTCCTCCTTTGTCCTGCCACTTCTCCAAACGTTTGTTGCTCTTTTGTTAAGAGTTCCAAGCGCCCCTCTGAGTCACCTGGCACTGATGCCCCGTGTTTGAGAGATGCATGAGCAAGGAACTTCTGTTTGTCTTTTATTAATCTTTGGCCCATGAAATTTGCACAGCCCCAGCCAATGAAGTGGAGGTGGGTAGAAGAATATTCCCACCCTCCCACCCTGTGAAAGGTCAGAGAGCATAGAGCTGCTCTCTGCTCTGGAGGAATGCAGGAAACACCCCTTCCCCAGTGGGGAACTCAGGGTACATCTGTTTCAAGAAGGGAGAGCCCTTCCAGGGCCAGAGAGTGGGCTCTTCTCTAACACTCAGAAATGAACTGTCCAAGGAGACACACAGCTGGCAAAGCAAGAGACTCTACTGGGAAGAGGTGCCCGGCCCGAGGAGAATCAGGGAGCCTGGGAGGACTGCTCTGCCATGAGGCTTGCGGTCACGGGATTTATGGTGATGGGGTGAGTTTCCAGGTTGCTTCTGGCAAGTCATCTTGTGTGGCCCATATTTGGTTTGATTCAGGGTCCTTCCCAGTGGCAGGTGTGTTGACTAAAAAAAAAAAAAAAAATAGGCACAAGCTAAAAGTTGAGGGTTGTTTTATTTGGCAGAAATTTTTAAGACTTCAAGCTGGGGAGGCAGAATCTCAAGGAGCCCTGGAAGAACTGCTCTGAGGAGGTGAGGAGGGGAGCCATGTTCTATAGAAGTTCTGTGACAAAAGGCAGGTGTCTGAACATCAGAAGATTACTGCTAATTAAAGAAAATCGGATATCGCGATTTAAGGAGTTTAGTGCTTTTCTATGAAAGGGAAGATGCCAGAGTCTGGGTCCCCTGACGTCACTCCTTTCATATGCACCTCAGCTGTCCAGGGCCAGTCTCCTGTGTTTTCACATCCTCAGTTCTTCAGGGCTCACCACAGGGAGTGGCTGCAGTCTGATGGCTACCAGACTGCAGGTGTTCTTCCCGAGTTTCTGCAGGGCTCACTGGCTCACTGCTGCTGTGGCTGTGCTTGCTGATGATCGTGACATCCTTTGTCTACTGATACAGCAGAAAATATTCCACTTCTCATGCACGTTGCTCAGCCAAGAGGGATCCAGTGTGAAGCCCTCTAGGGGGCTGTTAGGACGTACCATGGGCTGGTGTATCCCCCATCTCTTGTGTGTGCTCAGTCGAGTCTGACTCTTGTGACTCCAAGGACTGTAGCCCAACAGGCTCTTCTGTCTGTGGAATTTTCCAGGCAAGAATACTGGAGTGGGCTGCTATTACCTACCCAGGGGTTTTTCCCAACCCAGGGATCTAACCCTCATCTCCTGGGTTTCCTGCATTGGCAGGTGGTTTTTTTTCCCCCACTGAGCCATCAGGGAAGCCCTCCTTCTCTTGGCCCCTCCTGAATTCTCCCAGTTAGTTTTCTGAGGCAGCGTGGCGTTCCTTATCAGGACCTCAGGCTGTGAGACAGCTCAGGCACATGGGCCTGGCCGAGGTGGATGCATTCCATCAACAGTTCTCTAACACATCTGCCTTAGGCAGGGGCTCAAAGCTGACAGAAGGGGCTGGGTACCTTCCCCTGTGTGGGTGCCCTGGTTGTCAGGAAAGAAGGCACAGTTTGGTTGACCTTTGAACCAGCGTACAGTTTGGGGTGGGGGGTCACAGGATTTTCAGGCCTCTAGGTCCACCTCTCCTCTTTTCAGATGAGCAGACTGAGAATCAGAGGAAAGTGACTGTGGGTCCTGGTTGGTGGTCAGCAGTGGAGGCCAGGGTGTACCTGGGCACTGCCGTCCCCTTCTGCTCTCTGCTCTCCCTGCAAGATCAGCATCCTGGGGGGCAGGGGGGCAGGTCCACATTGTCCACAAATGACTCTGGGCTCTGAAGTCGTGAGGCCCAGTTGTGGGGTGCCTAGGTGTGGGGTGGCAACTTCTCTCCAGATGTGTTTTTCCAGGGTTGTTCAGGAGGAAAGAGAGACAGGTGTGGCTGGCCAGGGGTGAGATAGCCTCGGGCTGTGCTGTTGCCCCTAAGTGCAGGGTCCAGAGCGCTTGTCTGCTGGACCCTCTGTCCACCAAGGTGGCCCCCAGGATGGCTAAGCACATGTCCAGAGCAGGCGAAGGGACCCTGGAGCTCCAAGACTGGCCTCTGCAGGGGTGCAGAAGGATGGGGGGAGTGTGTGACTAGGCGCCAGGGCAGCCTGAGTGTTTGCAAAGACAAGGAGGGTTATGGAGGCTCCAGAACAGAGCAGGCTCGCTCAGCCAACTGGTCACCATCTGGACATCCCAGGCTACAGTCTGCTCAAGAGTACCACCTTCTTCTAAGGCCTGTGGGAACCTTTCCTGAAATGAATAGGGGGGATCCTGGGCTTTCCACCTTGTTTGCTGTGGATACGGAGCAGAAAACAGCTGCATCTGAACAGATCTGAGGACAAAGAATGTCGCTGCCAGATCAGAAAGACTTCCCAGGTGGCTCGGTGGTAAAGAACCCACCTGCCAATGCAGGAGACACAAGAGACCTGGGTTGGATTCCTGGGTCGGAAGATCCCCTGGAGGAGGGCATGGCAACCCACTCCAGTATTCTTGCCTGGGAAGTGGACAGAGGAGCCTGGCGGGCTACAGTCCATGGGGTCACAAAGAGTCGGACATGACTGAGCATATGAGCTTTATGAGTAAGCGAAGGACGTTGCAGCCATCAACCCTTGGCCCCAGCAGCTGCCCTGAGTGTGCCCTGGAGAGGAGTCAGGATGGAGAAAAGCAGGACCCTGGCCCCAGGTAGCTGAGGGGCACATCAGAAGGAGCAATTTCAGTGAGCCCAGACTCGTGCACCTTCCCGTACACAGGAAAGCACTAAATTCACTGCCTTGAGATGTCTGGGTTTTCTTTAATTAACAGGGATCTTTTGATGTTCTGACCACCTGGGCTTTGCTGCAAACCCCCGTCTCTCCTGGCTCCCCACCCCCGACCTCTACCAAGCGGTCCCTCCAAGGGCGCTGGGAGGCTGCCTCCAGGCATGCATCCTCAGCACGTCTGCCGAGTGAAACGTGATTCTCAAATTGTAGGTTGTGCACTGTTTTCCAGTCGACAACACCCACACTCGGTGTGGGAGTCGCTTCTGTCAGCTCTGACGGAGAGTCGCCCGAGGCTTTCTCTGGGATCCATCTCTCTGTGGTTCTGGAGTGCGGGCGAGAAGTGCTAACCCTGTGTCCTGATCGTCCTGTCCTGCTCCGGGAATTTGCAAATGAACGTCTCCCTGTCTCTCCGGGCCGACGGCTGGTGACAACACAGACAAGGAGTGTGAACGCGTCGGGGACAACTGTGCTGCTGCTGGTGTTTGGCTGATGGGATAAGTTATAATTTCACACTCGAAAATATCAGCATCCATCCAAAATGAGTGCATTACAAGCAATTAGTGTAGATTATGGATTTGAAATGAAGAAGGAAATATATTAATCTGTCTAATTACTATGTTAATTAGGCATCGGTGCCATAATATTTCATACCTAAATGCTAATGTTGATGATGCTTTAATTATTATATTTTTTTGGAGTGCAAAAATGAACCAACCCCTGCTCTTCTGCTCCATAGCAAAGAACAGACACTGGCCTGGCCCTTGGGGGTCCAGGCGTCCCACTGCCCACCGCTTGCTTGCCAGGGCCCGTGCCATCCAGACTGCGTCTGTGCAGATGGACATTGTCAGTTGAAACCCAGGGGACAAGGCAGCGGTTGCAGTCACATCAGAGCACGCGCCGCCTGTGAGGGGCTGAAGCTGCAGAAAGGCTGGCTGCGCACTTCAGGATTTCAGTGAGTTTGCTGCGCTGACACGCCTTGTAATGCCTCAAGCGTCAGGTCCAAGCCTTGATGACCCTGGGACGTGTGTCGTGCACTGGGATGGGCCAGCAGGGTCCTTGGAGGACGGCCCGGGGGCTCACGTTGCCCAGGGTGGGGTGATCAGGTGGAGTGCTCCAGGTGGCCCAGAACATTCCTGATTTTAAAACCGACAGTCCTGTGTGCCAGGAACACTTTCAATCCTGGGAAAATGGAGATGGTTTTCTTGGGACTCTTCTGGTTTTAAGACTGCAGGCCCCTCAGCCTCGGGCAGACCCATGCGGCAGCCTGCACCCCCTGGGGCTCCAGTGCGACCCTGCCGTGGCCTGTGGGATGGACGCTCAAGCGAGGGCCGCTTGATGGACGGGGGGACAGAGGGCGGCTGTGTCACAACAGCAAGGACGCCCAGAGGTTAAAACAGCGCCTTCTGTGGCGCTTCTGTTCCGAGCACGTGCGGCTGCTCAGATCACCTGGTCTGAACGCGGCTTCGGGCCTTGGACGGCACCTCCAGGGCGAGCTGAACTCCAGACCGCAGACGGCAGGTGTGGGCTTCAGCTGACCGATGCGCTGGCCATTTCCTGCAGAGAGCCCCTGACGCCAGGCCTGGATTCCCAGTTGGGTGAGAGCCCTTCAAGCTGACCCTCTGCCTGATGTACCCCCTGCTTCCCTTTGGGGGTGTCATCTGATACTTCCCTTTTGGGGACCCACCCATCCCATTGGACAGAGTCTCGTGGGACCTAGATTAAGGGGCCCTTGCATTCCTCGGGAGGAGGGGGCACCCCACCCCAGCAGGTTCCTCTGAAGACTCCGAGCCCTGAGTGAAGGGGCAGAAAGGTTAAGGTGGCTGGAGGTGCTTCCCCCCTGGAGGCATGGGACCGGTCAGCTTCCTGGTTTCTGTCTTTCTGTGCCTGCTTCCCTCGCCGCTTCTTTGAGTCTGTGAACTTCTTTCATAGGCTTCTGATGAACTCCCTAAGGGCTTGAGTTTTCCAGATTGGTTTAGGTTCTAATAATCTGAGAAAGGGCTTCCCTGGTTGCTCAGTGGTGAAGAACCCACGTGCCAATCCAGGAGACGCGGGTTTGACCCCTGGGTTGAGAAGACCCCCTGCAGGAGGAAACAGCTACCCACTCCAGTATTCTTGCCTGGAGAATCCCACGGACAGAGAAGCCTGGCGGGCAACGGTCTGTGAGATCCAGAGTCAGACGCAACTCAGCAACTAAACAACAACTTGAAAAACCTCATGTCTGCAGAAATCAGTCCCTGGATTCAGAGCGTGTCAGCGTGGGTTGGGGTCTCTGAAGACCCTGGAATCACGCCATTGCAGTGACTGGTGTCCTGCTCTTTCCAGCCCAGTCTCCTTTTCAGGAGAGAGTTGGTAAGGACGTGAACTTAAAAGCTGCTGGAATCTACCCACCGAAACAAACTGCATCTGGTTTTCTGCTGACCTCAGCTCTGCCCATGGTGGAGATGAGATTCTCTGAGCATGGCCGCGGGGCGTTCCTGGGGCCCGGCCCTGGCGTGGGGTGAGAAGGGAGGGATTTGTGGGGGCCTTGCCTCAAGCTGGCCTGTGCAGCAGGAGCAGCCAGCTCCCTCCCAGTCATCACATTCCTTCATAGCAGATACCTCTGTTCCCAGAGCTGGGCACCGGGCTGGGGGCACAGCAGACAGCCCCATGAGCGGTTCTAGTCTTGGGCCTGTGGACCCATCATTCCCATCCCAGGCTAGGAATGAGGTCCCCTCTCTCCTCCAGCTCAGCTTGAAGACCAGGAAACCTGTTCCTCCTTTCCCAGAAAGTCAGTTACCTGCCACCTGTTGTCTGATCCAGCTGCTATTTCATGAACACATCACCCTTGGGATGACGGCTGTCTGAGCAGGTCTGAGAATCGGGGGGCAGGGGCGTCTCAGGGTCTCAGTCGGGCAGGACCAGTTCTTGGCCATTCGCTCCCAAAGTTACATTCTGGGAGCCCGTGACTATCTGGTGCCCCTCTGTGGCCAGCGCCTGGCTGCATGGGCGACCCCTTCATCTCCTGTGAATACGGGTTCTTGCTTTCATCCGGGTACGCAGGAGCCTTGGTTGTTTCCTGAACGAGCCCTCGGTGGTGGGAGGGGGCTTGGTCCCAGCAGCTGGAAGAGTGCCCGACCAGGCCCTGAGGGCCGCCTCCAGGGATGTGCTGATGACGTCATCCTTGGGAACGCGTGGCCTTGGAGTGGCATCAGAGTATTAGCAGTTGGAGAGGGTGTCGCTGAAAGGGGGAGCGTCTGAGGAGTCTGGTTTCAGAGTTTCAGGTGATGGATCATGTTCTTGATGGTCTTTGATTCGGTGGATGATTGAGACCCCTTTCCCTCTGTCGTTATGGGGAGGATATCCGTTTTCAGATGCTTCTGTGCAGCCCCTTGATAGCTCAGTGGTCTGGCAACAATAGTAGAAAGAACCTGCCTTGGCTGATTAATTGGAAGTTGGGAAATTATCTTCCCTTGTCTTTGAGAATTCTATCTGCTTTTTGAATACTTGGCTGCTCAGATGAGGTGAGCATTATTATGTGAGTCTGAGCTTGGCTCACTGACCTCAGGGAGTGGCTCGAACCATCCGGACTCGTCCTTGGAGGTTCCTGCGCGATGAAGCAGTCCCCTTGGGGCAGAGAGGGAGTTGCTGGGGTGCCTCCCCTTGTGGTCACAGCTGGATGCTCAGGGTGAGGTAGGAAAGGGACAGACAGGAGCCTGCCACGTCCAGGCTCCTCCGGGGCCAGCCTGTCCTGCCACTGGGGGCTGCCCTGGGGAGGGGCTGCTGAGAAGGGCTGGGAGTCCCCCTGGAGACTCGGGCTGAGGCCGCTCCTGGGAGCCCCACTCTGTCTCTGCCCCTTGGCTGGTGTGGACGTGCGGGCATCACGCTGGGAAGCTGGTTGTCAGTTTTATGAGCAAATTGAACCCTGCCAAGCGCGTTGGTGGAGATGATTAGAGCTTGGAGTCCCCAGTGGATCTGTTCTCTGGAACAGAGGGTTTTTTCCATAAGTAAACAGTTACCTTCCACATTCTCTTGCAGCAATCTAGATTCTTCTTCACTGAATCTTGTTAAAGCCGAGCCATTCTCAAAGCAATTTAAAAAGAGGTATAACTAATAAGCCAGCAGTGGAGACAAAATGAAATCATAAAAAACACTCAAATAACCCAGGAATAGTCAGAAAAAGAGGAAAAAGGGAATGAAGGATCATTGGGACAAAAGGAAAATCACTAGCAAAATGATAGCTTTAATCCAAGGGAATCAATAATTGTATTAAATGCAAATGTCCTAAACATCGTAAATATTTTAAAGCAATTTTAAAGCCAAGATTATCAGATCAGATAAAGAAGCAAGGCCCATCAATATGCTTGATAAGTTATAAGAAACCCACTTTACATATGAAGACATAGTTGGCGTAAAAATATGAAAATGAGAGAAGCTCTATCATGCAGAGATTAATTGAACCAGTATCTACCAAAGTAGACCTAGGAACAGTACTGTCATCAGGGACGAAGAGGGGCGTTACACTCAGATGAGAGGTCAGTGAACCAAAAGACATAATCCTGAATGTGTGTGAAACTAATAAAAGAACTTCAAAATTTGTAAAGCGAAAACTGATTGGATTGACAAGGGAGACAGAAAGATCCATAATTAGAGCTGGAAGCTGTAATTCTCTGTGTGTAATCAATGAAACAAGGAAACAGAAAAATCAGTGAGGATTTGGGAGATCAGGGCAGCTTTCTCATTCAGCTTGATCTTAGTGACTTGGGATGATTCTCCCCAAAACAGCGGACTATTCGTTCTTGCCAAGTGCACGTGATCACCAGGATAGACCATGCGCTGGGCCATAAGATGAGCTTCAATACCTCAACATACTTAAAGTAATTAAATTATGTGAAGTATATTCAAGATATGAAAATGTGTGGGACACAACTAAAGCAGTGGTTTGAGAGACATTTATGGGTCTCCTGCATTGTAGGTGGATTCTTTACCAGCTGAGCCACACGGGAAGCCCGAGTATTAGACTGGGTAGCCTATCCCGTCTCCAGCGGATCTTCCCGACCCAGGAATCAAACTGGGGTCTCCTGCATTGCAGATGGATTCTTTACCAGCTGAGCTTTCAGGAAAGCATGGCTTTAAATACTTGTATTTAAAATAAAAACAGTTTAAGACCAAGAATTTGTTTCTTTTTCCAGTTTTTTTTTTTCAACTGGAAAAAGAATTACAAAGCAAATGGAAGAAAGGAAATACCAAAGATAAGAGCAGAAACCAATGAGATTGAAAACAGAAAAGTAGAGAAAATTGATAAAACCAAAAGCTGGCTCTTGGACAAGATCAATACATTTGATAAACCTTTAGCCAGACTTATTAAGATAAAGACAGAGAGGACACAATTTATCAATATCAGGATTGAGAGAGGGAGTCATTACAGGTTCTAAAGGCACTAAAGGATAAATAGGGAATATTGTCAAATAATTAATGTCATAATTATTTCAGAGTGGTGGGACATCTCTATGTAAAATTATTTATTGACCACAGGCTGGTAGTGGGAGCAGGTGTAGAGGTGAGCAAGGCACAGCCCAAGGGCAAGGCACTTCCATGCCGGGAGGATGGGTGGGTATGCTGGCCGTGACCACAGCCCGAGGACTGTAGATGCGGGTTCTCAGCATGAATGGACATCATGCTCTGGGGATGTCAGGATCAATGGCACCATCTGGGGGTCAGGGACGCTTTCCATGGGCACGGGGGGTTTAGCTGAGCTCTCCAGGATGGGCACACATGTCCTAGGTTGAGGGAGTGGCTTGAACCAAGAACCTGGAAGTGGGAGGTTGTATTTCCTCTTTACTTCAAGGCAGGAGGCCTGACTAACTTGCTAAAGCTCTGGGGAGAGTGAACTGGCCTACGCAACCAGCGCGGCTGGACGCAAGCTTTCAAATGACTTAGTTGAGACTCGGTCACCACTTTTCCGCCATGCTTTCCTCCGTGTCATCTTCATTCTCAGGCAGGCTCTTCCCACAGGCTGACAGAAATAGCCACCGAGAGCTCCAAATGCAGACCCTACGAGCTTGGCACCCCTTCTCTGGAGGGGAAGAGCTTTGTTTTCCAAACTTCGCCGCAGAAGCCCCGTGTGGCCGTGTGTTCAGTGCTGGCCCGTCACTGACCAGAAGGAGGTGTGTTCTAGTCAAGAGTCCAGGCCCTGGGCAACCCCTATTGTTCAACACTCATGTTAACCTCACCTGAACCATATGGATAGAAGATGAGAGAAGGGCGATGTTCCAAAGCCAAATTGAGGTGCTTTTACCAGACGGAATCAATGCCGAGGTAAGGAAAAATGAGAAATGTGTGACATAGAAGTCAGGAGTTTGGTGGCAGTGGGCACTTTTATTCATCTACTCACTCACCCATCTATTCATCCATCCTTCCCTCCCTCCATGCCTCCATCCATCCATCCATCCATACACCTACCCATCTATTCATCAGTCTATCTCTCCATCCATTCTTCCCCTTCCATCCATGTATCCATCCATCCATTCATCCATCCATCTATTCATCCATCCATCCATCCATACACCTACCCATCTATTCATCTATGTCTCCATCCATTCCTCCCCCTCCATCCATTCATCTATGTATCCATCCATCCATTCATCCACCCATCTATTCATCCATCCACCCATCCATCCACCCCTCACTCCCTCCCTCCCTCCCTCCATCCATCCATACATACATCTACCCATCTACTTATCAGTGCATCCATCCCTCCCTCCCTTCATCCGTTCATCCATGTATCCATCTATCCATCTACCCATCCATCTATTCATCCACTCATCCATCTGTTCATCCATCCATCTGTTTTCATCCACCCATCCTCTCATTCACTCATTGAATTGAATATACGGTTTCCTGTGACTGCTGTAATAACTTAGCACAGAGTTTGTGATTTAAAACAATGCACCTCTATCATCTCATAGTCATGGAGCTCAGACATCTGACAGGTCTCTCGGGGCTAAAATCAAGGGTTCAGGAGGGCTTTGTTCCTTCTGGAGGCTCCAGGGGAGAGCCTGTTTCCTTGCCTTTCCTGCTTCTAGAGGCTCCCTCTCCTTCATCTTCAAGCCAGACTGAGTTTTCTCACTTATGCCTCTTTGGTTTCTTCCCTTCTCTCCATTTCCCATCTGGAGTCTCCTAGTCTTTGCTTTATTGTTTCCACACATTTTATTTTTATGTATATTACAACAGACTGGTTCCAAATAGGAAAAGGAGTACATCAAGGCTGTATATTGTCACCCTGTTTATTTAACTTATATGCAGAGTACATTATGAGAAACGCTGGACTGGAAGAAGCACAAGCTGGAATCAAGATTGCCGGGAGAAATATCAATAACCTCAGATATGCAGATGACACCACCCTTATGGAAGAAAGTGAAGAGGAACTCAAAAGCCTCTTGATGAAAGTGAAAGTGGAGAGTGAAAAAGTTGGCTTAAAGCTCAACATTCAGAAAACGAAGATCATGGCATCCGGTCCCACCACTTCATGGGAAATAGATGGGGAAACAGTGGAAACAGTGTCAGACTTTATTTTTCTGGGCTCCAAAATCACTACAGATGGTGACTGCAGCCATGAAATTAAAAGACGCTTACTCCTTGGAAGGAAAGTTATGACCAACCTAGACAGCATATTCAAAAGCAGAGACATTACTTTGCCAACAAAGTTTCGTCTAGTCAAGGCTATGGTTTTTCCTGTGGTCATGTATGGATGTGAGAGTTGGACTGTGAAGAAGGCTGAGCGCCGAAGAATTGATGCTTTTGAACTGTGGTGTTGGAGAAGACTCTTGAGAGTCCCTTGGACTGCAAGGAGATCCAACCAGTCCATTCTGAAGGAGATTAGCCCTGGGACTTCTTTGGAAGGAATGATGCTAAAGCTGAAACTCCAGTCCTTTGGCCACCTGATGCGAAGAGTTGACTCATTGGAAAAGACTCTGATGCTGGGAGGGATTGGGGGCAGGAGGAGAAGGGGACGACAGAGGATGAGATGGCTGGATGGCATCACTGACTCAATGGACGTGAGTCTGGGTGAACTCCGGAGTTGGTGAAGGACAGGGAGGCCTGGCGTGCTGCGATTCATGGGGTCACAAAGAGTTGGACACAACTGAGCAACTGAACTGAACTGAACTGATATTACAAACTAGACAATGAACTGTTATTAATTTTCATTTAAATAGTCAACTATATCTTAAAGTGATTTAAATAATAACTATCTTTACCCATATAGTTACCATTTCCAGTATTCTTTTTTGTTTTTTTAATATAAATTTAATTTTTTTAATTGGAGGCTAATTACTTTACAATATTGTATTGGTTTTGCCATACATTGACATGATTACTTTGTGTAGAGATTTATATCTGCTCTCATTTTCCCTTTGCTTGAGAAACTTCCTTTCCTGTAGGGAACTTTCACTGGTGATAACATTTTCAGCTTTTGCATGTATGAAAACCATTTATTTTGTCTTTATTTTTAAAGCTATCTTTATGGAGTAGAGTTTTCTGGGTTGACAGTGTTTTTCAATAATTTAAAGTTGTAGTGTTGCCTTTCATCTGGCACTCTTCTCATTGAAATGTCTGCGGTTACCTTCATTTCTTTTCCTCTCCAGGTAATGTGACCCTTTTTTTCTGGCTTCCTTTAAGACTTTTTTAATCCTTTGAACAGTTTGAAAGTTCAGTAAGTTCCCAACATTCAAATGAGTTCTGTTCTGAGAATGCATTTATAAGTCCAACAAAGTTAGCCTAGGTAACTAGCTAACACAATCGGCTAGGTAGTATTGTACTGTAATAAATTTATAATACTTTTCACACAAATAATACATAAAAAACAAATACAAAAAATAAAGAAAGCATTTTAAACCTTACAGTGCAGTACCTGGAAAAGCGGGCACACAGGGGCTGGAGTGGAGTGAAGAGGCAAGAAGAGTCACTGACTGGAGGAGGGCGAGGAGGAGGGCGAGGAGGAGGGCGAGGAGGAGGGTGAGGGTGGAGCTGAAGCGTCGTCAGCAATGGAGACGGAGGCACGGTGCCGCCTCACTCCCGCCTGGCGGTGGTGGGATGTGTGTTTGCGTCTTTGAAAGCTTACGGCTTGAAGGTTCGTGTGACTTCAAGGGGGACTCACTGTAACGTGCCTTTGCGTGGTTTTCTTCATGTTTACTGTACTTTAGGTTTGATGACTCTTGACTGATGGATTTATGTTTTCATCAGCCTTAGACAATTTCGGCTGTACTGTCCCCAGCCTTTCCTCTTTTTTGAGGTCCTAGCCATTGTGTTTGGCCAGAGTTGTCCCATACCGCCCACTCTGATGCTCTGTTCACTTTTTTGGAGCCATTTCCCCATTTCCGTGCTTAATTTCATCTACTGCTGTGTCTTCAAGTTCACTACTTTTTTCCGCCACAGAGTCTAACCCATTGTTAATTCCATCTGTCACGTTTAGTTTAATCTCATACCTTCTAGTTTTCATTCCTAAAACTTCAATTTGGTTCTTTTTTAAAAAATTGTTCTCTACAGCTCTTCCTATGGAGAAGGGAAGGGCAACACACTCCGGTATTCTTGCCTGGAGAATTCCATGGACAGAGGAGCCTGGTGGGCTACAGTCCATGGGGTTACAAATGGTCAGACACAACTGAGCAATTAAGCATGCATAGCTCTTCCTAACATGCATAATCTCTTCCCTGTGTTCTGGAGCATATAGAACAGGTATCGTAACTGTTTTGTGTCCTTTTCTACTAACTTTATCATCTGTGTCAGTGCTGGTTCAGCTCTGGTTGTTTTTTCTCCTCATCGTGAGCGTTATTTTCTTGTTTTAGCACGCTGAGCAATTTGGGTGGAAAGCCAGGCGTTGTGATTTTTGCCTTGTACAGTGGATAATTTTCTGTTCCTATAGATATCCTTGAGCTCTGCTCTGTGCCATGGCTTCAGTCCTCAGAGACAGTTTGATCCTTCCAGGTTTTGCTTTTATGCTTCTCAGGTGGGAACAGAGTGACTTTTAGCCTAGGGTTATAGGTCGCTCCACTTCTGAGCGCAGCTCTTTGGAGAGATTTACCCTCTCCTTTGTACTTTAAGGTTTTCTGCTCGGGCTGGTGGGGACAGGCCCCGTTCTCTGCCCCGTGTGAGCTCAGGTGAGTGTCCCCTGTGGCCTTCCTGGCGGCCCTCTTCCTGGACGTGGGAAGCTTTTCTGCAGGCATCACTGACTGAGGGTCTCTGGAGCTCTCAGGAGCCGCCCTCTCCTCCCCTGCACACTGTGACCTGCAGCCTCTTGGGCTCTCGTGGAGTCCCCGCTCTGCCTCCTCCACTCAAGGAGACCCCTGACCTCTGCCCAGAAGAGATTTCTGGGAAATACTGACTTTTAAGGCAAATACAAAGAGCCCACCTGTTAGGTCCTCTCTTTGCAGTTTTCCGTCACCTTGGGAATGAGAGAACTCAGCTAGTTGTCCTGTAAGTGGCTCGTTCCACGTCCGAGCAGCTGTGGGTGTAGACAGCCCTCCTAGCCCATTGCTTCTACTGGGTCATCCTGGCCCTGCCCCTGGGACACGTGTGCAAATCCTCTGGCCAACCTTCCTCCGTGTGTCTCGGGGCCTGATTCCATCTAGGTCGTTCTGTCGCCTCTTTTCTTTCCAGCGAGGGGCTCAGATGTGAATACGTCCTTCCAGGCGAGTTCCGGGTACAGGGTGTGGCTGTCGCCCTCTGCTTCCTGGGCACCAGGACCCTGCTAATGTTCAGGATTGCTCTGGCCCCTTTCTGATGTCTGTTCTGTCTTCTGACAGGAGTCTACAGTTGACTGGAGCCCCCAGGTCTTATTTACATTCATGATGGTTAAGCGACAACAAGCATATTTCTTTGCTTCAGTATTGGCTTTTGGGGGACAAGGTTGGGCAAGTGTGTGTTAACAATTTATTAGGACAGAGGAAAAATAGAAACACAGGAGCTCGGTTTGCGATTGGTTGAGTCTTCAGCATAAATACGCTAACTTATATTTTAAGTGAAACCACAGTATGTGAGCACTTGTTAGGAGAGGGTGTGTGTTCAAAATATAGCTGAACATTTGGTTACCTGAAGAGTTCAGTGTTTTATAGAAGTCTTAAATTTGGCAGATTTCAATCCAGACTCTTTTAAATTGGTTCTGATTCATTAAACCACACTTTAGAGAACACTTATTTAACTGATAATACTTACGGTATTGAGGTTTATGAAGTAACAAATGGCATGTGCTATTGACTTAATGCTGAAATAAAGATGAGCTATTGATATTTGATTAAGATAGCAGCTGCTATATAAGTGCTCTACCCTCACGCAAAGAACACTGTTATTATACAGTAGGATGAAATAGTTACGGCAAAGCACCACAATTTAGAAAATAAAGGTTACTTGAAAGCATGAAATTATTTCAAGTTAATTTTGCACTCTGCTCTTGAAGCTGATTAGTGAAAAAAGTAATGAAATGTAATTTTTGCTGAACAGCTGAGCCAGGAGGGTGGCACAGAAACCTGCAATTAGCCCTGATTGGTTCTGAGCTTTTAGTGGCTCAGAGATCTGAGCGCACGGCGCTGGCAAACAAGGTGTGACCCTGGGGCTGGCCAGCCTGGCTTCTGGGCTGTGGGCTGATGGCTGTGCCATGCTCAGCTGCTGCTGTCATGTCCAACTCCGTGTGACCCCATGGACTGTAAGCCGCCAGACTCCTCTGTCCATGGGATTCTCTAGGCAAGAATACTGGAGTGGGTGGCCATGTCATCTTGCAGGGGCTTTTCCTGACCCAGGGATCAAACCCGCGTCTCTTGTGTCTCCTGAATTGGCGGGTTCTTTACCACCAGCACTGCCTGTTTCAGATTTGTGATTGCCTTTCTGGGGCCTTGGAGATACCACAGCTCTTTCCAGTCTCCCTGGGGCAGGATGAGGGTGCCGTGGGAGGTCTCGCAGAAGCCCTGGAGGGTGTCTGTGTGGGGAGAGCTTGTGAGTCCAGGTGTAGTGTACTGCTCAGCTCCTGTCCACCCTTCTCCTTCTCCGACTATCGGTAGCGTGGTGGCATTGATTTGCAGCAATGAACTTTGGCAAATGACCTCAGCACTGGGCATTGAGCAAGTGACCCCTGCTTAAGAGGAGAGCTATGCCACGTGTCCAGACACCGTGCGTGTGTGTGGCTGATGGGGGAACTTCTGACCCAGCAGCCTGGCGCCTTGGATTGCTATAGGAAAATTGCATGAGTGTGTGTGTGTGCTTGTGTGTGTGCACGTGTTAATTAAGAGAACTGACCCTGAAGGATTGGGCATTGGACCTAAGCCTGGAGTGGTGAGCCCAGCACTGGAGAGGAGTCTGACTCCAGACCCAGAAAAACTGGTGCTGGGGCAGCGGTGAGACCCTCCTTGTGGGCCCTGTGCAGGGGCCTGGCCTGGAGCCTCGGGCACAGCTTGGTCAAATGGCTGCCTCAGTGACCGCCGCCACCGACAGGGCCCTGCAGACCCTGCCCTCTCCCTGGCTTCTCACCTGTGGGGTCGCTGCAGCTTGTGAAAGGGGGTTCCTAGCTGGAGGAAGGGAAGCCTTGTCACAAGAGCAGCTTGAACATGCAGGGTTATTAATTTGACTGTTAAAAGGTGTGTGAGCTCATTATGCAGTCTGAGCTGGTAGAGGGGCCGTATCAGCTACATACCTGTGAAATTAAGTGTGAGTTAGACGCTCGTGTCCTTGAAGACATCCAGGCAGGCGTAAAGAGATCCAGCCTGCGCTGGGCCGTCGCTTTCTCCTCCCTGACTTTCACGGGTGTCCGTGCCGGGTACGGTGACTCCTTCCATCCTGTTATGTCAGTGAAACGGGAGAGGGGAGAAGAAAATGAGGTTGACAGGCTTTGAGGAGTGACCGTCACAGCCGGCGGCAGGAGACTTACATGTTTCAGGATGAACAGGTTTAAACTATCTCCCATTTTTCCTAAAGGTGCGCAGAGTTGCTCCAGCTGGATCCAGGGGCTGGCAGGCACCTGGCTCCTTGTTAGACCCCAGACGCTTCTCCTGGCAGTCGTCTTATTCTCCCCGGCCTTTCCTGATCCTGGGGGGGAGAACGTCCCCTGTCCCTGGATAAGCTTCTCTGTGGTCGGGAGCTGGCCACATGCCTCGCTCACGGTGTCCTTATCTGAAAGGGGAGCAGACGGGCTGGTCTGTGGTGTCTCAGATTTCTGTGTGGTGCGGAGTGAATAATCCATTCACTTTTCCCCCTCAAACTTATTTATTTTTAATTGAAGGAAATCTTCACAATATTGTGTGGCCTCTGCCATACATCAGCATGAGTACATGTGACCCCCTACCCCTCCCCCCTCCCACCCCTTCCCATTCCTCTAGGCTGTTACAGAGCCCTGACTGGAGTTCCCTGAAGCATAGAGCGAATTCCCGCTGGTTATTTATTTTACACATGGTCCTATTTCTGTTCTATTATACAGAGTGAAGTTAAGTCAGAAAGAGAAAAAAGAAATCATGTATTAACATGAAACAACAGACCGGTTCCAAATCTTGAAAGGAGTACATCAAGGCTGTATATTATCACCCTGCTTTAA
This sequence comes from Bos taurus, assembly GCF_002263795.3. Classification (NCBI taxonomy): domain Eukaryota; kingdom Metazoa; phylum Chordata; class Mammalia; order Artiodactyla; family Bovidae; genus Bos; species Bos taurus. The sequence continues at coordinate 49,595,369 of NC_037353.1, forward strand.
CTTATATGCAGAGTACATCATGTGAAATGCTGGGCTGGATGAAGCACAAGCTGGAATCAAGATTGCCGAGAGATACATCAATAACCTCAGATATGCAGATGACACCACCCTCACGGCAGAAAGCGAAGAGGAACTAAAGAGCCTCTTGATGAAAGTGGAAGAGGAGAGTGAAAAAGCTGGCTTCAAATTCAACATTCAAAAAATGAAGATCATGGCATCTGGTCCCATTACATCATGGCAAATAGATGGGGAAACAATGGAAAGAGTGAGAGAATTTATTTTTGGGGGCTCCAAAATCACTGGAGGTGGTGATTGCAGCTATAAAATTAAAAAGATGCTTGCTCTTTGGAAGAAAAGTTATGACGAACCTAGACAGCATATTAAAAAAGCAGAGACATTATTTTGCCAACAAAGGTCTGTCTAATCAAAGCTATGGTTTTTCCAGTGGTCATGTATGGATATGAGAGTTGGACTATAAAGAAAGCTGGGTGCTGAAGAATTGATGCTTTTGAACTGTGGTTTTGGAGAAGACTCTTGAGAGTCCTTTGGACTGCAAGGAGATCCAACCAGTCCATCCTATAGGAAGCCAGTCCTGAATATTCATTGGAAGGACTGATGCTGAAGCTGAAACTTCAATACTTTGGCCACCTGATGTGAAAAACTGACTCATTTGAAAAGACCGTGATACTGGGAAAGATTGAAGGTGGGAGAAGGGGACGACAGAGGATGAGATGGTTGGATGGCATCACTGACTCATTGGACATGAGTTTGAGTAAACTCCAGGGGTTGGTGATGGACAGGGAGGCCTGGTGTGCTGCAGTCCATGGGGTCGTAAAGAGTCAAACATGACTGAGTGACTGAACTGAACTGAACTGAACCCATATATATGGGATCTGGAAAGATGGTGCTGATGAGCCTGTTTTCAGGGCAACAGTGGAGATGCAGACATACAGACCCGTTCGCTTTAATTTTTAAAGTCAGCTCCAGTAATACCCAGAAAGTTACTTTCGTTTCTTAGCCCGGAGTGAAGTATTTCCAGGCCCCTGGCACAAAAAGGGGCCTTTGGGTACAAGTGGCAGACACCCCTCTCTCAGTGGCAAACAGAAAGTTCATTTGCATTTAGAATTCAAGAGACTAGAGAGTCAGGGTCCTTGCTGAGCTCATCCAGGCGTGGTCTCTGGTTCCATTGGTCGGTGGGTCCCTGGGAGCCAGCCCCACAGAGCAGCTCCAGCATCGGCAGTGTTTTCATCTAAAATTCCAGCAGGAGGACAGTGTCTCCTTTGATGCTTCTGAAGTTGAAGCCCTGGGATTGTTCACTTTTGCGTGATCTTGGGTCACATGCCCATCCCTGACCCAATCATCACAGCGCAGTGTGGAGGGTGTGAATTTGCTGGGTACGGGGTGCATGCTTGTGGTGCAGGGGAGGTGGGGTCAGCTCCAGCTGAACTGCACAGCCTGAGAGTGATGGAGGGCTTGGCCTCCAGAGAAAACCAGAAGAACGCATAGCCAACGCTAAGTGTAAAAACTGCAGTTTACCATGGTTTCCAGCAAATGTTTAAGTCACTGGATGGATAAGAATGCACAGAGAGTGTATCAGTCCGGGTTCTCCAGAGAAAGAGAATGAATGTTGTCCATGCTAAGTCGCTTCAATTATGTCTGACTTTGTGACGCTATGGACTGTAGCTGGCCAGGCTCCTCTATCCATGGGATTTTCCAGGTAAGAATCCTGGGGTAGGTTGCCATTTCCTTCACCAAGGGATCTTCCCAACCCAGGGATCAAACCTGCGTCTCCTACATCTCTTGCATTGGCAGGCAAGTTCTTTACCACTGCGCCATCAGAGAAGCCCATATGTATATATGACATGATATGGACCTTGACACGCTCAAGATCTGTAGACCCAAGCCAGAGACCCAGAAGAGCTAGTGGTGTAAATTCCAGTCCAAAGCTGGCAGGCTCAAGACCCAGGAAGAGCCAGAGTTTCCATTTAAATCCCATGACAGTAAGATAAAACAAAACAAAACAGACAAGCAAAACGCCCAGGGTTCTGGCTGAAGGCAGCCCAGCAGGAGGAAATCCCCTTTCACTTGTTGAAGACCAGCTTTTTGTTCTTTTCAGGTCTTCAGCTGATTGGAGAGGCCCGCCGCATCGGGAAGGAGGCTCTGCTTTACTGCTCACAGATTCAAATGTTGGTCTCGTTGAGAGATGTCCTCACAGAAATCCAGAATTAAGTTTGACAAGATGCCAGGGCACCCGGGCTGGTTGATGCATGAAATTCACATTCACCATCACAGACAGTATGGCTTTTTTCTGACAGGTTGACCCAGTCAAACTTCTCTCGACTCCCAATCTATTTTACTGAGAGATGGTCTAGTCTGTGGCGAGCCTTTGTTTTTCTGTCTAATGATTGGTAACATCCAGCTAATAACTTACTTCTGAGAGTTGAGAAATTTGGGATAATAAGGAACTGTAGTCCTATTTTGGGATGTGACTATGAAAGTTTTGATTTATGAGATGTAAATATCTCTCCTTACCCCAAAGACATCCATCTAATGGGTTCGTTTCTCCCCCACTGCCCAAGTTAATTGCATTTTTAATGTTATATTCTATACTTGTCAAGAGTTAAATAAAGCCAATAAGCTCAGGTTAGTTTCTAATGACATTTATGCCATTTCTAAAGAGGAAAACAGTTTATTAGCTATGCATTTTTAAACTAACGGACAGGTGTGATCTGTAAGCTTGCACCTCAGATTCTGAGCCTGATTCTGAACACATGGGTGATGGATTATTTACCAGCACTTACACATCAGCATTAGAAGCACCAGGAGGTCAAGACACATTCTGTGCTGCTTTATTGCTTGACATTTGCTCCAATGGGTCCCCAAAGTAGGTGGATAACAGGCAGTGTCTGCGGGCTGGTCATTGCTCAACACTGTCTTTTGTCTCTGAGGTTCTTGGTGCCCACTGACGCTCTGGGCAGGGCCGGGTCAGGAGACTTCTAGTCTGGAAGGTGGTGGAGGTACCTGAGTGACCAGTCCAGATGCAAGGACTCAAACGAGCTGGGGACAGAAGAGGCTGGGCTTGCAGAGTCCCCAGGCTGCCAACAGCACCCCTAAGGCGTTACTTATGGCCCTACATGCCCTGCCTGTCTAAGAAATGGAGGCTTTCACGAAGCCTGCTCAGCCTAAACTGTGGAAGCAAAAATGGATTATGTGCATGGCTTTCATCTGCTTCCCACACCCCCAGGGAGGCCTCATCATAGCCCGTCTGCTGGAAGCTGCGCACTCGTGGCCTTTCTCAAGGATTTCTCTGCCTTCGCTCCCCACTGTGAGTTGACCTGTGTCACCCTCTCCCCTAAATTCACGTGCTGAAGTCCTGACCTCCTGTATTTCAGAATGTGATTTTATTTGGAGATAAGGTCATTACAGAGGTTAGCAAGGTAAAATGAAGTCATATCCACTATGACTGCTGATCTTAAAAAATGGGGAAAGTTAAATTCAGAGAAGACATCCTTAGAGGGAAGATGATATGAAAACACAGGAGAATGCCACGTGAAGGCAGAGCACTGCAGTGACGCGTTTACAAGCCGAGGAAGATCAAAGATGGCCAACAATCCCCAGAAGATGGGGCAGGGGGCATCTGGGGCACAGTCCCTGTCACGTGAGTCTCCCACAGGGGAAGTGAGAATGTATAGGGATGCGTCAGGGCCTAGCTCGTCCAGCTCTGCTGGACACCATCCAAGGCACACTCACTTCTCACCCTGCCCAGAACATGAGGGTGACGGGCATGGCTGAGTGGGTGGGGGAAGCTGGGGGCACAGCAATTGGAGTTTCAAACTCATCAAAAGATGCCGCTAACCACTCAGGGGTCCATCCTCCTAATCCTTCATGGACGTCAGCAGGAAGGCCACCATGAGCTTCTGGGGACCCCTCCTCTGCAAAGCCCCCAGCTGGCTCCTGGACAGCGGTAACAAGTACAGCTGGCCCAAGGCTCCGTGTGTCTCACCCATTCCCCCCCTTCCTGGGACAGGCTCCCCGTGTGCACTCCCGAGGGAAGCGAGGGTGAGCGTGAGCAGACCACTCACAGGTTAGCTCACACAAGAAGCCAGCCAGGCCCCGAAGGCTTGGGAGGATACTCTACGCGTGAGCATTTCACGGTATGGTGTTAGGGAAACAGGAGGGTCTCAGCACTAGACCTGGCTTAGTAGCAAAGAGAGAAGACCAACAATCTTATTCCTGAAGGGGAATAAGCAGTGTGGAGCAGGCATGTCCAAAAGTCCGAGAAAACCTCGGAATCCATGGCCAGGCTGACTGCTGCAGGCATTTCCCAGAGCCAGTCGGGAAAGCCCGGAGGAAGGGACTGCTGCTTTTATATGTGAAGAAAGCAACACAGACCTCAAGGAAAAATCAAGGAAACATGATGCCACCCGCACAACACAATAATTTTCCACTAACTGGCCCAAAATAAATAGAGATTTATGAACCGCCTGACAGAATTCAAAATAATTGCTTTAAGGGAGCTCAGCGAGCTGTAAGACAGGACAGAGAGACAGCTCAATGAAACCAGGAAGATAACACACGAGCACAGCGGGAAGTTCCACAGAGAGAGAGGATTCAATAAGAAATAACCAGATTCTAGAGCCGAAATAATGTGGCAAATGCCGAATGAATGAATGAATAATGCAGACAGCATCAGCAACAGACCTGATCCAGTTGATGAGAGACACTGTAAACTCCAGAACAGGTCATTTGGATTTATCCAGTTGTAGGAAAAAGGACATAAGAATGAAAAGGATAAAAGAAAACCCATGTGAATTATTGAACATTATCAAGTGATACAGTGTCCGTATTGTGGAAATCCCAGGAGCAGGAGGAGGGAGGGCAGGAGACAGAGACAGGGTGGGGGGCGGGCGAGAGAAAGGGCAGAAAACTTATTTAAGAAAATAATGGCTGAAATGACTCAAATCTGGAGAGAGACATTCATACAGCTACATGGAGCTTATAGGTGCCCAAACAGGTACAATCCAAAGAAGGCTTCACTGAGACATATTATTATAAAACTGTCAAAAATCCAAGGCAAAGGAAAGAATTCTGACAGCAGCAAGAGAAAAAGAACTCGTTGCATACAGGGAGCTCCCATAAGGCTATCAATCCATTTCTCAGCAGAAAACACAATGGTAAAAGGTGAAAGATTCTTCTCTGAGATCAGGAAACAAAACAAGGATATCCACTATGGGTACCTCATTCAACATGGTGCTGAAAGTCCCAGCCGGAGCGGTCAGGCGAGGAGGAGGAATGAACGGTGTCCAAATCAGAAAGAAGTCACATTCACCGTCCCTGCCTCCAGATGAAATTATCTTATGTATCGAAAATCCTAAAGACCCCATCAAATATCTGTGAGAACTAATAAATGAATTTGTAAAATCAAAATAAAAAAGTCAGTTGCATTTCTATACACTAACAATGGTCTATCAGAAAGAGAAACTAAGAAAACAATTCCAGTTAATAATACATCCGAAAGTAAAATACTTAGCAATAAATTTAACCAGGATGGTGTAAGACCTGTGCACTGAAAAGTATGAGGCATTGAGAAAGGAAATTGAGGAAGACACAAATGAGTGGATAAATTCCTTGTGTTCATGGATTGGAAGAATTAGTACTATTAAAATCTTCAAACTATCCAAAGTGATTTACAGGTTTAATGCAATCCGTATCAAAATTCCAATGACATTTTTCACTAATATAGAAAAATATTCTAAAATTTGTATGGGGCCACAAATGACTGAATAGCAAAGCAATCAAAGCTGGAGGCATCACAGATCCTGATTTCAAATGATGTTACAAAGCTATGCTAATCAAAACAATATGGTACTTGCATAAAAACAGATACATAGACCAATGGAACAGAATCAAGAGTTCAGAAGTAAACCAAATATAATTGACTAGTCTTTGGCACCCCACTCCAGTACTCTTGCCTGGAGAATCCCATGGATGGAGGAGCCTGGTGCGCTGTGGTCCATGGGGCCGCTAAGAATCGGATACGACTGAGCGTCTTCACTTTCACTTTTCACTTTCATGCATTGGAGAAGGAAACGGCAACCCACTCCAGTGTTCTTGCCTCAAGAATCCCAGGGACGGGGGAGCCTGGTGGGCTGCCATCTATGGGGTCGCACAGAGTCGGACACGACTGAAGTGACTTAGCAGCAGCAGCAGTCTTTGGCAAGAGATCCAAGAACACACAGAGGAAGAGGAGTAGTCTCTTCAATAAATGGTGCTAGGAAAACTGGACACTTGGATGCAAAAGAACGAAACTCAACCCCTAGCCTACTCACAGCAACTTGAAATGAAAAACTTAAATGTAAGACCTGAAACTGTAAACCTCTGTAAGAAAACACGGGAACAAGCTCCTTGATACTGGTCTTGGCAATGAGTTTTTGGATATGATGTCAGAAGCACAGGCAACAAAACCAGGAATAAACCAGGGAGACTGCATCAAATCCCTGCAAACCAGCAACAAAATGCAAAGGCAGCCCATGAGATGAGGGCAAATGGTGGCAAACCAGCTACAGGATAGGGGTAAATACCCAAAACATGTTAGGAACTCATACGACTCAATAACAAACACCACACAGGAGGTTAAAAGCACCTCACAGCTGTGAGGATGGCAGTTATCAGTGAGACAGGAGATCACACACAGTGGCCAGAATGTGGAGGAAAGGGAACCCTTGTACACTGTTGGTGGCAACATAAATTGGAACAGTCACTATGGAAAAGACTCAAAAAATGGAAAATAGAACTGCCATATGATTCAACAACCCCACCTCTGGGTATATATTCAGAGGAAATGAAAGCTATGACGAACCTAGGTAGCATATTAAAAAGCAGAGGCATCACTTTGTCGACAAAGTTCTGTATAGCAAAGCTATGGTTTTTCAAGTAGTCATGTATGGATGTGAGAGCTGGACCATAAAGAAGGCTGAATACGAAGGAACTCATGCTTTTGATTTATGGTGCTGGAGAAGACCCTTGAGAGTCCTTTGGACAGCAAGGAGATCAAACTAGTCAATCCTAAAGGAAATCAACTCTGAATATTCATTGGCAGGACTGTTGCTGAAGCCGAAGCTCCAGTAGTTTGGCCACCTGATGTGAAGAGCCATCTCATTGGAAAAGACCCTGATGCTTGGAAAGATTGAAGGCAGGAGGAGAAAAGAGGATGAGATGGTTGGATGGTATCACCGACTCAATGGACATGAGTTTGAGCAAGCTCCAGGAGAGGGTGAAGGACAGGGAAGCCTGGCGTGCTGCAATCCATGGGGTCACAAAGAGTTGGGCGTGGCTTAGCAGCTGAACAACAACAATATCTTGAAGAGATATCTGTATTCACATGTTCACTGAGGGAAGCCTGAAGCGTTGCAGTCCAAGGGGTCACAAAGAGTCAGAAACGACTGAGCGACTGAACTGAACTGATACTTGAAATTGCACTTCCCTGTTGGCTCAGATGGTAAAGAATCTGCCTGCAGTGTGGGAGACCCAGGTTTGATCCCTCGGTTGGGAAGATCCCCTGGAGGAGGGCATGGCAACCCACTCCAGTATTCTTGCCTAGAGAATCCCCGTGAACAGAGGAGCCTGGTGGACTACAGTCCACAGGGTTGCAAAGAGTCGGACACGACTGAAGCAATTAAGTACACACAAGAAATTTGCTAAAAGAATGGCTTTTAAGTGGTTTCTTAACTATAACTATACGAGGTGACAGATGTGTTAACTCACTTAATTGTTACGATCATTTCTCAGTGTAAACATGTATCAGAGCACCATAATATATGCACATTTTTACTTATCAGTTGTGTCTCAGGATTTTTAATGTGTTCCAGAGATTTTTCTAAAATTTTTACTTGTAAGTATCTGAAAACTATAGATATTGGGCTTCCCAGGAGGTGCTAGTGGTAAAGAACCCACCTGCCAGTGCAGGAGATGTAAGAGATGCAGGTTTGACCCCTAGGTCAGGAAGATCCCCTGGAGGAAGGCATGGCAACCCACTCCAGTACTCTTGCCTAGGAAAGCTCATGGACAGAGGAGCCTGGCGGGCTACAGTCCATGGGGTTGCAAAAGAGTCAGACACGACTGAAATGACTTAGCAGGCACACATGCAATTACAGATATTATCATATCACTTGGAAAATAAAACACTAACTGTCCTAGAATAAGGTGAACAAAAGACGGAACGTCCGGAGTATCTGTGTCACTTTGTCCATTCCCGGCCATTTCAGGACTGGTGGATGGTTGCTTCCTGGATGGAATGTTTCTACCACGGACGGATGCTGTGTTTCTACCACATGATCATGGAAGCCAGTCACCCTTCTGGGACACAGCCACTCCTTCTGGGGTCCCTCTCCTGGCTCAGTTCCCCTCCAGGAATTCTGAGGGCGGCTCTGTGTGTCTGGGCTCAGCGCTCCCTTCAGCGGGGCTGCCCGGCCCCAGCTGTCATGCTGTGTAATTCTTCTCCTTTTCATCCTCTTTTCTCTAGCCTTGTCTCCTCCTACCCCACCCTGTTCCAGGCTGACACTTCCTCGTAGACACCAGCTGTCATGTTCTAATCAGGGCAGAATCCAGGGGATCTTTGAACTAGGATGGGGAAAAAAAATGACATCTTCATGTTCATTAACCTCTTACTGAAGTTTAGCATTTCCTTCCATAACGAATGCACACATCAAAGCCCTGTGCTATTTCACAATTTCCAGGGACTTTGTCCATAACACATGCTCTGCTTTTGGGGGGTGCTCTTGCACGTATGACGTTCCTGACACTGGAAGCCTTGAACTTCATGAAGCTCCACGTGTGTTTTCCTGCCACATCTCAGTCGTTGCAGACATCTGGATATTCATGCCTGCTCAGCGTGCTCCAGCTCCGAGACGCAGAGTTGGACCTGCTGTTTGCGGGCTTGCTAGGTAGCTGCGGATAAGGAACCTGTTACCGTATCGTGTGTGTTTTCTAAAAACTGTTTGATAGCGCTACTTCCTTATTGATTTCCCTTGCACTTTGGTGGTTATTCCATGCCTTTAGCAACCATTGTTCTGAGAAGGGGCCCTAGGCTTTGCGAAATGGCCAAAGCTGTGGCTTAAAGTGTAAGACTCTCACCCCTGGAGGAGCAGGCTGCTGTGTCTTCTTCCTCAGCCACTTTGATGGGGCCTCATGCTGCAGCCTTGAATCTTCTTGAAGTACAGTGAGGGCCACGGGCCCCCGCCAGCAGGATTTAGGAGCGAAGCCTTGGCCTGTGTCCCCTGGCATCTTCCTCTGTCTGCACCCTGTCCATCTCCGCCCCTTCACGCATCCAGCCTCACCCGCAAGGGGCTATTTCGGGGTCTCCTGTATGCCCTGCACTCCCCACCTTCCTGCATCCATGCAGCTCCTGCTGCTGAAGGTTCTGCATTCTACCCAAAGGGCATTTTAGGCAATGCTCCTTCTGCAAGGCCTCCAGAAAACCCAGTGTGGTTCTCCTTATGGTGGGAGCTGTGGTTTAGATGGGTGACCATGGTGAGCTCTGCTGGATGGTGGGCAAGGGGCCTGGAGAGTGTGTCGCATTCCCAGGGAGTCCCTGGGCGGCATGCCAGCACTCTTTGGATGATGACCACTCTTAGGAAGGACAGGCACCACCAGGAAGCTGTGTCTGCCTGAAGAACCAGAAGCTCTCAGTGGTCTGGTGGGTGGAGAATGTTCAGATACATGACCTGCGCTCTTCTGAGTGAGGATACTGGAGATGGAGTCAAGTTCTGAGGAGCAGGGAGCGTCCTGAGGTCTGCTCCGCTGCGCTGATGCAGCCTGTATGTGACCCAGGAGGATGCTGAGCTGCAGGTGTGGCTGTAACCTGTGACTCTAGCCCACCACCGTCCTCTTGTGGGAGGAGGAGCTGTACCTCTGGGGCGTCCGCCTAAACCTTGAGGTCCTTGCTGCCTGTAGGGGCTTGAATAGTGTCCTTCCCCAAAATTCATGTCCACTCAGACTGTGACCTTGTTTGGAAATAGGGTCATTGCAGGTGTAATCAGTTACATTAGTCACGGTCTTCCTGGGGTAGGTGTGCCCTCAGGTGGCCCTAAATCCCACAACTGGTGTCCTTAATAAGGACATGAGAGCAGACAGAATGGACCACCATGTGATGCCAGAGGCGGAGGCCAGAGTGATGCCGGCACGAGCCAAGGGATGCTGAGGGTGGCTGGCCGCTGTCGCAAGGTAGGGGAGGGCCTGGGAGAGAGCCCCACCCCGGCATCACCTTGGTTTAGGGTTTCTGGCCTCTGGGACTGTGGTAGAATGGATTTCTGTTGTTGTCAAGACACCAGGTTCATGGTAACTTGTCCTGGCATCCCCAGGAAATGGACACAACACTGACAGATTCACCTGGGGCCACACGAAGGGGTGGCTTCTGCTTCCTCCTGGCTCCCAGCTCCACAGTCCTCCCCACCCCAGTCTCAGCTCAGTTCAGTTCAGTCGCTCAGTCGTGTCCGACTCTTTGTGACTCCATGAATCGCAGCACGCCAGGCCTCCCTGTCCATCACCAACTCCCAGAGTTCACCCAAACTCAAGTCCATCGAGTTGGTGATGCCATCCAGCCATCTCATCCTCTGTCGTCCCCTTCTCCTCCTGCCCCCAATCCCTCCCAGCATCAGAGTCTTTTCCAATGAGTCAGCTCTTCGCATGAGGTGGCCAAAGTACTGGAGTTTCAGCCTCATTGTCATTCTTTCTCCCCACTTACCCCCTCAAACCCCCACTCACTGAATGAGGGGGCGGTGGCCCTTCACCATGTGTGTCTGTCAGACGCCTGCTGGCTCTGGCAGGATTGATGACAGCCTGCAACCGAAGCTGCTTAACCAGTGATGTGTTTGTGTTTGCATGCTTTTTTATTTTTAATTAACTGTTTGGCATGTAGCATGCTTTTGAATGCTTTTGATTACCTCATATAATTATTTAGATATAAATTTTAGAAATGTCAAGTGTTTCTTGGCAGAGGTAGTTGGAAAACTACAAACTTACCACATGTGATGCTCTGTGTCCACATCCTAAGCCTTCAGACCAGAGGGGCCATGCCCGTGGGTGGGCTGCAGAGCAGGCAGTGGGGTCACAGGATCCATGATTGATTTTACTGAGCTGCAGTCATTTAAATCAGGTCAAATTAAGGCCCCTGAGAACACATAATAAGGGGAAGTGTAGAATGCCCATGAATTTTAATACAGGCTAAGACTTTGGTCAGTAATCTCTGGGGATGTATTTTAGGGTAGGAATTTAAGAAAAGGATGCTTTTTGCCTGAGATTGTGCCATCCACTCATTTTCTGACCACTTCTTGGGCATGCCCAAGATGGGCATCTCCATATCCTGAAGGTGGGTCAGGACCCGAGGATACAGGGTGACTGCTGGAGGCAGCAGCCTCCCCTGGGAGGCATTCCTGCCTGGCTGGGTCGGCTCTGGTCAGGCATGGGAGGGTGACACTTCTCTGCCAACCAGAGAGTTGATCAGGAAAGAGGTTCTGAATTTAGTTCAGTGTCTTTCATCTTTTTGGGGAGGGGGGGATCATCTTGAAGATGAGTCATACATGACCAATGGAGTGTAAGGAAACAATTAAAATCCTTTAATTTGAGGATTGAAGGGAATATTGATCTTTAATAGCTACAGGTCATGTTCCAGATATCTTTTTCTTTTTTTCCCACACTGTTGGGCTTGCAGGATCTCAGTTCCCTGAACGAGGGATTGAACCTGGGCCGTGGCGGTGAAAACCGGGAATCCTAACAACGAAGCCACTAAAGAACTGCCCCTCCTCCTTTTTGTTTTGGTTAAAAGCACTCATTGAGGATTTCCTTCCAGGATATAAATGGGGAAACGGTGGAAACAGTGTCTGACTTTATTTTTGGGGGGCTCCAAAATCACTGCAGATGGTGATTTCAGCCATGAAATTAAAAGACGCTTACTCCTTGGAAGGAAAGTTATGACCAACCTAGATAGCATATTGAAAAGCAGAGACGTTACTTTGCCAACAAAGGTCCATCTAGTCAAGGCTATGGTTTTTCCAGTGGTCATGTATGGATGTGAGAGTTGGACTGTGAAGAAAGCTGAGCACCAAAGAATTGATGCTTTTGAACTGTGGTGTTGGAGAAGACTCTTGAGAGTCCCTTGGACTGCAAGGAGATCCAACCAGTCCATTCTAAAGGAGATCAGTCCTGGGTGTTCATTGGAAGGACTGATGCTAAAGCTGAAACTCCAGTACTTTGGTCACCTCATGCGAAGAGTGACTCATTGGAAAAGACTCTGATGCTGGGAGGGATTGGGGGCAGGAGGAGAAGGGGACAACAGAGGATGAGATGGCTGGATGACATCACCGACTCGATGGACGTGAGTTCGGGTAAACTCCAGGAGTTGGTGATGGACAGGGAGGCCTAGCGTGCTGCAATTCATGGGGTCGCAAAGAGTCAGACACGACTGAGTGACTGAACTGAACTGGAGGAGGTAGGCTTGGTGAGGAGACTGGCATTCCTTTCCCCAGGTGAGGATCAGGGCCAGGACTAGAGTGAATCAGAGCTATCCGTGGTCCTGCTGCTGACCGTGGGGTCCCTGGGCACACATACCTCAGCGGTCCCATCTGGATCGGAGGTGTGATGAGTCTTGAGGCCCTGTGCTCAGCATCCTTAGAGACTCTTGCTGAATGCAGGGCTCACTGTGCCGTTTCAGGTCCTCAGTCCCAGTAAGGACCACAGGTTTCTAAACAGTCCTCTAGTGGTTTGCCTCTATCCTCTGGGGAAGGGGTTGTAGCCCATGTGGTCACATCTGGGGCTCTGACTATAGGCAACAGCCAAGCTCCAGGCTGTGCCCGGGGGAGAGACTGGCCTGTCCCTGTGGCTTATCCTCAGCTCCCAGTCCTTTGGGGGACCCTGTTGTATGTGGGGGACCTAGGCCTCACACTGCCTCCAAAGGTTCCCCTGGCAGATGTGTCCCAGAGCAAGTGTCATTTCCTGAGATCTGAATTACTGGCCAAAATGCAGTTTCTCCTAAAATCCAACCTTTTAAAGATCAATTCTTGAAAGATAGCTTTCTAAGTCAAATGTCAAAGGTTTAGGTCTTTGGGGCTGTATCAAATGTAAAGTGTCCTTGTTTGGTGATTCACAATTGTAATGGCCATCTCACCAGGTGATGCTTGCGTGGTGGTGTCTGAAAGCTGTTAAGATATGCAGAACCTGTCTCTGTATCAAATGGCCCCAGACCACTGGAGTTTTGGTGTTTTGTGTTCCTAGTGGAATCCATGGGGAAGGTGTAGGGGAGGATTTATTTGCTACACGTGACCGTCCCTTCACTGAGCCAGATTGGTGTCTGCAGCTCCTCGTGGGGACCCAGTGCCTGATATAGGCCAGTTGCATGGCTGGCATTCAGGACACCTCGTGAATGAGTGAGCAAAGGGTGCCTAGCCATTAGAGAAATAGCTATTTGTGTACTTTTCCCCTCAAAAGGAGATCTGGTATACCATTTTAGCCTTTGTTTTTCTATGAATTAAGGGACTTTCTAGGTGGCCCAGTGGTAAAGAATCTGCCTGCCAATGCAGGAGGCGTGGGTTTGACCCCTGGGCAACCCATTCCAGTATTCTTGCCTGGGAAATCCCATGGACAGAGGAGCCTGGTGGGCTACAGTCCATGGGGTCACAAAGTGTGGGACACGATTGAGTGACTGAGCATGTCGCATGTTAGTAAGTGCTCATCCTCCATAAAACAGACATTGGACATCTGGTATTTTCTGCCTGCTGTTTGCTGTCTTTCGCATATTGTGCTGAGCTGCAGAATTGATGGAACTCGTCTCAAATCCAAGTTGAGTTGAGTTCATGCAGTAATCCGCATTTGTGTGGGAGGTCTGCTTGGTTCCAGGCCTGTGCTGGGCACTGGTGGAAGGAGCGAGAGGACGCAGGAAGGCGCACTCTGTGTGACACAGACATGACTATGTCCCAGAGGAGGGCAAGAGCCATGGGGCAGCAGGGGAGAAGAGCCGCAGTGGGCAGCACCAGGTCTTAACACAGCAAGAGGAGTGGACACTCTGATTTCTCAGAGCAGGAGAGATTGATTTGGGGAGACAGTGGCAGTGAAATCAGGGGGGACTTCAAGGAGGTGGCATTTGTACAGACCTTGGGAGGTGGGTGCATTTGGAAGAGGCAGAGCATGAGGGGTCGGAGAGGAAAAGCTGGGCTGTGTGGTGGGGACCCGTGTGTGCTGCCGGGTAGACTAGGGGTGGATGGAGCCAGGCCCTGAGGGTCAGGCAGACAGTCCTCGTCCCCCTGGAAAGGGCAGCATCATGAGGGGCTGAGCAGGGTGAGACGTGGCCACAGCTGCCCTTAGGAGGAATCATCTGAACCCAGGTCCAGGGTGTCCTGGGTGGGGAGCCACAGGGGCCCGGGAAGTCAGATGTGGTCCCTGATAGGAGATGAGGGACTGAGGAGGAGACAAGGTGGCCTTTAGGGTGGGGAGGCGAGGACTGAGGCAGGGATGCTGCAGGAGAGAGGCTACTCCTACTCAGTGGGAAGGAAGGCTGGTGACCCGCAAAGGGAGATGGCCGGGGCCCTTCCCAAATCTGTCTGTGACTCTGTGTTGACTTTGGACCTTCAGGGAAAACTTTATCTCCGGGCATCAGCACATGACATACTGGCTACAAAACCTATTACCCAGCGGAGTTACCACTCAACGTTCAGTCAGCAGAGTTTGAATGCTAGTAGCTGAGCCTCTCTTACCTCTGAACGTCTGTTCCGATCCTGGCAGAGTCCACGTCATTGTAGAGACCTGCCTGCCCTGGATGCTGCTCTCCTCACCAAGCCATGGTCTCCTGGAGGGCAGGGCCCCCGTTCTGGCCACTCCTGCTCCCTGGCACCCACAGTCTCCATCACCGGGGGTTAGGTGTGCATGGCATGTGTGGTTGATGAGTGAAATTCATGAGACACATCAGGGAAGATCCGCTCCAAATTAAGTTCAAGGAAACGCTTTGGAATTGTAATATCGATTCTGTCCTATGTCTTCTGTGTTTCATGCACAATATTGAACAAAGTTGTGTGCCCTACTTTAGGAAAAAAAATAGAAGTTTATTCAGGGTATTGATTTTCTGCAAAATCTGATTCCATCGTTTTAAGTAATGAATGCGATCACTCCCTTATCTCCAGATATGTGTGTTACAGTCTTAGTGCTGAGAACCGCAATCGGGGCTCAGCGATCGATGGCTTTCACAGCCAGTGTGTAGGCAGCTGAAACTGCAGTTCTGTTGATGTGCGTGGAAGAGGTTTCCAGCCAGAGTGGACAGTTAATCAGACCACGGGGGAAGAGGAAGTTAGGTGGAAGGAGGGACAGAGGCAAAGTTGCTCCCACTCATGCCCAAGGCCTCCACACTTGCAGCCCATGCAGAGACACACACAGGCAGTGAGGCATCCAGAGATCCAAGCTGGTTGGAATATTAACGAGCTGGGAGGTGGGGGTGGGTGGGTGACTGCGGAGCAAAAGGCTCAGCTTTCTTGAGAGGCCCTGAACTGCGGTGCCCAAGGTCTGCGCACCAGAATCCCGTATCCCTTCCTGCATCGTTCCCAGCTGAGTCCAAAGAGTGAGTGTCCAGGAGGCTGAGCTCCAGTGCTAAGTACCCAGGCCCTCAATGCTTGGAGACTCAGAGAAAAATCAATATGAGCTGGCCAGGAAGTGAACATAATGTTTGATCCACCTCTGAAAGGATACCTCAGCAAAGCAAGAGACCCCGTGGGCTATAGAAGATGCAGAAAGAATAAACCACCTCAATAATTTAAACAACCTTAAGCCTTTGACTCAGAAGCTCATATCTATCCTGAAGTCTGAGCCGCTGACTGTATGAGAAGGTGCCCTGGAGGGCCTATGTGTCTCCTTCTCTTCAAGGCCTGTTTGCTTCTAGAACAGTCTGGTCTCCCCAGTCAGAGGCTCCAGAACTTTCTGCAAGTTATTACCTTGCTGGACTGTTCTTGGACTGTTTACTGGCCGGGTCTCAGGGAGAGTGTCCGTGTACTGAGAGAGTCTGTAGAATATCTGAAAACAGAATAATCTTTTAATTTTTTATGTGAATGTTGATACAAAATCAGTATCAGTCTCATACAAGCCATTGGACAGATGACACTGCTGGGGCCAAATGAAAATCTCGTTGGAGATTCTGAGGAAAAGGCCGCATGCAGATGGGGACTTCACGTACAGTGCTCACGGTCTGTCCTGACCTTCCCCTCACCCCCGGGATGCACTGAGTCGGTACCAAGTGTTTGCATCTGCACTTATCTGTAAAGCTGCAAGAGAGGTTTTAAAGGCCATGCAAATGGGATGTAATCTCTTTAAAAATAAGTAAGGAGGTCACTGGTCTTCCCTGGTGACTCAGACAGGAAAGAATTTCCCTGCAGTGCGGGAAATTCAGGTTCGATCTCTGGATCAGGAAGATCCCCTGGAGAAGGAAATGACTACCCACTTCAGTATTCTTGCCTGGGAAATCCCATGGACAGAGGAGCCTGGCGGGCTACAGTCCATGGGGTTGCAAAGAGTCAGACATGCCTGAGCAGCTAACACATGAGGAGGTCACCATGGATCCACAGAGCAGGCCAATTCCTTTCAGAGAATGCAACCACTTCCCCAAGCCTCAGTGCAGTGTGTGGAGGCCCTATCCTACCCGAGTGCAGGAGGGAGCAGTGGGCCGGAGCTTGGAGACGTGGGGCGGCCTGAAGTCCTGCCTCCACGGGCTCCACAGTCAGGGTCACCTCTTGGGTCTGGCTGAAATAGGGGTGCTGACTGCATTTCTGCTTTGTCATCTGTGGGGTGGGGGAGGTAGCCTCTCCATGCAGCTGGTGTTTTAGGCATGATTAGAAGGTTAAATGAGATGGCTCTGTCAACCATTGAGAGCAGGGCCTGGCATGCTGCAAAGTGAAAGTGTACGTGAAAGTGAAATTCGCTCAGTTGTGTCCAACTCTTTGTGACCCCATGGACTCTACAGTCCATGGAATTCCCCAGACCAGAATACTGGAGTGGGTAGCCTACCCCTTCTCCAGCAGATCTTCCTGGCCCAGGAATCGAACTGGGGTCTCCTGCATTGCAGGCAGGTTCTTTACCAACTGAGCTCTGAGGGAAGCCCTGGCATGCTGCAGGTGCTCATTAAATGCTCTCTACTATTACTGCCGGAACTCAGGGAAGCTTGCACATTTACTGCAGTGAAACATGGGGGTACATCCGTGCTCACCCCACCAAGTCGGCTGACCATGCTCCTCTTCCAGTGTATCCCTGGGACTGGGGCATTTGGTGTTTTATCCAGACAGAGGGGTGGTTTCTCCAGGCAGGGGTTCTCAGTTCAGTTTGACAACTGCTGCTCTAAGCTGGTACTGCCAGCAGGTCATGCCAGTCCGTCTCTGCCAGCTCCCTTTTGCTGCAGATAGTGCCAGGTTTGGAAATGAGCTGTGAGACCTGTGCATGGGCTCAGCTCCTGGCAATTCATCTCCATCAGCCTGATCACTTGAGACCAGTGGGTGGCTCTGGAAAAGGCTGCTATGGACCCCCGTTTCAGTGAGAGCCAGGGCACCAGGCATCCCAGAGGGGAAGCTGGTGGATGCGGTTGCCAGGGTAACCCAGCCTGGTACTTCTCCCCATCTCACGCAGCCCTATGCCCATTCCTTCCTCTGCCCCAGGTCACCATTGCGCTTCCCTAATGAGGCTTCTCTGCCTTCTGCCTTCCTGTTCTCACTGCATGAAGGGGCTCTGGTCCCCGCCCCTACCATCTACGAGGCGCTCTCCAAGGTGCTGACCGGCCTGCCTTCGTGTTCTCTCTGCATGAAGGGGCACTGGTTCCCGCCCCCTACCGCCTACGCCCTCCGGCGGCGCTCTCCAAGGTGCTGACCGGCCCGCATCCTCCTCGCACACTGTCCTCTGTGTGACGACTCTTGAACCTCTGCTTTCAGTACTCCCCAGATCTGTGCTGACAACAATACCGTCTCCCAATTATGAGGACTCACAGTCTCTAATCCCCACTATGGTCTCGAGGCACCGGTATTATGTCTCCATTTAAACGGGAAAAACGGAAGCTGCGGAGCAGTAGGGCAGAGGTGCAGCTCGAGGCAAATCCTGTGGCTCGTTCCCTGCAGCAGCGAACTTCTGTTTCACTTGTGTTTGTAGCTGGTATGGCCGTGTGCGCCCTGATCTTGTTTCACAATCAGCATGCCTGAAACCACGCTCACTGATGCCCTCCCAGCCCCGTGTACCCCTCATTCACCACCACGCACCCAGTGCCTCCTTGCCCCTCTCCAGCCACTTCATCCACCACTGTTTGACTTCTCTGGCTTTTCCCCTCTGCCTGTCCCAGCCTTTTATTTTTCATTTCATGTCTCTAGTTGAGGCCCCCTTCCCCCTTTCCCTCTCTCTTTCTTTAAACTCAGACTTCAAACCTGGTATCGACACTAGTGGGAATGCATTGGATATCTGTTCACAGGATGGTCAGGTTTTTATTCCATTAGGAATCTGGCTAATTACTGTGTTATACTTCTGCTCCAGGCTGCACCCTCCAGTTCCATGAATAGGCAGAATTTCAGTGACTCACTCTCAGTCTCAAAGTAAACTGGGGATCCCAGGAAGTTCCTGGATTCTCCCTTAGAAATAAATGCCAGGAATCTCCCACTGGCCCTCTTGTTAGGTGAATTCTTGTGGGAACATGGGAAGCAGGATGAGGAGGTAACTGGACAAGAAATCACACTGTGAGGACCAACACAATACTTGTGAAAGTGAAAACGCTAAGGACTCACGCCAGCCAGTCATTCACAGGCTCTATCCGTGGTGTCACGTGGCTGATGAAACTCCTTACAATTTTTCCTGCCAAACAACCTCCATCTCTTTATTTGGTAACCTAAGGGGCCAGATGAATAGCTTCCAATAGTTTCTAAGCTCCTACAGAGAATTTTCCCTCTACCCGGAATCCTTCTTCTTCCCTGCTCTCTCCCATCTGGTCCCCCTGCCCTACTCTGAAGCCCAGCCTCATACCACCTCATCCAGAAGCCCTGCCTAGTTCCCCTTCACTGGGGGCTTATCCTTCACACTTGGAGCCTAGTAACCCTCTCCTGCCCAAGGCGGGGAAGGGCCATGTTCACCTTTGAACCTGTGGCCCCTGGGAGCACCCAAGCAGTCTCCACTGCAGCAGTGTTTGTAGTCAGAGATGGACTGGTTTGGTGTCTAAACAGTGTCTGGAGAGATCCAGCACATTCTCCTTGGATGTCCTAAAGATTCTATGTAAATAGTTCCTTTTCTTGTTAATCCAGAGATGTTATATGCACAGAGATATGAAGCTCAACACAAATAAGGCCAGGAGCATCTTTCTTAATTAAATTTGAAATGCTAGTAATTAGCCACATTATTAGAGCAAATCGAATCTCCCTTATGTCGCTGACAGGACCGATGTCTGGAGGCTGGTCCCTCCTCACTCACAGTGGCTTCAGTCACATAAAGTTGCAGCCCACGTGGCAACATAACTGCCTTCTGAGCCATCCCTGCCTGGAGGCGCCTACTTCAAAGGGGGGGGGGGACTTTGAAGAGCTTTCTACACACATGCGTGCCACCTCCAGGGCCTGCAGTTGCTCTCCCCTGAGCTCGTGGGAGTGGTGGAGCTGTGGCGTCAGTCGGGTTGGATGGGCCCCCGGGGGGTCAGAGCAGTATCGGTGGTGCCACCTGCTGTGTGTGCAGAGGCTTCTGCCTCATGCCCGGGTGCAGCTGGGAGGCAGGGGGTCAGGACGTGGGAGGCAGAGACTGAAGTGATGCTTCACACAAGCCAAGGAGCCACTGGGAGTTGGAAGAGGCAGGAAGGACCCTCCCCTGTAGCCTCGGAGGGAGCTCAGCCCTGCTGACACCTTGACGTAGGACTCCTGGCCTCTAGACCTGTAGAGAGAATAAATTTCTGTTGTAAGTCACACAGTTTTCGGTACTTTGTAACAGCAGCCCAGGAAACTAATGACCCTGCCATGCCAGGTCCTGATGAGGTTCCTGGAACCCTAACAACAAGGGAATGGTAGAGAGAAAAAGGCCCCAGAAGTTGCTTCATGTGGAATTTCCAGCCAGCCTGATGCAGTCAGTGGTGCTGGGCAGACCCTAGAGTGTTAGCTGCTGTGTCCTGCATGTCTTAGATTGTGATAGGCTGGACGTTCTTCACTCTTTCTCTGTTTCTTTACTCTTTCAAACTAACGTTTGTTTTGGTTTTCTTCTAAATGCATCCCTTTAAATCTCTGGGGCTCTGCTCTGTCTGTTCCTGCCTCCCAGGGACAGCTGTCTCTGCACTGCCCACCATCATATCTGCAGGGACCCTGAGAGCTAAATCCATCACCATTCCTGCTTGGAAACTGGTGCACCAAAAGGAGAGGATTTAGGATAAAATTGTGTACTACCATTCCCTAGATGGAAGATGGGCATCTCCCCCTCTCCTCCCCCACTCCTGACCTCATATGTGCACCTGCTGTTGTTCGCTAGATACTCCCCCAGGCTTTCTCAAGGCACCTCTGCCTGCTCCCCAGGGAGCCTGCGGGGTCACCTCCTTAAACACTCCAGATAAGACAAGTTAAGAAAACACCCCAGAGCTAAATTGCAGTTCATTTGTTCCCGGCTTGGAACTCTCGTATCTGTGCAAGGCAATTAGGCTTAATGGGATCACCCCTTGCAGAGGGTAAGTGGTTGACTGCGGTTATCTGTAGGTGCACAGTGATGTTTTCACTTCTAGAAACAACCTCTTCGTCTGACGCATCAGAAAACCAGCTGCTGGAGTTGACCTCCTCTGGCCGACCTTGCCCCATACTTTTGCAGTCACTTTATTGCAGAACCCGGCAGGGTGGCTACTCAGTCACACAGGCAATGATGGGCAGTCGTGGCTGCAAGGCTTGGCCCCTGATTCATCCCACCCCCTGTTCCATCCCAGACCTCAGAGGTTGTTGAGGATGTAGGGCCTGGGGGTCAGCAGTTTGCCTCTGAGCCCAAAAGACCCCCAGAGAAAGGGAATGAAGGCAGTGCAGAGCCCATCTCTTTCCCCCTTTTAGGCTCAGTGTCATTAGAGCATCTCAGAGTGTAATGGACATGTGGCCAGTGGGCAGAGAGGACCTTTCGAGGAGAAACTTGCTTTGAGGGTAGAAAAGGTCGGGGTGGCTGGTGGGGCAGATGCTACCCGCAGGCCAAGTCTGGTTCTGGCTCTTCTGGGCCAGTCCTGTGCAAGAGCTTCAAGTAAGTGACACAGCCTGTGAGTTTGGGACCCGTTAAGGGGGACCCACTGCCCTGAGACCAGATAAACTGAGGGTAACTGGCAGGGGCAGGAGACCCCCACCCCCTGACCCTCTGAGCTGTCCTCATCCGTGTGAGCTTCTGCAGTCTCCCTGGCATTTTTGGAGGCACGTTGCCTCCGCCAGGGATGAGCGTCAAGAGAAGCCTTCTGGAGGGGGTGGGTAGGGATTAACCTCTTGGTGAGATCCCAGGGGGACCATGCTCGAGTTCTAACTTCACCAAGTGTGGGGGGTAACTGGAACAAGTCTTGTGGGGGCTGTGTAATCCCCCCAAGGCAGTGTGGGGCCCCTGTGCACATACACGTGGGTTCAAATGGCCATTGCTTCCTGCTTCGTCCTGGTGACCATGATCTGGTGTCTGTGTCAGCCATGGGGTAAGAGCTGGGCTTGGAAACCAGGACATAGGGCGGGTACTGCTGTCCCCCAGCTGGGGGGCCTGGGAGTCCTCCCTTCTCCAGGGTCAGATGTCCTCACCTGAGTGTTGGGTCGGCACCTCTGGAGGTGAAAGCGTGCCTGGGAACGTGCTTGTCTGAAAGTGAAGGTCCCATGAGGTGGCTCATTTGTTACTATCACTCCCGAAGCCTCGTCAGGCAGAGCGAACCTGTGTTTTGTGCAGTTTGCATCTCGCCTATTCATGAACCCCTGGTGTGAACTTAACTCCCCCTTAGAACTGGGGTCAGCAGTACCCAGGGTGGCCTTCCCAGGACCACGTGGACTGTCTCCACAGAAGGCATGCACTGATACTCTATTTATGCCTCACAAAGCTCGGTTTGGAGCAGAAATGAATTTATCTTGTTCATGCTTCTCTTGGCGACAGTATTTAATGGAGAGACATTTCATGGCATCTTCTGAACTTACAAATTTTGAGACAGGCAGTGTAGCTTTACAGAATCACTCGCGGAAACAAATTCTGAAGTGCAATTTGCTTTGCTTAATGAAAAGAAGCCAAGAAGCCTGGGGTTGCTGCCTGTTTCTTTTCTTTAGACCCACCCCAGCCTGCACACGTTGGTGAGCCCGCACCTCTTCAAGCCAAGAGCTTTCAAACTTCAATCAGTTGAGGACTGTGGATGGAAAGGAGCTGAGGGGGCTTGTGCTGGAATTCCATAACAGGGCGTCCCAACTTAGCATCTAAGTGGGTCGCCATGCTGAGTTCAGAAACAGGACACCTGTTACAACACATCACAGCAGATGGTCCTGATTATCCTGGACCTGAGTTAGAGTTTTCCAGCTGAGTCCATCAGGAATGCATGATGTCAAGTCCACATAGGCCCTGGGATGTTCTGGTTCCTGGAACCACACATCTGGAAGACTGCTGGGCCCTTGTCTATCCCTGCAGGGTGTCCATGATGGCAAGCAGTTCAGGGGCACGTAACTGGGGGCTGTGATTTCATTGCAACAAGGGGGTGTCTCTGGGAGCTGGCTGTGTAACCCGTGGGCGGGGCTGCGTCCTGCAGTCCTGGCTCTCTGGAGGCTGCCTGGTCCTCGCGTCTGCTCAGCCTCCCTGGAGTCTCCTCACTCTGGAGAACGGGGGCTCAGCCTCATAGCCTAGCGGGGCAGGTTGTCCAGTGTGTTGTCACGTGTGGGCTTGTATCCAGCGGCTGACTTCAGCATCGCCTTCATTTTCTCCTGTCTCCATCCTCATTTTCCACTGACACTGCTGTGTAATTGCCTGCAGCCCGGGTAATTAATTGTTAGTTGTGGGTGCATCGTCGTGAGCAGGAGAGGCCCCTGTGTTGGGAAGGTCCCTGAATTGGATTTTCATCCGCTCAGCACCATCACTGTTAATTACTAGAGCCAGAGTGAGGCCTTTTTGGAAATGAAAACACATTACCCTGACTCCCAGCCCTTCTGGATCCATGAAGCTCTCTTTTGGCCGCCTTGCAGATCCATGCAGATAACGGCCTCGATGCCTTCTTTAGACTTATGTATAGCTATGATCGTGCCCTTAGAGGCTGCTTCTATCCTGACAGACGGGGTGGGCTGCACGTGGAGATGGCTGTTTCTTGATGGTGCTTGGTTGGAGCCCTTGCAAGAGAAAAGAGTATCAAGCCTGGGAGCCTGGTCATCACTACATTATTAAGTACGTGGCTGGAAGGTATTAGCATTGGCAGAGTGCCCCGTCACCAGGGTCTGTTTGAGATTCAGTTTGTCTCTGCTCAGCCCTCGCCGGCCTTCTTTTGGGAATCCTTGAGCACCTTTTTCTCACGGCACATACTCACACCTGGTTTCTGGCTAGTGTGGATTTGCCTGGAACTGCACCTGTGTGCACACAATCAAGGCTCCCCAAGTATTTCCACACTCTGATTCCTGACGTCCATGGCTACGCACCTCACGTGCTGAAAGGGACTCTTCAGATGGGACTGAATCAAATATCTTGATACAAGGAGTTTCAGAAACATTGTCAAGTAATTAAAGGTAAACTTTAGGTCATGTATGGATGTGAATTCAGTTCAGTTCAGTCGCTCAGTTGTGTCTGACTCTTTGCGACCCCATGAACTGCAGCATGCCAGGCCTCCCTGTCCATCACCAATTCCTGGAGTCCACCCAAACCCATGTCCATTGAGTCGGTGATGCCATCCAATCATCTTATCATCTGTCGTCCCCTTCTCCTCCTGCTCTCAATCTTTCCCAGCATCAGGGTCTTTTCAAATGAGTCAGCTCTTCATATCAGGTGGCCAAAGTATTAGTGTTTCAGCTTCAACATCAGTCCTTCCAATGAACACCCAGGACTGATCTCCTTTAGGATGGACTGGTTGGATCTCCTTGCAGTCCAGGGGACTCTCAAGAGTCTTCTCCAACACCACAGTTCAAAAGCACCAGTTCTTTGGTGCTCAGCTTTCTTCACAGTCCAACTCTCACATCCATACATGAGCACTGGAAAAACCATAGCCTTGACGAGACGGACCTTTGTTGGCAAAGTAATGTCTCTGCTTTTCAATATGCTATCTAGGTTGGTCATAACTTTCCTTCCAAGGAGTAAGCGTCTTTTAATGTCATGGCTGAAATCACCATCTGCAGTGATTTTGAGCCCAGAAAAATAAAGTCAGCCACTGTTTCCACTGTTTCTCCATCTATTTGCCATGAAGTGATGGGACCAGATGCCATGATCTTCGTTTTCTGAATGTTGAGCTTTAAGCCAACTTTTTCACTCTCCTCTTTCACTTTCATCAAGAGGCTCTTTAGTT
This sequence comes from Bos taurus, assembly GCF_002263795.3. Lineage (NCBI taxonomy): Eukaryota > Metazoa > Chordata > Mammalia > Artiodactyla > Bovidae > Bos > Bos taurus. Next base: position 49,619,838 of record NC_037353.1, read on the forward strand.
CTTCTTCACTTTCTGCCATAAGGGTGGTGTCATCTGCGTATCCGAGGTTATTGATATTTCTCCCAGCAATCTTGATTCCAGCTTGTGCTTCCTCCAGCCCAGCATTTCTCATGATGTACTCTGCATATAAGTTAAATAAGCATGGTGACAATATATAGCCTTGATGTACTCTTTTCCCTATTTGGAACCAGTCTGTTGTTCCATGTCCAGTTCTAACTGTTGCTTCCTGACCTGCATACAGGTTTCTCAAGAGGCAGGTCAGGTGGTCTGGTATTCCCATCTCTTGAAGAATTTTCCACAGATGGATGTGAGAGTCAGACTATAAGGAAAGCTGAGTGCCGAAGAATTGATACTTTTGAACTGGGGTGTTGGAGAAGAATCTTGAGAGTCTCTTGAATTGCAAGGAGATCCAACCAGTCCATCCTAAAGGAAATCAGTCCTGAATATTCATTGGAATGACTGATGATGAAGCTAAAACTCCAAAACTTTGGCCACCTGATGGGAAGAACTGACTCATTGGAAAAGACCCTGATGCTTGGAAAGATTGAAGGTGGGAGGAGAAGGGGATGACAGAGGATGAGATGGTTGGATGGCATCACTGACTCAATGGACATGAGTTTGGGTAAACTCTGGGAGTTGGTGATGGACAGGGAGGCCTGGCATGCTGCAGTCCATGGGGTTGCAAAGAGCTGAACATAACTGAGTGACTGAATTGAACTGAACTGAACTTAGGTTATCATGTATACTTGTATGTCATTAATATAAATATTCCAAAATTTATGTGGAGTCCCTAACATCTGATATGTCCTGATATAATGTTATCAGTCAAAATTCTAGTTATTATCCTAAGATGTTACATGTTGCAGAAATATCCAAGTTTGCTGGTAACTGAGTTGTACTCAAATCTTTTGCCATGCTATTTTTAGTTTTGTCCTTTATAGACTATCATAATTTTACATTGCTTTCAAAAAAGAAGACTTTCAAGAAGGCTCATAAAAAGAACCTTTTAAAACAAATGTAAATTTATTATGGGGCTTCCCAGGTGGTTCAGTGGTAAAGAATCCACCTGCCAACACAGGAGATGCAGGTTCAATCCCTGGGTCAGGAAGACACCCTGGAAGAGGGCATGGCAACCCACTCCAGTGTTCTTGCCTGGAGAATCCCGTGGACAGAGTAGCCTGGCAGGCCACAGTCCATGGGCTTGCAAAGAGTTGGACACGACTGAGCGACTGGGCACACAAGTGGAGATTATTCTGGATTACCTGGACGGCCCCAGTATGATCACAGGGTCCTTTAAGAGGGAGCCCAGAGGGTCGGAGGCAGGAGAAGAGGTGTAGTGACCAGACCAAAGCTCCTTCAGGCTGGAGTGATGCACTTAGGAGGGAGGAGGGGCCAGGAGCCAAGAAGCGCAGGCGCCTCTAGAAACTGGAGAAGGCATGGAAGCAGATTCTCCGCTGCAGCCTCCAGAAGAAGCACAGCCTTCCCGACACCAGGGTTTTAGTGTTCTTGCCTCCAGAACTGGAAGAGAAGAAATTTGTGTGTGCGTGCTTTTTTAAAGCCACTGAGTTTGTGGCCATTTGTTAGAGCAGCAATAGGAAGCTAGCCTGGTACCTCCGCTGAAATGAGGACCATTTGTTGCCTTTGATGCACGAGGCTGAATCCTTGTGTGCAGGGAGAAATTTTGGCAAAGAGTGGCTGTTGACTAACAACTGCAGCATCATTGTAAAACACTATTAAATGGAAGCTTAGAGGTTCCCATTAACTTCCTTTCATGAAGATTTCATGATGCGTTTAAAGGAAAAAAGTGTAAGTATGTCCCTCTATCATCTGTTTCAAAGATGCAGGGAAAAAGTGAGAAAAAAGAGAATCAAAGCTGTATTTGGACTTTGGAAGGCATGCTTCTCAGGGCCCTCGAATCCCCGGCGGAAGACAGAACACTGCCTCTGCTCGGAAGGGCCCTCTGTGGCTTTGTGTTCCTTTTGTCCTTTTTATTTTCTGTCTCAGCGTGTCTCTTATTTGTGGGCAGCATGTTGCTTTCACTTCAGTTAATGAGAGGCTGACTAGGAAGGTTTCAGAGAGGAAGTGAGGGGCAGGTGCCAGGCTGGCTGCCGGGCGCCTGTGACCTGCTCCAGTTTCGCCCCTGCCTGGGTCCTGGCCCCTCGTCTGTAAAACGAGGGGTCAGCTTGGACAGCCCCTGCTCCCTCCCTCTGAATTCTGGTCCTACCTGGGCCGTTTCGAGAGCTGATTGAATGGGACGCACGTTGCTTCTGCTCAGCTGGACATTCCAACCCAGAGTCTTTAAAGGTGGGCTGAACTTTCACTTTTTTTTTCTCTTGAGAAAACAAACAAACAAATTAGTGTCTACACATGTTAATAAGCTACCCAAAGACCACCATTCATCATTCTGATTGAAACCTTTTAAACTGTATAATTGTGCTCTGTTTTCCTCAGTTCCGATAATGAAGTGGCTTTTGAGGCAAGGATGATGAAGTGCAGGCTTGATAGACTGCGAAGCATTTGTCTGTGGGTGTCTGCTTTCTTTGGTTTTAAATTTATCTTAACTCTCGGTGTGGAGTGAGTGGCCAGGATGGTGGTGCTGCCTCTAGGATGACAATGACGCCTCCTTCATCCCACCCCAGACCAGCAAAGGGCGATTCGCGAGGCTCCTGTTCTCCCTTCAGGAGACGTGATTTTTCCCTCTTTTTGACTCATGCCAGAGCTCCAGGCAGGGCTGCTGTTTCTTGAGCTGTGCCTCCGAAAACATCTGCAACCCCATAAATACATTTGAAAAAAAAAAAAAGACTTAATGGATGACTTCTTTGAAGATTTATGAGGTTCTGCAACTAGACTTTCCATAAAGAAAGCACGGATCCTAAATTTTACGTTTTAATAAGATCAGAGGGACTGATTCATTGGCTTTTGGTACTTTATAGAAAGTCGATAAATACAGTTCTTTGACTCCAGTGAGACTTTGGGTATTTCGGTCTTCCATTCAAACTCAAATGTACATTACAGGGTAAGTTTTCTGGTTGAAATGATTCAGAAAATGCATAATTCAGTAACCTGAACCAGAAACCCTCAGGATAATTCTCCCCCTCGGATGTGAACAGTCTGTAACCCCATTTGAATTCCCAGCCTAAGAATACTCTTTCCAGTTCCACAGGTCAGAAGATGGCTTCGAGGCCCTTAACAGTACGTCGTAAAGGGAAAAATGTAGAAATAATTGCCTACGGCTTTGAGAAGCAGTCTATGAAATCATGCTGATCCACATGAAATAAATAGGTTGTGAGATATAAGAATTATCTGTGCTAGTAAAGGTGAAGTGGCCGTAACTCACCAACATGATAGCATCTCCCGCAAGGAGGATAAACTGTGAGCCACGCACAAGGAGAGGAGACAGGCTGCCAGCCCAGTGGCAATAAAAAGGGCTTTCTTTGTTCTTTGCCATAAAACTGACACCGTGTTTAATGACATGACCTCGAAGGCAGACAGTCACCTGGTGGCTCCTTCTGCTTTGCTCTGAAGGATGTGCATTTAAAGACGGAGGAGGTGTGGAGTGGGGGCCTGGGTTGCAGGGGACAGAGCACGCCTGCTCTTCTGCGCCCGCTGGGGACTGGGCCTCGGATCACAGACACGTCATGCCCCTGGGTCCACAGCAGCCACCAGCTGCACTGGAGATTTAGAGCCAGCTCTGATTTCAAGCAGCATTAATTACAGAGTCAGTTTCCCCACACCTACAGCAAACGGGGCGGCACGCTGGACCCGGAGCCCAGGGTCTCGTCTCCGGGTGTGGATTGAACAGAAAATGGCATTACAGGGCTTGTACAGGGCTTCTTTTATGTTTCATGAATATCACACCAGTAATGTTCAAGTTCTTCATAGAATTCAAGAAGATAAGGATATACAGATACTTTAAGTAGGAATAAAGGGACTTCCCAGTGGTTAAGACTCGCCCTTCCAGTGTAGGGAGAGTGAATGGGAAACTGAGATCCCACATGCCACACTGCGTGGGCAAAAAGTAAAAGGAAAAAAGCGAAGAAAGATCGCCCATAAAGCGAGCACCTGAAGTCAACCGGGCATTGCTGTTTTATGACGATTGTTCTTCCGGACTTTATCTGTATGTGTGCAAACATATGGGCTTCCCCAATTGCATCATCCCCCTTTTAACTGAACTATACTAACGTACGCTAATCTTAAGTGTACAACTTATAAACTTTTATGTAGATATATACCCAGGTAACCACCAACAAGATCAAGGCAAAAATCCCTCCTGTGCTGTGCTTAGTCACTCAGTCATGTCCGACTCTCTGTGACCCCATGGACTGTAGCCCATCAGGCTCCTCTGTCCACGGGGATTCTCCAGGCAGGAATACTGGAGTGGGTGACCATGCCCTCCTCCAGGGGATCTTCCCAACCCAGGGATCGGACCCACGTCTCCCACATTGCAGGTGGATTCTTTACCAGCTGAGCTACTGGGGAAGTCCCCAAATCCCTCCTATTCAAGTCCTTTTCAGGAGAGACAAGAGGACATCAAATGTGGTGATTGCTGTACTGACTTCACACTGGAAGTAGCTTTGCCTTCTAGAGCTTCAGATTTATGGAATCACACACCGTGCAGACTTTTCTGAAATAAGTGTGGCATTCACTCATGATTGTGTATATAAAAGTAGTAGTGCTTGTTGTTCAGTTCCTAAGTCATGTCTGACTTTTTTTCAATCCCATGGACTGCAGCACACCAGGCTCTTCTGTCCTTCACCATCTCCCGGAGTTTGTTCAAATTCATGTCTACTGAGTTGTGATTCTGTCTCATCCTCTGTTGCCCTCTTCTCCTCCTGCCCTCAATCTTTCCCAGAATCAGGGTCTTTTCCAATGAGTCGGCTCTTCACATCAGGTGGCCAAAACACTGGAGCTTCAGCTTCGGCATGAGTCCTTCCAATGAATCTTCAGGGTTGATTTCCTGTAGGATTGACTGGTACTTCTTTTTAATTGTGCAGTCACATTCCATCATATAAACATGCCACAGCCTGTCTCCTGTTTTCGGACATTTGGGTTGCTTTGCAGTTCTTGGTTACTAGGAACAAAGGTACAGGACCGTGCCTGTGTATATCTTTTGGGAGATATATACACACCCATTTCTTCTAAGTCAATACTCTGGGAGAAACATTTCATGTTGTAAAATGCATATATGATTATCTTTAACAGATACTACTAAAGAGTTTTAAAATGATCATTTCATATCCTCACAAGTTTCTTTTCAATTTTAGTCATTATGGTGGGTCTATGAAGGTACTTAATTATGATTTTAATATACATTTTTTTTCTGTATGCTGGAAACCTTTTCACAGGCATATCAGTGACTCAAATATTCTCTTTTATGTTTTGCCTATTCAAGTCTTTGACCCTTCTAAAAAAGGTAGATTTTTATTATTGATTTGTGATAATTCTTAATATGCTGGATGTGAGTTCATTCTTGCACATATGTTTAGCAAATTTTCCTTCCATGGTAATTGGTCTAATTGAACATGAGTTCTTAATGCTAATACATCCATTTCATCAAGTTTTTTCTTTTCTCTTACTTCTTTTTTGTCGTGTTAAGAAATATTCCTCTATTCAAGATAATGCAAAAAAAATGTTCCTGTGCTTTCTTTTTGAAACGTTGTTGTTTAATCTTTTGCATTTAGACATAATAATTCTTGAGTTGATTTTTGGACGTGGAGCAGGATAGAAGTGTGTGCTTTTTTCTGTTGCTTGATTACCATGTGTTCGAGAGCTTGTCCTCTCCCCACCGAATTTAGACGTGCTTTTCCTAAAGGAGAGGCTGTACACGCGCGTCTGTGTCTGCGTTTCCTGCTCTCTGACACCATTTACCCATCATCGCAGAGACACCATCGTGCTCTCGTTACCGTTGCTTTACGGTGAGTCTTGCTGTCTGACAGTTTGTCTCCAAACTCTTTTTCTTCTTCCTCAAGACTCTCCTGACTGTTCTAGGTTCTTTTGTATTTCCATGTAAACTTTAGAATTGGCTTGTTGACCTACACAAAAAATACCTGCTGGGATTTCAGCTGGGCTCACATCGAATCCAGAGATGCGTTTGAGATGAATTGACATTTTTTTCAAATAAAGAATTTTCTAACTTATAAATAAGAAATATCTCTTCCTTATGTCTTCTTTAACTTATTTTAGTAATGTTCTATAGTTTTCTATGTAGAAGTCATACATTTGACCATAGGTAATATGATTTTCTGATGGTATACTAAATAATATATGAAAAATTTCTTCCAATTTTTGTTGTTAGTATTTAGAAATAAAATGGGCTTTTAAAATTGATATATCCAGTGACTTTTCTAAATTTACCTATTAATTGTAAGAGCTTATTTGTAATACTTTTGGATTGTCTATGGGTTTGTGTCATCTGTGAATCTTGACAATTTTTATATCTTTTATCTACCTGCCTACCTATATACCTTTGAATGTAAGGATGTATCTATTTCTCTAATTATGTACGTATGCATGTGTCCATACACAAGGTTTTAGCATCTAGGCTCATGAAAGATGTGACCTATAGGTTCTTTATTTAGTGTCTGTCATTTTTTGGTACCAGAGTCCTATTGTACTCATAAAATTTAGTGGCGAGTATTCCTCTTCTTGTCTCTGCAAGAATATTTTCCAGGTGGATATTATTATTTTTAATGGTTTAGAGAAATTAATCATGACTCTACCTGAGACTCAAGTTTTCTTTATGGGAATTTTCTAACTGTTGATTTAACATTTAAGCAGATATAAGGCTATTTAAATGGTCTATTTTTCTTCATGCCAGCATTTTATGCTGTGCTCTTAAAAATAGATTTGTTCTTTTCATCTAAGTTTACAAATTCCTTAGTATAAGATTTATTTTCATAATATCCTTTATTTTCTTCTCTAGGTCTATAAGATCCTGGTGACATTCCCTTTTCATTCATGATGGTGGTCATTTTCCCTTTGTTATCATCTTGTCATTTTGAAAGGGGATTTTAGGTTTTATTACTATTTTAAATAACATACTTTGGGTTTGATTTTCCACATTGTAAATCTGCTTTTTGTTTCATTGACATTTCCTCTTGTGTTTGTTATTTATTTTATTCAACTTTACTTTGTTATTCTAGATTTTTGGCGTGGAAATATAGATAACGAATGTTAATCATTTTTCCATCTCCTTCTATATATAAATTTCTGGCTATAAACTCTTCTCTAGGCACTATTTTAACTTATCCACAATTTGTAATATTCATATTTTCATTACTGTCCCATTCAAAATATTTCCCTTTGCAATTTAGTCTTCACCCATGGGTTTTTGTTCAAACATTTCATTTGACTGAAATATGTGTGTGCTTTCCTACAGAATTTGCTGTTTGTTTAGTTTGTTGCATTGTCATTAGAGAACAGCTCAGTATGGCTATAATTATTTGAAATTTGTTGAGACAAGCTGTTTTTGACCCAGCAGATTGATTCAGTTTGGTAAACATCCCACATACAGCCACGCGGAATACATATTCTGTCAGTGTGTGCAGTGCTCAGCTCAGCTCAGTTGCTCAGTTGTGTCCGACTCTTTGTGATCCATGGACTGCAGCATGCAAGGCCTCCCTGTCCATCACCAACTCCTGGAGTTTACTCAGACTCATGTCCATCCAGTCGGTGATGCCATCCAACCATCTCATCCTCTGTCGTCCCCTTCTCCTCCCGCCTTCAATCTTTCCAAGCATCAGGGTCTTTTTCAATGAGTCAGTTCTTTGCGTCAGGTGGCCAAAGTATTGGAATTTCAGCTTCAGCATCAGTCCTTCCAATGGATATTCAGGACTGACTTCCTTTAGGATGGGTTGGTTGGATCTCCTTGCAGTTCAAGGGATTCTCAATGGTCTTTTCCAACACCACAGCTCAAAAGCATAAACTCTTCAGTGCTCAGCTTTCTTTATAGTCCAATTCTCACATCCATACATGACTACTGGAAAAGCCATAGCCTTGACTAGATGGACCTCTGGCAAAGTAATGTCTCTGCTTTTTAATATGCTGTCTAGGTTGGTCATAACTTTTCTTCCAAGGACCAAGTGTCTTTTAATTTCATGGCTGCAGTCACCATCTGCAGTGATTTTGGAGCCCCCCAAAATGAAGTCTGTTACTGTTTGCACTGTTTCCCCATCTATTTGCCATGAAATGATGGGATCAGATGCCATGATCTTAGTTTTCTGAATGTTGAGCTTTAAGCCAACTTTTTCACTCTCCTCTTTCACTTTCATCAAGAGGCTCTTTAGTTCTTCTTTGCTTTCTGCCATAAGGGTGGTGTCATCTGCATATCTGAGGTTATTGATATTTCTCCCAGCAAACTTGATTCAGGTTTGTGTTTCATCCAGTCCAGTGTTTCTCATGATGTACTCTGCATAGAAGTTAAATAATCAGGGTGACAATATGCAACCTTGACATACTCCTTTCCCTATTTGGAACCAGTCTGTTGTTCCATGTCCAGTTCTAACTGTTGCTTCCTGACCTGCATACAGATTTCTCAGGAGGCAGGTCAGGTGGTCTGGTATTCCCATCTCTTGAACAATTTTCAACAGTTTGTTATAATCCACATAGTCAAAGGCTTCAGTGTAGTCAATCAAGCAGAATTAGATGTTTTTTGAAACTCTCTTGCTTTTTAGATGATCCAACAGATGTTGGCAATTTGCCCTCTGGTTCCTCTGCCTTCTCTAAATTCATCTTGAACATTTGGAAATTCATGGTTTATGTATTGTTGAAGCCTGGCTTGGAGGATTTTGAGCATTACTTTGCTAGCATTTGAGATGAGTGCAATTGTGTGGTAGTTTGAGCATTCTTTGGCATTGCCTTTCTTTGAGATTGGAATGAAAACTGACCTTTTCCAGTCCTGTGGCCACTGCTGAGTTTTCCAGATTTGCTGGCATATTGAGTGCAGCACTTTCACAGCATCATCTTTTAGGATTTGAAATAGCTCAACTGGAATTCCATCACCTCCACTAGCTTTGTTCGTAGTGATGTTTCCTAAGGCCCACTTGACTTCACATTCCAGGATGTCTGGCTCTAGGTGAGTGATCACACCATCGTGGTTATCTGGGTCATGAAGATCTTTTTTGTACAGTTCTTCTGTGTATTTTCGTCACCTCTTCTTAATATCTTCTGCTTCTGTTAGGTCCATACCATTTCTGTCCTTTATCGAGCCTATCTTTACATGAAATGTTCCCTTGGTATCTCTAATTTTCTTGAAGAGATCTCTAGACTTTCCCATTCTATTGTTTCCCTTTATTATTTCTTGCCAATTATGTACTGTTCGTAAATCATGTTCAAATCTTCTATATTCCTTCTAATTTTTTGGTTTTTCAATTGGTGTCCTTTAATTCAAGCTTGAAGAAATCCTTTCAACATTTCTTGTAATGCAGTTCTAGAGGTGATGAGCTTCCTGAGCTTTTGTTTGTCTGGGAAATCTTTTATCTCTCCTTTGCTTCTGAAGGACAGTTTTTCTGTAAAGTATTCTCAGTTGGAAGTTTTTACTTTCAGCACTTTGAATATATCAGCCCGCTCTCTGCAGGCCTGCAAGGTTCCTGCTGAGAGAAACCGCTGACAGCCTTAGGTGGTTCCTTTGCATGTGCGGGACTGTTTTTGTCTTGATGCTTTTAACCTTCTCTTTTTATTGGATTTTAGACAGTTTCATTATGACGTATCTTGGAGAAGATCTTTTTGAGTTTAAAAAAATCAGAGAGACCTATGAAATTTATGAACTTTGGTGTTCAATTCTCTCTAGGTTTGCAAGTTCTCAGCCATTATTTTTTCAGATAAACTTTCTTCCCCTTTCTCCCTCGTTTCTTCTTCTGTGACTGCAGTAAATTGTGGATTGCTCCTAACTGTGCCCACATTCACATAGGCTTTCTCCACTCTTTTTCATTCTTTGTTTCTTTGTACTCCTCTGGTGGGATTATTTCAAGTGACCTGTCTTGGAGTTCACAGGTTCTTTCTTCTGCTGGGTCCAATTTGATGTTGATGGTCTCTACTGCGTTTTCTGTTTCATTCAGTATATTCTCAGTTTCATAATTTGTTTGGCTCATTTTAATGATTTCTATCTGTTAGTTAATGTTTTTCCTGATTTTGTCAAGCTGTCTTTCTCTGTTTTCTTGTTGCTCACTGAGCTCTCTTTAAACAACTATTTTAAAATCTTTCTCAGGCAAATTGCAGATCTCCATCTCTTTGCGGATGGCTACTGAAAACTTATCGTGTACCTTTGGTGGTATCACGTTTCCTTAACTTTCCATGTTCTTTGAAAGCCTGTGTCACTGTCTTGGCATTTGAAGAAGCAGTTACCCCCTCTAGTCTTTACTGACTGGCTTAGAGGGAGAAATGCCTTTTATGGGTCCTGCTAAGGCTCCTGGGGCCTCTGAGACTTTTTCTGCGGGTGCACGGGTTCCACATTCTTATTCTCTCTGGCAGAATTCTCAGTATTGTAAATCTTCTCCAACGCTGCAAAGCCAGGCTGGGTCCTGCCCGTAAGTGTGTCATATTTAAAATGCGCATCTTGTAAAAAGCATATAATTGGGTTTAATCTTCTCATGTAGTCTGACAATCTTTCAGTTGAAGTGCTTATTCTATTTATATTTCATGTAAGGAGCGTATTTGTATATCTTCGTATCAGACAGTTAATATTCTTGTGTATTCACTCACACATTTATCCATTTATTTATTGTTTAATGTATTTCTGTGTGTGCATCTGGGATGATTTCTTTCCCCTGCCATTAAAAACTTCTTTTATTGTTCCTTGTAGTATGGAACTTCCAGCAACAAACACTCTGTTTTCATTGGTTTTGAAACATCTTTATTATCCCTTTACTGATGATGATGGTGATGATGGTGGTGATGATACGATGAAGATGGTGTTGATTTCCCAACTGTGGCCATGACAGCTGCCAGCATTGCTTAATAATTCCCTGCGTTCTTGGTGCTTTTCTAAATCTTTCACACATCTTGTATCACAGATAAAGAGGTCGAGGAAATCTTTAATTGAAGCAAGCAATCCAAGGAAGTCAAACAACCACCTAGGCTTGAGGATAAACTTTTCTAGATATCTAGATATCTCCTCTCTCAATCTTTTGATTACCAGACACTTATCTATCAATGAAAGTAGGGGAGAAAACATCAAGGATAATAGGACAAAATATTTAAAGACAGCTCAAGTGTTGCTTGGTAAGAAATGAAAGCAGCTAGCCAACCAACAGAAAAGAGAAACACATCTATACAGTGTTTATAGCAGCCTGTACAGGAGGCAGAAATCCTGTTGACTAGAAATGGCTATATTAGCAGTATTTATCTACATAGGCATTGTTCTCAATCACAAGTGGAGTCCACATTTTTGCAAGATAGAAAAACAAATATACAATAAAGCGGGAAAACATCTAAGTCTTGCCTAATAAACTAAGGAAAAGGACTTCATAAAAATGGTACCAGCCAACCTAAACACTCTCTAAGAAAGAGAGATAATGAAAAAGCATTTTAAAGTCTTTATTTTCTTATTCAATCTCCAAGGACTTATCATAAAGACATAAGATTGGCTAAAATATGTTTAAAAAATGATCTAGGGGTTCCCTAGTGGCTCAGTTGTAAAGAATCTGCCTGCCAATGCAGGGGACATGGGTTTGATCCCTGGTCCAGGAAGATCCCACAGGGCATGGAGCAACTAAGCCCGTGCTCCACAAGTGCTGAGACCCGAACACCCTTAGAGCAAGATCTGCAACAAGAATTTGCAACCAACAGTACCCCCTGCTTGCCGCAACTAGAGAAAGCCCGTGCAGCAATGAAGAGGCAGCACAGCCCAGAAGAAATAAAAGTTATTTTAAAAGAAATAATCTAAATATTCAACCAAGGGATTAGTTAAAATCTATATAGATTTTTAACTGAAGTTATAGAAGTATACTTATTAGCATGAATCTATTAAAAAGGACGTGATAGTCACTCAGTCATGTCTGATTCTTTGCGACTCCATGGACTGTAGCCCACCAGGCTCCTCTGTCTTTGGGATTCTCCAGGCAAGAATCCTGGAGTGGGTTGCCATTTTCTTGTCCAATTAAAAGGGAAATTAGTTCATAATACATTAACAGGGAAAAAACAGATAATAAACAAGATGTCAAACTTTTGTTCCAAGTAGGTTGTAGGCAGTTAATTGTCCCACTTCAACCATGGAATAAAAAGAGGTAAATTACAGAAGGTTATTTTTTGAAAACAGAAATCTGTGGCAGTAACGTCATGCTCCATTTTGCTCTGTTTGCTGATAGAATCCTCGCCATCCTTCCCCACTCCTCACCTTCTTGTTCCTGCCCTAAACCTTTGTGGCTGTACTGTGGCTGTTTTGAATCTTTATGGCGTTTAGTCGTGTCAATAACCAGCTCACGGTAAACCCACGGTCTCCAGCCGCACCCGGGCCACCGGGGCTGCTGTCATGCCAGCGTGACCCTTGAGCAGGTGGGCTCCTGGACCTGTGGAGGCTCTTTCATCTCTTTTCATCCTCCTCGAATCTCTGAGCCTCCAGCTCCCACACTCACTCTGAGCCGAATCCTCACCTTACACTCGTTACAGAAAAGAGAAACTGCCTTCGGGAACAGCCTCTTTTTCCTACAAACTTCTCTGCACCCACAGGCATCCTTTCTCTCTCTCCTGTCAGGATACAGATGGTGCTGTCTTGCCATGTGAGACCAGGCCTTCCAGGGGGCTCTGCATCCCACCCCCACCCCCCAATGCCTTGCTCTCTTTCCTCTCATGCAGCTTCACATCTTCGTCTCTCCAAAACCCCTGCTGTCCATGCTCAACCAAGTTCAGTTATAATACCATCAACACGGAGTTATCGTTCAGTCGCTGAGTCAAGTCCTACTCTTTGTGACCCCATGGACTGCAGCACGCCAGGCCTCCCTGTCCATCACCAACTCCCAGAGTCCACCCAAACCAATGTCCATCGAGTCGGTGATGCCATCCAGCCACCTCATCCTCTGTCGCCCCTTCTCCTCCCGCCCTGAGCCCCTCCCAGCACAGGGTCTTTTCTGGTGAGTCTCAGCATGGAGAACTCTTCCTCCCGCCCTGAATCCCTCCCAGCACAGGGTCTTTTCTGGTGAGTCTCACATGGAGAACTCTTCCTCCCGCCCTGAGCCCCTCCCAGCACAGGGGCTTTTCTGGTGAGTCTCAGCATGGAGAGCTCTTCCTCCCGCCCTGAGCCCCTCCCAGCACAGGGTCTTTTCTGGTGAGTCTCACATGGAGAACTCTTCCTCCCGCCCTGAGTCCCTCCCAGCACAGGGGCTTTCCCGGTGAGTCTCACATGGAGAACTCTCCCTTGTTCCTCTAACTAATGTCCATCGAGTCGGTGATGCCATCCAGCCATCTCATCCTCTGTCGCCCCTTCTCCTCCCGCCCTGAATCCTCCCAGCATCAGGGTCTTTTCCGGTGAATCTCAGCATGGAGGACTCTCCCTTGTTCCTCTGCCCCCAGTTTCCCGCTTCTTCCTCACGGTCATAAGCCTTGGATGAGTGTCTGTGTGTCCTTCCCTCCATGGGCTGCTTTCCTTCCATCTGCCCCATCCTCCTGCCTCAGTCACCAGTGCACAGAAGTCACTTTGCTGGAGGGGCAACCATCTGAGCTTTCAGCTTTCAGGGGGCTGCACCACCCGGGGACCAGAGCGCAGTGAGCTGCAGCTGGACCGCATTGGGCAAATCCCAGTGTTGTTAGGCACCAGCAGCCTGATGTCCGGCCCGCTGACCGTGCCCAGCCGGCTTCCTTACCTGTAACCTGATAACCTCACTGGTGACGACTCCCACCACGAGGCTGCTGTGAGCCATCCTGGAGATAGGGCACCTGCCGCAGCAGGCCCTCCTGGCGGAGGCTGCCCCCATGCTCTGTGGTCCCTCCCTTTGTCCCCTGGGCTGAGGCTGTTACTGCCACTCGGCCTCTAGGCATCATGGACACTGCTCAGCACCGTGCCTCCTGGAGCGTGCTCTTTGCTCTCCTCCTTGGTGGTCAAGGGGTTGTGGGGGCTGGGGGAGCCCTCGCTGCCCGGGACCCCAGGTCCTGCACTGTCAGGCAGCTCTGCCAGTGGCCATGCGCTCTGACCCTGGCGCCTTTCCCAGACAGATGGCGGTTGTTAGAGGGGGAGTGGGCGTATTCCAGCTCTGTCCGCCTGTCACACCTGCCGACAGAGGCTCCTTGGAGGCTTGTGCCAGAGTGGCCGGCTCTGTGGGGGCTGCTCTGTCCAGGGGTGGCCGGGCCACTGCCTGACCGAGGCCGATCGGTGCCACACAGCTCGATGACCCATGGCTTCGCCAGTCCTGTCTCCATGCCTGGCTCTGTCTACTCTGATTTCACGGATCCAGAAGTGACACGTTTGAATGAATTATGTCTGCATGGCTGAGTCTAGAATCTGTGGTGCTGGGCTGCCCTGGGGGCCCGGCATGGGGGTTCCTACCATTTCCTAGAGGAAGCAGTCCTCACCCTCCAGGTATCCCAGACATCCGCCCCCTCTCCGGGGAGCTCTGCGTCCATCACGTCCATTATCTTAGAGCTGGTGTCCTGAAAGGAGATGGGGCCTCAGTGCTGATCCCAGGGCTGGGGCTTGCACCTCTTCTGGGAAGGCATTTCTGCATCAGCTCAAGATTGTGGAAGGCTCCCCAGACGGGGGCCCTCGTGTTCCCAAGGGCACAGGTGTTGACTGCGAGGTTGTGGTGAGGTGGCAGCCACACCTGCTTGGATTTTTAAAACTGAATTTAATTTTTTTCCTGCTTTGCAGCACCAGTGACGTGCACACGCTCCTGGGAGTGCTTTGGGCGTGGCTCAGGGGTCTCAGTGTGTCCTGGGCAGGGAGCAGCTGCGGTGGGGTGGCTGTGTGGGCCAGGGTTCCTCAGACCCCCAGCCCCTTTGTTCTGTCTCTGCCAAGAGCCAGGCTGCTGCATGACTTGCTAACAACCGGGGGCCGAGTCACCTGGCTCCACGCGCTGGGTAGGCCTTTGCGGTGTTTCCAGTTCAAAGAGCAGAGTTCGGTTTGTGGGAATTGACCTAAAAAGCGCAGCAAAGAAAGCCAGGCCCCGTCTTCCGGGGCAGCGAGGCCTTCTGGCGGGAGAGGCAGGACGATCCTGTTTCAGGGCGGCGCATGACTGCTGCCCTGGGCTGGGGCGCGGCCGGCAGAAGGCCCTGAGGGCTGTCTCCGCTCCTGGATGCCAGCGTGCCTTTGCTCCGCCACCGCAGCGTCCTGGGCCCCAGCCTGACACCGAGCCCGCTGCCCTCCCAGTTCCCACCAGGTGCTCGGCAGCTTCTCAGAAACTGCATCCTCAGTGAGTTTGCTGGACTGCAGGGCTGGTGTGGAGCCAGGGGCTCTGTGCGGGGTCCTCAGGCCCAGATGGAGCCGGGGGGCCTTGCACTGGCCCAACCGGCTCGCCCCCTTTCCCCCTTCTTCAGGGGCTGGGCCAGGCCTCCCGAGGTGACTGTGGAGCCGGGGCTGAGCTCTCATGCTGCCCAGGCCCACTGCCCGGCTGGCAGGGTGGACTCTCGAGCTTCAGTCCAGAGCCAGACATTCTCCCTGTGTTAGGGGCAGGCGGCCCTTGGCCAGCGAGCATGGGGAATTGGGCCGGTGAAGCTGTCAGCGATGGACAATGGCCATGGTGGGCAGCGCTGGAGCCTGGCCTGTGGGCTAGCCACCCCCGGCCCATCTCAGTCCCGGCTCCACAGTGTCCTGGGAACGCGCAGGCCTGTGGGCTACCCGGGTCCCACTGCGGGCTCTGGACATGGTGGAGGCGCCGCAGGTGCAGCCTCGGGCAAGGGAGCTGCTGGATGGAGGCCCAGCGCCGTCCTCGGGGGCCTCCGGAAACTCGGTCTTGGGGCTGGCTCCTCTCCCTGTCCTCTGCCCACTGCCCGCTCCTGTGACTGCCTGGGAGACGGGGGCTCCAGGATGTTTTCTGAAGGTCACGGGGGGCGCGTGTGGGGTTGGGAGGGCTCCAAGTTCAGGAGTATGTGGGATGTCTCTGGGCTCCAGGAGTCCTCACTGGTGGGGGCGGGGGTCCTGGGACTCTGGAATCAGGGTCCAGGCAGGCGGCAGCGCCAGGGAAGGGGGCTCCCTGCTGCTCCTCCCTGAGACCGGGCAGGGGTGGCTCCTGCCGTTTGGAGCGAGGCCCTCAGACAGGGGCCCGGGGCGGGGCTCAGCTCCAGAGTCTGGTTTCCCGGGCCTCCTGACCACAGCCTTCACTGTACAACGTCCTGGTCAGAGGATGCCTCCCTCTCCAGGTTCCTGGGCCCCTCCTGCATGGAGTGGGAACGAAAAATAGATGTTTGTTCCTGGGGTTTCGGTTGCTGAATGATATATCAGAGGAGGCAGCTCTTAAGAAGCCACGTTGGCCGCACCCCTGTCTGCGGCCCCGCAATGGCCAGGGTTCTGAGCCAGGCCACGGGCGTGGAGAACCGCCGCGATTTCCGAAGTGCCTGAGGCCCCTGGCGCATTCTGTTTTTGTGGCTGCACAAAGCCCCGATTCCCCCTAGAAACGCTGAACCACGGAGCTGTGCGCTTCAGCACAAGCCTCAGTGTTCACATCTTGATGGGGTTCCCTAAGTGCCGAGTCCTTATTCTTGTGCAGCGGCAGGAGGACAAAGCCGCGTTAAATTCTAAGACGTTGCAGGCGTGCCACAGGGCGTTACACGGTTGTTGCTTTAAACCTTCTGCTGTCTGCCTTTGCCTAAATTAAACATTGTGCATTCGCTTGGTGGGGAAAAGACAAAACGACTTCCTTATAGTCTGAAACCAAACCACCCCACCCCACCACATACCTCTCTGTCATGGTAGCTGCTTTGTCTTTTTTCTTACTTTTAAAGATAAGGGTGTTTTATTTAACTTTTTATTTTATATTGGAGTACAGCTGGTTAACGCTGCTGTGATATTATGGTTTCAGGGGAACAGGGAAGGGACTCTCACACATGGACATGTGTCCGTGTTTGACCCTCCTACCAGGAAATGCACTTATTCTATCCTCACCGTGTATAAAATTCTCTTCCAACCGAGAATGACGGCAGGGAGGTTGAGAACCAATGAAACCCACACGTTTCCTCCAGCTGAAAAGCAAATTCCTAACCCTTGGGAAGGGAAGGTCCTGGCTGGATATTTGAGAGTCGTGGCTCCTTCTGGGGAGGACACAGCAGTAAGTCCAGGCTGCTGGCACCTGGCGTCTGGCGTGCCGGTAACATGAGGTGGAGTCTCCTTGCCGCCTGCCCCAAGCAGGTGGCCAACAGGGAGCAGTGCCATCCAGGCGGGCCTGGGCGGGAGCCAGCACGAGAACGTCGGGAGTCGGGGACACACTGGTGGCCCCTGCCCCCTCCTGATTCAAGAGGAAATCACGGCCCACTTGTCTGCCTGGGACTTGGGCCAGTCTGAACCCTGTTCGGGGTTTTACTGCATTCGACCCACGAGTGCCCCCAGATGGGTCTTATTTTTGTCATTGTTGTGCAGTCATCAAAGAACATAAAATTAGGGTACAGACAGTACATTTCATTTCAATGACCTACTTGGGTATTTTGCACAATCATTTTCCAGGGCTGTAACCTTCCGAAGTTTCTGTCAGAAAAACCAAACTATACCTCTACTTGGGTTGGTGTCAGAGGTTATGCAAAGGTAATGTGAACAAAATTAAGGATGTTGTAATACAGAACTGCTGGGGTATCTTTCACAGCTGGTTCTTATGGAACTCAGATATTATTGTGCAAATTACACGGCCTTCTAGAAATTGTTTCTCTTGAACATTTCCAACATAAAATTAATCATCTTCATTATTTTTAAGTGACCTCATGGGCAATACAGTCTACGGGATTCTCCAGGCCAGAATACTGGAGTGGGTAGCCTTTCCCTTCTCCAGGGGATCTTCCCAACCCAGGTCTCCCACATTGTAGACGGATTCTTTATCAGCTGAGCCACCAGGGAAGCCCCTTTAAGTGTACAGTTCAGTATAAAATGCCCTTAAAATGTTATGCAGTAGCAACCCCATCCATCTCCATAACTTTTCGTTGTGTGAAACTGAAATTCTGTCCTTCACGAACTCCCCGTCCCCACTCCTCCAGCTTCTGGCAACCAGCTTTCTCTGTCTGTGAGTCTGACTGCTCTTGGGGCCTCATAGAGATGGAATCAGACAGTAGTTATCTTTTTTTTTTTTTTGGTAGCTGGCTGATTTCACTTAGCATAATGTCCTCAAGGTTTATCCAAGTGTTCATTTTCTTTTGAGATGATGGACCTGTCAAATATTTGTATTTATCCAACGGCTAAAAGAGATTCAAGTCCGTGCCAGCCTACATGAAATGAAAGATGCATAACGGCATCACCGCTCATGGAAATGGAGAGTCCGTGGGGAACTTCGTGTTGTTTGCAGTGTTCCTTTCCATAGCGTTGCTTCCTAAGTGCCTGGGATTCTTCCTGAAGCCTCTGTCTCCAGAGGAGGCGGGGGTTGTCCTTTTCATTTGGAGTGTGGGCGGTGGGGCCGGAGGCTGTCTAGGAGCGTGTTCTGAAGTTCAGTCCCGGCTGCCTGACCCAGGAATCTGGAGAGAGGAAGCACGTGGGGCCGGGCACACTTGTTGGGTGTGGGGAAATCAACAGGCTGGTGCCAGCCAGGCGCTCTCGCCCCACGCTCTCCCATGCTCTCCCCCGTGTTCTGTGAACAGCGACTTAGTGCGGTTATGGCAGCGCTGAGACCGGGCACAGCACCGCGCATGCGGCCACGAGGCCCTCGCCTGGTCAGGAGCTGCCGTGTGCGCAGCAGCCTGTGCGAGCTTCGCCGTGGAAGCCCTGGCTGCTGCTGCACTTGCAGTTACACTGGAGCGACCCCATGATTATGCTACACGAGGCTATGTTCTGGCTGCTGCTACGGCGGCTGCGCCAGCCAGGAGAGAGTACACGTGCCTGCACTCCCACGGCTCCTCGGGTCTCCTCCCCGCCTCCTGGCTCGCACCTTGCCTACCCTGGGCTCAGCGGACGGTGTGCACAGTGAGACAACTGGTATCGCAAACAGGATCATCGGTGCGCTGGGATCACAGTGGTGCGATCCCTGCCTGCTGTGAGACCGGGACAGAGGCAAAGACGGGTCAAGCCGACCCGGGGGGAGAGATGGGAGCCCCCTGCCTGTGCTGGGACAGGGCCAGTGGGTGGAGGTACCAGCGGGGGCTGGTGCTCTTGTCAACAGCTCTGAGGCTTGCAGGGCCCTCCTGGAGTCGGGCCTGGGTTTCTCAGGCCGTTCTACCCCGCAGGCCACCAGGGCTGCTGGGAGGGCCTTAGATCCCACATTTGGAGCAGAAAAACTGAAGACAGGCCTGCAACACCTCCTGAGGAGACAAGGGTGTATGCAATCCTTGGGGAGGTGGGGACAGCAAGCCAGACTACAGGGGACATTGCTGGCTGATGTGTTACAGTTTGAACCTCAGAAACAGACCTCAGTGCTGACAGCTGAGTTTGTAAAGGGCTGTGAATCCAGGATGAAGCTCAAAGAAGGGACAAAGGTAGGATGTGTGTTAGAAAAAGATCATAGAGACTGATGGGAGTATTTTGTTGTTGTTTAGTCATTAAGTCATATTAAAAGCAGAGACATTACTTTGTCAACAAAGGTCCGTCTAGTCAAGGCTATGGTTTTTCCAGTGGTCATGTATGGATGTGAGAGTTGGACTATAAAGAAAGCTGAACAGTAAAGAATTGATGCTTTTGAACTGTGGTGTTGGAGAAGACTCTTGAGAGTCCCTTGGACTGCAAGGAGATCCAACAAGTCCATCCTATAGGAGATAAGTCCTGGGTGTTCTTTGGTAGGACTGATGTTGAAGCTGAAACTTCAATACTTTGGCCACCTGATGCGAAGAGCTGACTCATTTGAAAAGACCCCGATGCTGGGAAAGATTGAGGGCAAGAGGATAAGGGGATGACAGAGGATGAGATGGTTCGATGGCATCACTGACTCAATGGACATGAGTTTGGGTGGACTCTGGGAGTTAGTGATGGATAGGGAGGCCTGGCGTGCTGGTGTTCATGGGGTTGCAGAGTCGGACATGACTGAGCAACTGAACTGAACCATTAAGTCATGTCTGACTCTTTTGCCCGCTAGACTTCTCTGTCCATGGAATTCTTCCAGGCAAGAATACTTGAGTGGGTAGTCATGTCCTTCTCTGGGGATCTTCCCAGCCCAGGGATCAAACTCATGTCTCCTGCATTGGCAGGCAGATTCTTTACTGCTGAGCCACTAGGGAAGCCTAATGGGAGTATTTTTACTGCTGAGCCACTAGGGAAGCCTAATGGGAGTATTGATCAGTTCCAACTTATAGAAGCTGTACATCTGTGACCCGTGATTTCTTGATATGTGACCACCATCGGGGTCTGGGGGAAACAGGGGAGGAAGTTGTGAATGGGGCCTTGGTGAAAATTCCACGTCAAAACCACCCGGCCGATGAGTATTAAACAAAGTGCTGGGACCCACGGGACCCAGCAGGCTTTGTGGGAGGCTGAGGCTGCTATTTAAAGACCCCTGGGCGCTGACATGCTCCCGGATCCCTGAGAGGGCCCGCAGGACTTGATGAACCTTGAGAGCCATGATGGTGTTTGATGTCCGTGGGGCATCAAGGGCAAAGATGACTTGCGTAAGTCCTCCTTGATCACTGATGTAAACCTCCCAGCATAAAAGCACCCTGGTCCCAGAAGAACTGGCTCCTTTGGTCTGTAAGCCCCAGATCTGCTGGCTTGTGGAGACGTGTCCACATGGGCTGTGGGCCTCTCCCTCCAACTGCAGCTGAGGGGACTGGAGCGTCAGTAAGGGGCAGCTTCTGTATCTGCTCCTTGCGTGAGGAGCTTGATCTAATTGTGTGTGTGTGTGTGTGTGTGTGTGTGTGTGTGTGTGTGTGTGATTGTATGAGTGTGTGATTGTGTGAGTTCATGAGTCCTGGCCCTGGCTGGGGTGGTGGATGGATGGTGAGGTTTGGGGAGGAAGGTGAGTTATCTTCTGACAGGCTGGGTCTGGGGCACGTGTGAGACATCAAGTCAGTTGTTGGAAACGTGGGTCTGGACTGTGCACAGGTCAGGCTCTTTCGGACGCTCTGGCACAGGGGTGGATAGATGAGGTCATCTGGGAGCAGCTGATAGATGAGGTTGAAGCCCAGGGCTTTGTGCGGTCCCAGCTGCTGCAGTGGGGAAGCACAGAGGCCAAGACAGGCACCAGGTCCCCTCCCCTCCATGGTGGAGGGGACACCGGCGTGGAGGGGGTGCCGGCCTCCCCTCTCCCCTCGTGATGGCTGCACTCAGGACCACAGAGGGGGTGCCAGCCTCCCCCGGTCCCCTGGTGATGACTGCACTCAGGACCATGGAGGGGGTGCCAACATCCTCCCTTCCCTGGTGGTGGCTACACTCTTAGGACCTTAGATTTAGGAGGGACCTTGGCAGTCACCTGGTCAGAGCCCTGCTCAGACAGATGCAAGCCAAGTGGCTGACGTCAGGCAAGCGGCTGAACCTTCCCTCATCTGTGGAGAAGGTGAGGGTGCCTCTTCCCGGGGTGGCGGGGCTTCCAGACGAGGACATGTGGGAATCGCCCGGCACCGTCATGGGCACACAGCAGACACTCAGCAGTCATCACTGGCCTCAGTTATCGGAAGCCCTGCAGCTGTTTTCCGAGGTGTTTGTGGCAGACGGATGAGACAGACAGACTCAGCTGAGTTAGTCCACTGCGGGGCTCCTCAGACCCCCAGTGAGGGCTCCTCTGTAGCTAAGCCGAGTGAATTGTTGGGACATTCTTGCTGCCTGGCCCTTTCCGGAGAGGGAGGTGTCCTTGTCTTCCTGGGCTGTCCCCATGCTAACGCCCATCTGCTCACCTCTCCTCTGCAGGGACTGATGGGGCCAGGGCTTCCCTCTGCTGGGTGAGCAGAGAGAGAACAGGGTGAAGGATTTTCATTTATTTTGAATAAAATAATGAATTTTGAATAAAATTTTGAATAAAACATTCCCTCTGTTCTCCATCTGTGTTGACAGCTCCCCATCTTGGGCCGGGGTCAGCCGACAGCACCTGTTAGGCTGCTGAAGACCTTCTTTCTGGATGTCACATTCTCAGAAAAAAATGCGTTTGGAGCTGAACGTTAAGCTCTATGGGAAACCTGGTTTGAGTTACTTTTAGGTACAGGTTTATGAAATTATAATGGAATCATAATGCAAGGAGAACCACGGATCTTGGACGGGTATTAGCACCAAGACGAGATAATACAGAGACTATTTTCAATGCCTGAGTCTTTGAAAAGTGCGACCTAGCATTTTGCCAAAATGATTGATGTTCCTTGTTCCCTCAACATGTTGGTGTTTTCTTGTTCAGAAACTGGACGGAACTCCCTTTGAGCTAAAGTCCTGAGCCTTGTGTCTAAGGGTGATGGGTGGAAGTGTAGACTGCCTTTTCGCTTCTCTTCTGAAAGGCACTCTCTTGCCTCCGATGCTGGGCGGGCAGTGTATGGGGTCCTTTGGGATGGAGCTCTTACCACATCCAGCTGAGGGTGAGTCTATGAGGGGAGACCCCCATTTTCTCTCCTGCGCCTGCTTCTCCCAGCCAACCCCACCTGCCGCCTGTAACCCTGCAGGAGGCAGGAGGAAATGAGGAATGTGTCCTGGGGGATTTTGCGCAGCAGGAAAGCTCGAGGCCTCAGTGGGCTTTGACTCTGTCTGCAGCACCTCAACTTCTCCAAGACATCTGCCTCCCACTGCATTCCTCAAAAGGCGCAGCATAATCTCAAGGCATCTCTGTCCTGAACTTAACGGGAATATTCTGACTGGGAAACTGCTGTGCTCAGATACAATGGTCTTCAGTTTCCCCTATGGTCCAGGTCAACTCCGGGAGATTTCAGACTCCTTGGATGACATTTCTCCCTGGACCCTGACCTTTTCTGTGGCTCCTGCTGTGCTGTGGAAATGCACACTGAGACAGCCTCTTCCCTCCCGCTGGGAGGAGGCTGGAGACTGACGGACAGTGTCGCCACCTCCTCCCCCCCTGTGCCTGGCGCAGGTCGCTTGGTCCTGCACTGAAGCCGTCGGGGACAGAGCTTGAGGGCCGCCTGAGGGCTGAAGGCTGGCAGTGCCCAAGTGTGGCCTGGGAGAGGAGGTCCGGCCTGGCCTGGGAGCTTCTGGGGGAGCATCTCTGGAAGGTGGGTCCTCCAAGTTGGCTTTTCCTCTAGGGCTGTGCCTCTTGAAATTGAACACAATGAAGGTCATTGTGATGAGGTAACAGTGCCTCTAAGCTCAGCACTTTCTGTTTCAAGAAACAGGTCCAGTTAAGGGCAGACACCCGAGTACGAAGGTAAGAGCAACTGGTGAAAAGTGAAAAGTGTTAGTCGCTCAGTCATGTCTGACTCTGTGACCCCATGGCTGTAGCCCGCCAGGCTCCCCTGTTCATGGAATTCTTCAGGCAAGAATACTGGAGTGGGTAGCCTTTCCCTCCTCCAGGGGATCTTCCCAACCCAGGGACTGAACCCAGGTCTCCTGCACTGCAGGCAGAGAGCAACTAAGTCTTGATCAAATAAAACCTTCTTTTGAAAGCAGTCTTTCTTTTCCTTCAGATTTGTATGCCTTTGCTCTGTGGATTGCTTTCGGTTATGAAGAAATTAGACCTGGGTTTCCTGTCTTGGCTCATTGACCTCATCGTGACGTTTGTTCAGATGAGGGGGCCCCCGCTGTCTGCACACCTTGCTCTGCTCAGGGATGCACTGAAGGGTCTTGGGTCGAGGTTTCCCCACTTGTCACATGGTACCCCAGCCTGCCATCTGACCCCGCATCCCCGCTGTCTGCCACCTAACATGGAAATGACCTGTAAATAGTTTTTCCACCAGAATAAACTGGAAAAAGCCTTGGATCATTCAGATACACATCCAAATTAACTGAGTTAGCAAGACAAAAGGAAACGTCGCGAAAGTGAACCGCTGCTTGGGGCAGAAACAGCCCCTGTGCTCCTGGGGGCAGCCCGCTCACGACAGCCTTCTGCTGCCCCTTGCTCCAGCACGTCAGCGGGCTCGGCGGGGGGCTTGGAGCTGGTGTCTTCAGATATGATGTCATGACGTGTACTTTCTTCTGACCCGAAGTTCTTGCTAAGGGATGAGTTACTGAAAAGTACTTTCCTGAGCAGGAACCGGTGTATTGTGGCCTCTCTATGTCCTGTGTGCTGGGTTTAAGAGAACACACAAAGTGTCGCTACAGGCGCAGCTCTCCTAAGTACTGGGCGAGAACTCTCTGCTGTGTCGTCTGGGAGCCCAGTGCAGCTGATGCTGGTGTCCCAGCCCCGCGCTGGGTGCTGGCTGGCTCTGGAAGGTCTCACCCTGGCCTCTCAAACACTGAGTCTTAGTTTAGAGGTTACCAGAGCTGCAGTGGGATGGTGACTGGATGGGTACCACTCGGGAGGCTGTTGGGAGGAGGGAGGCGGCAGATGAGAGCTGACCCAGAGCAGAAGTCATAGGGGGCTTCCCAGGTGCTCAGCGGTAGGGAGCTCACCTGTGATGCTGGAGACACGGGTTCAACCCCTGGGTTGGGAAGACCTCCTGGAGAAGGAAATAGCAACCCACTTCAGTGTTCTTGCCTGGGAAATCCCATGGACAGAGGGGCCTGCTGGCCTGCGATCCATAGGATCATAAAGAGTTGGATGTCTCTTAGTGACTCAACAACAACAGAAGTCATAGGAACGGGGAACTCGAAGAGATTGAAGGGAGTTTGGGGGGAAGCTTTCTTGGGTCTGGTGCTGATTTATGTGTGGAAGGTGGTGAGAGAGGTGAATAACACTGTCTGGGACTGAAGTTTGGTGAGGGGGTGGGTGGTGGTGGGAGGCCAGGGGCGTGGGGCGAGGAGTAAGGAGATGCGTGCATTTAGGGCAGGTGGGGTTTGAGGGACCCGGGGGCCTGAAGCTTCTGTTCCGGACTGTGGGCACAGCTCTGTGTCTTGAAGTCATGAGGGTGCAGATTGAAAGCAGGAGCAACTTCTCCCCGTGGTGTTTGTTTATTTCTTTGACTTTTGCTCTATCTGCATCACTTTGCTGTTCTCTTCATGGTGAGCTATTCTTGTCTTATTTTCAGCAGTGGAAACTTAGACCATCAATTTGAGAACGTTTTTCTCTTCTAATATGAAAAATTGTTATTAAAATTTATTCCATAAGCACTGCCTGCCCTGTGTCCCACACATATTGATATCTTATGTTTTTATTTCATTCAGTTAAATAGCTTTTCTAATTTCCCTTGGGACTTTCCCTGTGACCCCACGGGTTGTTTAGAAACGTGTTCTTAATTTGGGATTTGGGGGCGATTTTCAGGTGTCTCTGCTATTGGTCTCTAATGTCACCCCATTTGGGTCAGAGAGCAGTTTGTATGATTTTAATTCTTTTGTATTTCTTGAAGTTTGTCTTGGGGCCCAGAGTATACCCTGTCCTGGTGCACATCCAATTTACTCTTAAAAAGAAGGTGTCATTGTTTGGAGCGTCCTTAGGTCTTGTTGGTTTAAAGTGTTGTTTAGATCATCCATATGCTTATTGATTCTTTTGTCTTATTTTTTTTTTCAATTACTCAAAGAGGATTGTTGAAGTTTTTCAACCATGTGTATAGATTTGTTTATTTTTGCCTTTCTGTCCCCTTGGGTTTTGCTTTATGTATGCTGACGCTCTGTTGTGAGCTGCGTGGACATTTAGGATTGCTTCACTTCTTGCTGAGTTACACAATGGCCCTCTTTGTTGCTGATAGTATTCTGCAATCTACTTTGATATTAATGTAGCCACTCCAGCTTTCTTTCTCTGATCAGTGTTCATACATTATCTCCTTTTATATCCTTTTGCTTTCAATACAACTGTGTACAAACCCATTTAAAACAGAAATAGTTACACATATATAGATATACGTGTTCATATAAAAATATCTTTATTTAGATAATATATATATATTGATCATGCTTCTTTATTCAATCTGTCCTTCTTGTTTTCAATTATCGTGGGCCATCCTATTTATTTATTTTAATTTTTTTGACACCAGCACACAGCATCTGGGACCTTAGTTCCCTCACCAGGGATGGAACCCATAACCCCTGCATTGGAAGTGCGGAGTCTTAACCACTGAACCACCAGGGAAGTTCCCTAACTGTTTTTCTAAAGACCATTTCCATTCTATGTAGCTATCCATAATGTTGTATTTAAAACTACCATATAGCTACATGCTTCCTTTCTCCTCTGATGAGCTTAATGTGCTATATTCTTAAGCATGCTTAACCTCCCCTCCTCTACACATTCCTCCCGGTTTCAGCCTGCTGTGGCTTTCCTTTCCGAAGGGCTTGTTCTTAGCAGGATCTAGAATATGCACCGTGCTCTTGTCATTAACACGGCTGACGCCTGTACGTCTCGTCTCCAATTAGACGGCAGGTCCCAAGGCCCGAGGCCACACCTCTATGTCTTTTGCTCCCATAGTGCCTGGTGGACTAGGCGTCTGCAGGAGGAGCTAAGTGCCCCCCCAGAGGGAACCGGTCATCTGGTTTCTTCACTCTCGGAGGACTTCCAGTGATATTAGAGGAAATCAGGCAATTGTGTGCGATCTAGCTGCTATCTACCTTGAGCTAATCCTTCGGTTCCCTGTAATATCTGTGAGGAAACGTCTCTGGTTTTCTCAGCTCCTCTCAGCCCACCCTGCCTCTCCGTCAGTGCCCTGAGACACTCTGCAGGGCCCCAGCCACTCCCGTCTTCTCTGCTGACCCTAGGCAGCTGCACCGCAGCGTACTGAGCTCAGGCAGAGAGCTGCCTCCTGACCACCTACCTTGCTGACACCTCACCCTCTGTGTTCCCCACCCTGTCCTTCTCCTCTGACTTTCTGTCTTGGATGAAGGAATCCTCTTCCTATGAGACCCAACCCCAATGCCACCTTTGAATTCTCTTTCTCACCCATCAACCTCTTTCCCCATCTAATGGGTCCCCACATCCTGTCTTTCTCCTGACTTCTTTGGCTGTCTTCTCTACCACCCTGACAGCGTTTTCTGGTTCCAGGCTGGTGGCCCACCCCTGAACGCTTCACCCGCTGGCTCCCTTCCTTGGTCTTGACCTCTGCCTTCACCGCTGCACCGCATTCTTCTGGGGCCTGGGGGCACGCTGCTGCTCCTTCCGGCTGACTCAGACCAGGCGCCAGGCGCTCTGCTCCGTCTACATCACTCCCACTTCCGTCTGCTCCCTCTCCTGTGTGCCTCCGACATTAACGGGCCCTCATGTCGGTGTTGATGCTCCACCCACCCCTGCGTCTGCTCCCTCTTTGTGGGCAGGATCCCCGCTTCATCCACCTCTGGAAGCCTGTGCCCAGCGTGCAGTACCTGTTTGGTAGATGCTCACACTGAGCAAATCTTTTGTCTGGCGCCTTCTAGCTGGACTTGATGGCGGGGTTCCTACTGGAAATGGCAGACTGGGCAGCGTGCGTTTCTCTTTCTGCCCCAGGTTGCTGGATATTCAAGAGTTTCACCGTTTTTATTGGGCTTTCTTTCTGCTCCAAAATCAGGGACCTGGTTACTCCCTGTGCTCCAGAAAAACTGTGTGAGATGTGAAACAAGGAACAGAAGATATTCAGGAGAGACGTGCAGCTGTCGGGAGCGACTTCGGTGGACTTGCCTCTGTGCTGTTTATACCTTCATCTCAATCTGGGAAAAGAAGGCAAACGAACACGAGGGAAGAAAGCAGGACCCGAGTCTGGTCATCCTGGGGCCACAGCAGAACCCGACCCCACTCTGTGGCTGCGAAGTTATTTCACTATAAGTGCTTTTCTCGCCACTACAAAATTAATCTCCAACGCCAAAGGTAAGGTTTGCTTTGCTCCATTTCATACTCATTTTCCAGTGGACTGACTTACTCTGTGGAGTCAAGTCTCTTGCATTTGCCTGGCAGCCAGTCTGGGGGAAAGAAAATCGCCTTGTCAGGTCACATTAACAGCGACGGAACATTCCAGCAGATGGCCGCCCAGCCCTGCCGCTGGGCTGAGCTAGTGTAGAAAATCAGCCTCGCCTCCCGAAGTGCTGTTGATTTCTTGATTTGGCCACTTGTCAGGTTGCCATCCTCTGCACCCCTGGGCGGCTGTCTCTGAGGATGAGCAGAGCTTTTAGAGGAATAGACAGCTTATCCACTGCTGCAAAACATGAGTAGCTTCACTGGAAAGTAAATCCTGTGCTGGAAGGGACGGAGAGCTGGGTGGACACCGTTAGTCCATTTGAAAGGATTCTAGCACTTATGGGAAAGTATTAATTCTGTGACAGACGTGAATTTCCTAATGTGTTTTTAAATGAATGATGTAGAAAAAGAAATGCACGTGCCTGGTTCTGCAGTAGGTGTTTCATACACGTTAGATCCGGCGTGGTCGTGACACCGTGACGTCTCTTCTTGCGGAAACGGCCGGAGGCTGTATTCCCTCTTGTTCTCCTCAGGCTTCAGCGTGTGTGTCTGCGCACGTGTGTCTCTGTGTGTGCGTGCGTACATATGTGTTTGTGTGATGCATGCTTGTGTATGCATGCAGGAGTCTCTGTGTATGTCTGTGCATGCGTGTGTTGTATGTGTGTGTGTGTGTGTGTGTGTCTGTGTGTTCATGTAGAGACGTGGAGGGCCCTGCGGCCCACTGACAGGCTGGTGCTCTTAGAGCTGTGAGGGGTTCTTGGACACAGAGTTGCCTTTGCCGACGTGTGAGCCCATGAACTTGCCATGAGATGCCCCGCTCTCGTTGGTTTGTGATGCCCAGAGGGAAAAGCTGGTGAACCGAGGCCGCCAGGCTCGACCTGAGGGGCTTCTGTCATCAGGATGATGTGTCAGAGTCTAAAGTGTTAGAGACATTAATGGCAGAGGGGGTTGGCGTTTCTTCTGGAAGCAGTGATCATCAGGGGCTGTTCCCCCTCCATGTGGTGGTCCCTGAATGTCTGGGCGCGCCCCTCGACCGCTCTGGGACGTGCACACCTTGGGCTGTGTTGCAGTGTTGCCCTAGGACCCTGTGAGGCTCCACTGTGCTCCCAGTCTTGGTGGGAGAACCAAGCTCAGCACGGCCAGGTGATGGCTCGGCAGGGGAGTCCTGGGGGAGCCCCAAGCCTTCTCTCACCAACTCCAAGCATGATGCAGCCTTCCCAAGGAGGCAGAGACCAAAATGGGGAGAGTTAGGCCGGCTTAAAGGACTCACCGAGTGTCTCCTCCAGTAGTCACATCAGTCGTCATGTATGGATGTGAGAGTTGGCGCATAAAGAAACCTGAGCGCTGAAGAATTGATGCTTTTGAACTGTGGTGTTGGAGAAGACTCTTGAGACTGCCTTGGACTGCAAGGAGATCCAACCAGTCCATCCTCAAGCAAATCAGTCCTGAATGTTCACTAGAAGGACTGATGCTGAAGCTGAAACTCCAATACTTTGGCCACCTGATGTCAAGAACTGACTCATTGGAAAAGACCCTGATGCTGGGAAAGATTGAGGGCAGGAGGAGATGGGGATGATAGAGGATGAGATGGCTGGATGGCATCACTGACTCAATGGACATGAGTTTGAGTAAACTCTAAGAGTTGGTGATGGACAGGGAGGCCTGGTGTGCTGCAGTCCATGGGATCACAAAGAGTCAGACACGACTGAGTGACTGAACTGAACTGAACTGAAGTGTCTCCTCCACAAAAGAGGAGCAGAAAGAGCAGAGCCAAGTGCCCTCAGTGTGAGGGGCAGAGAGGTCAGAGCCGGGGACTCCCCTCTGCCTCCAGGACCAGCACGCACCTCGTCCCTGGGTCTGTGTCCTAAAATCCTGGGTTTATTGAGCATGATCAACACCCGCAGGAGACAGCGAGTAAAGCACAGACCTGGCGGGGCCTCCGGGCCTGGGGCTGCTCGCCAGGGGTGTGGCCTCCAGGGCCTCTGGGGGGACAGCTCCTGGGGTGGATGCTAAGAGCAGACGGAGCGCCGCTGAAAGCGGACTCTCGCACGGCTGTCCAGTTCAGGTTGCCATCATGTTTTAGAGGGAAGACGGTGTCTCTCCTTGTTAACTTGGCATCTGCTGAGTGCCCAGCTCTGTGCTGGGCCCACTCATACACGGGAGAGCCGACCGAGCCCTCTGCAGACGGGACTTGCTCTCTGGCACCGGGACTGAGGGGCGGCCCTGATTTAGGGAAGGGTCTGGATTGGCCTACGGATCTCTCACCGCAGACACGTTATTTTTTCAGAGTGGCTTCTTAAGCTGCACAGAGTGGGGGAAAGCACATTTCATTCTAAGGGAACAACAGCTTGATTATTTTTGTGCTGTTTAATATTTATAAGTACTTTCCAATTGAAAAATGGAGTGAAGCACTTCTAGTGAAATAACGGAATAACCCCATGCCGTCAAGGCTCAGTAGGCCTTTCCCTCTTCAGTCCCAGGAGACACACCTGCCGTTTCCGAATAGATCAGCTCTCAGCACCAGGGTCTGCAGACCTGTCGTCCTAATCCATTACATTCCCGCTTCTGTACCTGTACCTGTCTGAGACCGTAAATTATCCATCTTGGACTCTGAATACAGAAACACAGAACCCTTGTTGTGCAACTCCGGAACAGTGCTTAATAGGGTAAGTCATTATTTTCCCTTGTTATGGCCCTAGCTGTGAGTTCCTCTGTGGTTTAGGGAGATATGATTAAATTTAAATTTTGGTCATTGTTCTGAGTTACGAAGGGAATTACCAACGACCCTTCTGCCTTCCTGCTTCGAAGTTCCTGCACCTCATTTGTACGGCAGGTGTGGAGGTAGTCCCTGGGTGGGCTTTACATTTCACCGTTTTCCTGGTTCCCTTCCATCTGTGCTGATAAACTATGAAATGGACAGAGAAAGGAAGGAAGGAATTGCAAAGCATGGCAAATTCAGCATGTGGACACCCTGTCTGGAGGCTGCTGCTTGATAATACAGTCTGCGTTTCACCGTTATAAACAGGCTGTACACGAACCCAGGTCTCCTGCATTGCAGGCAGACGCTTTACTGTCTGAGCTACCAGAGAAGCCCAATTGGCTATACCCCAGTATAAAATAGAACGTTTTTTTTTTTAAAAAAGAACGAGCCTCCACCGAGCACACCCAAACCCAGCTGGTCCAGACTCCACCACAACCCTCTGCTCCAGCAAGTATTCCAGCTGTGGCCTCGGCCACGCGCCCCTGCTGGGAGGGTCCCAGGCCCTTCCCCTCCCCACCGGCAGGGTTTTCATTGTTTGTGAACAGAAGACAGAGAACCTTAAAAGGCATAGGCTCCCTTGGGATTCATGTGGAATTTCTGCTCTGGGGACCTGAAGTTGGATGTTGGAGGTGACACCCGCGTCCCCTGTTTCGGCCCAAGCCCCCTCTGGGGGTCATCGTAGTGGGAGACTGCCAGAGTTACATTCGGGGGGTGCTTGACACTCCCCCTCTTCTGTAATCAGGACGTGGCATCTGCTTCCCAACGTGGATCTGTTCACCGCGGGCTGGCTGGAGATGGGCCTTCACGCTGTGATCGGGGTCTCAGTCTGGTTTGCTTGCCATGATCGATGCGTTTTCAAAGGGTCATCCGCACCATTACCCAGACCCCAGTAGATGTTGTGTGGGAAGTGGGGATTCCAGCGAGGAGGAAAGACGTTCCCAGATCCACATGTGGTCCGCACAGAGGAATGAACCTGTAGGATGCGAGGTTCAGAGGCACCTGGAGAAGCGCGGCCCAGATTCAGTCTCTGACACGTCTGGAGTCCTGGGTCGTGGCGAGGGGGCGCCCTCGAGCCTGGTGCAGTGGGCAGGGAGGCTCCGGTCTGCAGTCGTCTTGCTGGCTTCCAGCTGGGCAGGGCTGTGCCGCCAAGTCAGCCGGCCGGACTTCCAGATCTCCAGGGCAAGGCCCTGACCGGAGGTGACACAGGCGTCTGGGGGCAGGTGTCTGTGTGTTTATTGGCAGGTCGGCCAGCAAATGAGACTCACCGGAACCCCCCTGGGGGTGGGGCGGGCGCGTTCCTCCCCACCCCCTCCTCCCAGCCCCGCCCCTGCTCTCCCCGGTCCTCCTGGCTCCCGGCTCCATGTGTCCTCTTCATGAGGCTCCTCTGGGCTCTCTGTCCTCAGTCCCTCCCATTCCCCTTTGGGGCTGACTTAAGTTTCTGTCCTTACTGGACCAGGACTTGGCCCTGTGTGAGCAGCTCAGGTGCTGTGATAAATCCCCACGGACTGGGCAGCTTATCTGCAGGGATACTTAGCTCATGGCTGTGGAGGCCAGAAGTTCAGGGTAGGGTGGCTGGCCGTCTGCCCCTGGGGCTTCACAGGGAGGAAGGGGCGAAGGGCTCTCGGGGGTCTCTTCTCACAAGGGCTCCAATTCCATTCTCGGGGGCCACACCGGCTCACCTCCCCACACCCTCCCACTGGGGGTGAGATGTCAACACGTG
Organism: Bos taurus; assembly: GCF_002263795.3. Classification (NCBI taxonomy): domain Eukaryota; kingdom Metazoa; phylum Chordata; class Mammalia; order Artiodactyla; family Bovidae; genus Bos; species Bos taurus. The sequence goes on from NC_037353.1 coordinate 49,652,230, forward strand.
GGTTGGGCTGCAGACACCCCCCTAAGTGCACAGGGCCCCCTGCCACCCCTTCCCTTCCCTCGATGTCTCCTTTTCTCATCAATGCCACCTTCTCAAAGACAAAGGCAGTGAGCAGCCCAGGCTGACTGCTGGGAGGAAGCCAAGTCCCCTTCCTCCTCCTCCGAGGTTCGGGTCAGCTCCTGGGAGGAGGGGCTTTGCCTTTCCTGCAGGACTCCTGACCCAACCACTCTTCTCTGTGATGGGGTTGAAGGGCAGGTCCAGCCAGGGCCGGCAGCTTCACGCCAGGGGCAGCTCTGCTCAGGGCCTCCACCCTGAGAATGAAATCTGGAGTAAGCGTGCTCCGGCACACAGATGACTTAGGTTAGCAGAAGGGGCCGTGTGGGGGTCCCTGGGACCACTCCCACACCTGGAGATCTTCCAGGCTCAGGCTAGCGTGCGGCTCGCTCACGGCGGAGGTTATTACGGAGCACAGGAGGAGACTACAGGGTTGTGGGCAGGGAGAGGGGACCTAGGTGGTGTCCAGAGGGATCCACATACAGGCTTCTCTGTTTTCCTTCCCCCGGGAGGTTTCCTCAAAGTCATCTTGATTTCTAATCCGATAGGCCCTTATCTGGCTCGATAACAAGATGGAAACACTGAATACCTGAGTGGGGCAAAGGCCCGAATAGATCCTGAACTTTTATTCAAATGCACGGATAAAACCCTAGAGCATCACAGCCAAATTTAATCCCTTCCCTTTAGAATTCATACTATTTCATCATAATCATGCTGGGTTTTGATTTTAGCAACTGTGGGTTTTCAGAGTTGAAGCTCTTCACGTGTTGGATGTAGTTGGAGCTGTCACTTGGGGCTGGGACGGCCTCGAACCCTTTCTTCCCTCCTAAGCGAAACCGGCTGCAGTCAGCAATGCTTAATCGAGAGAAAAACAATAAAACTGAATAATGCGATTGATTTGGTGTGGAGTTAGGGCTGCTGCAATACACGGAGTTAGTGGCTTATTGAATGTTGGAAGGAAAATTCAAATTTAAAATACATATTAGCTTTCCTTGTTACAGGCCCTGTTGTGTGTGTTTAGTTGTTAAGTCGTGTCCGGACCTTTGCGACCCCATGGACTGTCGCCCACCAGGCTCCTCTGTCCATGGGATTTCCCAGACAAGAACACTGGAGTGGGTCACCATGCCCTCCTCCAGGGGATCTTCCCGGACCAGGGATTGAACCCGCATCTCCTGGATCTCCTGCACTGGCAGGCAGGTTCTTTACCACTGAGCCACCTGGGAAGCCTCCGGGTCCTGTTGCCTCACTTCTTTTCCTGACTCGATCCTCTGGGAGAACTGGTCTCAAAGACAGCAGTGTGATCGCATTGCCGCCGCGTGGCCTTAGGCCTGAGCTCACAGCCAGGCCCTGGTGCTGCCTTCCCTGGGAGAACCCAGCGGCTGTTTCTGGCAGGGTGGCGTTGAACTTGAGCTACTTTGGGGAAACCTGTTCTAAGACCCACCTGTGCTCGCGCTAATGGTACCCAACCATGAGAGACAGAGTGAGCTGAATCGGGGCATCTCCGTGGAGGACGGTTGGACAAGAGTCTTCCCTGGGCCGGGAGGATGCTGAGAAGCCAGTTGGTGTCCCGGCCTTAGGCAGGCTCCCTCAGCTGGTTGAGGAGCGTCTAGCCCTGGTGCTGCTACTCACTGGTGGTCCTAAAGGCCTTTTTGTCCTCTTGGTGCCTTCTAGGCATTCCTGATATTAACTAGAGTCAGGACAGCACTTAAAATTCTAGCTGCTTGAGGATAATTGGGTGGGGAGGGGGGTGAGTTGTACCAGAAAACCCATTAAGTACTTAAAAGATTAATTTTCATTATGACTACTAGTTGGTAAACATTATCTTTCAGATCAGCCTGAACAATAATGTGAGTAATGGGAACTATTCAACTTATTTTGGTTTAATTTTAAATCTTGAATTATGGTAATACTTTGCATTTTTATTAGTATTAGATGAGAACTGAAGCAAATTATTTTTGGCGGTTTGATTTGTAGAAATAATTCTTATTTGCTCACTGGCTGTGGATTTCACCTCTTAGGAGCAAATGCGGAGGAGGAAGAATGCTGAGTCTTGTGGGAGAGGGGCAAAGATGCTTGGGAATTCTGACTTAGTTCAGGCCAGACCCCTCATGGTCACGATGTCGTGAGGAGGAGTCAGTGTTCTTCTTTCTGTTCATTCATTCAATGAGTACCTCCTAAGGTTGATGCATTCTTTTCTTGGGGGTAACTTTTTTTAACTTAAATTTCTTTAAAAAAAAGTTTATTTTACTTATTTACTTGGCTTCATGGGGTCTTAGTTTCAGCACATGGGAGCTTTAGTTGTGGCATGTGGGCTCTGTTTCCCTGACCAGGGATTAAACCCGGGTCCCTGCTTTGGGGGTGTGGAATCTTAGCCACAAGACCACCAGGGAAATCCATTAACTTTTATTTTTAATAAGCAGTGTATGTATCTGAGTTTTGCAACACGATGATTTGGTAAAAGATGCATACCACAGTCAGGCTAATGAACAGTCTTCTCAGATGGTTATCTTTTTGCATGTGTGGCAAGAACACTTGAAACTTACTCTCCCGATAGATTTCCAGCGTTCAGCACAGTTTTATCAATTACAGTCACCACGTGGGCTGCTAACGTCTAGACTGGTCATCTCAGAGAACTGCAGCTCTGTGCCCTTTGACCTCATCTTCCTATTGCCTTCACCTCCTTGCCCCCGACGGCTACCATTCTCTGGATCTGACTTTTTAAGGTTCCACATATGAGCGAGACCAGGCAGATGTTTTCTTTCTGTGTGCAGCGCATCTCAGCACAGTATCCTCCAGGTTCATCCCTGATGTTGCAAACGGCAGGGCCTCCTGCCTCCTGGCTGGATGATGTTCCTTGTGTGCCCACAGTCACCTCTTGATGGGCTGTTTCCTTACCTTGGCTATTGTGAGTAATGCTGCAGGAGCACGGGAGTGCAGGCGTCTCTTTGAGGTGCCGATTTCCCCTTCTTTGGGTGAGCACCCGGGAGGGGGTTTTGTGGCAGCTCTGTTTCTCGTGTCTCGAGGAACCTCCATACAGTTCCCCGTACGATGCTTCTTTAAGTGCCGGCTGTTGTTGAGCGTGGGAGATCTGTCCCCAGGGGCTTGTAGTCGTACGTTTACAGAAGCCACCGTCAAGCTCTAGATCTTGGCCACTCGGAGAACGTGTTGCTGATCTGGTTTAAACATTAATCTCTACCATCTGTTTCTCAGACTGAGCCGAGCGAGGGTGCTCTGGGGAGGGATGTGGAAGCTTCCCGCAGTGCTCGTGGCTTGTTTTGCTGCTCATTATGTTCTTTCATTCAGTACTACCTCTAGTGTTAGTCACTCAGTCGTGTCTATTTGTGACCCCATGGACTGCAGCCCACCAGGCTCCTCTGTCCATGGGGTTCTCCAGACAAGAAGACTGGAGTGGGTTGCCATCTCCTCTTCCAGGGGATCTCCTGACCCAGGGATTGGACCTGGGTCTCCTGCATTGCAGGCAGATTTCTCACCGTCTGAGTCACCAGGGAAGCCCAACACTACCTCCAGATCTCAGGCAGAAAACCTTACCTAAGTGGAAGCACTTTGGCCGGAAGGTCCAGGACGAACAGCAGGTGGCAGGGTTCTTCTCAGTGCTGGTCTCGTCCTGATGCCGGGTTCAGGGCAGAGCTTTGCGTTGCCCGATTTCCTGTGACTCTGTGCCAGCTCATGCCGTCCACCGTGCTCCCTCCAAATGTGAGCATAACCACACTTACAGTCAGTAATTACAGTCATGATCACAAGAATAGCCCCTGAAGACTTAACCTGATGTGGCGATAGGGTTTTGCCTGGGAGGGGCCTGGACTTCGCTGGCCATCTGCAGGACCCGAGCAAGTCCAAGGGCCATCGTGAGCCTCAGAGTTCTCATCTCTCGAGGGGCCGTGAACAGACGGCCATCCCAGGAAGGCTTCCGCATGAGATGACGCAGTCTGTGCTCAGCGCTCCTTTGGGCTGACCGTGGCGAGTGTCTGCTCAGCAGGGAGGACTGTTTCTGGGGGGCAGCTGTGAGGCTCTGCACGTCTTGCAAGTGACTGTTCATCTCAGCGGATGCCCGGGCCCTGCACCCCCATCCCATGTCCTGGCACGTTTGCCCGAGCTCCCGCAGGCCGAGGAGGGAGGAGGCATTGCCCTCGTGTCTCACTATTTCCTGAGGGCTTCCCAGGCTCACCCCGTCCTCTGTGGGCTGCGTCTGTGGGCCTGGGACCTGGGCAGACATGTGATGCACCTGCAGCAACCCCCTGATGTGGGGGTCTGGCCTCCCCGCGCAAACCTCCTTTGTCTGGCATAAATCCCTTCTGGGCTCTTTGTCCACTGTGTCTCGTTCCTGCCTTGGTTCCGAATTCGGTGTCACCACAGGATTTTGTGGGCCTGATCCTCATGGGGCGTGACTCCAGCAGGGAAGAAACCCAACGTGCACCAGTGAGATTATTCAAGAATGACCAGGAAGCATCACCGACTCAATGGACGTGAATCTGAGCAAACTCCGGGAGATGGTGAAGGACAGGGAGGCCTGGTGTGCTGCAGCCTGTGGGGTGGCAGAGAGTCGGACACGACTGAGCAACGACAGAGTGCTTGGTTGAATTAGACGCTGGTCCCCTGGAAGTACGACTGAAGCGGAAAAAGGAAACATTTGGAAAGAAAGACGTCAAGGCCTCTTGCCAGCCCAGCCCCCAGAAGGTGTGATGGTGACGCCCGCAGGGCTGGCCCCTCCAGCCCGTGGGTGCCAGGCTGGCCGCCGAGGCGTCTCCCATGCCGTCGTCCTGCAGAATCACCTCTGCGCTCTTCGCAGACCAGTCAGGTGCTCCTGCTCTAGACTCAGCTGCTTCTTTCTCTCCTCCAGGCTTTGCTAGAGAGCATGTGGCTGTTCAGAGTGCTGCCCGGGACACCTCGGGACTCTCTGCTCTCCGCGTGCTGCTGGGCCAGCGGGGCGGCCCTGCCTCAGCGCTGAGAGCCATGCCAGGCTTGGAGAGCTCTGCCTGGCTGGCATGAGGAAGGGCCCTGCACAATGAGCGATGGCCCCCGGGAGAGGTCAACGCCACCTCGCAGGTCCTGCCAGACTGGGGCCGGGTGACTGCAGAGCCTCTTTGTGCTGGCCACATGTGCAGGCGCCCCGTGAGTGGGCTTCCCCACACCCCACCTGCTGCTCTTACTGTTCGCGTGGGCTCTGAACGGGCTCGTTTCCTTGGGGCACCCGGCTATGGAGACTCAGCCACAGTGGTTGTTGGAGGTTTCCCTGAGAACCGGCAAAGTGGAGATCCAGCCTTAGAAGCAGTGGACCACACGGTGGTCCAGGCATAGCGCCCGGCGGTCCAGGCAGGCTCACCGTCCCCAGGGTCTTTGGCCTGGACACTGCCCCCTCTGATGGCGTGTCTGATCTGCGGAAGCACGACAGCCAGGACTGAGTGACTTGGGCTGCTGCCCGTCACCGCCTCCTCCATAAGGAGGTGTGAGGCTCAGTAATGGTGCCTGAGCAGCCCGGGGCCAGCACTGTGCCATCCCCCCCGAAAGGGAACCTGGCTTGAGCTGAGTCTCTTGGGCAGAGTTATCTGATTGCAAGAAACAGACGCCTGCAGAGGCAGCTTGTGAGGAGGAGGGTTTATTCTAAGGACACAGATGCTGCTCAAATCCCAGATAAAGCTCAACCTCGGGGTTCGGGAGGGCGGGGTGTGCTGCCTTGGAGGAAAACCTGGGCAGACGGATCAGTGCATTCACACGTGCTCCTTGGACGAGGCTCCAGGCTGGAGGGAGTCCAACTCCTCTCCGCCTCCCTACAAATCTGTTTGGCTCTCTCTCCCCACAGGAGCCGATTCATAGTGGGGTGGGGAGCACAGCTATGTCAAGCTAGCAGATCAGCTGGCTCTCACCAGATGCCTCGAGGTAGTGAAGATGCCCACGTGAATGTGTTTGAACCTGAACTTGTCACTTCTGCTTGTGTCGTGCACCTGCAAGGCTCAGGATGTCAGGAGCCTCTGGTCTCTGACTCGGTGTTTGTTCATGAGCCTCAGTGAGCTTCAGGGGGACAAGAGGCAGAGCGGGGGGCTTGGCTTGGAGACAAGGAACCGCCCTGGGCAGCAGGGGCTTTTTAGATTTTCTCCAGTGGGAAAGCATGTAAGGTTTTTTATTTTATTTTTGGACTTCTCAGGTTTGGAACATGCGCTTTTAAAACTTACACCTTAAAGCAAGGTCTGCATGGGAAAGTGGAAAAAAAATAAAGGCACTCCCTCTGCTCCCACTACCTGGAGGGACCGGTGGATGTTGCGAAGGCCCTCGGGGCCGCTGCACCTGTGCTCAGGTGAGGAGGGGGATGTGAGTTCAGTTGTGTGACTCGCGTAGGGCAATCGCATCAGTGATGAACCAGATCCTGCCACACATGCTTCTATTAGAAAAGGTGTTAAATTTAACTCTGCCTGAAGAGGAAAGAAGTAAAATAGGAGGGACTGCTGAGGTTCAGATGAATGTTTCTAATTAAAAGAGATTTAATACACAGTGATGCCTCGAGGTGGTGAAAAATAATTGTGAGGTTCCTAAGGTTGGAGCCTCCTGATGAAAGCCCACTTTTTTACCTTTCCGTGTATCAGTTGCATCTGTTAGGAAAGATGACGAATATGGGGTGCTGAACCTCCTTTTTCCTTTCCTCGCCTTCAAACTTTCGTCAGCTATGCTTTTAACATCATCAAAGGGGCTGTCATGTCCATTCACTCTGGAAGGGACCCCCACATCTGTGTGGTCCTGTTCACGAAGGCTGTTCCATCCCCAGGTTATTTAAACTTGTTTTCTGATCAGCGGGACATGTCGTCAATGATTCTTTTCCTAGAAGAACCCCGCTCCTGTATTCCTCAAGGTCTTGGGAGCTTGGAGTGTCTGTCTCTCTCTGTTTACACTCTGCATCTAGGGTGGGCTGCTTTTCTTCCCCCGAGACTCCTTGGTGATTTCTTATCATCTCTGGCCTCCAGGGACTGGAGCGAGGAAGACCTCTCCTTAACCTTTCCCTTTGGCTGGACTTGGTGACAGAGCAGGTGCCCCAGAAGGGCTGGGTGGTGGGACGTTCCCTGGTCCTTTCCAGGTTGGGGGTCGGCCTCTGGTCTCCGCCCTGGACAGCCGTGTTGGCCCCGCCTCCTGTCCCTGAGAGCTCCGTGCCTGGTGATCCCGCGTCTCCCGAGCTCTGGTTTTGGCCGAGGACTCTGAGCCAGTCTGGTGGCTCTCGATGAGTTGGTGAGTTATCTACCTACACGGTCCAGTGTCGTTTCTTTAAGCCTGAAAACCAGCGCCTTGACGGGGACGTGTCTGGGCGTAGATCGCTCGGGTCATTTCATCCTGAAACGCCGCATGAGATTTTGAGCGGTAGATGCACAAGCTTTCTCCTCTTCGGCCGGCCCTTTATCTTTGCTCCCTTCCCTGCTTCCTCTGCCTCCCTCGCCGGTCAGTCTTTTCTCCGTGTCACAGATTCGGTGTTAGTTGTTACCTCCTTCTTGATGTTCTGACTTTATATAGGATTTCTGTAATGATGGTGTTTTTGGTCAATTTGTTTCCTGGAGCCTGCAATTTCTAGTCTCATCTCCTTTCTTGTTTCGGAATCTTGCCTCTGAGTCACTGTTTCCACTGAGTTCGTGTTCTTGTAATGCCCTTCGCAGGCAGGACACACCCGGGACAGCGTCTCCGTTCCGCGGGGGCAGTGCTCCTGGGCGGGCCGTTTGCCTGTCCTTCCCAAGCCGGGCCTCCGCTCCCTCGCTCGCTCTCCTGACTCTCCGGCCTCTCTCCCGGCCTCCCTCCCTCGTCCTTTGTTTCCAGACTCCTGCCTTTGGCTGGCGCTGGGCTCCTGGGCTGCACATTTGAAGTGCAGGGCTGACGCCAGCCACGCCCGAGACCAACCAGGTCAGACTGTCGGTGGTGAGTCTGAGTGTCTGTCTTTCTAAATCTCTCCAGCGTGCTGGAGAGATTTCCAGTGTGCTGCTCAGGTTGAGAACTGCTATTCTGATGTCCCTAGGAAAATAAGAAAATAACCAATCACATAAGGTTAACCCTTCGGTGGCGCTAGTGGTAAAGAATCCGCCTGTAAGGCAGGAGACACAGATTTGATCCCTGGGTCAGGAAGATCCCCTGGAGGAGGGCATGGCACTCCACTATTCTGGCATACCACTCCAGTATTCTTGCCTGGAGAATCCCCACGGACAGATGAGCCTGGGGGGCTACAGTCCGTGGGGTTGCAAAGAGTCAGACGTGACTGAGTGACTTAGCACACAGCACTGGGAGGGGATAACCATGTAGGAGATGCTCTGAGATGGGGACGTGCCTGTAGGGATGGGTGAATGTCCTTTCGTGCAGAGCATTGGTGTGGCCGGGATGCGGCAGTCGGGGGAGGGCGTTCTTCTCCCTCCCAGTCTTCCTGGTTAAATGGACCATTTGGACCTTCTTGAGGTCCTCCTGTGGCCTGGAGGCCTTGCATGGGATGCAGGAGGTACTTGCTTTGCAAAACACCTCTCTTTGTTTCCAATGATTCATCTGCAGGAAAAAAAACAACAACATCTTTTCCCAAGCCAGCACGGATTACATTTTCTAGCTTCTACCAAAGCCAGTGCCTGAGCCATTACTTTAAAACCAAGCTGTGAATTGTTCATTCCTCACTAATTCCCAGATGGAAACCGTGATTTTTGTTTACTTTCCTAAAAAATTCACGTTTTGCCCGAGGCTTGGCGGAAGGAATTTTAAGCATTCATTGAAAGCTGTAGAGATGAGTTGGGGATGAAATGACCACACAGATTTAACTAGTGACGTCATTTTTTAAAGCGTGCCATTAAGTGGAGGGACACAGTGGCGAATGAGGGGTGATCTCCAGCCACTGGGAGAAGGTTCATTTCATTGGACGCGTCACTCGGAATGAATTTGTGGTTAAAGAACCATTTCGGAGCCAGGTAAAGCCCCGTCGCAGAGAGCAGCATTATGATTCAGGGCACCCAGGGTGTACTGAATATTTAATTTGACCGAGGAATTGTTTGTGGTGCTGGCGGCTCCTGCTGGAAGGTCAACTACCACTGGGTCACAGCTGATGGCGGCGGAGTCGGGTTGGGCGGCTCACGTGGCAAAGCATTTTCTAAGACGAGTAAAGCCAGGACAGCAGGAGCTGCCCCCGCCCGGAACGAGAGGGCGCTCAGGCTGCAGCAGCGAACGCGGCGCTGAGTCCTGTTTGGTTTAACCCGTGAGCAGCGAAACCCCCGCCCTTCTTCTCACCCCACGTCCCAGCCACTCCCTTGTTATTTTCCAAATTATGCAGAAGAGCAAAACGTCACAGAAGGTGTGACTCAGAGAGGGAAGAGCAGGACACAGAGGGAGACCCTAGAGAAAGAAATGGCAACCCCCTCCCAGCATCCTTGCCTGGGAAATCCCATGGACCGAGGAGCCTGGCAGGCTGCAGCTCATGGGGCCGCAAAACAGTCAGATGTGACTTAGGGACTGAACAGCACAAGTGTGCTCTCTGGCGCTCAGGTTCTGATCTGTAAATGGGGGGCCGCCCTTGGCTCCACCACCAGCCTCCCGGGAGTCGGGGGCGTGTGTCTGGAGACGATGCTGTGCTTCGTGCAGGGCCTCTTGGGAGTCTCCAGAGACCCCCTGCTTCCCTTGTGTGCAAGCTGTCCTCCTTCACATCCCTGTGCTGCCAGCCACCGTGGCAGGCGCCCGCCCGTTCTCAGAGAGCAGCTCGGGTGAGCTCGAGGGAAAAGCAGGTCCTCCCGTCTATCAGAGTGGACGTGCGTGGGGTGAGCAGGCTGCAGGCGACACTTCAGAGCAAGGCCCCTCCTGGCCTTGGGTCCTGAAGCCCACAGCCTCTCCTGTCCCCAGAGCCCCTCCTCTGGGTCAGGGCGGGGGGGAAGGTAGGGAGGGAAGGCTGGAGTTGGGGGTGGGCAGAACCGTCCACCATCTGGGGAATGCAAGCGCCCCGTGCGGCAAGGCTGCTCCAACTCCAGAAGCAAAGTGCTGTCCTTTAGAGCTAAAAGCAGAGCTTAAAAACACAAGGGTTTGAAAAATGAGACTTTCAGACCTAATGGAAGGTACTTTCAAAGAGCTGCTCGCTCAACTCACAGATCGATGCCTGCACAACATTTCTGTTTTTCAGGGTGATGTTTTGGAGTCCAATTACCAGTGATTCTGTTCCTCAAGCTTCTGATGAAGCCAGGCATTGCGGGGATGCCCGAAGCCGACGAGAGCTGCGTGCCCTGTTCACGGGGTCACAGGGCAAGAGGCAGAGCCTGGGCCAGCTGTGCACCCGCCGTAGCTGGAGTCCAGGGTTCATCTGGACTAGGTGTCAGCTAATGATCATTGTTAATTAAATGTCGTGAGGGGCTGGCGCGGTGTGTGCCTCTGCATTCTGCTCCCCAGCTGACTCACCTGCTGGGAGGGGGGACCCCAGGGAGGCGGTGAGGTTGCCAGTGACAGGTCTGCCCGTGGCCTTAGGCTGTTTTCTCCCCTTTCAGGTGGGTTTGAATATTTCTATGAGAAGCGGAGCTGAGATAGATTACCATGTGGACAGAGAAATCGAGCCTGGCCTGGAGATAACAAAGGAGAAGCGTTTTCTAGTTTGAATCACACCTTGGTGCGCTTTGCTTTTCTTCTGTGGGGTACAGGGCGGGGCTGGTCGTGGGGCTCTGCTGGAGGGCAGGCGGGCCGGGGGGCTCAGCGGAGGGCAGAAGAGAGTACTCCGAGCCTGCATCTGCTCCTGGGTTTCAGCCTGTCCAGCGCAATCCCAACAGTTGTGTCACAAGAAGGCACTTTTACCAGCGGCCTTCGTGTGTGTGTGTGTGTGCATACAGGTGTGCAGATGTGTATAAGCACGCATGTGCGCTTGTTTCTGTGTGCACACATGGGCACGCATGCAGCTGTGTAGGTGCGTGTCTGCGCTCTCATATGTGCACTTGTGTGTTCATGTGTGCAGTCATGGGAACACAATTAGGCAGGCACAGGAGTGCACACACACACGTGCATGTGCTCTGTGAGCACACACACGTTCACGCATGCACATGTACATGCACACACAAGCTTGTGTGTGGCTATGCGTGCAGGTCTATGTATTTGTGGTCATTACATGAATCCTTGTGTAATGCCTGTTGTGTGTGTGTGGATAAGTATCTGTGTTCACGTGTGCACACGTGTGCACATGTCTATGTATGCACTCATGTGTCTGTATATGTGTGCATTTGTGCGTGTGTGTGCATGTGTGAATTTGTGTCCATGAGTGCGTGCACATGTGTAGGAGTACAGTTCCTCTCCAGGGCCATCAGAGAGCTAGCCAGGCTTGCTAGGTGACCGGCTCCAAAGGGCAAACTCGTTATGAACTTGACGAATGTGCTTTTCTGACAAATGGCAACTGAAGATTTAAGTGTGGAGACAGCGGTCTGTGGTCCTCGTCTATCTCTCTACGTTCGATTACCTTCCTCACATTAAGCACAGCGGAGAAGTAAGCCTGCCCCTGCCTCTGCCCCGTTGCCCAGGGGCGTGGCTCGTGTGGCTGCTGCTCCTTCAGCGCCTGCTGCATGCCTGGCCCTGGGCAGGGCTCAGACCCTGTAGAGCCAGCAGCTCGGTACCCCCTGAAGGAGCAGGCGTCCCCATGGGGCAAACCAAGCACCACGGAGACCTAGCGGGTGGGCTTCTCAGGGTCGGGCCACTGACCTGGAAGCGCTTCCCTGCAGCAGGACCCCATGGGGGTTTGTGGGAAGCACACGGCTTGTCCCGACAGGACCAGTGAGAAGGCTGAGGTGGCCCGGACAGTAGGTCAGATGGGTACGTGTGGGCAGGGCTGCAGCGCCCAGCAGGGTCCTGGATCAGCCTTTGGGTGTGATCAGGCCCTGCTGTGCCTTCTCCCTGGGAGCGCGTTCAGCCACGTTCTCAGCTGCTGAGACCCTCGGTGTCGTCTCTCCTGGGGAGTAGCGGCCCCTCTGCACTGTCGTCGAGCTGGCCGTGTTTGCAGGGGCTCTTGGAGAAGGAAATGGCACACTGGAGTACCCCACTCCAGTACTCTTTCCTGAAGAATCCCATGGACGGAGGAGCCTGGTGGAGTCCACGGGGTCGCAACGAGTCGGACACGACTGAGTGACTTCACTTTCACTTTGGAGAAGGAAATGGCAACCCACTCCAGTATTCTTGCCTGGAAAATCCCGTGGACGGGGGAGCCTGGTAGGTTACAGTCCATGGGGCGGCAAAGAGTCAGACGTGACTGTGCGACTTCTTCACTTCACTCCACTTCACTTTCTGGAAGGCAGTGGCAGGGCAGCTTCTTCCTTGATCAGTGGGATTCAGAGTCGGGACCGATACCTGTCAGGAATCCTGTGGGCAGGGCTGGGCACACACATTCACGCTGTTCCTTGCTGGAGGGACTGAAATCCTTGGATCTGGAGCCCAGAAGGCCCTCTGTAGTTACGTGAAGCCTCCAGGCCCAGAGAACTGGCTGGGGTGCTGCTCAGAGTGAGCCCACCCAGGCCCACCCCTGGGCTGGTGCAGGCAACCCTGACTCAGAAAAGGCCGGACCGTCGAAGAGCCCTCCCTTCAGGTACATGCTCCACAGCGGTCTGCTCCGCCATCAACCATTTGCTGGCGTGCCCACCTTGAAAGTGTCACCGTGAAATGCGATGACCACCAGCCATTCGGTGCTGCTTCTCTCCTGGTCCAACAGCAACAATCCCAAGACCGGTTCATCGGCAGCTCCACCCTGGTCAGACGCTTCCCGCCCGGTGTGGTCCTGGGGCCCAGCTCCAGCCCCGGGAGCAGCCCCGGCTTTGGTTCATGATGGACACAGGGCCTGGCTCGCGAGCTTGCTGACGTTGACTAGCAGGGCCGCCCTGGCCTCCGCTGGCTGGACGCTCACTCACCACTTGCTCGTGTCGGGGCCTCGGCCTGTCTGCAGAGGTTCGCTGCTCTCAGAGGAGCCTGTTGGCAGGTGTGGGACCCTCTCCCACTCACATTCCATTTGGGGTCAAAGGAGGGTAAAGAGGGAGAAACGTATCTTCTGCAGATTCATTTAGAAAACAACCCTTTGAATTACAGCTTCATTAGCACACTGCGTCTAAAAGAGGGATTTTTAAAATCATTTGCAACATCTCAGCCCCTGTGCCTTTCCCCCGACGATTCTAGAATCCCTGTGCACCAGAAACCGCCATCCTGAACTTCCCTCGGAGTTTCCTTAGATTTTGGGTCTAGGAATTGAAGCAATACTGTGTTCCACGGTACCATTTATGAGTTACTGATGGCATCTTATCCAAGTAAATCACATCACTTGCCCAGTCACACAATCCAGTGATGTGTGTCTATTACCACTTTGTTGCTGGCGGGGACAGAGCACAGCCTGTCGGAACCGTATGATAGATCCCAGGGCAGGAGAGCTTGCTGAAGAGGCAGGAAATTCAGCTTTCAATAAACATATTAGGTCATTACAATTTGTTTATGACAGTGGTTCGCTTGGATGATAGAACGATTTTCTGTTTCATTTTGCAGGACACTTCGATGCCTCCTGTGGGCTTCCCATGATGCTGCGGAGATCCACACTCCCACCGTGAGTACTCAGCACTCAGTCCCGCCTTTGCCCTTTCCAGGTCAGCCGTGCAGAGGACACTGTTTTCAGGGCACGTGGCTCTTGTCCACTTCAGGAGGCTGGGGGCCCGGTTCTTTCCAAACCTGTGGCAGAAGTGGGGCTTGGAGCATTCGCTGCCTTGGCCCAGCTGACCTGAGCGCCTCCCCTCCTTGCGGCTCAGAGAGGCCTGGAAGCAGGTGTCGGGAGTGGGAGGCTGGTGGCCACTGCCCAGCCCGGGGCACCTCTGCTTCCCAGGTGGCTGCACTGAGCTGGGCAGGGGCGTGGGGTGTGTGGGCGGGAGGCAGGGCTGGCGGGTGGACACCAGCTGGTGAGCGCCCTTGAGATATGGGCAGTGGGGTGATTTCCTGGTTTTTCTGGGAGCACTGAGGGCATCCTGGGGGTAGAGCAGAGATTTGGCCTCTGATGGGGTGAAGGATTGCATGGGGTCAGGCCCCCTGGGAGGCTGTGGGGAGTCACTGCCTTTAGAACCACAGTTGGGTCCAGCCTAGGGTTGCAAAGGGGTTCAGGAAGGGTCTGTGGCATGTCCGGCACTTGCCCTGTGTGCCCTGCCCCGGTGACAGCCTGGCGGCCAGGCCAAGACTTTTCAAAAATATTTATTTTTGCTTTTAGCCCTGGGTCTTTGTCACTGCCCACAGGCTCTTCTCTAATTGCAGCAAATGGGCTGCTTCCAGCTGCAGTGGGAGGACTTCTCACTGCAATGGCTTCTAGTGATGCAGAGCACAGGCTCCAGGCTGTGCGGGCTCAACGGTGTTTTTCTCAGGCGCAAGGGCACCGTGCACAGTGGCTGGCACATGGCTCAGGCACACCGTGGCATGGGGGGGTCTTCCTGGACCTGCATTGACAGGCGGGCTCTTAACCAGCAGACCACCAGGGAAGCCCCCAGCTGAGGCTTTTGTCTCAATGTGTATTAAACTCTGGGACTTGGTGATGGACAGGGAAGCCTGATGCTGCAGTCCATGGTGTCGCAAAGACTGAGCGGCTGAACTGAACTGAAGTGATCTTGAGGAAAGAGACACTATTTCCATCGTTCTCCACTGTTCTCTCCGTCAGCCATGGAATAGTTTGTTCATACAGCAGGAATTTAACGGGATCCTGTTCATTCAAGATGGTAAATTTAGTTCCTTCTTTGTGCCAAGCCTTGTCCTAAGCTCACAAGACTCGTTTGTCCTGGGTGAGATGGAGTTTTGCTCCCAGGAAGGGCCAGTGTAAGCGACGAGGCTGCAGTAGTCAGAGCTCGGTGGTCCAGTGGTGTCTGTGTTGCCCATGAGCAGGACTGGGCCCAGGTCTGGAGGGACTGCTCTTTCTTGGAGGAGTTGCATCTGCGTGTGTGAGGCTGTGATGGGTGGTTCCCAGTGGGGGTGTTCTGTGAGTGGAAGAGTCCAGAATGAGGCGCTGCCCTGGGACTGGGTCCAGGAAGAGGCTGTGATGCCTCCAGATGTGGTTCAGACTCCAGGAGGGGACGGTTCAGTCTGAGCCACTGGGCTGGCTTGGGCACGACCTTCTCCGACGGCCGTAGGCTTTCCGGTGCCATGGGCCCGAGGCGCGTCAGGAGGATGTGGTGCTCCGAGGCGCGTCAGGAGGATGTGGTACACCGAGGCGCGTCAGGAGGATGTGGTGCCCCAGGTTGCTGGCAGCGCCCAGTGTGGGTCAGACCCGTGAGGGCTTAGGGCTGATGCCCCATCAGGACCCCGGCTCAGTCCCTCGCGTGGGGTCTGTCTTATCCTGCCTCGGTTTCCTCGGCTGTAAGCTGGGAACATCAGCAGCCCACACCTCATGGGTTTTTCCTGAGGCTGAAATGAGGTACATTTCATGAAGCACTTGCAGTAGATGCCCGCTGCCCACTGAGTGCTCCGGGGACTGAGTGCTCTGGTTCTTTCTCTTCTGTTACTGAAAATTATCATCTCCACTGCAGATGTTAATCTCTGGGGCATCGTTTCCTCGTGTGGATGCAGCTGTGCTTCTCTCCTGTTACTCTTTTCTTTAAGTGGGTCAAAACCAGAACACGCAGTAAGTGCAGCCGTCGAGATTTCGCTAAAAGCGGCGCTCCTTGGTCGGCTGACTCTGCACGATTAAGCTTTGGGATCATCTCCTAAGGCTGTTCAGGTGCAGTCACTCCTCGCTGTTAAAGTCCCTGCGAAGACTGAGCACAGTTACTGTCGAGTGACAGAAACGCCTGGAACCCCAAACGTGAGCTTGTGGCAGATTCGAGATGATGCAAAACGCCGGGGCCCGCGTGACCCGCCTGCTGAGGGAAAGGGGGTGAGCCCTGGACTCACGCTCGCCACTTCTGTTGGGGAGATTTTTCTCTCACGAAACGAAGTCATGGTGCCTGTCAGTCTTGCCATGAAATCGGGCTCCCTGTCTGACCTGTGTTAACAAATGGTGACTTCAGGCCCAAGAAACGTGCCTCCAAATTTGAACAGAAAATAATTTTGATTCCAGATCTGCCTGTTTCCCCAGAGTAGATTTCCAAAGGGGAACTTGCGAGTTTCCAGTAGGAATCTTGCTCTGTGGGGTCAGGTGGGCACCCAGGCCGGGCAGGGTCCCAGAAAACCCCCATCTCTTCTTTCCTCTGGCTCAGTTGGAAGTCAGGCGGTGGT
The DNA here is from genome assembly GCF_002263795.3 of Bos taurus. NCBI lineage: Eukaryota > Metazoa > Chordata > Mammalia > Artiodactyla > Bovidae > Bos > Bos taurus. The sequence continues at coordinate 49,668,472 of NC_037353.1, forward strand.
TCGCTGGTCCCCAGCTTTGATGTGCATGAGGGTCTCACCTGACCCAGGGTCACTCTTGTGAGTTTTGCTGACATTCGTTCATCCAGGGATGTGGACTGAGCACTGCTGTTCTCAATGATGTGTTGGCTGCCAAGGGCTTGGTCAGTATTTTTAAGGAGGGAAGATTAAATGCATTTATTCATATTCATAGTGAAGTTTCTCAATTGTGTCTGACTCTTTGTGATCCCAAGGACTGCAGCCCATCAGGCTCCTCTGTCCATGGGATTTTCCAGGCAAGAATACTGGAGTGGGTTGACATTTCCTCCTCCAGGGGATCTTCCTCACCCAGGTATTGAACCTGGGTCTCCTGCACTGCAAGCAGGTTCTTTACCGTCTGAGCCACCAGGGAACTCCTATTCATATTCATAGGAGAAGACAAAATAGGGGCATTTCAAACATGGGCTAAAAAGTGACTGTGGAGTACAGGGCGCGGGTGGTGGTGAGAGGGCGGCATTTGAGCCGCTGACGGGAAGGACAGGAGGGGTGCACAGGGTCCATTTTATTTTAACATATGTTATGCATACAAAGCAGGATGTGAAAATATACATGCTCCTGTATAAATTTCCTGGGGCTGCTGAAATAATGACTACAAATTGAGTGGCTTAGAACCACAAGAATTTATTCTTTGGTCAATAAACTTTTCCCTCCTCCTGACCACCATATTATCCTTTTCCAGGAGTGTTTTGGCTCATCTTACTCATTTATTCTTCCATATGCAACTTAGAATAAATCTCCAAACCCCATGTTAGGGGCAGGCTTCCTGGGGTTTGGGTAGACTTGTAGATCTATTTGAAGAGTTGAGTCTTCTGGGCCTCTGAGGTTTTCTAAGGCCATGCTTTGCATCTCCACTTCCCAGGTCTTCTTTATTTCTTTTCAATGAAGTTTTATAATTTTCCCCACAAGAGATGTGAATATTTGGTTATATTTATTCTTAGCGTTAGTCACTCAGTCATGTCTGACTCTTTGCAACCCCATAGACTGTAGCTCATCAGGCTCCTGTATCCATGGGATTCTCCAGGTGAGAATATTGGAATGGATTGCCATTCCATTCTCCAAGGGATCTTCCCAACCTAGGTGGCCAAAGTATTGGAGCTTCAGCTTCAGCATCAGTCCTTCCAGTGAATATTCAGGGTTGATTTTCCTTTTAATAGCTGGGACTTAATTCGCCTTCCCCTCAGTGTGGGCTGGGTTACTTATTTAGTTCCAAAGAGTCAAGTTGAAATGACCACAGGCAACTCCACGGGACGAGGTGTCCTGTTATAGGAGGGGAAGGAACCCCAGGTTCCCCCCTCCATTATCACTCCCAGGACCACTTCTCCTGACTGTGGCTTAGGGGTGGGGTTCCAGATCCCGACTGGGTGTCCTCTGATGCCTCATTAGGTGAAGGGTGGAGTGTGGGGGACCCTCATCACATCTTCCTGTGTGGTCCCCACGAGAGGACCACAGAGGGTTGGGGAAAGCAGAGGATGGGAGCGCAGGCTAGGGGAGGGTAGCTACTGGATGCTGGCCAGAGTTCCCAGCTCTCCTGGGTCTCCTCTGATGCTCCTGGCAGGGAGGGAAGGTTACTGCCCAGGGTGGGCAGAAGTTGATCCCCCTCCTTGGCTTTTGCTGGCTTGAGTGAGGGTGGAGGTGGTGGGGGTCTTTCCTGTGCTTGGAGAAGAGTTGTTATTGTCTAACCATTTTCTGCTTGTTTTAAAAAATAAAAAGCTGAAATATAGTTGATTTATAATGTCACGTTAGTGTCAAGTATACAGTGAAGTGATTCGGTTATACACACACACGATCCAAGTGAGTGAGTGTTGCTCAGTCGTGTCTGACTATTTGCAACCCCATGGACTGTAGCCCCCCAGGATCCTATGTCCATGGGGTTTCCCAGGCTAGAACGCTGGAGTGGGTTGCCATTTCCTACTCGAGGGGATCTTCCTGACCCAGAGATCAAACCTGGCTCTCCTGCATCGCAGGCAGATTCGTTACCATCTGAGCCACCAGGGTAGCCTCCTGTGTGTGTGCGCCTGTGTGTGTTCCATTTCAGATTCTTTTCCGTTACAGGTTATTACAGGACACTGAGTGAGCCACACAGTAGCTCCTCCTTGTTTGTTTCGTATGTAGCAGTTTGTATCCACTAATCTCAAATCCCTCATTTACCCCTTTCCCCGATGCCCCCCATCTGATAACCAGAAGTTTGTCTTCCATCCTGAAGGGCCCTTTTCCTGGCCCTTAACCTGCAGGGCAGCCCTGGATGGGGCTCCCGTCAGCCCTGGCTGGCGTTTCCAGGAGACTGGCTCACTTGGCACTGAGTTTGGATGTCTGCAGCAAACAGGGGCTGCAGCCCATCACCCCGATGCCCTTCATCTCCTAGAGCCCTGCACCGGCCAACCCTACCCGTTGGCACCTCGTCATCTGGCCTCAAACCCAGTGGCCAGGGCTGTGGTCACTCTTAGCAGGAGGACCTGCACATCTTCTACATCTTTTTGGATGTGGAGATTCTTGAGTTTTTAATTTTAAGCACCTATTTTTCACTTCTAGGGGTTCTATTTTTTTCCAACTCTGCTCTTTGCTTCTTTCTCTTTCTTTTCTTTAAAATATCAGCCGTGATCAGCTTTTGCCCGCCTGCCTCCATTGGTCTGGATGGTTCTCACTCATGAGATTTATCTCCTTATTTGGAAGACAAGCCGCTCCTCTCCCTCGACACTGGGGGATTCTTTGAGAGGTGTGTCGAGATTGATTTCCTCCAGAGAGGTTCCACATTTACCTCTTCCTCTTGTCTGCAGCATTGCCACGAGGCACCAACTTAATCTAAATTTCCTGCTCGAAGTTTTTGGGATGAAGAATAGAGGCAATTCAGACAGCAGACATAGAAGCAGACTGGCCTACGGTTTACAGGGAAAATCTTCTCCTTCCCCCGTGTAAGGGTGGAGACAAGCACGCTCCCGCCGTCTTCTGCATGTGAAGGGCGATTCTTGCTTATACTTCAGGTGGACGGAGCCCTCCAGAGCCCTGTCTTCACCTGAGAAGCTCTCTTTAGATTCTCCAGTGGTCCTTGGGTTTCCTGTTTGGCCAACATGTCAAAATAACATCACCTATGCACCATTCTGGAGTTTCCCTGGTGGCTCAGCGGTACAGAACCCCCCTGCCAACCCAGGAGACACTTCAGTCCCTGGGTTGGGAAGATCCCCTGGAGAAGGCAATGGCACCCCACTCCAGTGCTCTTGCCTGGAGAATCCCATGGATGGAGGAGCCTGGTAGGCTGCAGTCCATGGGGTCGCTAGGAGTCGGACACGACTGAGCGACTTCCCTTTTACTTTTCACTTTCATGCATTGGAGAAGGAAATGGCAACCCACTCCAGTATTCTTGCCTGGAGAATCCCAGGGATGGGGGAGCCTGGTGGCCTGCCGTCTGTGGGGTCGCACAGAGTCGTACACGACTGAAGGAACTTAGCAGCAGCAGCATGCACCATTCTGGAGTTTCCCTGGTGGCTCAGCGGTACAGAACCCACCTGCCAACCCAGGAGACACTTCAGTCCCTGGGTTGGGAAGATCCTCTGGAGAAGGAAATGGCAACCCACCCCAATATTCTTGCCTGGGAAATCCCATGGACAGAGGCACCTGGCGGGCTACAGTACATGGGGTCGCTAAAGAATTGAACACCACTTAGCAACTAAAGAAGGGGGATTCCCTGGTGGCTCAGATGGTATAGAGTCTGCCTGCAATGTGAGAGACCTGGTTTGATCCCTGTGTCAGGAAGATCCCCTGGAGAAAGAAATGGCAACCCACTCCAATATTCTTGCCTGGAAAATCATGGACGGAGGAGCCTGGAGGGCTACAGTCCATGGAGTCACAGAGTCGGACGCGACTGAGCAAATTCACTAGCAATTGAAGAACAACTGCAGCGCACCATTGTCTTCCCAAGACAAGGCCAAGCTAGTGCCTGTCTTGTCATGCTGCTGGAGGTGGGCTGGCAGGTGGCGGAGGTCAGAGGTGGACTTTGCAGGCTCAGGGGTGTCTTGAGCAAAGCCTGAAGTGTGGGGCCATCCAGGGAACCTGGCCAGGCCTCTTGGTGTTGCTCTGGGATGAGAGCCTGGGAAGAGCAGAGAGAGGCTCGGAGACTAGGTGGGGGAGCCTGGAGACTCTTCATAGGACGGAGGGCCCAGAGAGGCGATATTTGTGGGGCGGGCAGAGGACTGGGGGGTGAGGGTTGGGTAGATGTCAGTGGGGAAGTGCCGATGGAAGAGTGAGCTGGGCGGGAGCGGGTGAGGTGCTGAGATGGAGAAGGAAGGGAGGACCAGGTCGGAGGTGCTGTGCAGACACAGGAGTGATGGGGACTGAGCAGGTGGTTAAACAGTGGGTGACGTGTTGTCAGAGGCAGCTCCGAGAGTCTGGCGAAGCGGTGGGGGGAGGCGGGGGAGGGCGGGGTGAGTCACATCTTCCAGGAAAAGAAAACCTGGGGGGAGACTTCACTCCGTGTAGGCATGGGGTGAGAGGCATCTGTTTGCACCGGTGATGTATGGAAATGATGAAACATGCTCTGGGGGTTTAACCAAGTTGACAGGGAGTGCTCTAGAGCTGGAAGAGAGGTGAGGACCCCAGGGGCTGGGCCGGGGGGGACCCCCTATCACAGTGAAGCTCGAGGCCGGGTGGTCTCGTCTCCAAGGGGGAGCGGGCTCCTTGCAGACTGTGTAGTGGGACACCACCCCTCTCCACCTCTCCGAGCAGGGCCAGACACAGGGTCAGTGGAGGACGAGGCAGGGCCATGCCCTGCTCTCCACCCACACCTGCCTCTGTGGACCGGCCCTGGGCTGGGTTCTGTCTGTCCTCTGCCTCATCTTGGAAGCTTGTTCATGTCACTCCCCCCTGCCTGGGACTTGCAGTCCCTGAGGAATCCAGGAGTGAGCCCCCTTGGATTTCCTTTCTTTGGACCTTGAGTCCAAGGTGTTTTTTTTTAACTTTTGGCTTTCCTGTCTCCCCGTTATGAAACCCAAGTCCTTCTCCTCCCTGTGCAAGACACGGAGAACCAGAGGCCAAGCGGGGCAGGCTGGGGACATGGTCATCCTCGTGACGGGGTGTGTGGCTGGGGGAGGGGGAAAACTCCCAGCAGGACCAGGTGGGCTCTGCCCTCGGAGCCGTGACCGGAGGCTCCCGAGCTTGTCTGACTGCTGGACAGATGACTGGAGTCCATTGCTATGAGGGCGAGGCAGGTGGGTTCTGCCCTCGGAGCCGTGACCGGAGCCTCCCGAGCTTGTCTGACTGCTGGACAGATGACTGGAGTCCCTTGCTATGCGGGCGAGGCAGGTGGGTTCTGCCCTCGGAGCCGTGACCAGAGCCTCCCGAGCTTGTCTGACTGCTGGACAGATGACTGGAGTCCATTGCTATGCGGGCGAGGCCTCGAGACGGTTTGTGGAGGCGCCTGTGGCCTGGCGGGACCTCACCTCTTCTGGATTCCAGTGACCCAGCTCCTGATGGCCCACGTGTGCTGGTCCAGCGGGGCCGTGTGGGCACCCGTTCCCCAGCTGGCCACCTGGGTGCAGCAGCAGGCACAGCCGCTGCCTGGGTCCCCCACCTGGGCTGGCCCACGGCCCCAGCGCACTTCAAGGCAGTGCACCTGGCACCGTTACGCCGTGGTTACGAGAGCGCGAGTGTCAGGGACACAGCCCTCCCCAGGAGTTGGGTGACTTGTCGCTGTGATGGACAGTTTCCAGAGTCCTCGATGAAACACACTCCCAGGTCTGGAGACTAGGAAACGGAGAACGACCTGGGCCCTGTGGCACGCAGGCTTCTCAGTCCAAGTGAAGAGAACCTCGAGGAGGAGCGTCTCCTTCACGTTGTGGAATCGTGCCCTCCTAGGGCAGAGGACGGAGGAAGCCTCAGTTCAGTTCAGTGCAGTTCAGTCGCTCAGTCGTGTCCGACTCTTTGTGACTCCATGGACTGCAGCATGCCAGGCCTTCCTGTCCATCACCAACTCCTGGAGTTTACCCAAACTCATGTCCATCGAGTCGGAGATGCCATCCAACCATCTCGTCCTCTGTTGTCCCCTTCTCCTCCTGCCCCCAATCCCTCCCAGCATCAGGGGCTTTTCCAGTGAGTCAGTTCTTTGCATCTGGTGGCCAAAGGATCGGAGCTCCAGCTTTAGCATCAGTCCTTCCTTTGAATATTCAGGACTGATTTCCTTTAGGCTGGACTGGTTGGATCTCCTTGCAGTCCAAGGGACTCTCAAGAGTCTTCTCTAGCACCACGGTTCAAAACATCAATTTCTCAACACTCAGCTTTCTTTATAGTCCAACTCTCACATCCATACATGACCACTGGAAAAACCATAGCTTTGACTAAATGGACCTTTGTTGGCAAAGTAATGTCTCTGCTTTTTAATATGCTGTCTAGGCTGGTGGCAATTAGCCTTGGCTGTGTGACCAGGTCTGGCCAGTAGTTTGGTGGAGGTGATGTCACTTCCAGGCAGGGCTGCAGGTGCCCTGAGAACAGCCTGTGTGGAGCCTGGGAGTGGGGGTGGGGGGTGTGCTGTGCTGCCTGTGGTGGCCGGGGTCTTCCCGTCCACCCCTGGGTTAGACCCCAGCTTTTCTGGACAGGTTCACCGGGCTTTATAAGCACGTCCTAAAACTAACAGTATTCCTGATCCGTAAGAGCCTTCTTCGTTCCTCCTGTAGAGTAAGTAAACAGCATGTCCTTTTTCTAGCCTTTCCTGCTGGTTTGCTTCTAAAACGTCGCCCGCTGATGGATGAAGCCAGGCTTCCGAGGCGTAAGTGCCCTTCCCTGTCAAGTTCGTGTGCTGTGAAACTCGCTCAGCTCGTGGAACTTGGTTATTTAGTTTGTCCTGAGGAAACGAGCGTTATGTCAGGCAAAAAATCCAAAATGATTAGAGCAAACAGTGGTCTTCTCTTACAGAGGAAAACGCCTCCAGAAAATCGACTGATCCTTGAGTGGTGTGCGTGCAGGAATTCTGTTCCCTTGACTCTTACCAAGGAAGAACTCAAGTTAGAGAGAAGGAAGAAAATACACCACTTACTCTGAAATGCGTTTTTTTTCTTTTCCAGGGGAAAATTTAGCAGCTCTGATGGTTATGCTGCTTTTTGTAAGAATTTTTTTCAAGGTATAATACATTAGACTTACCAGAAGCTTCCTGCCACAGTGAGTCTGCATAAGGAAGTGATGATTCTCCTTTTATTTAATTCTCAGCTGGAGTGATGGCCAGGCTGAGGGGAGGAAGTGGGAAATAGGATAATAGGAAAGAATTTATTGAGTTCAGGTGTCCTGACATTTGCATCTCGTGAAATTTCCCTTCCTGCTTCAGGGAGAAATAATTTTAAAATACTGGTAAGAGTAAGCAGCCTTTACGAAAACTCAATACATATTTAAAAGTGAGTTTTTTTTTTTTTTTTTTTAAAGCCCCGAACTGCTATTTGGGGTTGAATTATTGGATGACTCTTTTTCAAAAGCCAGAATACCCCTGTCAAGGGCAATTTGCTTTTTCTGAAGTGCTCTATGTGAAGGTAAGAGGCATGTATGGAGAAGGTGATGGCACCCCACTCCAGTACTCTTGCCTGGAGAATCCCAGGGACAGGGGAGCCTGGTGGGCTGCCATCTATGGGGTCGCACAGAGTCGGACACAACTGAAGCGACTTAGCAGCAGCAGCAACAGCAGAGGCATGTAGATACTAAAACCTCTGTGAATACAGGAGACGGGAATGCTGAGGACAACGTGCGCTTGCTTTGGCCCTGGTTGGCGGCAGGTGTGGAGAGTGCTGGCACTGTCCTGAAGGTGCTTCTGCCTCCCAGCTGCTGGTCGTCAGGGCGAAGGCCCCGGGGCAGGGAGCACTCTTCAGGTGAGCACGTTGACTGCCCCTGACCAGCAGGTGCCTTTCCCCCTTGGGAAGCTCAGAGAGCAGAGAGAGTTGTTTCTGATGAGATCCCTGGGAGGAGGCTCCAGGGCACCAGGTGGTGCCTGGGAAGGGCTGTGGTTCTGTAAGGCCAGCCTCACACCTTTACCTGGGCGGGGGCTGGCCTCCCTGGGGCAGGCTTGGGCGCAGCAAACTAGTGAGGGAGCAAGTGTATTCCAGTAAGGGAAGAGCTGAGCGCCCCTCCAGGAAGCCTTCCCCACGGTTCTCCCCCCTCCTCCCCAAGTAATCCAATGGAACGTGCTGCTGCTGCTGCTAAGTCACTTCAGTCGTGTCCGACTCTGTGCAACCCCATAGACGGCAGCCCACCAGGCTCCCCCGTGCCTGGGATTCTCCAGGCAAGAACACTGGAGTGGGTTGCCATTTTCTTCTCCAATGCATGAAAGTGAAAAGTGAAAGTGAAGTCGCTCAGTTGTGTCTGACTCTTATCGACCCCATGGACTGCAGCCTACCAGGCTCCTCCGTCCATGGGATTTTCCAGGCAAGAGCACTGGAGTGGGGTGCCATTGCCTTCTCCGTGATGGAACACGACTCAGCCATAAAAACTGAGACGTTGCGCCATGTACAGCGACATGGATGGACCTAGAGATGATCACACTAAGGGAAGTACGTCAGGCAGAGAAAGACAAGTCCCATGTGACATCACGTGCATGTCCTAAGTTGTGACATGAATGAATGACTTAGATTGGATTCATTATCTTAGATTCACAAATTATGAATCTAAAGAATAGTACAAATGAACCTGTTTATCAAACAGAAACAGACCCACAGACAGAGAGAACCAGCTTATGGTTGCCGAAAGGGAATGCTAGAGGGGGATAAATTAGGATTACGGGATTGTGTGAGTGACAGAGGAACATGACTGTATGTGAAACAGACAAGCAAGGGGCTTCACTGTGCAGCCCAGGGGACGACGGGCTTCCCACATGGTGCTAGAGGTGAAGAACCCGCCTGCCAACGCAGGAGCCGTAAAGAGACGGGAGCTCCGTCCATGGGTGGGGACGATTCCCCTGGGGGAGGGGAACCCACTCCCGTGTTCTTGCCTGGAGAATCCCCTGGACAGAGGAGCCTGTTGGGCTGCAGTCCAGGGGCTCCAAAGAGGCGGACACGCCTGAATCAACCTGGCACAAAGCACAGCATGAAACTGTATCTGGTTACTGTACACTGGTTACTGTAGTAACCCACAATGGAGAGAGTGAACACAGATACACACAGACACACATGTGTGCCCAGACCACTCTGCCACACACCCAAAGCTGACACAGTACTGCGAATCACCTCTGCTCCCATTAAAGACAATAGAGTCGAACTTCACAGGCTCACCTGCTGGAAGCTGCTGACCCCCTTTTTCTTTGTGGCGTTTGCTTCATTTAAGGGCTTGTGACTGACATCTCTCCCCAGCCCAGCCCCTCTCCACTACAAGAGCCACTGGACATGAAATCTGGCTGCCCTGCCGGGCCCGTGGGCTGTGGCTGGCCTCACAGGCTGCAGGCCTTGGTGGGCAGGGAAGGAGGGTGGGTGGTTCTGCTCAGACGGGCGGGTGCTGGTGAGGGGGCTGGGGCGGCTGGCGGGTCCTGGGGGAGAGAGGGGTGGAGGTGTGGGCACAGAGGGTGGTCTCTGCAGACCCTTGCCTGCTGGGGACCTTCCGGCAAACCCGTGAGGTGCCCTCGGGTGGCACCAGGGCTCACCTCGTTACGGCCTGGCAGCCTCTGCTCTGTCTCCCTCTGGAGTGGAGCCTGGCCTGTGCTTGGCCCCAAGAAAGGCAGGGGCTCTGTCTGCTGCCCTGGCACCTGCTGGCCTCATCCAGAGTCAAGGACACAGCACCTTCCCGAGCTCTGGTCCAGCTGGGGCCCCCCTGCGGTCCGTGAAACAAGGCTGCAGCGTGCCCTCTGACCTCTCGGGCTGCCTCCCAACAGTGAGGCATTAGAATGAGAATGAAGACAGAAAACAGCCAGGTTGGTCTTCTGGCCCCCATTCTCTTAACCAGCTGTTCTCCAGCGTCCGTGGGTGAAAAGCACGCCCGGTCTGCTTCCATCGGGGCTTCTACGTTGATTACTTCAATTTTCAGTTTCAATGCAGCATTCACGCTTTTATTTGAAGAGCAGCACTGCTCTCTGCCCTCAGCAGAGGGCTGCCGTGGCAGGCGGCGAAGGGCCCTGACCCACGGCAGACCCAGATGCGCTGGAGCCGTTAGCAAGTCAAGCAGTGGGCTCCTTTGAAGCCCAGCTCTTGTGTCGTCTGTGTGTCCTGTGCAAAAGCAAACGCCAGGACTGGAGCTCGACTTCTCCAGCTGCCCCGGGGTTGGGGCTGTGAGAGCCGGCTGTCCTGGACGTCAGCGGGACGTCACAAGAAACCAAACCCGAGCCCTCTGGCTCCTGCCCTGGCAGGTCCTTTCCGATCGGGGCTCCTTTGTGTGTTGTGAGCAGCCGCTCTGTTTGGCAACAGGCCAGGACTTGGCTGGTCTCCTCTTCGGGTCCTCCTCCACCCCAGGCCCCGCCCAGGAGACAGTGGACTGGCATCCCCCCAGCCGCCCCAGCGCTGTGCCCCAGGAGCTGGTGGGCCCGATGTGGTCATGGTCGTAGGCACCTGTGCGTTAAGCACGCGGACTCATTTCCCAGCTGTTCACTTTGGAGCAAATGCTGGACTGGACTCAAGATTAATTGGTGACGTTTTGGGGAAGTTTGGACTGGGGATGCTGAGGGGCTGCGATGGGTTCCTGGTTCATGTCTTTGTCCCGTTCCCTGGTCTGCCTTCTTGGGGCCCTCTGCATGTCCTGGCTCAGAGGCTGGCTCATGTGGGGCTCCAGGGGGCTGGGTGCTTGTGCTTCGCGGTGGGAGGAGGTGTGGGGAGCCAGCCTTGGCCGGGGCTGCCATGGGGGAGGGACCCAGCAGACATCGTCCCGGGACAGTGGTGACCGCTAGATGGCCAAGGAAGGAGAGCCTCCCAGGATGTTGCGTGGGTTGTATCCTCCCCACTCCTGGTAGCAGACAACAGAGGCAGTCTGCTAACCTGGCCCCCAGGGCCACACGCTTCTATGCCTGGAGGAGGGAGTGTGGTACCTTCCCCCTGGGAGTATGGCATTGGCGTGAAACCTGGACAAATACAGCTTTACTGCTCTTTAGCAGGATACCAATTGAACTCTTCAAGTAGAATTTCTAGAATTTAGAGTTTCAGTGTATTCAGAAGTAAAGTCTTATTTTATTTTTGCACCAGGAAACTGATTACAATTATGTGACTGTCTTAACGATGACCAATCATACATTCTAGCACCAAGACCTCTCTTGACATAGTTCCCATCTCTGAGCTCAGGTTTATGACTTTGTCAGTGACAAGAGAAAATGATCAGTCCTTATGTACCTTAAGGAAATGCAAAATATAGCATCTTAGGATCCACCTTATTAACACGCGTCTTTACTGGTCTGGTCAGAGGCTGCTCACCACACGCCCGTCTCCCTGAATCACAAGCTCCATTTACCCAGCACTTCAGGGTCTGCGGCTTTTTGAAAGATCTTTAGCTGTCTCCCAGTCACCAGTGTAGCATGGTGGTTTAGAGGGGAGACTCTGGGGTCAGATTCTTCCAGTTCCCTGCCACCCCTACCCAACCCCGACATGTGGCCGTGGCAGGCTTTCATCTGTACCTCCAATCTATGACTTGTGCAGTGCGGTTATACTAATACTTGTGACTCAAAGCCTTACTGTGAGGATAAAGTGAAGTAACACATGCAGAGTACTCAGGCCAGTATCCAACACGGCAAGGACTTAATAATAAATCCTGACTCTTAGGACGGGGGTCAGAAGTCCCCATCATGCATACAATTCTCTTTACTGATGTCTGAAAACTCAAAGCTTGGAGGTGAACCAAACAGCAACCGCAGCGACTGCTACCGAGTTCCCACACCTGGTGGTGGCAGACGAGGCTTGGACTGACCGCCGAGAACAGTTACGAGAGCTGGAGGAGGAATCTGGAAATGTCATCCGAAAGCACGGGGGAACTGTCCAGGTCCAGGGGAGGACAGAGACTCAGAAAGACGAACCTGCAGTCTAGGGCCGCTTTGACCTGGGGGTGTCTGCAGCTCCTGAATGTGTGGTCGCAGCTGCTGGGAAGAAGCCAAGTGAGTTTTCACCGGGTCCTGCGGGCTCAGAAACCAAAGTGTAGAGTCCAATTTTGATAGCGGAGGAATCAAGTCATGATCTCCAGGACAAGCGCGAAAAGAGTTGTATGAAAGTACCAAATGAAACTATGGAGACTTCCCAGGTAGGGCTGGTGGTAAAGAGCCCACCTGCCAGGAGATGTAGAGACACGGGTTCAGCCCCTGGGTCAGGAAGATCCCCTGGAGAAGGACGTGGCCACCCGCTCCAGTATTCCTGCCTGGGAAATCCCTGGATAGGGAACCTGGTGGGCTACAGTCCACGGGGTCGCACGGAGTCGGAGCACACGACAAATCTAAGAGATGGCACAGAAGGGATACAGAAAGAATTAGGACAGAGAGAAAGCTAACAACTGAACTTCCCTGGTGGCTCGGATGGTAAAGCGTCTGCCTACAATGTATGCAACCTGGGTTTGATCCTTGGCTCGGAAAGATCCCTTGGAGAAGGAAATGACAATCCACTCCAGTATTCCTGCCTGGAAAATCCTCTGGACGGAGGAGCTTGGTGGGCTATAGTCCATGGGGTAGCACAGAGTCGGACACGACTGAGCGACTTCACTTTCACTTTCAGAAGGCCAGCAGTGGGGCTGCACATTCATTCCAGATGGATCTGCCACCCTGGAATGCGTACAGCTCAAGCAAAAGAGAAAGCAGAAAGAGGAGTCCACACAGACTAGCTTTAAACCACCTCAGCCTCTGACTGGATACCAGGTGACCGACAATGGCCTCCTAAAGAAGAAGGAAAGGACATGCTCTGCAACGGAAACTACATTATTAAAGTGCTCTCTGCTGTTTCCTCACGTGCAGAATTTTACGTTTCAGAAAAAAACACGTGCACAGAGCAGCCAGCTTGTGAGGAGATAAGACATAATGAAAAATCAGAAGTATGGAAGGCAAGCAAAGCAGATGTGCATGGTATCCAGGAAACAGAATGATCAGAAATGAAATAGAGCTATCAGACACAACATTTAGAAGAGCCATACTTAATGTATTAGCATGAATAAAAGATAGGAATGAAAAAATTGACACAGGGTTAGGAACTATTGAAAAAAAAGAAAATGATTAATTCCAGAACCAGAATGTCCAGTAATGCAATTAACCATCAGTGGATGAGTTTAACAGCACATCAGACACGTGAGGAAAGGACCATTAACCCCGAGGATAGGTCAGAAGAACACATCCAGATTGAGTCATTGAGAGACAAAAGGGTGTAGAACAGTAATTCCCAAAGTGGCAAAATATTAGGAGGAGCTATAGGAGAAAGGGAGGAAAGAATGGTTGAATATTGGCATTTCCTCATGGCTTAAGAGAGAATATTATAAAACTGGGGCTCAGGAGACAAGAGTGGAAATAATAAAAGACGCTAAGTGATGAATTCAGCGAACATTATCAAACTTAGGATAAATATAAAAACAACCACAATTAAGCACATTATAGCAAAACTGCTAAAATAGAAAAAGAGAAAAATCTTAAAAGGAGCCAAAAACGACCTCCCCCTCCCAACACATAACTTTCAGAGAACCAATGATAAGATTGACAGCTGACTTTTAAACAAACTGATTAAACTCAGATAACAGCAAAAAATAAAGTTTAATGTACTCAAGGAAAATAGCTGCCTCCTAGACTTCTATAAGCTGTGACAACATCTTTGAAAAATGAAGGCAAATGAAGATTTTAAGAGAAATGGAAAATCAACAGACACACCAGTGGGAGAAAAACAAACTATTATTATCCAAGCAGAGAAAAGTGATCCCAGGTGGGAGTTTGGGGATACAGAAAGGAATTAAGAGCAATCAAAGCAATATTTTAGAAACTACAAGTAGAGCTACTGTATGATCCAGCAATCCCACTGCTGGGCATACATCTGTAGAAGACAAACACTCTAATTCAAAAAGATCCATGCACGCCAGTGTTCACAGCAGTGCTGTTTACAATATCCAAGACATGGAACCAACCTAAATGTCCATTGACAGATGAATGGATAAAGAAGATATGAGATATATATATACACACACACACATACATATATTCAGTGGAATATTACTTGGCCATAAAAGAATGAAATAATGGCATTTGCATCAACATGGTAAAGATTATTGTACTATGTGAAGAAAGTCAGAAAGAGCAAGATACATACCATATGGTATCACTTATATGTGATATCTAAAATATGACACAAAATGAATCTATCTGCAAAGTAGAAACAGACCCGCAGACACAGAGAAGAATTGTGGTTGCCAAGGGAGGGAGTGGGGAAGGAAGGGCTGAGAGTGCGGGCTGAGCATATGTAAGAGTTTTATGTGTGGGATGGGCAGACAACAAGGTCCTCCTGCGGAGCACAGGGAGTTATGTTCCACATCCTGTGATGAGCTATCAGGAAAAAGAACACACAAAAGAATGTATATACATATACCAGGGAATCACCTTGCTATACAGCAGAAATTAGCACAACATTATAAATTAACTATATTTCAATTCAAAAATGTGGTTTGTTTATGACCAAAAATCATGCCTCAGACTCCACTGTGGAACCTCCTTTTGGAAACACCAACGTTGATGGACATTTAGGTTGCTTCCATGTCTTGGCTATTGTAAATAGTGCAGCTGTGAATACAGGGGTGTATGTATCTTTTTGCATTAGGATTTTGTCTATCTTCCCAGGAGTGGGGTTGCTGGATCACATGGTGTTTCTATGTTCAGTGTTTTTTTGAGGAACCTCCATACTGTGCTCCGCAGTGACTGCACCAGTTTATATTCCCATCAACGTTGTAGAAAGGTTCCCTTTTCACCACATCCTCTCCAGCACTTTTATTTGCAGTGTTTTTAATGATGGCTGTTCTGATCAGTGTGAGATGGTTTAGATTTGCATTTCTCTAATAAAAAGCCATGACAAACCTAGACATATCAAACCCAGCATAGTAAAACGCAGACACGTCACTTTTCTGACAAAGGTACCTCTAGTCAAAGCTATGGTTTTCCCAGTGGTCATGTACAGATGTGAGAGGTGGACCATAAAGAAGGCTGAGCACCAAAGAACTGATGCTTTCGAATTGTGGTGTTGGAGAAGACTCCTGAGAGTCCCTTGGGCTGCAAGGAGATCCAGCCAGTCCATCCTGAAGGAGATCAGTTCTGAATACTCACTGGAAGCACTGATGCTGAAGCTGAAACTCCAATACTTTGGCCACCTGATACGAAGAGCTGACTCATTGGAAAAGACCCTGATGCTGGGAAAGATGGAAGGCAAAAGGAGAAAGGGGCAACAGAGGATGAGATGGCTGGATGGCATCACCGACTCACTGGACATGGATCTGAACAAACTTCGGGAGACAGTGAAGAACGGGAGACCTGGAGAGCTGCAGTCCATGGGGTGGCAAAGAGTCGGACACGACTTAGTGACTGAACAACAACAACAATTATTTTCATGATGCTGAGTTGAGCATGTTTTCATGTGCCTGTTGGTCATTTGTATATTTTCTCTGGAGGAAAGTCTACTTAGGAAAGGCAGTTTTTACTTTTAATAATCTTAAATTTATTCACACATATTAGATAAACGCCTAAATGCCTGTATTCCGTTTCCAGTATAAGGTTTTGGAGTTTTAAAGAATAAATTGATTGGGTAATTCTGAGTAGCTGAGGTAATGATGACTGCATAAATTGAAAACATCCAGTGTATCCCTGTGTGCCCTGAGAAAAGTAAAGAAATTCCTGTGTGCCCCGAAAAAAGTAAGTAAAGAAGAATAAGAAACAAAGCTATGCAAAACCAGTGTCCTCAGCATAACTAGAAGTCAGAGAGGGGTCGACTATCAAAATCCCGGTAATTAGGAAAAGAATCCCTGAATGCAGTGAGCTGATTCCCATACTCTTCATGCCTTTGCAAAGAGTAAGCACAGCTCGCAGAGCAGAGGGACCTGGTGGTGGGTCTGAACTTGATCTGAAGCCACTGCTGGAAAGAGAAAGTCACTCTCAGTATGAAAATACAAAGCTTTTTGCTAGATCAAGGTACTTGGGACAGAGAAGAGACTTAAAATGTGCCCTGGATGTGCAGAAGCAGCCTCGAGAGGTAAATGCTCTGGGAAGAGTGAGGGGTTAACAGAAAGAGAGGCACCCTGGGAATATAACACACGGAGGGAGAAGGAATCCGAGGGAATCTGGGATCCTGCATGAAAAAAATAAATAAAAGGGCACGCGTGCCTTTCTCCACAAAGAGAAAACAATGTGTTCAGCAGGGGCCCGTGCTTCACACGCTGACAGCAAACAGAGAGGCAGCTAGGCGTCTTGTAAACCCCTCTCAGTCTTCACCTCTGGCTTCATGAATGCGGAAGCACGGACTATCTTTATCTGTACAAAGCTACTATAAAAAGGAAATAAAACATGGGACTTCAAACAATCAATGAAAATAAGACCAGCTAAAAAGATATGAGCAAAGATAACCTCTAAAACAAAAATGTAGACTGTCGTAACTGCCAAAATAAATAAAATACAAAGTAAAAGAGCAAAGAAAACACATCAGTTAAATAACAAAACATCAAGCATAGCATGTACAGAATTAAGAGTTTCAAGTAATGTACTATTTCAACAAGTGGTGCTGGGCCAACGGGATGTCCATGTGCATGAAGGCACATTCAGACCTTTGTCACATCATTTACAACAATTACTCTGAAATGGATCATAGAGCTAAATGTCAGAGCTAACATTTCAGAATTTTTGAAAGAAAATTTTAAGGGAGATGTGTTCACGACCTTGGGTTAAGCAGAGGTTTCTTGGATAAAATGCCATATGGACAACCTATGAAAGAGGAAAGGAACATTGGACTTTTAATAAAGTCACCTCAAGCACGCCAGTAAGTGAGCACACACCGCCGTGACCCCAGCACAGCAGATGGCGCAGCGTTGATGGGGTGTGAGGACAGAGGAGGACCCCACCCCGCTGGGGGCAAGGGCAGCGCTGTCGTTGCTCTGGAATGTGGTTTGCCTGTTGATTAGAAAGTCAGACGTGTATCCACCACAAGACCCCACAGTTCTACTCGTCCATATCCATCCAGGAGAAGAGACGACACATGTCCACGCAACGCCTTGTACGCAAATGTTTGTGGAAGCGTCACTCATAAAAGCCAGAAAGTGCTGGTGGCCCCAATCTCTACCAGCTGGCAGACAGGCAAGTAAAATGTGATACATGTACAGTGTTTCTTTGTTCAAAAAGGAAGACGAAAGACACACTGGTCCTTACTGCAATACAGACGAATCTCAATACACTACTCTAAGTTACAAAAGACAGCTGGCCCCACTTATATGAAGTATCCAGAAAAGATAAATCTATGGAGATAGGAAGTAGATTCGTAGATGCCTCTGCTTATTGTTGTTTCTCAGTCACTCAGTCGTGTCCAACTCTTTGTGACCCCACGGACTGCAGCACACCACGCTTCCCTGTCCTTCACCATCTCCCGGAGTTTGCTCAAACTCATGTCCACTGAGTCAGCAATGCCATCCAACCATCTCATCCTCTGCCATCCCCTTCTCCTCCCACCTTCAATCTTTCCCAGCATCAGGGTCTTTTCAAATGAGTCAGTTCTTCTCATCAGGTGGCCAAAGTATTGGAGCTTCACCTTCAGCATCAATCCTTCCAAGGAATATTCAGGATTAATTTCCTTCAGGATGGACAGGTTTGATCTCCTTGCAGTCCAGGAGACTCTCAATAGTCTTCTCCAACACCACAGTTTGAAAACTCTCCGTCTTCTTTATGGTCCAACTCTCACATCCATGCGTGACTACAGGAAAAACCATAGCTTTGACTACACAGACCTTTGTCAGCAAAGTAATCTCTCTGCTTTTTAGTATGCTGTCTAGGTTTGTCACAGCCATCATTCCAAAGAGCAAGTGTCTTTTAATTTCATGGCTGTAGTCACCATCCACAGTGATTTTGGAGCCCAAGGAAATAAAGTCTGTCATTGTTTCCAATGTTTCCCCATCTATTTGCCATGAAGTGATGGGATCAGATGCCATGATCTTAGTTTTTTGAATATTGAGTTTTAAGCCAGCTTCTTCAGTCTCTTCTTTCACTAGCAGATTTGCCTCTGCTAAGGGTGGAAATAGTGAGTGAGTTGAAATGGGCATGCAGTTTTGAGGGTAATGGAAATATTTGACAATTGGATTGTGGCATTGATAAGATAGAGCTGTAAGTTCACTAAAAATCATTGAGTTTTACACTTCAAGTCTGTGAATATGTGATGTGCAACTAATATCTCAATAAAGCTGCTAAAAATAATATGACAGAATTTAAACCAAATATATCAGTCTTATCAACACAGGTGAATGGGTTTAACTCACCATATAAGAGAAAATGATTTTCAATTTGCTTCAGAAAGAAAGTCTCAAATATGAGCTGAAAGCAATAGACATACCTAAAGATTCAAGGATGATGAAAGTAATGACATGTACGGTCATTGGAAATAAAAATAAAGTCCTAGACCTAGGAGAATTCCAAACACAAAGCATTAAATGTAAAAAAAAGAAAAAAAAACATTTTACTGCTAAAAGTCACTATTCACAATGAAGTCATAATCATTAAGAGTATTCATTTTCTGAACAGGTAAACAACTACCTTTAAAGGTAGAAGAGATTCAAGGAGACTTACATAGAAAAGGAAGATGCTGAGATGTCACTGCTAGTACGAGATAGAGGTGATGGCACAGAGAGAATGTAGAGGACCGAAACAGTATCGTCAACAAGGTAGACTTTTGGATATATTGTATTGTAATTTATACTCTTATAAGTGTAATCAACATGTATTCACACAAAACGCAGGTGAAATGTTAACAAAAACTGACCACTTGTCAGGCTGCGGAGAAAACAGTAATGAGTTCATGGAGCAGGAGTGTCACAAAGAACATTCTCTGATGACAATGAAATAAAAGTACAGAGTGCTAGCAGACAGAAAGAGGGCCTTCTCTCAAGCAATTAAAACTGGATTAACTCTTGAGTTAAAGGAGAATTCAAACCAAAATTACAAAATTCATAAAAAATGACGATGAAAACACTCTCTATCAAAATCTTTGGTTTGTATTTAAAACCACAATCAGAGGAAAACATAAAGCCTTAAATATCTTTGTAGATAAAAATAAAAGGATGAAAAAAAATGAATCAGCTTTTTTTCCAGAAAGTTAGGAAAGGAACCACAAAGTAAACCAAAAAATTGAATGAAACATTGAAGAGGAAGGCAGAAATAGGCAGAGTCAAATATCATGTTAAGGAAATGGTATCATACTCTAAGGATTTTTTTCATTAATTCAATGTTGGTATAATACTGAAGAATCCATTAATACAATACAGTATATATTAATGGATCTAAGACAGAAAATATGTTTTTTTCCTTAGGTGCTGGACGAGTCTGAGAAAACTTAATTAGTTCAGTTCAGTTCAGTTGTTCAGTTGTGTCCGACTCTTTGCGACCCCATGAACCACAGCACGCCAGGCCTCCCTGTCCATCACCAACTCCCAGAGTTCACCCAAACTCATGTTCATCGAGTCGGTGATGCCATCCAAACATCTCATCCTCTGTCGTCCCCTTCTCCTCCTGCCCCCAATCTCTCCCAGCATCAGGGTCTTTTCCAATGAGTCAACTCTTCGCATGAGGTGGCCAAAGTATTGGAGTTTCAGCCTCAGCATCAGTCCTTCCAATGAATACCCAGGACTGGTCTCCTTTAGGATGGACTGATTGGATCTCCTTGTAGTCCAAGGAACTCTCAAGAGTCTTCTCCAACACCACAGTTCAAAAGCATCAATTCTTCAGTGCTCAGCTTTCTTTATAGTCCAACTCTCACATCCACACATGACCACTGGAAAAACCATAACCTTGACTAGACAGACTTTTGTTGGCAAAATAATATCTCTTTTTAATATGCTACCTAGGATGATCATAACTTTCCTTCCAAGGAGTAAGAGTCTTTTAATTTCATGGTTGCAGTCACCATCTGCAGTGATTTTAGAGCCCCAGAAAAAAAAGTCTGACACTGTCTCCACTGTTTCCCCATCTATTTGCCATGAAGTGATGGGACCGGATGCCATGATCTTCATTTTCTGAATGTTGAGCTTTAAGCCAACTTTTTCACTCTCCTCTTTCACTTTCATCAAGAGGCATTTTCGTTCCTCTTCACTTTCTGCCATAAGGGTGGTGTCATCTGCATATCTGAGGTGATTGATATTTCTCCCAGCAATGTTGATTCCAGCTTGTGCTTCTTCCAGCCCAGCATTTCTCATGATGTACTCTGCATATAAGTTAAATAAGCAGGGTGACAATATACAGCCTTGAGGGACTCCTTTTCCTATTTGGAACCAGTCTGTTGTTCCATGTCCAGTTCTAGCTGTTGCTTCCTGACCTGCATACAGGTTTCTCAAGAGGCAGGTCAAGTGGTCTGCTATTCCCATCTCTTGAAGAATTTTCCACAGTTTATTGTGATCCACACAGTCAAAGGCTTTGGCATAGTCAATAAAGCAGAAATAGATGTTTTTCTGGAACTCTCTTGCTTTTTCCATGATCCAGCAGATGTTGGCAATTTGGTCTCTTGTTCCTCTGCCTTTCTAAAGCCAGCTTAAACTTCTGGAAGTTCAGAGTTCACATATTGCTGAAGCCTGGCTTGGAGAATTTTGAACATTACTTTACTAGCGTGTGAGATGAGTGCAATTGTGTGGTAGTTTGAGCATTCTTTGGCATTGCCTTTCTTTGGGATTGGAATGAAAACTGACCTTTTCCAGTCCTGTGGCCACTGCTGAGTTTTCCAAATTTGCTGGCATATTGAGTGCAGCACTTTCACAGCATCATCTTCAGGATTTGAAATAGCTCAATTGGAATTCCATCACCTCCACTAGCTTTGTTCATAGTGATGCTTCCTAAGGCCCACTCAACTTCACATTCCAGGATGTCTGGCTCTAGGTGAGTGATCACACCATCGTGATTATCTGGGTCATGAAGATCTCTTTTGTACAGTTCTTCTGTGTATTCTTGCCACCTCTTCTTAATATCTTCTGCTTCTGTTAGGTCCATACAATTTCTGTCCCTTATTGAGCCCATCTTGGCATGAAATGTTCCCTTGGTATCTCTAATTTTCTTGAAGAGATCTCTAGTCTTTCCCATTCTATTTTTTCCCTCTATTTCTTTGCATTGATTGCTGAGGAAGGCTTTCTTATCTCTCCTTGCTATTCTTTGGAACTCTGCATTCAGATGCTTATATCTTTCCTCTTCTCCTTTGCTTTTCGCTTCTTTTCTTTTCACAGCTATTTGTAAGGCCTTCTCAGACATCCATCTTGCTTTTTTGGATTTCTTTTCCATGGGGATGGTCTTGATCCCTGTCTCCTGTACAATGTCACGAACCTCCACCCATAGTTCATCAGGCACTCTGTCTATCAGATCTAGTCCCTTAAATCTATTTCTCACTTCCACTGTATAGTCATAAGGGATTTGATTTAGGTCATACCTGAATGGTCTAGTGGTTTTCCCTACTTTCTTCAATTTAAGTCTGAATTTGGCAATAAGGAATTCATGATCTGAGCCACAGTCCACTCCAGGTCTTGTTTTTGCTGACTGTATAGAGTTTCTCCATCTTTGGCTGCAAAAGATATAATCAATCTGATTTCAGTGTTGACCATCTAGTGATGTCCATGTGTAGAGTCTTCTCTTGTGTTGTTGGAAGAGGGTGTTTGTTATGACCAGTGTGTACTCTTGGCAAAACTCTATTAGTCTTTGCCCTGCTTCATTCCGTATTCCAAGGCCAAATTTGCCTGTTACCCCAGGTGTTTCTTGACTTCCTACTTTTGCATTCCAGTCCCCTATAATGAAAAGGACATCTTTTTTTGGTGTTAGTTCTTAAAGGTCTTGTAGGTCTTCATAGAACCGTTCAACTTCAGCTTCTTCAGCATTACTGGTTGGGGCATAGGATTGTATCACCATGATATTGAATGGTTTTCCTTGGAAACGAACAGAGATCATTCTGTTGTTTTTGAGATTGCATCCAAGTATTGCATTTTGGACTCTTTTGTTGACCATGATGGGTACTCCACTTCTTCTAAGGGATTCCT
The DNA here is from genome assembly GCF_002263795.3 of Bos taurus. Lineage (NCBI taxonomy): Eukaryota > Metazoa > Chordata > Mammalia > Artiodactyla > Bovidae > Bos > Bos taurus. Next base: position 49,690,630 of record NC_037353.1, read on the forward strand.
GCCCACAGTAGTAGGTAAAATGGTCATCCGAGTTAAATTCACCCATTCCAGTCCATTTTAGTTCACTGATTTCTAGAATGTCAACGTTCACTCTTGCCATCTCCTATTTGACCACTTCCAATTTGCCTTGATTCATGGACCTGACATTCCAGGTTCCTATTGCTCTTTACAGCATCAGACCTTTGCTTCTATAACCAGTCACATCCACAACTGGGCATTTTTTTTGCTTTGGCTCCATCCTTTCATTCTTTCAGGAGTTATTTCTCCACTGATCTCCAGTAGCATATTGGGCACCTACTGACCTGGGGAGTTCCTCTTTTAGTATCCTATTGTTTTGCCTTTTCATACTGTTCATGGGGTTCTCAAGGCAAGAATACTGAAGTGGTTTGCCATTCCCTTCTCCAGTGGACCACATAACTTGCCTGGTAAAAATACTCAAGAAAGTAGAATTTGACAGGCACTTTATTAACATGATAAAATATGTATACTTTAGTCCTACAACATGCAACTTACTAAATAGGGAGAAATCTCCCCAAATGAACAGTTAAAGATACCCACACTCTCCACCGCTGTTCAACATTGGACCAGAGGTGAGGTATTAACTGTGCCCTTAAACATATGAAAAGATTTCAACCTTGTAAAGCAATAAATGCGAATTAAAACTACACTGGGGGTACATTTCTCTCTTAATGGATGGTCAAAATGTGAAAATAAATATCCCACTCTGCTGGTGGGGTTGTGGGAAACATATTTGCTGACGGGAATGTAAGTTTTTGTACTTCTATGGAAGGGAAATTAGCAAAAGCTGAAAAAAAAATTCATGTTCTTCTTTTGCCCCAGTAATCTCCATTCTAGAAATTTACACTGATGATACACTTCCAAAAATATAAAAGCACACATTTACAATGCAATCCCTACAATCATTGTTTGCAATTATAAAATATGGAAAGCAACCTAAATGCTCCTACATAGGAGGGTGGCTGAATAATCCCAGACATATGCAAACCATGAAGTATTTCCTGTACAGCTTTAAAAAATAATGAGAGAGGTGTCTGTAAACTGGTATGGAATCATATCCAGGACACACTGTTACGTGGGGAAAAAGCAAAGGGCAGAATGCAGTATGCTGTTGTTTGTGTGAGAAAGGGGGCAATTAGGAAAACATACATGTGTTTGTTCGTTTGTGAAACAGACCAGCCACACACACGCAAAGAAGGGGAATGCAGAGAGCCCGGAGCTGGTGCCTCCCTGAGTGGGTGGGATTGGGCGAAAGCACAGGAAGAAAGGGGGGCAGGGGGCTGCTGTGTCTGCGCGTCCATCTCACTGTTGCCAGCTTCGGAACCATGTTGTATTTTGCTACTCGGGTAAGGGAGCAGTCGAATCAACAAGGATGGCGGGTGGGGCAATCTGGAATGGAACACAGGAGAAATAAACTGATTTGCTTTGCAGGAGGAAGCGCACACCCCCATCAGGGCAGGGCGAGGGGCACATGGGGGACTTGCCCGGTGACTTCTGAACAGAGCCTCTGGCTTCTCCATCCTTAAGGACAAAAACCTGCCACTTTGGACCTCTAAGTCGGTGGGCTTATTTCTCACAAAAGATTAGCATGGACTAGGAGAAGGCCTGGAAAATCCCATGAACGGAGGAGCCTGGTCGGCTGCAGTCCATGGGGTCGCTAGAGTTGGACAAGACTGAGCAACTTCACTTTCACGTTTCACTTTCATGCACTGGAGAAGGAAATGGCAACCCACTCCAGTGTTCTTGCCTGGAGAATCCCAGGGATAGGGAAGCCTGGTGGGCTGCCGTCTATGGGGTTGCAGAGTCGGACACGACTGAAGCGACTTAGCAGCAGCAGCAGGAGAAGGCAATGGCACCCCACTCCAGTACTCTTGCCTGGAAAATCCCATGGGCGGAGGAGCCTGGTAGGCTACAGTCCATGGGGTTGCTAAGAGTCGGACACGACTGAAGCGACTTAGCAGCAGCAGCAGCAGCAGCAGCAATTCTAAAGCTACTTTTCTTAAGTTCTGGGGATAAGCATCAGGGAATATGCCATGGGGCTTGATGCTGGAGAAGAGAAACAGGAGACAGAGAGGGGGCGGAAGGAACTGGGAGCGGCTTGGGCAAATGTAGACAGGTGGGCTTTGAGCAGCAAAGCTGGTTCTTGCCTGTGGTGTTTGCAGCCGCAGCATCACCCAGCCCTTTTCAGGGGGTGGGGGGCTGGGGGGAGGTGGAATCTATGCTGATGCTCCCTGAGCAGGGCAAAGGCGCTGGCCCCCTCTGTCCATGCTCTGGGTCACCGTGATGGCAGTTCTGGGTGTTTGCAGGGACGTGGGCTCACATCCTGGCGCCTGCCTTCCTGCTGTACCGAGACTGTTGGCATCTCTGTGCTTCCCTGTGTTCTGGATGCAGGGCTTGACAAGTGGGGAGAATAAGTGGGTAGACAGGCCTGAGACACTCAGCACCGTGCCTGGCCCGGGGTGAAGTTCTTCATTAATGAGCTTTTAGTATTATTGTTTTTCCTTTTTTTTTTTTTAAATCAGTGTTTTTTAATTATTCAAGGGCAAGAACTGGTGTTTGGGTTGCTGAGTGGGAAGCCAGCTCTGCTTTTTCTCTTTTCAAACTGTTACCTCTGGCACCCTAACTCAGTTCCTCCCAGGATCCTGGGAGGTCTCAGCGGAGCTGCTTGCAGGAGTCTGGAGTCACGGCTCAATCTGATGGTGGTTTGGAAGGGCAAGACTCTATTTTCCTTGAGCACATCAATCTCTCAAAAGGCTGAGTGAGGAGGTAAATTTGAGACGTCGGGCCTGGCAGCTGACAAGCAAATCCTGAGTGCGTTTGGGCTGCAATGCCGCGGGCAGATTGGGGTTAGGACCAGGTGCGGGGGGCTGCCGGGGGTGGGGGCTGGGCCTGGTTTTCCTGGTCATGAAACACGGGGACCAGCCATCAGCAGGGGCTGCAGACTCCCTCTGCTCTGTGCATCACCTCCCCCCGCCCCCGAGTGCACACACCAGGCCCTTGTGTCTGAAACGTGGAAACATGCCCTCCTCCCCCAGCCTCACCCTCCTGAGGAGCAGGTGCTGCTGGACTAAAATAGGCATCAAGAAATGATCAGAATTTGGGAAAAACATTGTCCCAACCTCACCATGCAGATGCGAGCATGGTCTACATTGTCAGCTGCTTTCAGCCATTTCTTGGCCAACAAAGCCGTTTTATTTCATAGAAATAACTAAGGTATATGATTTAAATTTCTGTTCATCTTGTAACAGTTTATCATGAGCATTTTACAAAGCTCTTGCAGAGTTTAAAAGACTGTTATTTAAAAGTTAGTATTTGTTATTTTCACCAGCATGGTTTTCACAGTTTTTTGAGGTCTAATTGATATGCAGTAAACCGACACAATTAAAGCGTGCAGTCTGACGTTTTGGCAGGTGTATATACTCCTGAAAGCACCACTGCTATCAGGAAAGATAGCCTCACCTTCGAAAGCTTCCATGTGCCCCTGGAGATCCATCACACGCCCTGCTCTGAACCCCCTCTTGTCTCTACCGACCTGCTTTCTGTCACCATATCATAGCTCGAATCTTGCAAATTTATGCGGATGGAACTCTAGGCCATGTGTTCTTTCTCGTCCAGCTTCTTTCGATCAAGTAAGTGCTGTCGGGCTCATCCGTGCTGCTGGGAGCATCGAGGCTCCAACCTTTTTATGGCTGGGTTGAATTCCATGGGATAGATACATGACAATTACCTTATCCATTCACCTGCTGAGGGATATTTGGGTTGTGGCTCAAACAGCTTGTGGCTCTTGCAAATAAAGAGGCTCTGAAAATTCACGTGTGGGACTTTGTACGGATGTGTGGGGAGCCTGGTGGGCTGCCGTCTCTGGGGTCACACAGAGTCGGACACAACTGAAGCGACTTAGCAGCAGCAGCAGCAGCGGTTTCATTTCCTGAGTAAAAACACCTGTGAGTGGAGCAGCTGAATCCTAGGTTGCCACACCTTTAAACTTCAACCATTCAAGAAACTTTTTTCTAAAGTGGTTGCACCATTTTCCTTTCCTGTTTCTCCACAGTCTCCCGAGAGTCAGTCTGACTGATTCAGCAGCTCTGATAGGCTGTCACTGTGGTTTTGGGTTGTATTTCCTCAATGATCTGTGATGCGGAACATCTTTTCGTGTGCTGAATTGCCATCGATATGTCCTCTTTGGTGGAGTATCTGTATATCTTCTGCCCACTCGTTTTGACTGCTGAGTTTTGTGTCCTAGTTTTAGCCTCTAATGTAAGCGATATCATACGATACTTGTCTTCCTCTGTCTGACGCACTTCACCTAGTATTAGCCTCTACATGTAAGTGATATCATACGATACTTGTCCTCCTCTGTCTGACGCACTTCACCTAGTATTAGCCTCTACATGTAAGCGATATCATACGATACTTGTCCTCCTCTGTCTGACGCACTTCACCTAGTATGGCGATCTCTCGGTCCGTCCATGTTGCTGTGAGTGGCATTCTTTCTTCTTAAATCCCTGAGCAGTGTGCCCTTGTATGTTTGTACTGTGTCTTCCTTATTCATTCATCTCTCAGTGAACATTACGTCGTTCCAAGTCTTGGCTGTTGTGAACAGTGCTGCTCTGAGCACAGGGGTGCGTGTATCTTTTTGAACTAGAGTTTTGTCTGGATATACGCCCAGGAGTGAGATTGCTGGGTCATGTTGTAATTCTATCTTTAGTTTTCTGGCAAACCTCCACAGTGATCCCTATAGAGGCAGCCTCAACTCACATTCCTACCGGTACTGTAGAAGGGTTCCTTTTCCTCCACACCCTCTCCAGTATTTGTTACTTGTACACTTTTTGATGATGATCTTTCTAACTAGTGTGAGGTCATAGCCCACTGTAGTTTTGATTTTAACTTATCTAATAATTAGTGATGTTGAGCATCTGCAGGTCATCTGTATGTCATATTTGGAGAAATGTCTGTTTGAGCCTTCTGCCAATTTTGAGTTGCTTATTTTTTTGTGTTGTTGAGTTGTGGGAGCTATTTGTATGTTTTGGAAAGTAAGCCCTTGACAGTCACATCATTTGCAAATATTTTCTCTCTGTTGAGTTTTGAGAGCTCTTTATACATTCTGGATGCAAGTCACTTTTTTTGATATATACTTTGAAAGACTAGAGATCTCTTCAAGAAAATTAGAGATATCAAGGGAATATTTCATGCAAAGATGGGCACAATAAAGGAGAGAAATGGTAGGGACCTAACAGAAGCAGAAAATAATAAGAAGAGGGTGGTAAGAATACCAGAAGAACTGTGCAAAAAAGGTCTTAATGACCCTGATAACTATGATGGTATGGTCACTCACCTACAGCCAGACAGCAGTTCAGTTTAGTCACTCAGTCATGTCTGACTCTTTGCGACCCCATGGACTGAAGCACGCCAGGCCTCCCTGTCCATCGCCAACTCCCAGAGTCCACCCAAACCCATGTCCATTGTGTTGGTGATGCCATCCAACCATCTCATCCTCTGTCATCCCCTTCTCCTCCTGCCTTCAATCTTTCCAAGCATCAGGGTCTTTTCAAATTAGTCAGTTCTTCTCATCAGGTGGCCAAAGTATTGGAGTTTCGGCTTCAACATCAGTCCTTCCAGTGAACACCCAGGACTGATCTCCTTTAGGATGGACTGGTTGGATCTCCTTGCAGTCCAAGGCACTCTCAAGAGTCTTCTCCAACACCACAGTTCAAAAGCATCAATTCTTTGGTGCTCAGCTTTCTTTATAGTCCAACTCTCACATCCATACATGACCACTGGAAAAACCATAGCCTTGACTAGATGGACCTTTGTTGGCAAAGTAATGTCTCTGTTTCTTAATTTGCTATCTAGGTTGGTCATAACTTCCCTTCCAAGGAGCAAGCGTCTTTTAATTTCATGGCTGAAATCACCATCTTCAGTGATTTTAGAGCCCCCAAAATAAAATCTGACACTATTTCCACTGTTTCCCCAACTATTTGCCATGAAGTGATGGGACTGGATGCCATGATCTTAGTTTTCTGAATATTGAGCTTTAAGCCAACTTTTTCACTCTCCTCTTTCACTTTCATCAAGAGGCTCTTTAGTTCCTCTTCACTTTCTGCCATTAGAGTGGTGTCATCTGCACATCTGAGGTTATTGATGTTTCTCCTGGCAATCTTGATTCCAGCTGGTGCTTCCTCCAGCCCAGCGTTTCTCATGATGCACTCTGCATATAAGTTAAATAAGCAGGGTGACAATATACAGCCTTGATGTACTCCTTTTCCTATTTGGAACCAGTCTGTTGTTCCATGTCCAGTTCTAGCTGTTGCTTCCTGACCGGCATACAAATTTCTTAAGAGGCAGGTCAGGTGGTCTGGTATTCCCATCTCTTTCAGAATTTTCCACAGTTTATTGTGATCCACATAGTCAAAGGCTTTGGCATAGTCAATAAAGCAGAAATAGATGTTTTTCTGGAACTTTCTTGCTTTTTCGATGATCCAGCAGATGTTGGTAATTTGAGCTCTGGTTTCTCTGCTTTTCCTAAAACCAGCTTGAACATCAGGAAGTTCACGGTTCACATATTGCTGGATCCTGGCTTGGAGAATTTTGAGCATTACTTTACTAGGGTATGAGATGAGTGCAATTGTGCAGTAGTTTGAGCATTCTTTGGCATTGCCTTTCTTTGGGATTGGAATGAACACTGACCTTTTCCAGTCCTGTGGCCACTGCTGAGTTTTCCAAATTGTCTAGCATATTGAGTGCAGCACTTCATCATCTTTTAGAATTTGAAATAGCTCAACTGGAATTCCATTGCCTCCACTAGCTTTGTTCATAGTGATGCTTCCTAAAGCCCACCTGACTTCACATTCCAGGATGTCCGGCTCTGGGTGAGTGGGAGTGATCACACCTTCGTGATTATCTGGGTCGTGAAGATATTTTTTGTATAGTTCTTCTGTGTGTTCTGGCCACCTCTTCTTAATATCTTCTGCTTCTGTTGCTGCTGCTGCTGCTAAGCAGTCGTGTCCGACTCTGTGCGACCCCATAGATGGCAGCCCACCAGGCTTCCCCGTCCCTGGGATTCTCCAGGCAAGAACACTGGAGTGGGTTGCCATTTCCTTCTCCAGTGCATGGAAGTGAAAATTGAAAGTGAAGCCACTCAGTCGTGTCCAGCTCTAGCGACCCCACGGACTGCAGCCCACCAGGATCCTCCGTCCATGGGATTTTCCAGGCAAGAGTACTGGAGTGGGTGCCATTGCTTCTGTTAGGTCCATACCATTTCTGTCCTTTATCGAGCCCATCTTTGCATGAAATGTTCCCTTGGTATCTTTAATTTTCTTGAAGAGATCCCTAGTCTTTCCCATTCTGTTGTTTTCCTCTATTTCTTTGCATTGATCACTGAGGAAGGCTTTCTTATCTCTCCTTGCTATTCTTTGGAACTCTGCATTCAGATGCTTATATCTTTCCTTTTCTCCTTTGCTTTCCACTTCTCTTCTTTTCACAGCTATTTGTAAGGCCTCCCCAGACAGCCATTTTGCTTTTTTGCATTTCTTTTCCATGGGGATGGTCTTGCTCCCTGTCTCCTGTACAAAGTCACGAACCTCCACCCATAGTTCATCAGATCTAGTCCCTTAAATCTGTTTCTCATTTCCACTGTATAGTCATAAGGGATTTGATTTAGGTCATACCTGAATGGTCTAGTGGTTTTTCCTACTTTCTTCAATTTAAGTCTGAATTTGGCAATAAGGAGTTCATGATTTGAGCCACAGTCTGCTCCCTGTCTTATTTTTGCTGACTGTATAGAGCTTCTCCATCTGTGGCTGCAAAAGATATAATCAATCTGATTTCAGTGTTGACCAACTGGTGATGTCCATGTGTAGAGTCTTCTCTTGTGTTGTTGGAAGAGGGTGTTTGCTATGACCAGTGCATTTTCTTGGCAGAACTCTGTTAGCCTTTGTCCTGCTTCATTCCGTATTCCAAGGCCAAATTTGCCTGTTACTCCAGGTGTTTCTTGACTTCCTACTGTTGCATTCCAGTCCCCTATAATGAAAAGGACATCTTTTTTCGGTGTTAGTTCTAGCAGGTCATGTAGGTCTTCATAGAACTGTTCAACTTCATCTTCTTCCAGAGCTAGACATCCTGGAGTGTGAAGTCAAGTGGGCCTTAGAAAGCATCACCATGAAAAAAGCTAATGAAATTCCAGCTGATCTATTTCAAATCCTAAAAGATGATGTTGTTGAAGTGCTGCACTCAATATGTCAACAAATTTGGAAATCTGGCCCCATCACTTCATGGCAAATAGATGGAGAAACAATGGAAACAGTGACAGATTTTATTTTCTTGAGCTCCAAAATCACTGTGGACTGTGACTGCAGTCATGAAATTAAAAGATGCTTGTCCTTGGCAGAGAAGCTATGAGAAACCTGGATAGCATATTAAGAAGCAGAGATATTACTTCTCTGACAAAAGTTCATATAGTCAAAGCTATGGTCTTTCTGGTAGTCATGTATGGATTTGAGAGTTGGACCATAAGGAAGGCTGAGGGTTGAAGAATTGATGCTTTTGAACTGTGGTGCTGGAGAAGATTCTTGAGAGTGCCTTGGACAGCAAGGAGATTAAACCAGTCGATCCTAAAGGAAATCAACCCTGAATATTCATTGGATGACTGATGCTGAAATTATAATCCTTTGGCCACCTGATGTGAAGAGCCAACTCATTGAAAAAGACTCCAATTTTGGGGAAGATTGAGAGAAGGAGGAGAAGGGGGCAGCAGAAGATGAGATGGCTGGATGGCATCATCAACTCAATGGACATGAGCTTGAACAAACTCTGGGAAGTAGTTGAAGGATGGGGAAGCCTGGTGTGCTGCAGTCCGTGGGTCACAGAGTCGGACAACTGAACAGCAGCAAATACTTTGAAGTATTTTCTCCAAGCTCTGCTTTGCCTTTTCGTTTCCTTGACAGGGTCTACTGAATAGCAGAAGCTTTAATTTTGATGTGGTCCCATTTATTGATTTATTATTTTATAGGTTGTGCTTATAGATGCCTTATAGATGTCTTATGTCTCAGACATCGTTGTCTAACCCAAGGCCACTAAGATTTTATCTTATATTTCTTTGGAAGTGTTGTGAGTTTGGGTTTTATACCTAAGTCTTTTACCCAATTTGAATGAATTTCTGTATATAGTTTGCAGTATGGATTGAAGTTCTTTTTACTTTTTGTACTTGGCTCCCCAGTTGTTCTAGAACCGATTTTAAAAAGACTGCCTTTCTCTCCTTATTTGCATTTGTATCTTTGCCAAGATTCAGTTGTGTTGTCCATGTATCTATGGAGTCTATTTTGTTCAGTTGATCTAATTGTCTATCTTTATACCAACATTGCACTATTTTAATTATTATAACTTTATTGTGGGTTGAGATCAGGTAAGCTGAAGTGAAGTTTAGTCACTCAGTCGTGTCCAACTCTTTTTGACCCCATGGATTGTAGCCAGGCTCCTCCATCCACGGAATTTTCCAGGCAAGAATAGTGGAGTGGGTTGCCATTTCCTTCTCCAGGGGATCTTTCCAACCCAGGGATCGAACCCTGGTCTCCCGCATTGTAGGCAGACGCTTTACTGTCTGAGCTACCAGGGAAGCCTGAGTCTCAGGTGGCCTGAGTCTGATGTTTCACAAAGCATTTTTGTCATGAGCATCAATTCAGTGGACTTCTCTTCCTAGTCCCCAGGATATGACCGTCACCCTTTCAGGCTGCCGAATTTCATCCTGAGCCACATGTCAAACTGTTTCCCGTGTCCCTTAAGGAGAGAGAACCTGACTCAGGCTCAGCTTGGGAACGCGAGGCCACAGGCTGTAAGCGTTCGTCCCTCTGCAGCGGGTCGTGAAGTGCGGGGCTGTGTTACAGTGGCTCTCTGTTAGGTCGGTCCTCAGTCATGGATTTTCAGCTGGAACCTGTGTATCCCAAGAGGGTCTGGAGAAACTTTCAGGGTCATAAGATGGACTCTAAGCTGGGACCCTGCTTCATCACCTTCTCCACTTTACCTGCTGCAGCCCAGAGCACGGACGAATGTTTATGTGACGTTTGGCTTCAGCGTGTTTGGGACCCAGGGATTCAGGCTTCTCAGGCCTGGCTGTGAGGGCCGTGGCTCTTCTCTTCACCTGGCGCGGGCCCTCGGGCCTCCTGGAGTGCAGGTCCAGGGTGCTGTGGGCAGCTGATCGCCCAGCCCTGGGGCCCGGGGGGCCCGGCTCTGCTGGAGACCACGTGTGGGCTGCTTGGGGCTGAGCGGCAGGCCTTCTGAGGTGCTGCTTTGCCCTTTCTGATGTCGGGGACCGGAAGAGGGCTGGTCAGTGGACACCGTTGCCACTTCTTTCTTTCGGCCCAACCACTAGGCGTGCGGGGTCTCAATGCCCTGACGGCGACAGAACCCACACCCCTGTGCTGGAAGCGCAGAGTCTCAACTGCTGGGCCACCAGGGGAGCCCCGCAGGGCCGCTTCTTACTGTGCCCTTGACATCCTCTTTTGAAAAGCACTGGGTCAGTAATTAGTGATAAAATGAGTGTCCCATGCCATGCCCGTGTCCTGCGCTCTGTCACCAGAATGCCCCCCTGTGGGGTGGGGTCCCGGGCTCCCGCTGGGATGCACATTCTGGCCTCCACAGCCTGGGTTCTTTGCACTAAATGCTTCCTAGGTGCCATGGCAGAAGCAAATTTCTTTTTCATTAGTGTGTTTTCACGGTTACTTAAAGCAGACTAAGAAATCATTTCAATATATCGACTCAGATAGCTTTCACATCAATAGTTTAAAAATAAGAATGAATGTAATGTGGTTCAAGAAGGCTTTTTTTTTTTTGAGTGTCTTGGGAGTGGAGACACGCGGGTGTGTCCGTCTTGGGCTGATGGGTCAACCGCTGTGTACCAGGCTGACCTGTGAGGGCACAGACATGGCAGAATGTCTGTCTGCGCTTGATTCCAGAGGGCCGCGGACGCGGCTGAGGCCGACGGGGCACCTCCGTGGAGCTGAGAGATGAAGTCCCCAGCTGGCTGCTCTCCCTTCTGGGTGCTGTGACCGTGGACGCTTGGGTGTCCTTCGTTCATGATGGTGGGGGAAGCGTGTGGGGGGCGAAGGGACTGCTGGGGGCTCTGAGGCTACTGGAGGAGAGGAGGAGGAAGCACGGGGCGGGGGGCGGCCGGGGCTGTGGGTTCCTGGCGTGACCTGTCTGGCGGCTCCTCCGGGGAGGGTCCTCCCACGGAAATAACAGCAACACTCACTGGGCCCCGAGTATCCGTCACCTCGTCTGCGCCTCCCAGCACCCCCAGAGGTGGGTGCCCCACTGTCCCCATTTTGGGATAAAGGGACGAGGAGTCAAAGGGTTACTGATGAGCTCACATCCCATGGCCGGCCTGCGGCTGGGGAGCTCCAGGCCTGGGCTCTGGCTGTCACTGCGGTTGTCCACAGAGCCGGGGCGGGGTTGGGCGGACATTCCCCTTGTTAAAAATCAGGAAACCAGGAAAACTGGTGTGTTTTTTTCGAGCAAAATGATAGAAAACGCTTCCAATTTACGCATGAAAAGAGGCATAATTTTGTTACAGGATAAGCCGAGACAAACGTGTGCTCGAAGCTTTTCTTAGAGCCCGAAGTGTCTCATTTCTTAGTCAAAACGTGTTTTCCATTCATCTCGTGATGTGATAGTGTTATTAGCTCCCTTTAACTTCTCTCGCACGTGTCCTTTTAAAAAGGTCTCACTTTTATTCAGAGCAAAGTGGGGTGGGCAGTCAGTTTCCAGAAGCCAGTCCCCTCCGGTAAAAAGCCAGCACTTGGGAGAGAGGCAGATGGCAACACCTGGGTAATTACAGTCCGAAGCAGAGAGAACCGTTTTCCTGCCGAAAGGGATAATTGAAATGTTTGGTTTTTACCTTGAGCCTTCGCAGCAGGGCTCTGATGTTACTGCCCTTTCGATGAGGTTCCCGCTGTCCTTGGTAAGGATTAGAAGAGTGTCTTTTGCAAGGGTGCTTGCCTTTTGCATCTCCTGTGTGTTGGAATAAATTCTAGTTTCTGTGCGTTCATGGGACTTTTACATCAGAGCCCACGTGGGTGAGCAGTGAACTTCTGCTATAGAATATTTAAGATGTCAGCTTTGGGAGGCTGCTGAGTACAGTACAGACACAGTTTCTCAAGGTTCATTTTAAATAAATGCTGCTATCAAGGTCTAGTGGGGTCCTGGTTAAATTAATTAAAGCTACGGGATCAAGACTCAGTGTGACAAAATTCCTGTTTTCTCATCGTCTCTGTTCCATATTGGCGTGGAGAGATGCCAGTTAGAAAGAGCATCAAGGAGTGGAGGGATTTGTGTCTGTTAAAATTAAGATTGTGTAGAACCGGACGAAACATCTGTTAGACTGTGATTAGCCAAATTCCCCAAATTTCATTTGGACTGGCGCTGAAAGGACACGTTTGCCAAATAATGAGCAAGACAGATGCCCCAATTACATGATCATATTTGCAAGAACAGTTTACTTAAAGTCAGAGCATCATTAGACACAATGAAAGTGAAGTGACACGTAGCCCCATTTATCACCTTCGGAAGCAGCCAAGTGTTTCTGGTTTGACTGTGCTCTCTCATTGCTCATCACCCTTTTAAGGACGGTCTCCAAGTAACCGCAGGTCTGACCTGTAACATGAATTAAGTGCCTGAAAGCACTGCAGGTGTCCATGACTTTTAAACTAGTAGGATCTATGCCCAAGTCCTCTGACCCGCGCCAAGAGACCCGGCAGCTCACGTTGCCAGGGTTTTAACTCAAAACTATGAGAGTGTGATGTGTTCTGCGTGCCCAGGTCTTCCTCCACGGCGATGGTGATGCTCGCTCTGGGACACAGGGAGGAACTTTTTAAAGGGGATACATGGATCCGATGCCCTTTTTCTCAGCCCCACCCTCTGTGGGCAGGGGAGTGGGCTCCTGGCCTGGCTCCAGCACCAGAGACAGAGCCCTGGGGCTGCTCTCGGGGGTCCAGGGAGCCTGGGCCCCTGTGTCTGAAGGGCCTAATGATGAATCCCTGCCTGGACACTTATCCTGGCCCGGCAGCAGGCTAGGTGCTCCGTGAAGATCGCCTGCTGTGTTCACAGCATCCCCAGTTGGCAGCATCACCGGGGGCTTCGGCCTGAGCACAGTGCCTGGGGTTGGGCTTTTGTTGGGAAGGTGTGAGAGCAGAGATCACTTGGGCTCAGGTATTTTGCCTTGGTCTCTCTCCTTGCCTGCCCTCAGGAGCTTTCCCTGAACCCCCAGCAAAGGCGTCTGAGGGCAGTGAACAGTGGCAGGCAGGGACGCGGGGTGCATGGATGCTGGCGGGTCCCAGGCTGGTCCTGGAAGGGGAGCCGCTGCTTTCCCTCTTCAGCCCCTGGGGCGGCCTCCCCATGAACCAGCCTTGTTGGAAGGCAACATCCGCAGCGATCGGATACTCTGATTCAGACTTCGAATCCGACTCCTCGTGCTGAAGAAGGGGGAGGCAAGAAGGATGGGAAACTGACCTGGGAGTCTGAACAAACTTCCATCACAACAAAACGTTCTCATGGTCTTCCCTGTGTCCTGCAAGTAGAGCGCCAAGCATTCCTATGGTTTGATTGGAACATTATGGCTAATATTACAAAGTAAATTCAAGAGAAGTCACTGGTCTTGTGCCTCAATGAATGGTTTTTAAAAATAGTGTTGTCTTATGATTATAAAAGTAAAATATGTTTAGAGTGTGTTAGTCGCTCCATCATGTCTGACCCTTTGCGACACCATGGTCTGTAGCTCGCCAGGCTCCTCTGTCCGTAAGATTCTCCAGGCAAGAATACTGGAGTGGGTAGCCATTCCCTTCTCTGGGGTGGGGTCTTCCCAACCCAGGGATTGAACCTGTGTTTCCTGCATTGCGGGAAGATTCTTTACTGTTTGAGCCACCAGGGAAGCCCAAAATATGCTTGCTGTGGGAAATGTAATTTACAATTTAAAAAATAGAGTAAAAGGTAGCAAATACTTGTGAACACCCTCCTTGCACCTGGCTCTCTGCCCCTAGAGACAGCTCTGCTGGTTATTTATCTTGATTTTACTTCAAATAAATACAACGTATGTTATTATGAGAGAATCCTCCGGCGGCCCTGCTTAGATCCGTCACTGTCAGAGCGGGTCCGACCTTGCAGGCCTCCTGTGGCCCCACCGCTGGGGACTGGGGCTTGCTCAGGGTCACAGCGTTCGCTGGGGCCACGGGGGCCACAGGCCGCCTCACCACCAGGCGGTCTCCCTCCGTCGTCCTGACACACGAGGCTCGTCCGAGCCCCCTCTCTCTGCCTCTGGTTCCAGAAAAGCTGGCGGGAGGAGGGAGCCTGCCACTTCAGGTCACTTGCCCTAAATAAGAATGCTGCCTCCAGTGGACGGCAGGGATGTCCCAGCCGTGACCACACCGCTGCTCCCTGCACCTGCCCGCCGTGCCCAGGCGTGGGACCACTGGCTGCAGAGGCAGGACCGCTAGCCTCCAGACCCTCTCTTTCCACGTGCCAGCCTGCCTGCCATTACTGACCTCCTTTGGGGGAGGTTTCTTCTTGGCTAATACCCCTTGTTATCTGACCTCAGGTGAAGCGGGATGGCAGGGAACAGTTGGCAACCATATGGGGTGTTCATAGAGCACTTTATACTTTCCAAAGTATATTCTATCATGTCTCAGAAAGGCAAAACGCTGTCTGGGTCAAAGGGGGCTGGGGAGAGGAGCTGTGCCTGGGGAAAATCGGGAAGGCTTCCTGGAAGAGGCACCCTGGGATTGGTCTTGCAGGCAGTCTTCACCCTTCTCTAGAGTGATGGGGACATGGCTTTTCCTTCCCTCTGAGATATAAGAGTTAGATTAATGCTCAAGTTTTTTTTTTTTTTTCCCAGAACATATTTGTTTTTAAAATTATTTCAGGAAGTGTGTTTTAATTAAAGATATTTGAGAACTTTTCAGAAAAAGAGAATTAAATTAGGTTCATTTCGAGCTTGCTCGGCTAAATCCTGGTTTCATGTCCTATTTCCACGAAATTCTTAAGATCATGCCTTGGTTTCACTTGGTGGCTTCAGAACATCAGGGTTCCAGGGAGTGAAGTCGCGGGCTGCATTCAGACGTGATTGCGTGCATGCGTGCCAAGTAACTTCAGTCGTGTCTGACTCTTGGCGACCCCATGGACTATAGCCCGCCAGGCTCCCCTGTCCATGGGATTCTCCAGACAAGAATACGGGAGTGGGTTGCCACGCCCTCCTCCAGGGGATCCTCCCGACCCAGGGATGGAACCTGCATCTCTTATGTCTCCTGCGTCGGCAGGCAGGTTCTTTACCATTCGCACCGCCTGGGAAGCCCTGGAAGGTAATCAGATGGAGAGAAATCTCCCAGGCTACTTCGGCATGGGCCAACTCTTTCAAAGACATGTTGGACAGTGATAATCAACTCCATCATAATTGCCTCTGCAGTAAGTTGACAGGTGATTAATATCATGAACGTCACATTTTGCTTTGAGCAGGACGGTGGCGATGAGAACTTGGGAGCCGCAAGCCAGATGGAAGCAGCCCAGCCTCACTGCACGGTGTGGTCATACTGTTCTCTGCAAAGTTTTATTCTTCATTTTATTCTTTGATCTCAGGGTTTCCCTGGCGTCTGTGCCTGGGGCTCTGGGCTGCATCCCAGGAGGACCCCTTCCCCTCCATTGCCACCGTCGCCCCCAGCCAGGACCCAAGTCTTGCTGTTTTCCTTTTTGTGGAATTCTCCAGAGTCATGCTGTCCACAGAGCCCACAAAGATGGGATTCTGCTTCTCTGCTCTGTCCAGGAGGGTCGCCTGGTCCATGGTGCAACAACTCATGAAGAGGCTTTTCTTTCCACAGGCAGTAAATGACTGGAGAGGACCCCACCCCCGGCCCCCCAAGGCACAGAAGATGCGTTTAGGGAAGAGCGCTGTGAGCTCAGGTCGCCAGGAAGCAGCATAGGTGGCTCTGGAGCCCTGTCTGGCTGCCTCCTGACTGGGAGGGGTGGATGGTTCAGGGCTGGTGGGTTAGGACACCTCTGCCCAGCGCACGTACGTGGAGTCCCAAGTCCCTGTCCTCTGATCCCACGTCTGCAGAGACAAGGCGCGCTCTGTGACGCTGTCTCCCCTCCACTTGCTTGGCTGGCCTGCTTTCCCCCTCACTCCTCCCAGGCACGGCCCCGCCCCTCGGTCCGGGCGGGACTCTCCAGGTGGGACCCTTGGTGGCGGATGCTTTGAGAACAGTGGCGCCCCCTGGGGTTGTGCATGGAAGTGGCATTGGCTCCAATCTGTGGGAAGGACAGTCCTTCTCAGTGGTCACTTGTCATGCTGACTGCCTGTGGGAGCCCACACTGTGCCCAGAGCTCAGGGCCTGGGCAGCTGCCCCCATGAGGGGACAATGGGAGGAGGTGAGGGGGAGGATGCAGAGATGCTGAAGAGGTGGCCGAGAGGAGACTTCTCCGCTTTGTGGTCTTAGAGACGTAGGAGCAAGCCCTTCCCTTATGGTAAGATCCTTCTGGTTTCCTGGCCGTGTCTCTATCACCGAAGCTCTGAAGTGGCCCCGGGAGCCACATGGCGGGGTGAACGCTCTGAATTTACCCTCCTGTGGGGGGCAGGTCCCCGTGGACATGACCCAGGTGGGGCTGTAGGGGGCGTGGCTTCACTCTCCACCTCCCTGCTCATGGAAGGTTCTGTACTTGCAGTGGCAGGTGAGCGGGTGAGCTCTGGGGGCTGGCGCTCAGCTCCACGCCGCAGGGTGGAGAAGGGTCCATCCCTGCCTTCTCCCCTGGTACGGCCGACTTAGAGCAGACTTGGCTGCCAATTAATCCAATGCCAATCAATATGAAATATTTGGTATGCAAATCGAATTCTCTTAACCGTCAGCTTTTATTTGCCAATGTGGCGGGCCTTTGTTTGTTTCTGTTATAAAGCTAAATCCTTAAAACCCTAGGTTCTTGGTATTTTGAAATTTCAATTATCTGCTGTGATTGTATCTCTGTTTTCAGAGACATTTGCATGCAGTAGGAACTGGTGGTAAACAGCAGTGACTTTTGAAGTGAGGAGAGCTATTTCAACCTCCAGTGAGAGGAGGAGGCCGATGTTTGCTTGAGAAAAATCACTTTCTAAGAGCAAGCTGGAGCAAGGCGGAAGGCCTCTGGGAGCCCAACCTGGCTGTGATCCCAGCCCTGTGCTGGGTCTGGGCATTCTGGAAGCTGCTCGGGGTCGGGGTATGGGCATTGGATGGGCCAGCTCACCAGCAGCCCACCTTGGTGAGCCTTAAAGGTAGTACTTATGACTCAGAGCCTGGCTCATCAATGTCTTGGTGGATCTTCGGAACTGTGACATCGGCAGCATTATGTTCTCGAAAGCACAGAAGGATCTTGAGCATCCCGGAAGCTCTATATCTCTGTGAAGATCTGTGTGCTGCTCTTGTTTAAAGAAAACCCAGACTGAACATCTTAAATCCTCGCAGACTCAGGGGCAGCAAACAGCAGCGCTCAATGGCTGCCTCTTCTCTTTCACGTCGCAAACACTTGCTGAGCTCTGTTCTCCATGCCAAGCGTCCCGCGACAAGCCCAGCAGAGCCCCGGTGGACAGGGACACACGGACTCTTATCTGTCAGCATATCTTCTGCCCAACAGTGCTGAGGGTCTGCAGGGGAGCGGGGGCAGGTGGGAGGGCCTGGGCGTGGGGAGCTGCTTTTTCACCCATAACACGGGCCTGGTCTCCTTGATAAGGTGATCTTGGAGCATGTATTTGAATAGATGTTTGCAAAATGAAATGGTTGTACTTTAAGCCAAATGAATGCACTCATCTAACTGGCATGGTGGAAGCACTAAGAACCATCAGATACTGTTTTCGGAAGGACTGAACTTGTCTCTCATTCTGCCACCTCCCTCCTCGGGGTGGGGCCACCTGGGAATGGAGGGGAGGGGCTCCAAGTAGAAACAGCACCAGTGATGCTGAGGGGCTGTCCCTGGGGATGGTTCCAGAGCAGAGAACGGGTGACCCCCAGCCTGGTCAGTGCCTGCCGATGGAAGGCTGTCCTGAGCCCCTGCGAGGTTCTCACTTCTCACTCCCGCCGTTGCACCAGCCCTGCCCATGCCCACTCAGCAGGTGTCCTTGCGGAGCTGGAAGGACCTGGGAAGGGAGGGGGCTGGGTTGGGGACAAGAAGGAGGTGCCCTATGAGCAGAGCCTTCGAAGGAAGACCCTGGGGGCCCCACCTGGCTCGGGGTCCTTCTCCCCGAGACACAGGGCTGAGGGCTCGTGTTCTTGGTGGTCACAGAAGTGACTTGCCCACTGTCCAGCAGCTGCAGAGAATAGGAAATTGCCCAGTTTTTCCATCTTCATCTGGAATTTAGGCCGATGACTGCAGAAGAGCAAGGCTTTCAGGGCACACGGCCCCTTCCAGGAGCAAAGACGTGACACCTGTGGCATCTCCCCTGGGCTGTGTCCTGCCCGTCTGGGCAGAGCCTGGGTGAGGGAGGGACCCGGGAGACGCCCCCAGGATGGTTCTTTGCCTTCCATTGGCACGGTGATTCTGTTCTGCTGTTCCCTTTCTGCTTGTTTGTTTCGTTATCTGAAATTCTCTCTCGCTGTTTACTGGGGCTGGTGTGTTTCTCTGTTTTTCCTCTACGCACAGATTATGCTGTTTTGGTAGCATCTGCTGTGAATTTTAATTACGACGCTCTACTCCAAGGGAGCCCTGCGAAGCCGCGGGCATCGTTAGCAGTCCAGACCCACGTTCCTGGCACAGACGGAGGGTTGCAAATGCGTGAGGAGTCAGGACCCAGGACGAAGGCAATGGAAGCCCACAGTCTCCTCTTGTCCCCGCTCCTTTTATTTGAGAGACCTCTGTGGCAAGGGACTGGCATGCCTAGGATTGCTTTTTGGCTTTTTGGTTTTTTGCCGATAATTGTCCTTTGGTTCTTTAAGGCTGTAGCACAAACCCTCAATCTCTTTTAAAGGAGCAGTTATGGGATTTGTAGCTCAGCTAAAATGGCAAATGCAATTCTGTGTTCGGTTGCTTCAGATTGCAAAAATACGCTTATCGGATGTAAGAAACATTAGGCTGCTGTTACTTCTCAGCCCAGGAGCCTTTCCAGAGCCCCCTGGACTGCCTCCTCAGGACTTCCCCGAGGCCTGCGCCGCGCTGTCAGTGGTTTCTGTAGCGCGTGGGCCTTGTGGTCTCTGCCACACTGGACGCATCAGGCCAGGTCAGCGTGTGCCCAGAGCTCCGCCGTCACATGCAGCCAGCCCCACTACTGTCCCTGATTTCAGAGGCTGAACACTGCTCTGTGATTGTGCGCGTGGGTGTGCACACTCAGTTGTGTCTGACTCTTTGCAACCCCTGTGGGCTGTCGCCCGCCAGGCTCCTCTGTCCACGGGATTCTCCAGGCAAGAACACTGGAGGGGTTGCCACGCCCTCCTCCAAGGGATCTTCCTGACCCAGGGACTGAACCTGTGTCTCCTGCGTCTCCTGCGTCTCCTGCGTTGGCCAACGGTTCTCTACCACCGAGCCCCTGGGAAGCCCGAGTCTATTAATACGACTGTGAGTAACGACTGTGCTGCCACCAAAAACGCAAGGGGTACTGAGCCCGGGGGACGTGAATGCAGGCTGGGTTTCTGGACCTCCAGGCGGGAGGCCTGGGGCTCTGCCAATGCGTGTCCTTGGGTGTGTCCGGGAAGGGTGGGAGCAGGCAGTGGCCACCCTTGGGTGGCACCCTTGGGTGCCCTGGGCACGTGTCTACCCCTGGTGTGGTGTGGCTGCCTCCTGGCCCAGCATCCAGGGCTGCAGAAGGTGGGGACATTTGCCCGCGGGGACTAGGATGTGCCTGCGTCTTGCTCTGACCGTGGCGCTAAGCTGGTGTTGGGGACCCTTGTGAAGTTGTGAAGTTGCACCAGACTTTCTGCTGTGCCCCCGGGCTGCCAAGTGCGGGCTGTCCATGTGGGTGGGGGTGTGTGAGGGTCCTTTCTGGGGCTGGTGAGTGAGTCTAGGAGGGCCCTGCCCTTCACTGCCCCTGCCTAACAGGGTTTCGTCTTTGGAAAGTCTACGCAGGGGGCCTGTCATTCAGGGCCGAGAACACCAGGCTTGGAGAGGCTCACCGTCGGCCTTCACCGAGGCTCGGAGCTGGACTGGGTCCAGGGCCCAGGTTGGTAAGGGCTCGGCCGCTCTGTGCTGTAACCACCTCTCCCAGCCCCTCTGCTGAGGCCTCCCAGTGTCCTGACCTTCTCACTCACGGTCCCTTCACCCGCTGGACCAGGAGCCCAGGCTGCCCTTGCCCCCCAGCCTTGAGGGCCTGTGGGAGAAAGTTCTAGATGCCCAGGCATGCTGTGCTGTTTCCTCCTTGACCTCTGCAGCTCTGACCGTGCCTGGAGACATCCTGGCTGTGCGCAGTTGGGAAGACCCCCGTCCCTATCTGCTGGGACTCCTTCCACCCCACGAAGGAACCTGGCCTACCGCCTGGTTCCCACCAGACGCCCGCGTTTGCCCCGAGGCTGACCCTCCCCCTGGGATGCCGGGCACCAGAGGTCACCTGGGCTGTGAGGAGAGCCCTTCGCAGGACAGAGTGGGTCTGACACTGACCTCCTCCAGGCTGTCTCCTCCCGAAGTGCAGACGGGATGTGCAGGGGCCACCGTCTATGCCTGGGGAGTGGAGAAACTTGACAAGATCGGTCTTTTGACACCGACAGCCAAAGAGCTGTTTCTCAGGGGTGGGGTGGGGGCTGCATCTTTTGGGGGGGGGCGCGTGTGTGCCAGGATCCTCTGGTGACAGTTTCAGAGCAAGGCCGCCTCCCGGGGGTGCTCTGTGTGGAGGTGGAGGGTAGCGGTGTGCCCACACCCGAGTCCAGGGCCCGTCTCGCACTGAGCAGCTGTGTGAGGGCCAGGTGACTGGGAGCCCAGCTGAGCAGACCCTGGGTCTGAACTCCACCCTCATCCTCACGTTTTCTCAGCTCATACAGCTACAGAAAATCAATGGACGCAGAGTCGGTCCTTGGCCCTAGCCCCCTCCTAGCAGTATGGAGTCACCCAAGGATAAATGAACTGTTTGGAAGAATCAGCCTGTCCATTTCATTCAATGAGGCACTTCTAATAAAGATGTATTTTATGCTTGCTATGTGTTCATCGAGATTCAGATAATACTTTCATTCTGATTAGTTGTGTACTCATAACAATGTAGCAAAATTCAATCCGGAAGAAAATTATTTTTGACATTAGAGCCTCATGGTCACTGGAAATGAAAAATTATATTCATATCAATATTCTCGGGCAGAGGAGAGTGAAAGGATGAGGAACAGCACAATTCCCAGCGTAAACATCCATCCCGTGGGGATAAAAGTCTGTGGGAGAAGGGAATGGATATATGAGTTTAAGAGGAAGAAAATGGACTTGAGGAAAATTCTGGCTGTTAAGAAGAGCTTGTCTGTGAATTTTCGAGCTGGGGAGACGGTGGGTAGGTAAGCCTTGCCTTTCAGATTCCATGTGATGCGTTTAATAATGAGAAACAGTTTCACTGTAGAGTATAATATGCCAGAATTTACATCCTTTTCAGCTGTTGGAACCTGTAATGAGCATTTTCAGAGACCAACTTGCAAATCCCAAGAAGCCCATGAGTGGACAGGTACCACAGGTACCCTGTGGGCACCAGGCTTCTGCCAGACTGAGAGGCAGAGCTGGGGGCTGAGTCCTGGGCCAAAGGCGCCCCTCCCAAACTGCCCACAGCAGACACAGATGTGATGGATTTATACTTTACGTTTTAACAGCCTTTTTGCTTTAGAATAATCTTAGCTTTACAGAAAAGTGGCTGAGATATGTAGACATATCCAGCATACTCCACACCCAGAACCCCTGCTGCTAGCGTCTCGCGTCCCTGAGGTACATCTGTCACACCTGATGCAGAGTGCGGACGTGTCGCTGTCAGTTACCGTCTGTGCTTCACTCTTACCTCCCTCTCGTTTGCCGAATGTCATTTTTCCACCCCGGAGGGGACCCTGGACACCACGCTCATTCAGTCTCGCGTCCCCCTTGGCTCCTGTTGCTGTGACAGTTTCTCGGTCTTTCTGTACTTTCGGTGACTTGACGACCAGAGGAGTGTGGGACGGGGCTTTTGAAGAGCATCCCTCCTGAGGAATTGTCTTCTTCCCGCTGCAGCCCCTCAGGCCTGCACTCTCCTGGACCCCCAGACCCACGGCTCCCGAGCGTGGCTGGCTCAGACCCCTGAGTCCTCCCCTCAGACGTCCACTCGCTTGAATCTGTGGACACAGGACTTGAGGAAGGCCCACGGCCACCCCATCTCATCCCCTCCATGCTTCCTTTCCATGGTGGAGGCTGTTCCAGATACCACGGTCCAACTTCACGAAGAACGTCCGCTCACCCTGCGGTGTCTGTGAGGTGCCACCCTCGAGGTGTGTGGGCACAGTGCCCGCCTGTGGGCTGCATTCCCAGTGGTGAGTCCAGAGGCTGCTGTCTGCACCTTCCGGGTCAGTGCTGGGCAGGCCTCCGTTCTGCGGCTGCAGCCGTGGTGCCTGGTGGCCTTGAGCCCTGCCCCTGCCCGGGACTGGGCACCGCCTGGCAAACCCCTGTTTAAATGACCTGCTTACCCTCAGATCTGTTTGTTGTGTGAGGGACGTCCCCTCGGCCCCTGTGAGGCCCCCTCACTGCCAACGCATGCTCCAAACTGCTCATCCGGGTGCTGCCCTCTTCAAGATCCTTGAACAGAGACTTCAATATAGTGGTGAGCTGTCAAAGGGCAACCTCCTGCGAGCTCTCCCAGGAAAATGCTATAAATTTCTGCCCAGAGTATTGCAGGAATCCACGTGGGAAGCAGCTTTGATTTGAGCTTCTCTTTGGAGTGTGTGTGTGTGTGTGTGTGTGTGAGCTCTCTGGGTGTGCGAAGAAAACTTGCCCCGAACAATTTCCTCCTGACCCTGTACGAAACAAGACTGTTTTCCTCAAATATACCTGAGCCCTTACAGTGTAGAAGGTTTTGAATGTTGAAGGCAGTGTCATATTCTACACACGTCTTTCTGGAATGACCTTGGGAGGAATTTACAGCCTCACCAGTCCCAGCCTCAATAGCTCAGCGCACATGCTGTTCACACGACTGTCACTCTCCTTCGTGTCCATACCCAGTCGGGAGCTCCCAGCCCCGCTCTGAGAATGAGATCTGCCCCCGGTGAGGACCCGACCGCAGGTCCGCAGACGGCCGCATCAGGAGCATCAGTGGTTTGGAAATGAGCGTCTGGCCCATTTGTTACGGACCAATTGCTTCTTCGTTGCTGTGTTTCACTTTAATTATGGTAATTAGTTTTCCACGCGTGGGGTGGACAGGATAGGCTTGGTGCTCGAATATTTGAAAAGATGTCCCCAGTGAGGAAGAAACCCCTGTCATTCCAGCACACAGAGGCCGGCAGGCACAGTGGTCACGGCGATAGCTGGTTCCCAAGACAAAGCGTCGAGAGGGCTGGTGAAGAGCCCAGGTGCTTTCTTGCTGAAAATACTTACAAACCTGCAAATTATGCAATTTAACAAAAGCCCATTTTTGAGGTTGACTATATGATAAATTATGAACATTCTTCTAGTTTGTCATCTTTTGTGTTTAATCTGTCTTGCAGCCGAAGCAAAACTTAAAAACCCAAATCCGTGCCCATTCGCAGCTCCCCTAGAGGTCTGTGCCTGGACACACATCAGTGCCAAGGTGGGCACCGAGTTGCTTCACTCCGTCAAGGCTTCTTCCCTAAACAGGCTGCTCCTGTGAACAGCTGGAGCTGCCTCCCAGTCCCGCAGGGGAACGGGCCTAGTATTTTATGGTTATTAACCTCCAGTTATTAAGTTCTCAGTGCTCTTGTGCTACCCGCGCTGTGATTTGTTACTAGTGAATATTAAGTGTTGCCCTTATTGAGAACATATTTTTCTCTTTATGAGCATCATGGAACTGCAGGCCTCCAGCCACTGGGTGAGGGTGGCAGGGCGTGGGGCTCTGGCGTGAGCTGTCACATAGGCAGAGGTTGGGGTATCTGGAGGTGGTCAGCCAGAGCCTGTCTCTCGTCCTCCTGGGGTCTCCGGGGGCCGGCTCCGGCATTCCTGCAGAGGGTGAGGGGCAGGAATGAGAGCCCGTGACCGCAGGCACAGTGGGACAGCAGGAGGGCACGTGCAGTGGTGCGGGGGAGGCTTTGCAACTCCAGGCTGCGTCCAGCTGCTGTGGGGTTTTCCCTGCTTGACACCGGGGCTGAGTCCTTGCTCTTCAGCTCCTCCTGCTCCCCGAGCACGTGAAAGGTGCCCAGGGCCCATGGGCATGCGTCCCAGGAGTGGTCCTTTGCCAGCAGCAGCAAAACAGCCCCTAAAGGTGCCACGTGACTGAGCAATCACCGGGGGTGAGTTACCTGCCAAGCCTCCCGAGAAGGGAGCCATTTCCAGCTGCTCATCCGAAGGTGACCTTTTCACTTGGATTGAGACCTCTGGGAAATGACTTTTCCTCTTCTGAGAAAAGAATTAACATCTAGTTTCCTATTTCGGTAACAGAAGGTCTTTTTGCATTTTTCTGTTACTAAGCTATACATCTTGCTGCTGCTGCTGCTGCTAAGTCGCTTCAGTTGTGTCCGACTCTGTACATCTTGGCCTTCCCACAAAAACCTGTGACTTCCAAGATTTGTGAACTGGAGGAGCACTGAGCTGCCAAGAAAGCAAGTGCACATGTATGTGTGTGTGAGTGTGAGTGCATGTGTCTGAGCGTGTGTGTGTGTGTCTGTGAGTACATGTGTGTGAATGTGTGTGTGAGTGCATGTGTGTTGTGTGTATGAGTGTGTGTGAGCGTGTGTGTGAGCATGTGTGTGTGTATGTGCAAGCACACGTGTGTGAGCATGTGTGTGTATGAGTGTGCGTGAGCGAGAGTGCATGTGTATGTGCGTATTTCTGAGCATGTGTGTGAGCGTGTGTGTGTGAGTGCATGTGTGAGTACGTGTGTGTGAGTGCGTGTGTGTGAGTAAATGAGTGTGAGTGTGTGTGTCTGTGAGTGTATGTGTGTGAATGTGTGTGTGTTGTGTGTGTGAGTCCATGTGTATGTGCGTATTTCTGAGTATGTGTGTGAGCATGTGTGTGTGTGGGTGCATGTTTGAGTGTGTGTGTGTGAGTGTATGAGTGTGAGAGTGTGTGTTTGAGTGTGTGAGTGTGTGTGAGTGTGTCTGTAAGTGTATGTCTGAGTGTGTGAGAGAATATGTGAGTGTGTATGTGTCTGAGAGTGTGTATGGTAGTGTATATGTGTGTGTATGTGTCTGTGTGTGTGAGTGTGAGAGTGTGTATGTGAGCATGTGTCTGTGAGTGTGAGTGTGTGTGTGTGAGAGTATGTGTCTGTGAGTGTGAGTGTGTGTATGTGAGAGTATGTGTGAGTGTGTGTGAGAGTATGTGAGTGTGTATGTGAGTGTCTGAGAGTGTGTATGTGAGTGTGAGTGTGTGAGTGTATGTGTGTGTGTGAGAGTATGTGAGTGTCTGAGAGTGTGTATGTGAGTGTGAGTGTGTGAGAGTATGTGTCTGTGAGTGTGAGTGTGTGTGTGTGTGTGTGTGTGATGCACCTGTGGGCTGAGAGGCCACGTGGACTGGTGCAGTCCAGAAGAAGCCTGTCCACACTGGCCCAGGTGGGCCGCACATGTGCCCCCCGCCCCAGGATGAGCAAAGAAGGGGACTGTCCTGGGTGCGGATTCTCCCTGTGAGATGAGCCTAGGACCCACCTTTATGGGGCCTCGGGGGGTGAGTCGGCCGTGGGATCCAAACCCACTGAATTGTGGGAAGAATCCATCACGCTCTCATCCCGATATGCAGGGCGCATGCCTGCTCTTTCTGACGACTCCAGTGATGCTCATCTCCAGACTGCCAAGAGAGAAAATGGGTTTCACTGTGGAATCCAGATTTACGGACTGATTCGGCGATGGATCGGTTGGTCCATTCACTTAAATGTCTGCTGCACGCCAGAAGCCGAGCTTCCTCCCACGAGGAGAATGAGATTAAGGAGACAGGTCACTGCATCAACAGACCTTTATCTGGTGGGAGAAGACAGACATTATATCAAATAATTCATATGTCATAGTTTAACTGTAGTTGAGAGAAGTGTAAAGAGGAAACTATCCTGAAGGTACAGAGATCCTGGGATATCTTCCGAGTTGTCTGAAAATGGAGGCCCCTGCACCAGAATCATCTTCTGCAGGGCACCCCCACACCTGCAGCGGGTTGGTGGGGAGCTGGGCATCCCAGCAGGACCATGTCTACCCAGTCAGGGAGCTGGGCATCCCAGCAAGACCATGTCTACCCAGTCAGGGAGCTGGGCATCCCAGCAGGACTGCCTGTATATGGTCAGGGAGCTGGGCATCCCAGCAGGATGTCTCTACCTGGTCAGGGAGCCGGGCATACCAGC
Source organism: Bos taurus (assembly GCF_002263795.3). Classification (NCBI taxonomy): domain Eukaryota; kingdom Metazoa; phylum Chordata; class Mammalia; order Artiodactyla; family Bovidae; genus Bos; species Bos taurus. The sequence continues at coordinate 49,717,043 of NC_037353.1, forward strand.
AGGACTGCCTGTATATGGTCAGGGAGCTGGGCATCCCAGCAGGACCGCGTCTACCGGGTCACCGGGGGCAGTGGCTGGGAGGCAGGTGCTGGGAGATGCTGACTCGGGGGCAAGCCAGGGTTTGCTCCCAGACGCTGGGGCTGCTTGCAAACCTCAGCTTGAGGATCTCCCTTGTAAGAGCGCATCAGGTTTTGTAGGATTTCCAATCAGACTGATGAGCGGAGGTGGCTCTTCTAAATGAATAACATTAGCAAGACTCTGAAGTTGAAGGTGTCTCCTTGGAGGGCGCGGGGGGCGAGCAGACAGCATCCAGTTTAAGCTGCGCTCCCCCAGTTAACAGGGACTGATTGCCGCCGGCTTTAAAATCACAGTTGATAGCGTTGTAGCAGAAAGAGCACTTATTTCCATAGTGAGTTCTTTTGGAAGAGCATTTGAGAACCTCCTGATCCTGTCACTCATTCTGAAAGGTGAAGCCGACGCTGACAATGTACCGGGACGGTGTTCCCTTGAAGCCCAGGTGCCGTGGATGCGGTCACTTGTCCACACGGAAGCTGAGTGGCGACGGGACGCTGGCTGGGGGCTGCAGACCCCCTGCACCTGGTGGAGAAGCCAAAGCTTTGGGGGAAGAGACGGTGGTCCTTGAGCCGTCAGCCCTCCTCCAAAGTGACCAAGAGCTGCTTTTGCTATAAAAAAGCATGGTACCTTTCAAACGCCGCTTCCAGGCCACGAACGAATCCTGTTTTCATTTCAGAGAGCAGCGCCATCACGGGGATTTTTTAGAAGCTGGAAAGGACGTGGAGACCATCCCCTGTGAGTCTCTCCTCCCACATGTCTTGGCCGAAAAGCCGGGAGGCAAAGTTGATGAGTGGACTAGAGGTGGCGACTCCAGCCCGTCACTTTCCTCCCCTCTGACTGTGCTCAAGTCTTAGTCACTTCCTTCTAAAATCGCCTTTCTACTTTTAAAGTGAGGTTTAATCTGAATTATCTATGGGGACAAGCAGAGTGATTTGAGGCACAGATCGGGGGTCCCTAGGAAGCCCACCCCAGTCCCCAGGCCACACAAGCCTCACTGCCAACCCCGGCCCCAGGGCACCCTCAGCAGACCCTGGCGGTTCACTACTTCCCTCCTGGCTCTGCATCAGCCCTGTGGGCACAGGGGCTCAACGGCTGACCCACAGAGAGGGCTCCAGACCCATAGCACCTTGCAGAGGGCGCTGTGAGTGTGAGCTGAGGGGCAGCTAGATCTCCTGGAGGTGGTGCCACAGGCCCGAGTCAGATGCGACTCCTGGGGTCACCCCCTCCTCTCCGCGGCGATGAGGGGCGTCCCGGGCAGGGGGAGTCTCGCGCTCAAGGTCTCACTTCTCCCCATCACACGCCTCCACCCTCTGCCTGATCTGAGTGATTTTGTATCAGGTGAGACACCGTGTTTATGCAGCAGGACCTTGCCCTGAATTTCTCACATGGACAGCTCTGCAGAGGCAGTAACTCCTCCTGAGTTTCCATCATCGGACTTGATCCGTGATATTGAACTCGGAATCTCAGTAGAGGTTAACTTGAACTTGAAAATATTCCACAGTGGACAGAGGGGGGACTCTGTCACAGCCCGTTTATAGTCTGTCTGGGGCACGGAGCCCGCACGATGGGCTGTGACCGTGCTGACGCTAGTCTCAGGCTGACAGGCCACGTCCTCGGTCACCCCTGCCGCGCCCCACTGTGGCTCCCGGGAGACAGCTCCCAGGCCTTCTGGCTGTGTTTCCACCGGCCTTATCACTGTTACCGTGTAGGGACCTCCAAAGAAACTCCGGTGGGTGATACTAGGATTGAGCTGGCTGGTGCTGGATTTCTTGAAATTAACCAAACTATTTTTACTTCTATCAAATTCAAGCCCCACGGGAAGCCACACTTTAATTTTCTTCTGATGCTGGCTTTCAAAGAGAAGACGTGGAACTGGAGCGGGGCTAGTGAAGTTGACCTGAGATTTCCGTTCCTGAAGTTGCATTTCCCTTGACTGGAGTGAGCTGCTTTTTAACACACCAGGATCGCTGTGGCAGGAAGTCTCACGGATGGTCTCTGACTCTACCGGCCTGAGACTGGGTTCTAACAGCAGAGTGTGCAGGTGAGACGAGCACAGTGGTTCCATCTTTCCTGGGATCTCGGATGGAGCAGGAAGGGGACTGTGTGAAGTTCCCGGAAGCGCCAGGCAGTGGAAGGGCTCCTGAGCCCCAGAGGGTGCCCACCCACCATGGGTACCCATGTGACACTGTAGGGTCAAGTCTCCACCTCTGTTTCCATCGGTCCAGGCATCTCAGCTTAAAGACCAGCGTGTCTGGCTTGACTAGAGACCAAACTGTGGACGAGGCCGTTTGCATTTTTATTTCAAAGGGACCCCAGGCTTCCCTCATAGTTCAGTCGGTAAAGAATCTGCCTGCAATGCAGGAGACCCAGGTTCGATCCTTGGGTTAGAAAGATCCCCTGGAGAAGGAAGTGGAAACCCATTCCAGTATTCTTGCCTGGAGAATCCCAGGGACAGAGGAGCCTGGCGGGCTACAGTCCACAGGGTCGCAAAGAGTCGGACACGACTGAGCGACTGACTGAACCACCACCTCAGAGTCAGTGCCGGTCCCGAGGCTTCCATCCAGATTACCATCCTGGCCTGGAGTCCAGCCCGTGTCCTCTGGAGCCTGTGCTTCAGTCACGGTGGGCGGCCACGTTTCTCAGGCTACTTCCTCAGCCACTCACTGCTATGTTTTCGTGGTGGGGCCCGGAAGGGTGATTTCTGTACATTTCTTATCTGTATGCCTCCATCTGGAAGACAAGTGAGGTGCTATTTGCAGACACCAACGAGAAATAGTTTCTGGCTTTAGCTCTGATAGCTTCCGTTTCATATTCTCCCCGGAGCCTACTGTGTTCCACTTAACGTGGTGGTTTCTGCCCCGGCACCTTGGACATTCCCACACGGCCTCCTGAATTCAGCAGAAGAGTTCACAAGTGGCAGCAGGGTCTCACCAGCCTAGGCTGAGTCTGCGCGTCCAGCCTCGTCCCCCACATGGACTCCCCCTCCCCCACCCACTGCCACAGGCACCTGGGGAATCCTGACTGTCTCCAGGGCTTTCCCCTCGGGGCCCACATTCCTGCTCATTCTCACGCCCTTCTGACCTGGACACCTGTTTTCACCTCTCTCTGCTGTGAGCCTGTGTGGAAGTTCATCCTTTCATTCTGCCACCAAACATTTGCATACCTCCTGCTATGCACTGGGCTTCCCTGGAGGTTCAGAGTTAAAGAATCTGCCAGCAGTGCAGGAGCCCCGAGGTCATTCCTGGGTAGGAAGATCCCCTGGAGAAGGGAATGGCTACTCACTCCAGTATTCTTGCCTGGAGAACTCCATGGACAGAGGAGCCTGGTGGGATACAGTCCATGGGGTTGCAAGGAGATGGACATGGCTGAGCAACTTTCACTATTATGAACTTGGTAACTTACAGGCCCTGTCCTCAGGGAGGTTCATTGTGCCAGACTTTCTGAAAGAATCATCTTTGTATCCATCCTTTCTCCCCTCCCCCACAAAGGGGCTCTCCGGTGGACGTCTCCAGTCACATCGTGCAGACTTCCTTCTTAAGGAAACCAATGTTTTCTGTGATGCTCCATCCAAAAGAACACTTTGTCTTTATCTTACTTTCCATCCCCCTTGGACACAGCCATCCCCCTGTGTCTGCGCTCCTGGTGCAGGGCAGGGACTGTGTCAGAGGCAGGAAATATCATGCTTTCTTAGGAGACTGACAGATGGCGGTGGACTCTCCTGGGCCGGGAGGAAATCGCAGGGGGAACTCGACAGGGAGTTCACGGGGCTCCTCTCAGAGGGATTCCCGCTCCCTGCGCTCCTGCCTTGGTCCTCTCCGGCCTCTGCTCTTCCCCCGCCGGACACTGGGCAGAATCCTGTTCTCATCTCGCTGATTCTGTCTCCTGTGGGTGGAAGACATCCTCAGGGTTCCCTGTGCCTTCCAGATACTGTGACAGCAACGCTTCCCTCACCATTCAGACCTCCTCCCAGCCGGACTCCCTCCTCCCGACACGTCCACTGGAAAGTCTCCAGGAGCCATAACCTGAACACACCTCCCAGACTCCACTCACCCTCTCCTCCCCTTGTGTCCCTCTCTTGATGATTATCACCCCAAACTTGGAAGCAAGCAAGCCCATGGGCAAAGCCTGTTCCTCGCCTGGAGTGCCCATTCCGGCGGGAGGGAGGGGGCACCAAGGATGGAGAGCTGAGGCCAGAACCCTCGCCCACGTCTGGTCCAGCTCCAGGCCTGGGGGTCTTCACCCTCCTTTATCCAAGCCCTGAATCACGCTCCCCTGGGCCATCCCAGTCGCCTCCTGCAGCTCTCCTCCCGTATTCCTGGGCCCTGGGGCACCCCAGCGAGGCGTCTCTAACAGCACAGACCAGAGAGGGCACCTCTCCTGCCCAAACCCTCTGATGTGTGGCGTCGCCCTGACAGCCTGGCCCACACTCCAGCCCTTCCTGCCTCTCCAGGCGTCTCTCCTCCACTCAGTACTTCCCACCAGCACCCTGTGCTCTCCAGCTGCTGTGCCTGGGAGACCCTCTCCCTGGAGGTCTCCATGTTGACCACCCCTGCCCACCTTGGCTCCCGTAAATTGCACCTTAGAGTCTCTCTCTAAGGCTGCATTCGATGCCTCGTGGATGTGAATGCTGTTAAAGGAAAGCCTTACTGTGTTGAAGTATTTATTTCCCCTCTGTGAAGTATTTACTTCCCTTGCTGTGAAGTAAACTTGCTGGAAGGAGTGCATGAGCTTGTTTGCACCTGTGTCCCCGGGTCCTGGACAGAGGAGCCAGACCCTGCAAGGTGGACCCGCTGAAGGAGGTGGTTTCTGTCCCCTCCTCCAGCCCACCAGAACGTCGGGACAGTGTCTCCTCCCTGCCAGGCTGGCCCTCCTTCGCGGGCCCTCTCTGTGGTCAGTGCTGCCCTCCGCACCGATGGGAAGCCCTGTGATGGATTCGCATCTCTACAGAGTGACCTGTAACTGCAGCAGATGTGACGGCCCCTCCCCAGGGATGGGCTTTCATCCGGTGTGCTGCTGACTGCCCTTCTCTCCTGATGACCATCAGAGAGAGAGTTTTCTTTTTCAAGTTTATGGCCTCAGTGGCTCGATTACAGTTATAGTGCCCCAAACAGCTGTTACTCTTTGCAACAGTGGATCAGAAATGAAGCTGAGCTCGGGCTTAATGGAAATTGTCCCTTGAAAGGTTTGGATTTCGAACATTTATTCTCCATTAATTTCAAGTAGGCTCTAAATTGAGCAAAACATTCTCTGTCTTTCCTCCGTGTTGCGGGTTTTAGCTGACAAATGGATGCCGGGTCTGCAGACTCTGTCGCCGGCTTTGTGAAGTGTAGGCCTTAGGGTGTGTACTCACCCACCCAACGTATGTCATCCCAGGGGGTTCTGGGCCCGCTGAGCTTAATCAGGCTGGCGTGTGGCGTAGACTGGGATGCCCCAGCAGGGTGAAGTGACATTGATTTAATTGCTCGTGCAGACGTGGGAGAGACACTGAGATGGATGTGTGGGAGCCCTGCATGGGGAAGCAGGTGGCTGAAGACCCACTCCGGCACTCACGCCTCCACCCGCCACTCCCCTGCAGCGTAGCCTGACTTTGGGACTCCGAGCAGCTCCAGGAATTCCCCTAAGCACCATGTGAGCGGTGATCCAGTGGGTGAGGGCTCAAAGCTGCATTTGTATCAACATCATATGAAGCTGAGAAAGCGCCAATGATGACTCATGATTGGAGAGAGAGGGCAGGTGGCCTGGTGTTGATGTATAACCCGTTCTGGCCTGCAGTGCGGGGATTGCTGTTGTTCAGGTGCTCAGTCACGTCCAACTCTTTGTGACCCCATGGACTGCAGCACTTCCCCGTCCTTCACTATTGCCCAGAGCTTGCTCAAACTCACCCATTTAGTCGGTGATGCCATCCAACCATCTCATCCTCTGTCGCCCCCTTCTCTTTTTGCCTCAGTCTTTCCCAGCATCAGGGTCTTTTCTAATGAGTTAGATCTTTGCATCATGTAACCAAAGTATTGGAGCTTCAGCTTCAGGATTATTTGTTCCAATGAATATTCAGGGTTGATTTCCTTCAGGATTGACTGCTTTGATCTTGCAGTCCAAGGGACTCTCCAGAGTCTTCTCTGGAACCACAGTTCAAAAACATCACTTCTTCGGCGTTCAGTGAGTAGATGATGGATGTGATTTGAACTGTAGTGATCTGGCTCCAGCAACACCTTGCCTGCTGAATGGTCCTGTCTCTAAACCCGTGGACAGACCAGAGCTGCAGGCAGGCACCTGCAGAGGTCCTCACTCACCTGGACTTCTGACACGTTGGACAGGATGGCGTTAAAACTGCCCCCGGTGGGGCTCGTGGAAAGTCGACACTGGACATGAGCATGTACACAACCGAGTTACGACACTTAGAAGAAAACAGTCCTGATTATAGGTTGTTTCTACGGTGGCTTTTGGTTCACGAGGAAATCTTGCGTGTTATTTGCTTCTCTGTGTCCAACCTGGGCTTCACGCTTTGCTGGAGAAAGTCTTCAGCTCGGGGCTTCCCTGGCCTCCCAGCTCCCAGCACAGGTGGACGTTACTTGTCTGACTCTGTTTCCAGTTCCGTCCGCCAGTGATCTGAGCACTGACATTTGGCTGACCGAGTCTGTGGAGTATGGCCGTGAAGCGTCCTTTTCTAAGTACGTTTTCCAAGGACGGCCATCTTTTCTAAGAACCGTCTTCAGCTGTGTGTTGCCCTGTTTCCCCTCCTGCAGGCGTTCTGGTCACTTTGTTTATGAAAAGCCTGAGCGAGCCCAGCTTGAGCTCCCGTCTCACTACTCCCCGCCTCCAGGAGGCTCCGGGGAGCCTCGCGGGGAGAAGCGTGGTCCAGGCTTTCCCAACCGCTCCGGCCCCAGGCTCTGTCCACTGGTTTGCGAGGCTGCAGGGGGGCAGCGTCCCCAGCCGCCTGCTGCAGTCAGTGTGGCTTGCAGGCTGTGGCTGCCTCTCTGGCACCTGCCCTCTGAGTGGCGGGTGTCCACTGCAGCCCCCCGGCAGGTGCCTCTGGGAAATGTGTGGGGGTGCCTGTAGGGCCTCTCAGGCCCCCTTCCGTGTCATGGAGAACCTCCTCCCTCCCCCCTTACCCTGCCTCAGAGCTGCACACTCCTTCCATCCCCTTGCCCAGTGGGCTGTCCACTTGGGTGGGGGTCGCAAGGTGGCACATGCCCAGTACCGTTGCCCAGTGTGCACTCACACCGGGAGGCAGTCCAGGGCTCCACTGACCCCTGCTCTCCTCTCTGCCGCCACCCCCGTTCAAGGAGGAGTGGGAGGCAGTTAACCAGCGTTTAGAAAAGCCCGGTTGGCAACCCGCTCCAATATCCTTGCCTGGAAAATACCATGGACAGAGGAGCCTGGTGGGCTACAGTCCATGGGGTTGCAAAGAGTCGGAGATGACTGAGCGACTTCACTTCTCCAACCTTTGTTTATGGCGTGAGCCAGCATCTCTTTAGCCCTTTGCCTGGAGGCCAAAAGGAGCCCCTGCGCCCTTAGGCAGAGGGCACAAGTCTCAGCCCTCGTTGGCTACCTCTGGGCTGCAGTGCTGCGGCCTGGGCAGGGGAGGGGCTGAGCAGGGCTGCGGGGTCTCTTCCTGGCGGGAGGAGGGCCTGCTGCCTCCCAGGGCTTTGCGCCACTCGTGCGTGTGAAGCTTCCTGAGGCTTTGGTGTGTCTTTGTCCTCAGCTCTGGTTCTGAGACAGAATTTAAGACAGCAGGTGACGTCACACTCCTCCTCCTACAAATTCTGTGCCCCCTGCGACACCTGGTCTCCAGTAGGGGACCAGGAAACCTTCCTCCCAGCTCCCTCCAGCTGCCAGGAACGGCCAGGCCTCCTCCAGGGCGGACGCGTCCTCTCCCATCTCCTCTGGATCTTTGTTCCACTTACTTCTTTCTCCTCCTCCTCGTCAGTCATCATCACCGTGATTCATCAGACCTCTGTTGTTATGTGCTGCTCAAACAATTGGAAAATCGTCAGCGTTTTTCACCTCGGAGAAGCTAATGCATCTTGTGTGGAGCAGGAATGCCGCCAGCTGTGTTGGCAAACCAAGGAAGTGGTGGCCATCGAGCCGGCAGCCGCTGCAGCCTCCGCCCGATGGCGCATGCCTGAGGGGTCAGGGAGGAGAGAAGCAGGACTCCGGCCCGATCTCGCTAAGGTGCATCTCAAAGGAATGATCTCAGTGAGCCCAGACTCTTGCATCTTGCCATCCGCGGAAAAGCACTAAGTTCATTAACTGAAGATGTCTGGCTTTTCTTTAATTAACAGTAATCTTTTGATGTTCCAACTGCCTGATTTTTGTTGGAAAAAAAGAAAAAAGCCCTGTATATTCTGGATCCTCCCTCATCTCTTTGGAGCAGTCCCTCTGAGCAATCTTAGAGGCTGCCTTCCAGGCTTAAGTTCTCAATATGTCTGATGAATAAAGCATGATTCTCAACTTTTAGGTTGCATATTTTTTTAGCTTGACAGCTGATTGTTGGAAGACTTCAGTTAAACTTTTTTGAGACTGGAGGTTTTTTAAGGGTAATTAATTGAAAACGTTGTCTGATTTATTCACTAGTTATTAGACTATATAATTTTTCATTGTCTTTTGCGTCAGTTTTGTCCCCTCCTACATCTAGAATTTTCATGGCTCTTTGATCATATTTTGTTAGACTTCCTAAACATGGGACTCAGCCAGGCTGGCATGATAGCTTTCCTTCTGGCTGTGTACAAGTGTTTCTGCATTGGTTTTCCCATTATCCTTTCATATAGTAAAGGGTCAGCTTTGTGTTCAATCACTGGGCTTCAGTAAACTGAAATATTGTATTTTCCAGGGCTATTAAAAAGTGGACATTTATGAAGAAAGAAAACTCTCACATACTGTCTAAATTCTTAGAAAGATTGGTTTTTAGTGATTTGTTTCTTCTAAAAAAGAAAAGTTACTGCTTTAGTATATTTAAAGTGGGAATATATTTAAATGATTACAACCAGATGCATTTGCAAACCTTTCAAGAGCAATAGTTCCATCAAGAAAGTGCTTAAATAAAAAACAAATTATTGCAATTTTCAGGTTGAGTAATAAAGTGTGTGTAATTGCAGCAGCTAATATATGCATTTAATGAAGTATATCTGTCTTCCTAAAGGAGCGCCACCAATCAATTTGTGATGAAGTCAGTGTAATGAGGAAACAAACATAGTTCCATATGGTTTGAAATCCCCGCGTGTCTAATAGTGCCTCACGTTAATCAGGAAATAGTTAGAGTCGTCTGTTTGCCCCTTTCTGTGCAAGTCTCACGGGGTTTGTTACCAGTAGAATCCTGGTGCATCCCCAGGGGGCTGGCAATCAGGTAGGGGAAGGGGGCTGGCATCCATGGAGCTGAAACCACACAGCATGTCCTGCAGTCGGAACTGAGGGCTTTGGACTCAGACGATTCTGGGCTTAAATTCTAGTTTCCTTTACAAGACGGATGATTCGAAGAAATTTCCTAAACTTTCTGAATTTTAATTTCGCATAATATAAATGGGAATAATAATAGGGATAATAATCACATATACAGGCTAGAGTCACTGGAAGCCTTTTAAAGGGAAACATTCACTGTGATGATGATGGTGGTGATGGTGGTGGTGGTCATGGGGATGATGGTGATGATGGTGATCGTGATGAAGGTGATGGTGGTGATGGTGGTTATGATGGTGGTGGTGCTGGAGATGCTGGTGGCGATGGTGGTGATGATCATGGTGATGATGGTGGTGATGGTGGTGATGATGGTGGTGGTGCTGGAGATGGTGGTGGTGATGATACGTTGATGGTGGTGATGATAGTGATGATGATCATGGTGGTGATGGTGGTGATGCTGATTTTGATGATGGTGGTGGTGCTGGAGATGCTGGTGGCAATGGTGGTGATGATCATGGTGATGATGGTGGTGATGGTGGTGATGATGGTGATTTTGATGATGGTGATGGTGGTGATGGTGCTGGAGATGGTGGTGGTGATGGTGGTGATGATAGCGATGATGATCATGGTGATGATGGTGGTGATGCTGATTTTGATGATGGTGATTCTGATGATGCTGGTGGCGATGGTGGTGATGATGGTGGTGATGGTGTTGATGCTGATTTTGGTGATGGTGGTGGTGATGGTGGTAATGGCGATGATGATGGTGGTGGTGCTGGAGATGCTGGTGGTGATGATGGTGATTTTGATGATGGTGATGGTAGTGATGGTGCTGGAGGTGGTGGTGGTGATGGTGGTGATGATACGTTGATGGTGGTGATGATGGTGATGGTGATGATGGTGATGATGGTGGTGATGCTGATTCTGATGATGGTGGTGGTGCTGGAGATGGTGGTGGTGATGGTGGTGATGATAGTGATGATGATCATGGTGGTGATGGTGTTGATGCTGATTTTGATGATGGTGGTGGTGATGGTGGTAATGGCGATGATGATGGTGATGGTGCTGGAGATGCTGGTGGCAATGGTGGTGATGATAGGCTGATGGTGGTGATGGTGATACCAACCAGTTATTTAACTGTTATTTGGTGCTGCTAACCAATGACTTGGAATCTTCCAGACTGCAGACTTAGTTGGGGAAGGTAAGGTGACACTTGAGGGAGGATTTAATGGTTTATCAGAATCAAAGTGGAAGGCAAAGGGGTATTTTATGCTTTATTTGTTCAGATCTTAACTTGATCTAGTCCCCTAACTTGATTTTCAAGGTGGTTAGTTTAGTTAGATAGCTATTAGGGCAGTTCCTATAACATTAGAAGCTCAATTTTCTAGAATTGTGTCTCTAACCTAATATGTCAAGTTCATGAGCTATCTCAGAACAGTGTTCAGAATTACTTTAAAAAATATATATTTCCAAATATTTCAATTTTTGACTTGCATTTTTCATAAAACAAGTTATGTATCAAGGAGACCCAGACCCTTCTTCTCTCATCCATTTCTATTACAGGCCTGCCTGCCTCCAGACCTCTCTCAAAACTTTCAGGGGATCGCCCTGTAGCCTGCTGGGCACATCTCTAATTCTTTTAATTTTCTCCTTCGCTTGACTTGGCCTCAGAGACTCCAGCCAAGAGAGCAGAGGGAGGCTGTGGGAGGAATGTTGAGAGAGGGCTGTTTATCCTTGGCCAGTAAGAGGAGGCTGAATTCAGGCAGCGCCTCCTATCAGCGAGGTCTGCGTGTGCATCTGATAGTCTGTGTATGTAGGAGCCCCTGATATCTGGCCTAGTTAACGTGAGACACTGGCCCTCGCAGAGTTCTTGCTGAATGGGGCCATCACGGCACCCAGGCCATCCCAGGCTGCGGCTGCAGTGAGCAGGACCCTCACCCTCACCCTGGTGCCTGCAGAGTCAAGAGCTTCTAGTGGGGCGGGCTGAAGCCTCCAGGGACAAGTTGCTCCTCAGAGCTGGCCCGCCCCCACTGAAGTCTGTGGGTCCTGCCTCCTTCCTGAGTTAGCTGAAAACACAACTCAGGCTCTTCACTGCCCCCTTGACCTGCATGATGCCTCCCATATCGTCTCCAGCTGCTGTCACTGTTCCCTTCCCACAGCTCCCTGTTACTTTCCTTATCCAGTCCCTTTCTTCCAGTGCTTTTCCAGATTCCTCTGGAATCCCAGAGCTGTTTTCAGTAATAAGAAGGAAGAGTTTATTTTGCCTGCTGGCTGGGTCCTATGCACCGTCTTTGAATCTTTGGCCATTTTGATTTTCAATAGAGTTGTGCACCCACTGCAGTCCCTGAGAGTCAGAGAAATTCTGGGTCATCGAGGCTCCCTGAGTGGCTGTATGGAGAAGTGAGCCAGCGCCTGACTTCTGCCTTGCGTTGTGGACATTTCCAACATCTGGGGATGGAAGCGTGTGCTGCTGTGCACATCTGAGGCTGCTGCAGAAGGCAGAGCCATTGCAAATCCAAAATGTGTTATCCAAGGTCGACTGCGAGATCATTTGAGGCGTCTGGCATTGCTTGTAGCTTGATGAAAGGCGAATGACACCCAGGAGACCCATAATCAAAGGTTCCCTGAACGCGATTCAGTGCATCATTTCACATTCATGACGTCTCCGTGATCAGTTTTGGCAGCATGTGAGAACCCGTGCAGCCCGTGGAGGGGGTTGATGGGGCTCTGTTGACCGAGGGTAACTGAGTGACATCCACATGGGAGCTCGGCAGACAGGCAAGCTGGAGCGAGCTCAGTGCTGGACAGGCACAGCATCAGAGGTTCTCCCAAGGAAAGGGGGTAGCCGAAGATTGACCAAAGGATCATTTGAGAGTAAGAGGGGTCGGTGTGTTTAATGATGGAGTTAGATCTACAGCATATATGATGCGTAAAAGTAATACTAATACTAATGAAGCAAAGACCCATGTACTCACCGCCCGAGTTCTGGAAGAGAACACAAGTGATTCTCTGAAGCCCACTGTGCCCCTCAGACCGTCTTCCTCCCTTCCCGTCTAAGACCATCGTCAGTCCAGCTTTGTGGTTACTGTGCTTGAGACCGTCTTCCTCCCTTCCCGTCTAAGACCACCGTCAGTCCAGTTTTGTGGTTACCGTGCTCGAGACCGTCTTCCTCCCTTCCCATCTAAGACCACCGTCACTCCAGTTTTGTGGTTACCGTGCCCCTCAGACCGTCTTCCTCCCTTCCCGTCCAAGACCATCGTCACTCCAGTTTTGTGGTTACCGTGCTCGAGACCGTCTTCCTCCCTTCCCATCTAAGACCATCGTCAGTCCAGTTTTGTGGTTACCGTGCTTGAGGCCGTCTTCCTCCCTTCCCGTCTAAGACCATCGTCAGTCCAGCTTTGTGGTTACCGTGCTTGAGACCATCTTCCTCCCTTCCCGTCTAAGACCATCGTCAGTCCAGCTTTGTGGTTACCGTGCTTGAGACCGTCTTCCTCCCTTCCCGTCTAAGACCATCGTCAGTCCAGTTTTGTGGTTACCGTGCTTGCTTCTCTTGGTTTTTTATTACATGTCTTGTTGTTGTTCAGTCGCTCAGTCGTGTCCGACTTTTTGGGACCCCATGGACTGCAGCACACCAGGCTTCCTGTCCTTCACTATTACATGGGTAGTGGTCCCTAAGTAATACTTCACTTCCTTTTTTCAGAATGTGGACTTTAATTGTGGTCATGCTGTGCACATTTTTCCATAGTTTTCCTTCTTCATGTTTTGTTAGTGAGATCCATCCATGGCAATGAATGGAAAGAACCTTAATGCATTCATTTTACTGCTTTACAGCATTCTGTTAAATGGTGATGGGATTATTTATCCAATCTGTTGTCAGTGGATTATGTTCAGACTTTTTCTGTTACAAAATACTGCTGTAAATATTTTTGAATTTCTCTCCTGGTACATAAAAGCAGACATTTCATATCTCATCCAAGGTAAGGAGCAGCGGCTGCACTTTGCTGGAGCAGCCGTGAAGAGATACCCCAAGTCCAAGGTAAGAAAAACCCAAGAAAGACAGTAGGTGTTGCAAGAGGGCATCAGAGGGCAGACACACTGAAACCATAATCACAGAAAACTAGTCAATATAATAACACTAGGACCACAGCCTTGTCTAACTCAGTGAAACTAAGCCATGCCTGTGGGGCCACCCAAGACGGGCGGGTCATGGTGGAGAGGTCTGACAGAATGTGGTCCACTGGAGAAGGGAATGGCAAATCACTTCAGTATTCTTGTCTCGAGAACCCCATGAACAGTATGAAAAGGCAAAATGATAGGATACTGAAAGAGGAACTCCCCAGGTCAGTAGGTGTCCAATATGCTACTGGAGTTCAGTGGAGAAATAACTCCAGAAAGAATGAAGGGATAGAGCCAAAGCAAAAACAATACCCAGTTGTGGATGTGACTGGTGATAGAAGCAAGGTCCGATGCTGTAAAAAGAGCAATATTGCATAGGAACCTGGAATGTCAGGTCCATGAATCAAGGCAAATTGGAAGTGGTCAAACAAGAGATGGTAAGAGTCAATGTCGACATTCTAGGAATCAGCGAACTAAAATGACTGGAATGGGTGAATTTAACTCAGATGACCATTATATCTACTACTGTGGGCAGGAATCCCTCAGAAGAAATGGAGTAGCCATCAAGGTCAACAAAAGAGTTCGAAATGCAGTACTTGGATGCAATCTCAAAAACGACAGAATGATCTCTGTTCGTTTCCAAGGCACACCATTCAATATCACAGTAATCCAAGTCTATGACCCAACCAATTATGCTGAAGAAGCTGAAGTTGAACGGTTCTATCAAGGTCTACAAGACCTTTTAGAACTAACACCCAAAAAAGATGTCCTTTTCATTATAGGGGACTGGAATGCAAAAGTAGGAAGTCAGGAAACACCTGGAGTAACAGGCAAATTTGGCCTTGGAATATGGAATGAAGCAGGGCAAAGACTAATAGAGTTTTGCCAAGAGAACGCACTGGTCATAGCAAACACCCTCTTCCAACAACACAAGAGAAGACTCTACACACGGACATCACCAGATGGTCGACACTGAAATCAGATTGATTATATTCTTTGCAGCCAAAGATGGAGAAGCTCTATACAGTCAACAAAAACAAGACCAGGAGCTGACTGTGGCTCAGATCATGAACTCCTTATTGCCAAATTAAGACTTAAATTGAAGAAAGTAGGGAAAACCACTCTACCATTCAGGTATGACCTAAATCAAATCCCTTATGATTATACAATGAAAGTGAGAAATAGATTTAAGGGACTAGATCTGATAGATAGAGTGCCTGATGAACTATGGATGGAGGTTTGTGACATTGTACAGGAGACAGGGATCATCAAGACCATCCTCATGGAAAAGAAATGCAAAAAGCAAAACGGCTGTCTGAGGAGGCCTTACAAATAGCTATGAAAAGAAGAGAAGCGAAAAGCAAAGGAGAAAAGGAAAGATATAAGCATATGAATGCAGAGTTCCAAAGAATAGCAAGGAGAGATAAGAAAGCCTTCTTCAGCGATCAATGCAAAGAAATAGAGGAAATCAACAGAATGGGAAAGACTAGAGATCTCTTCAAGAAAATTAGAGATACCAAGGGAACATTTCATGCAAAGATGGGCTCGATAAAGGACAGAAATGGTATGGACCTAACAGAAGCAGAAGATATTAAGAAGAGGTGGCAAGAATACACAGAAGAACTGTACAAAAAAGATCTTCACAACCAAGATAATCACGATGGTGTGATCACTGACCTAGAGCCAGACATCCTGGAATGTGAAGTTGAGTGGGCCTTAGAAAGTATCACTATGAACAAAGCTAGTGGAGGTGATGGAATTCCAGTTGAGCTATTTCAAATCCTGAAAGATGATGCTGTGAAAGTGCTGCACTCAATATGCCAGCAAATTTGGAAAACTCAGCAGTGGCCACAGGACTGGAAAAGGTCAGTTTTCATTCCAATCCCAAAGAAAGGCAATGCCAAAGAATGCTCAAACTACTGCACAATTGCACTCATCTCACACGCTAGTAAAGTAATGCTTAAAATTCTCCAAGCCAGGCTTTAGCAATATGTGAACTGTGAACTTCCAGACGTTCAAGCTGATTTAGAAAAGGCAGAGGAACAAGAGATCAAATTGCCAACATCCGCTGGACCATGGAAAAAGCAAGAGAGTTCCAGAAAAGCATCTATTTCTGCTTTATTGACTATGCCAAAGCCTTTGACTGTGTGGATCACAATAAACTGTGGAAAATTCTTCAAAAGATGGGAATACCAGACCACCTGACCTGCCTCTTAAGAAATTTGTATGCAGGTCAAGAAGCAACAGTTAGAACTGGACATGGAACAACAGACTGGTTCCAAATAGGAAAAGGAGTATATCAAGGCTGTATATTGTCACCCTGATTATTTAACTTATACGCAGAGTACAATATGAGAAACGCTGGGCTGGAAGAAGCACAAACTAGAATTAAGATTGCTGGAAGAAACATCAATAACCTCAGATATGAAGATGACACCACCCTAATGGCAAAAAGTGAAGAGGGCTAAAAAGCCTTTTGATGAAGATGAAAGAGGAGAGTGAAAAAGTTGGCTTAAAGCTCAACACTCAGAAAACAAAGATCATGGCATCCAGTCCCATCACTTCATGGGAAATAGATAGGGAAACAGTGTCAGACTTTATTTTTTGGGGCTCCAAAATCACTGCAGATGGTGACTGCAACCATGAAATTAAAAGACGCTTACTCCTTGGAAGGAAAGTTATGACCAACCTAGACAGCATATTGAAAAGCAGACACATCACTTTGCCAACAAAGGTCTGTCTAGTCAAGGCTATGGTTTTTCCAGTGGTCATGTATGGATGTGAGAATTGGACTGTGAAGAAGGCTGAGCGCTGAAGAATTGATGCTTTTGAACTGTGGTGTTGAAGAAGACTCTTGAGAGTGCCTTGGACTGCAAGGAGATCCAACCAGTCCATTCTGAAGGAGATCAGCCCTGGGATTTCTTTGGAAGGAATGATGCTAAAGCTGAAACTCCAGTACTTTGGCCACTTCATGTGAAGAGTTGACTCATTGGAAAAGACCCTGATGCTGGGAGGGATTGGGGGCAGGAGGAGAAGGGGACGACAGAGGATGCAATGGCTGGATGGCATCACTGACTCAATGGACGTGAGTCTGAGTGAACTCCGGGAGTTGGTGATGGACAGGGAGGCCTGGCGTGCTGCGATTCATGGGCTCGCAAAGAGTCGGACATGACTGAATGACTGAACTGAAGTAAACTGAACTGATATGCTTTTATGTATATTCATATACATATATATTTTTTTTTCAGGGCATAAGTTATGTACTTCTTTCCAGTTAATGAAACAATACCAACTGATTTGCATTTTTACCTTCCGCTCTACTGAGATAAAATTGACATATAACTTTGTGTAAGTTTAAGGTGTACAAAATATTGATTTGATACACTTAGATTTTGCAAAATGATGCCATGGTTATAGTTAACTCCTCTGTCATGTCACATAATTACCATTTCTTTTTAGTGGTGAGAACACTTCAGATACACTTTCTTAGGAACTTACAAGTCGATAACACAGTTCTATTAACTGTGATCACCATTCGTACATTAGATCCCCAGAATTTACTCTGCTTTCAAAGCAATTACACCAAAATTACACTCCCACCAAAAACTCAGTTTCTCCCACTTCCTGTTAGGAGTCGCTTCTGTAAGATTTCTTCATTTCTTCTCAACTGGTATGAAGAGTGTCTCACTGTGGTGCTAACCACCATTTCCAGATTATTAGTGAGGATAAGAATCTTTTTATATGTTTGTGAAACTTGTGTTCAATTTTTCTATTGAATTAATTGTGTGTGTGTGCTTTAGAAATTGATTTGAATTTTTTTTACATATTCTGGATACTAACCTTTTGTTGTTTTTAAATGTTTCTAATCCAGATCATGTGATTTATAGTCTGTTTTATGAACAGATTTTTTTTATTTTAACACAATCAAATTCACCCATTTTCCCTTATGTTTGTGCCTCTTTCTCATGTTTAAATCATGTCCTACAAGAAATCCATAGAGATGTTTCCTAATTTTCTTCTTAAGGTGCTGTAGTTTCATTTTCACATATAAATATATAAACTTAAGGAAATGGCCCTTAGCAGAGGTCGGTGTGGTTCAGTTTGTAGCATATAACCAGAATATACCCATTCCATAATGTATATTATTTCATAATGCAAATATGCCACAGCTTTTCTACTGGCAGACATATGTTTATTTCTAGTTTAGGACTGGTATTTTTTTAGGGTTTGATTTTATTATTTTTAAATTGAATTACAGCTGATTTATAGTGTTTTGTTAGTTTCAGGTATACAGCACAAACATTAGTTATGCAAATTATATATATGAATGAATATATATATATATGTATATCAGTTATACAAACATATATATTCATTTTCAGATTCATTTCTCCTACAGATTATTATAAAATATTGAGTACAGTTCCCTGGGCTGTACAGTTGGTGCTTGTTGGTTATCAGGACTATGTTGAATAATGTAGCAATCACACGCTTATACCTTTGTTTGTGGTTTATGTACTTAATGTTTATAGGCAACGTACCCAGGAGTGACATTCTTGGATCACAGAGCACTGTATGTTCGTCTTTAGCGGATGATACCAAGTGGTTTTCTCAGGTGCTTATAACAATTTAAATCCCTTCTAACAGTGTGTGCGAATTCCCATTTTTCCAAGTGCTCACAAACATCCGGTATTATTGTCAGTTTAATTTCAACCCTTGTGGTGAGCATACACGGAGTAGTTCTAGTTTGCATTTCCTGAACTGTGCGTGATGCTGAAGGCCTCTTCCTACGCTTAATTACTGTTTGAATTTCTTCTTTGGTGCGTCAGCTCTTCTCTGCATTTCCTGAACTGTGCGTGATGCTGAAGGCCTCTCCCTATGCTTAATTACTGTTTGAATTTCTTCTTTGGTGCGTCAGCTCTTCTCTGCATTTCCTGAACTGTGCGTGATGCTGAAGGCCTCTTCCTACGCTTAATTGCTGTTTGAATTTCTTCTTTGGTGCATCAGCTCTTCTCTCCCATTTTTTCTGCTGGACAGTCTATCATTTTCATATTGTTTTGAAGGGATTCTTCAGGAAACATTTGTTGGGTTTTGTGTTAGTTTGGGGTGTGAGAACAGAATTTTCATAGGCTGGATGGCTTTTTAACAGCAAGTGTTTGTTTCCCACCGTTTTGGAAACTGGGAAGTGCACACCCAAGCTGGCAGCAGACCTGGTGTCTGGGGAGGAGCTGCTTCCGGCTCTTCTTGGTGTCTTCACGTGGCAAGAGCTCCTGGGGCATCATTTATGAAGATGATAGTCTCATCCGGAGGCTCCATCCCCAGGAAGTAATCGCCTCCCAGTGACTCCCACCTCCAAATACTATTACACTGGGACTTGGGATTGCAGCCTGTGAGTCTCAAGGGGGACGCATATCATCTACAACAGTTATGTTTGTTTTAACTGTCTTCTCCCACCCAGTCGGCTTGCCTTTTCCCTGCCTTCATCATGACTTTTAATGAACACATGTTCATAATTTTAATGTAGCCAAGCTTATTAATCCTATTCTTTCTGTTAGTGGTTTTTATTTCTTGTTTAAGAGAATTTTCCCTGCTTCAAATCATAAAGATAGTCTCTTATTTTGTCTTCTAGAAGTTTTACCGTTTTCCCATTTAGGTTTACATTCCAATCAACCCTGCATCACTGATTGAAAACACCACCTTTTCTCCCTTCTCTCTGTGTCATCTTGTTACATCTGTGGTATGCGTGGGACTGTGCATGCACAGGACTATTTCTGGACTCTCTCCTCTGTCCCGCTGGCCTCTGTGTATTTGTCTGAGTTATGTGTTTTTGCTTTAGACTCAGTCTTGAGATCAAATAGAGCAAGTCATCCTCACTTGTTTGTACTTTTTTAAAATAGGTTATTTCTATGGATTTGTAAGTGATATTCATTTTTTAAACGGAAAGTGTGAAAGTGTTAGTTACTCAGTTGTGTCCAACTCATTGTGACCCCATGGACTGTACCTCACCAGGCTCCTCTGTCCATGGGATTCTCCAGGCAAGAATACTGGAGTGGGTTGCCATTTCCTTCTCCAAGGGATCTTCCTCACCCGGGGATCGAACCTGGGTCTCCCACATTGCAGGCAAACTCTTTACCAACTGAGGCACGAGGGAGGCTTTTTAAATCGGAGGATAACTGCTTTAGAGTGCTGTGTCGGTTTCTTTTGCACAATGAGGTGAAGCAGCTGTATGTGTACACAGATCCTCTCCCTCCTGAACCCCCCTCCTCCTCCTGCATCCCACCCCTCTGGTCATCACAGAGCCCTGAGCTGAGCTCCCTGTGTCATAGCAGCTTCCCGTTAGCTCTCCGTTTACCCGTGTTAGTGTATTTCTGGAAATGCTGCTTTCTCAACTTGCCGCACCCCTCCTTCCTTCCCTGCGTCCACAAGCCCGTTCTCTATGCCTGCGTCTCTATTCCTGCCCTGCAAATAGTCTCATCCATGCCATTTTTCTAGATTTCACATGAGTCTTTTGATTTCCATTTTAAATTAGACTAAGCTTGGAAAGCTAGGCAGAATTTGGGATTCTGACTGGTATTGTTTTGAATCCAGTGAACATGGCTTATTCCTCCCTTTATTGAGAGTGTCCTTAATTTCTGTTCATATTGTTCTTCCCAGTGCATAGAGATCTGACAGGTTATTTGTTAGATTAACTCCTCAATGTTTGGTCTATTTGACACTCTTGTACGTGGTGTCTTTATAAGCTCTAATTGCTAACTTCGATGGTAGCTAGAAGGATACCTGATTTTCACACACTGAATTTGCACACGGCTGCTTCTCAGAACTCTCCCACCAACTTTAATGATTCATCTCCCTCCCCTGGGTTTTATGGAAACACAACTCCATCATCTGTGGAAAACTGCTGTTTAATTTCCTAGTCTTCAATGTTTTGTCAAAAGTATTTTATCAAAATAGAAAAATTGTGTCAAGTTAAGGTAGTTTCTGCTCTTTCCAATTGGATAAGATTTATTTATTTTTTGCAGACTCCAGCATGCTGTCAGATGAATTGCTCATC
Source organism: Bos taurus (assembly GCF_002263795.3). Lineage (NCBI taxonomy): Eukaryota > Metazoa > Chordata > Mammalia > Artiodactyla > Bovidae > Bos > Bos taurus. The sequence goes on from NC_037353.1 coordinate 49,737,678, forward strand.
TTCTTAGCCTCTTTCTCTGGAATGCATATGAGCCCCCATGGGAAAGAGGGGCCTGAACCCAGGACTCACCTCCCTAGGTCAAATTTTTCCCCTTCTTGTTGAATACACAGTGTCTTAATGAATTTGTAAATATATTCCCAAACTGCTATTTCCAGAAGTGGAATCTCAGATAATGCTATTTTAAACTCTCAAATTAGTATTTAAATCATTTTTGAAGAATACAATGAATGCTTGCTTAAATTTATGCAACATTTGCCATTTTCTTTTCCAATCTCATAAATTCCTTCTGGAATCATTTTCCTTTCTTCCCATAATATATGCATTAGCAGTTCCCCTTGGGAGGCTCTGGGGTCAGTACCAGATGCCCTGTCTGGCGTGTCTTTGCTCTGTCCTCCTTCCTGACGCTCTGCTGGGCTCACCTCTCTGACTGAGACAGCGTCCTCTGGGCACGACCTTCTGGGCCCCCTTGCTGCTGTTGAGCAGACAGCTGCCAGGTGGATCGCCCTCTGTGGTAGCGTTTCCTCCTATGATCTCTGCCTGCTTTTGAGATCTTTGACTTTAATATTCTCAGATTTCTCTCTGATATGCTGTAATGTGCACTCGCTGGTGTTCATTGTTTTTGTGATTCTGAGGATTTATATCTTTCCTATCTATGGAAGCGTCTCAGACACGGAAGTGAAAGTTGCTCAGCTGTGTCTGACTCTTTGCGACCCCATGGACTACACAGTTCATGAACTTCTCCAGGCCAGAATACTGGAGTGGGCAGCCTTTCCCTTCTCCAGGGGATCTTCCCAACCCAGGGACTGAACCCAGGTCTCCTGCATTGCAGGCGGATTCTTTACCAGCTGAGCCACCAGGGAAGCCCATTATACCTCCCAATACTGCCTCTCGCCCATTCTTTTCATTGCTTTCTGGAACTTCCATCACGTGTGCCGGGTTCCCCCATCTCTCTCATCGTTTCCTTCATGTTTTCTATTCCCTTCTCCCTCTGTGCTGGACTCTTGATACTTTTTTCATACCTGCTTTCCCACTCACTAGTTCTCCCTGAATCTGGTGTAATCTGCTGCTTAGAACCTTGCATTTTAATTTCACTACATCTTTTAAAGCATATTCTATTTATTTTTCAATCTGCATAATCCTTCATCTCTTGTTCTATGTTGATATTTTGAGTCTCTCTTTGTTTGTTCACAGTATATATACTTTCAGTTTTGAATCTAAGATTCTAATACCTGAAGGCTTTTTAAATTGGATTCTGCCATTTCTTATTTCTTCTAATCATTGTTCAGGTTCCTTGATTTCCTTGTTTTCTTTTTTGTTGTCTTTTAATTTGTCTTTGTTCAGTTTCTTTCTTTATATTTGGGATTTTGGGAAGAGAGTATTTGGATTTATTTCCTCCAGGAAGCCCAAGGGCTTCTGACTCACTCTCTGGAACCACGTTAATCTGAATGTCCAGCTTGTTGGGTTGTGTGGTGGTTCCTGCAGCTGCAAGCTTGGCCTCAACCCCCAACGCTCCTTGCTCAGCTCCGTCCCTCCCTGCTAGCTCTGCGGGCCGACAGTGGCCAAGGATCACCCGGGCCCCTGGCCGGGTGGGGCCTCAGCTTTCCATGCACTTTGCCATCAGCTCCCCTGTGGTTCTGCTTGGGCAGTGGGATGGGCCTGGGCTCCCATCTCCCTACAAAGCTCAGGGCTGCAGGAGGCTGAAGCCTGCCCTGCCTGCCTCCACTCAGGAAGCACGGATCCCGTGAGAGGCTCTGCAGGCCTGACACTCACGGATTTCTGCTTCCCGGGTCACACTGACTGAGGATGGTTTCTGAGCTGTCCTGGGTGCTGTCTTGCCCAGACAGCAACCTTAAGATTTATACATGTGGGGGATTCACAGACTTCTTTGCAATGTTGATGAAACTTATGGATCTTCACTTCAGAAAAATAAGCAAAAGTTTATACCAACAATATTTTTCTTAAATTTTAGTAAGTTTCAGGACATAGATCCCAAAGCAATCTATAGATTCAATGCAATCCTCATCAAGCTACCAATGGTATTTTTCAGAGAACTAGAACAAATAATTTCACAATTTGTATGGAAATACAAAAAACCTCGAATAGCCAAAGCAATCTTGAGAAAGAAGAATGGAACTGGAGGAGTCAACCTGCCTGACTTCAGGCTCTACTACAAAGCCACAGTCATCAAGACAGTATGGTACTGGCACAAAGACAGAAATATAGATCAATGGAACAAAATAGAAAGCCCAGAGATAAATCCACGCACATATGGACACCTTATCTTTGACAAAGGAGGCAAGAATATACAATGGATTAAAGACAATCTCTTTAACAAGTGGTGCTGGGAAAACTGGTCAACCACTTGTAAAAGAATGAAACTAGAACAGTTTCTAACACCATACACAAAAATAAACTCAAAATGGATTAAAGATCTAAATGTAAGACCAGAAACTATTAAACTCCTAGAGGAAAATATAGGCAAAACACTCCCGACATAAATCACAGCAGAATCACCCACCTCCCAGAATCACCCACCTCCCAGAATATTGGAAATAAAAGCAAAAATAAACAAATGGGACCTAATTAAAATTAAAAGCTTCTGCACAACAAAGGAAACTATAAGCAAGGTGAAAAGACAGCCTTCAGAATGGGAGAAAATAATAGCAAACGAAGCAACTGACAAAGAATTAATCTCAAAAATATACAAGCAACTCCTGCAGCTCAATTCCAGAAAAATAAACGACCCAGTCAAAGAGTGGGCCAAAGAACTAAACAGACATTTCTCCAAAGAAGACATACAGATGGCTAACAAACACATGAAAAGATGCTCAACATCACTCATTATCAGAGAAATGCAAATCAAAACCACAATGAGGTACCATTTCATGCCAGTCAGAATGGCTGTGATCCAAAAGTCTACAAGCAATAAATGCTGGAGGGGGTGTGGAGAAAAGGGCACCCTCTTACGCTGTTGGTGGGAATGCAAACTACTACAGCCACTATGGAGAACAGTGTGGAGATTCCTTGAAAAACTGGAAATAGAACTGCCTTATGATCCAGCAATCCCACTGCTGGGCATACACACTGAGGAAACCAGAATCGAAAGAGCCACGTGTACCCCAATGTTCATCGCAGCACTGTTTATAATAGCCAGGACATGGAAGCAACCTAGATGTCCATCAGGAGACAAATGGATAAGAAAGCTGTGGTACATATACACAATGGAGTATTACTCAGCCATTAAAAAGAATACATTTGAATCAGTTCTAATGAGGTGGATGAAACTGGAGCCTATTATACAGAGTGAAGTAAGCCAGAAAGAAAAACACCAATACAGTATACTAACTCATATATATAGAATTTAGAAAGATGGTAAAGATAAGCCTGTATGCGAGACAGCAAAAGAGACACAGATGTATAGAACAGTCTTTTGGACTCTGTGGGAGAGGGCGAGGGTGGGATGGTTTGGGAGAATGGCATTGAAACATGTATAATGTCATATGTGAAACAAATCGCCAGTCCAGGTTCGATGCATGAGACAGGGTGCTCAGGGCTGGTGCACTGGGTGACCCAGAGGGATGGGATGGGGAGGGAGGTGAGAGGGGGGTTCAGGATGGGGAGCACATGTACACCTGTGGAGGATTCATGTCAATGTATGGCAAAACCACTACAATATTGTAAAGTAAATAAATAAAACTGAGATTTACAAAAAAAAGAATCTCTGGTGATTTATTGGAGGTAAATACCTTTCTGACTATTATATAATGATAAAATCATAGGAAACAAGTCAATTATTTGGCATGAAATATTATATATATGAATTTATCTAATAATTGAAGATTACCTCTTTAAATATATAAACTTTGAAATTAATAATTTTTAGAACTCTTCCTAGTGTGGATTGCATATTTTTATTCCTTCTTTAAACCATACTTGATCTAATCTTATTATTTCAGGTTTATAATAAGCCTAAAATTACAGGACTTAAGGATTATTAGAAGGAAACACTAATCGTACATGATCATAACCTAAGTGTTGGCAGAGAAACTACAGGTCATCTCAGTCTGACGGCTCTTCCCATCTCTTGGACTCCACTGAATTCATTTGATGACTTCACTTCTGAGTGGATATCTGTTGACGTTTCCTAAGGAAGCTGGATATTTGGAAAGAACCTTTTCATCCCCTCCAGCCACCTTCTCCCTCTAACTTTCCTCTGTCAGGCTTAGTGTTTATATTATCAGGTAGAGTTACTCTTTTATTTTCTCCACACCCTATCCAGCATTTATTGTTTGTAGACTTTTTGATGATGGCCATTCTGGCCAGGGTGAGGTGATACCTCATTATAATTTTGATTTGCATTTCTCTAATACTTAGTGATGTTGAACGTCTTTTAATGCGGTTTTTAGCCATCTGTATGTCTTCTCTGGTGAAATGCCGGTTTAGATCTTTATAACCTTCCTACACAATTGGTGGGAATGTAAATTGTACAACCGCTGTGGACAACAGTATGGACGTTCGTTAAAACAACGAATAATAGAGCTACCATCTGATCCAGCAGCCCCGCTTCAGCATATATCCAAAGAAAATTATTATTTGAAAATATGCATGCACCCCAATGTTCATTGCAGTACTATTCACAATAACCAAGACATGGAAACAACTGAAATGTCCTTCAACAGAGGAAAGGATAAAGAAGCCGCGGTGCGTATAGACAGTGGGGTGCTATGCAGCCATGAAAGAAAGAACCATTGCAGTTGCAGCAACGTGCGTGAACTGGAGATGTTCATACTGAGTGAAGTGTGTCAGACAGAGACGAACATCACATGACATCCCTTATATGCAGAATTGAAGAACATGATCCAAAGAAAGAACTTATTTACAAAACAGAAACAGTCATGGATCTCAAAAACAAACAAACAACGTGTGGTTACTGAAGGGGGATAGTGTGTGTGTGGGAGGAGAGATAAATCAGGAATTTGGGGGTAACATATACACACTTGTCGTGTCGTCACTCAGTCGTGTCCGACTCTTTGCGACCCCGTGGACTGTAGCCTACGAGGCTCCTCCGTCCATGGGATTCTCCAGGCAAGAGTACTGGAGTGGGTTGCCATTTCCTTCTCCAGGGGATCTTCCCGACCCAGGGATCGAACCCAGGTCTCCTGCACTGCAGGCAGACGCTTTACCCTCTAAGCCACCAGGGAAGCGCACTGCTATACAGAAAACAATTAGCAAGGACCTACTCTATAGCACAGAAAACTCTCCTCATTACTCTATAATAATCTAATGAGAAAATCTGAAAAACAAATGGACATATGTATGTGTGTATATATATATATAACTAAATCCCTTTGTTGTACACCTAAAACTAACACACTCTAAATCAACTATACTCCAATGTAAAATAAAAATTACATTAAAAAATTTAAAGAAGCCCCAAGCCCAAAAACGCACACAAAAAATTGCTTTTTCAGGTGATAGACTGCTGGGCATTTATGATCCCAGTTCCAATATACATTCTCATCCTTTAACTTCAGATTCAAAAGGGCAGGGTTTTCCTGTAGTCACCAGGCAGCTTGACCCTCTACGACTGCTCATTTTGTGGACAGCCCAAGAAGGCTGAATGCTGAAGAATTGATGTTTTCAAAATGTGGTGCTGGAGAAGACTCTTGAGAGTCCCTTAGTCAGCAAGGAGATCAAGCTAGTCAGTCCTAAAGGAAACGAACGCTGAATTTTCTTTGGAAGGACTGATGCTGAAGCTGAAGCTCTAGCCCTTTGGCCACCTGAAGTGAAGAACTGACTCATTGGAAAAGACCCTGATGCTGGGCAAGATTGAAGGCGAGAGGAGAAGGGGACGAGAGAGGATAAGATGGTTGGATGGCATCACCTAGCCAGGGGACATGAGTTTGAGCAAACGCCCAGAGAAGATAAAGGACAGGGAAGCCTGGTGTGCTGCAGTTCATGGGGCTGCAAAAAGTCGGACACGACTGAGCGACTGAACAACAGCAACCGTCTACAACGTGTGGTCTACACTCAAGCTCCGTTAATTCTTACTCATTTTAATCTCAAACAGAACCTAAAATGATTGCCTTGATGTTGGTTGCATTTCAGACAATGGTAGGAGAAGGCTCCTTACAAATGTGAATGGGAGCTGCTGACAGCATGGATGGAAACCGAGAGACGGGTTTCTGCCCGGCCTCTGCATGTTGCTTTAAACCCATTTGTAGTTCACAGGCAGGGAAGAACAAAACGCAAACATTAATGATTTCAGGAAAGTTCCTCAGGAAGGATTGCATTAGGGCATGGTGAAGGGAAACTTTTTAAAAGAAGTTGAAGCGGCAACTCTCTGCTAGAGATCTAAGCGAGAAATTGTCAGGAAGGTGAATTCCCTTCACAGAAGCTGGTACCAGATTTGATATTGCCAACAATTGTATCTTTGACGTGATTGGAACAAGACGCTTTGTCAAGATCAGATGCAGGACGGCCACATCTGTCATCGTCTCTTAAACTCTGTGCCCGAGTTTTCAGGGGTCGCTCGCCTCCAGTTGGCAGATGGCTCTGGTTTTCGAACAGTGACGTGAATTCAGTCACCTGCTGAATGGTTTTTGGCACAGAACATCAGCACTGTCATATTTCCAAGTTGTCACATTAGGAGGACGTGCTCTGATAGGAAACAGAATTTCACTGCATAAGGAGTGTAATGCAGAAAGCTGTATCAACGTTTGTCGAGTGTCAGAGCAGTCCACGCTGTGAGAAGGGGGCTTACCTGACGACCTCCACGTCTCGTAATGCTGCCTGACGGTGGTGATGTTTTCTCTGAGGGGAGGTATTTTCTGTGAGTGTAGAGCTGTTACATGAGCTTTTGAAGTGGGTCTGAATTAACCTCAGATTTCTGCATCATAGTGTGTGTTTGGCTGAAAGTGTCATGGTTAGGTGTTCTATTGCTTCAAAACTGTCATTCTGTCATATCTGATCTGTCCTTCATGTAACTATAGGAGTCGCTTCTCAAAATACACGTTGGATCTTCCTCAAGTACAGGCTTTTTCTAATTAAAAAAAAAACTATTTATTTTGTCTTGGGGTATATTCTATTAATGGACTTCCCTGGTGTTTCAGTGGTAAAGAATCTGCCTGCCAGTGCAGGAGACTCCGGCTCAGTCCCTGGGTTGGGAAGACTCCTTGGAGAAGGAAATGGCAACCCACTCCAATATTCTTGCCTGGGAAATCCCGTGGAGAGAGGCGCCTGGCGGGCTGCAGTCCATGGGCTGGCAAAAGAGTCATACACAACTTAGACACAGCTTAGCAACTAAACAGCAGCAGGAGCTGATTAATAACGTTGTGATACTTTCAAGTAAACAGCGAAGGGACTTAGCCATATGTATCCATTCTCCCCCAGACTCCCCTCCCATCCAGGCTGCCACATAACATTGAACAGAGTTCCATGTGCTATGGAGTAGGACCTTGTTGATTATCCATTTTAAATATAGCAGTGTATGCACATCCATTTTATCACAGATCCTCAAAAATGTAACATTTCTTTAAAACAAACAAAAAAACTCTTGATTAAGGCATATTTTGTATATCATATATGTCATCATTTTTAAGTGTGATTTTTCCTAGTGTGAATTTTAAAAAAAGTTTTAGTGACTTGACTCAGTTGCACAAAACATCACCATAAATCAGTCATAGAACGTTCTCATCACCCCAGTATGATTCCCTGGGCACGTCAGTTTTCTCCAGGCAGCCACTCAGCTGCTTTCTGTCTTCATGTGTTCAGTTGCTAAGTCATGTCCTGCTCTTTGTGACCCCATGGACGGCAGCATGCCAGGCCTCCCTGTCTCTCACCGTCTCCCAGAGTTCGCCCAAGTTCATGTCCACTGAGTCGGTGATGCCATCCAACCATCCCACCCTCTGCTGCCTTCTTCTCCTTTCACTTTCAGTCTTTCCCAGCATCAGGGTCTTTTCCAAGGAGTTGACTCTTTACATCAGGTGGCCAAAGTATTGGAGCTTCAGCTTCAGCATCAGTCCTTCTAATGAATATTCTGGGTTGATTTCCTTTAAGATTGACTGGTTTGATCTCCTTGCAGTCCAAGGGACTCTCAAGAATCTTCTCCAGCACCACAATTCAAAAGCATCAATTCTTCAGTGTTACTTTTGCCTTTTCTGGATATTTCTTGTAAATCAAGTCAGTAATATGTGATTTCTTCTGAATGGGTTCTGTCATTCAGTATAATGTTCTGAGGTCCATCCATGATATGAGGTAGCTGCAGTTTTTCCCTGTCATTGCAGAATAGCCTTCCCTGGTCTCTTTACCAGTTGACAGCATTCAGGTTGTTGCCCATTTTGACGCACCAGGAATAATGCAGCAAAGAAATAAGAAAACGCTTTTGTGTGGATGTATATTTTCACTTCTCTTGGATGGATACCTAGAGAGGAATTTCTGTGTCATATGGCAAATTTATGTTTAAGTTTTTAAGAAACTGACAAGGTATTTTCTGAACTGGCTGCACAGTTTTATACTCCCACCAGCAGTGTGAGAGGGCTTCAGTTTCTCCACATCCTCTCCAGCGTTTGCTTTTGTTTGCCCTTTTCATTATAGCTGTTCTAGTGGTTGGAAAATAGTATCTCACTGTGGTTTTGATTGTTGTTGCTGTTTAGCCACTAAGTTGTGCCCAAGTCTTTGTGACTCTGTGTTTTATAGCCCTCCAGGCTCCTCTGTCCATGGGTTTTCCCAGGCAAGAATACTGCGGTGGGTTGCCATTTCCTTCTCCTGGAGATCTTCCCAACCCAGGGATGGAAACTGGGTCACCTGCACTGCAGGTGGATTCTTTAACCGTTGAGCCACCAGGGAAGTGTTTTATTAATGTTTTCTTAGTGACTACCAATGTTGAGCATTTTTCGTGTGTTGATTAGCCATTTGCAGGTCTGCTATGAGGAGATGTCCATTTAAATTTTGCACTAATGCTTTGAGCTGCTTATTTCATTATGATTGAGTTCTAAGTGTTGTCTGTGTATTCTGGACAAAGGCCTTTATTAGACACGTGTTTTGAAAATATTTTCTCCCAGTATGTTGCTTGTATTCTCATTTTTTTATTGATGTCATCTGAATTGCAAAAGTTATGAATTTTAATGAGGCCCAATTTATCAGTATTTTTCTTTTATGGACCATGCTTTTGATATCATGTCTAAGAAATCTTTGTGTAACCCAAAGTCTTGAGATTTTTCTATGTTTTCATCTAAAAGTCTTCTGCTTTGGCAATTATACTAAGTCTCTGATCCATTGCCATCTTAATATTAATCTTCTAATGCATTGATTGTGGATTGTCTTTCCATTTGATTAGATTTTTATTTTCCCTCAGCATTATGTTGTAATTTTCAGTGTACTGGTCTTACCTTTCTTGTGTTAAAATTGCATGTAAATATTTTATCATTTTTGATGCTATTGTGAATAATATATTTTAAAAATTTGAATACTTTATTGCTTGTATATATATTAGATTACTTGCTGTCCATGTATCTCCCTTGGCAAAGTATTTACTCGCAAATCTTTTCCTTACTTTGAGTTATTATCTTTCTTGCATTTTGAGAGTTCTCTGCAGATTCTGTATGCAAGTCCTTAATCATATGTGATTTGCAAATATTTTCTCCAATATCTCTTTTATCATTTTTTAAAGTATCGTTTGAAAATTGGAGATATATAGTGTATATGAATTTCGATTTATCAGTCCCTTCATGGACTGTGCTCTGAGTGTGAATTCTGATTTATCAGTCCCTTCATGGGCTGTGCTCTGAGTGTGAATTCTGATTTATCAGTCCCTTCATGGACTGTGCTCTGAGTGTGAATTCTGATTTATCAGTCCCTTCATGGGCTGTGCTCTGAGTGTGAATTCTGATTTATCAGTCCCTTCATGCACTGTGCTCTGAGTGTGAATTCCGATTTATCAGTGCCTTTATGGGCTGTGCTCTGAGTGTGAATTCCGATTTATCGGTCCCTTCATGGGCTGTGCTCTGAGTGTGAATTCCGATTTATCGGTCCCTTCATGGGCTGTGCTCTGAGTGTGAATTCCGATTTATCGGTCCCTTCATGGGCTGTGCTCTGAGTGTGAATTCCGATTTATCGGTCCCTTCATGGGCTGTGCTCTGAGTGTGAATTCCGATTTATCGGTCCCTTCATGGGCTGTGCTCTGAGTGTGAATTCCGATTTATCGGTCCCTTCATGGGCTGTGCTCTGAGTGTGAATTCCGATTTATCGGTCCCTTCATGGGCTGTGCTCTGAGTGTGAATTCCGATTTATCGGTCCCTTCATGGACTGTGCTCTGAGTGTGAATTCTGATTTATCGGTCCCTTCATGGGCTGTGCTCTGAGTGTGAATTCTGATTTATCGGTCCCTTCATGGGCTGTGCTCTGAGTGTGAATTCTGATTTATCGGTCCCTTCATGGGCTGTGCTCTGAGTGTGAATTCTGATTTATCGGTCCCTTCATGGGCTGTGCTCTGAGTGTGAATTCTGATTTATCGGTCCCTTCATGGGCTGTGCTCTGAGTGTGAATTCTGATTTATCGGTCCCTTCATGGGCTGTGCTCTGAGTGTGAATTCTGATTTATCGGTCCCTTCATGGGCTGTGCTCTGAGTGTGAATTCTGATTTATCGGTCCCTTTATGGGCTGTGCTCTGAGTGTCGTATCTAAGAGTCGTTCGCCGATAAAACCATCACCTCTTTCACCTGTATTTTCTTCCAGAATCTTTGTAGTTAGATTAGGTTTCACGTTTAGATCTATGAAATGCGTTGGCTTAAGTTTTCTATGTGAAACAAATACATACCGTGTATCTGGTATATTTTATGAGGTAACTCTCAAACAGTGTTTTTTGCTGTGTATAGTAAGTTTGGGTTTAAGCACCATTTGTTGAAAAGACTGCCTTTACCCCTCTGAAATGCTGTTGCATCTTTGTCAAAAGTCAGTGCCCATATTTGTGTGTCTATTGCTTGAATCTCTACTTTGTTCCTTTAACCTATTTGTTCATTTTGAAAATTACAAAGAACAGTTTTGACTACTTTAGCCTATAAATCAAATAATTATCCTTCCAATGTGGTTGTTCTTTTTTAAGTCCTTTGCAAATCTATGTGAATTTAAACTGTTTGTCATGTTAAAAAAAAAAAAACAAAACTCTGATAGAATTCTATGGGGATAGCACACTGGCTCTCGAAATCGTTCTAGGGGAAACTGACATAAAACTGTTGAGTCTTCAGACACATGAGCAAAACACGCATCTCCGTTCATTGGTGTTTCGTTTATCCTAGCAATATTGCATGGGTTTTAGTTTGCACACGTATTTTGATGGGTTTATCTATTTTCCGTAAGTTTAATGCTATTGTATACAGTACAGTTTGAACATTTAAATTTTGACTGTCCCTTGATAAAGACATAAGATTGATTTCTGAGGTGCTGGTGTTATGTCTACACTGCAACCTGGTCAAACTCACTTATTTGTCCGAGCAGCTTTTGTAGGTTTCATCAGATTTTTGTCATCAGTAATCATGTCATCTCAAAACAAAGAGAGTTTTCCTCCTTCCTTGCCAATCTGCGTCCTTTTTATTTCCTTTTCTGTTCTGAGTGCACTGGATGGAACCTTCGATGCCACATTGACAGAAGCGATGAGGGGAGGCCCTCTCGTCTTGTTCCCGATCATAGGAAACCGTGCAGCATTGAATTTGGCATTAGCTGGAGTTTCCTCGTTGTTGCTTCTTTCAGGGTGAGGGAGTTCACGTTTATTTCTTGTCTTCTGAGAGTTTTTAAGGGGAGCAGATGTTGTATTTTGTAAAATGTCCTTTCTGTTCAATTGAGATGAACAATCATAGAGTTTTTATTTTTCATTAAACTTTGGTAATATGGTGAATTTTACATGAATTGGTTTTCAAATGTTAAACACATGTTGCATTTCTGGATGAAGTCTACTTGTACTTGATATATTATTATTTTAAAATATTCATGGGCAATTTGCTAAAAGAAAATTTTGTTAGATTTTTTTCCACCTATGTTTAAGAGGAAAGTTGGTCCCTACTCTAACTTTCTGATAATGTCTTTGCCTTATTTTGGAATCACAGTAATGCTGGCCTCAAAGAATGAATTGGAAAGTGTCTCTTCCTCTTCAGTTTTATGGATGTGTTTGTGCAGAGTCAATGTTTCTTCCTTAAGTGTTTGGTATATTTCACCAGTAAAGCCATCTACTTCTAGACATTTTTTTTTTTTTTGGTGGGGGGTGTGCTGGGGATGGCTGCAGGGCAAAAATTTTTAACTGCAAATTCAACTTCTTTAACAGATATAAAGCTGTTAACATTGTCCATTTTTTTGGTAGTTTGTATCTTCAAGAAATTTCTCATTTCCTCTGCATTTTTGAATGTCTAGGCTTAAAGTTGTTCTAATATTGACTCTGTAGTGATGCCACTTCTCTTACTCCTAACATTGGTAATGTGTATCTTTGTTTCTTGATCACTGCTGTCAGTCATGCTGATCTTAAAGAAGGGGCTTTTGGTTTCATTCATTCCTGTTTTCTTCATTAACTTCCATCTTGACCTTGTTGTTGTTGCTAACCGACTCTTTGTGACCCCATGGACTGCAGCATGCCAGACTTCCCTGTCTTCCACTATCTTCCAGAGCTCACTCATGTTCATATCCACTGAGTCACACCATATGGCCCTGGGCAGGAACAGAATCTAAATATCCAGAGAGTTTTGCTCTCAAAAATAATGTTTCCCCTCCCATTTTAGAGTGTCCCTGGACTTTTGGACCAGTAATAAAATATTTCCAAGGCTCAGAAAAACAACAACAACAAACTAACGGCTATTTCCTTTACCCTGTCTATTTTACATTTAATTTGCTGTCCTTTTTCTAGTTTCTTTTAAACAGAAAGCTGAGGTTCTTGATTTGAGAACTTTCTTCTTCTCTAATGTTGGCATTGATGTAAGCATCCCTAATTAGCTGTATCGCACATATTCTGCCACGACATCTTTTAATTTTCATTCAGTTTGAAATACTTCCTAATTTCCCTTTTGGTTTCTTCTTTGACCCCTGGGTTATCTAGAAGCATGTCATTTTGTTTTCTAATATCTGGGTGTATTCCATACATCTTTATGTTATTAATTGGTAATTAAATTCCATTCTGGTCAGAACATGTGTGTTCGTGACTTGAATCCTTTGAAATTTGTTTATACTCAATTTATTTCCAGATATTACGTGTCTTGGTTAATTTTAGGTGTGCCCTTGAGAAGAACGCACGTTCTGCTGCCGTGGGTGGGATTTCCTGTGAGCGTCAGTCATGGAGGGCTGTATCCTCGCTGCTTTTCTTTCTGCTTCTTCAAGGTCCTGAAGGAAAAGTGCCTTTTTTTTCTTTGCAGTTATGTCTGTTTTGCTTAATGGATTATGAAACTCTGTAATCAAGTTCATAGGGGTTTAGAATTGTTTGAGCTGCTTAATTGTTTAGAATTGTTGAGCTGCGTGTTCTTATGGAAATGTCTTTTCTAAATTTCTGCTACTGATCTTGACTCTGAAACCCTTCTGTCTGATCTAAGATTATCAGTCCTACATTCTCTCCACCAGAGTTAGCTGTGTATATTCTCCCTGTTGTTAGGGTCCACGAGGGGCTCATAGCAGATGATTTTAAAACGGCCCATTGTGGTGACCTGGCAAACAAGGGATGGAGTCACAGTGGCCACATCGCCCTGCTGGCATCCTGTTTTTTCCCTTAAGGCGGGATCCTGTTTTTCGAGAAACTGGTGCCAGTTTCTCAAGACCATGTGACCACCCGACTGTGAGACCCCTCTGACTACATGATCACAAGACCCCAGTTCAGTTCAGTTCAGTTCAGTAGCTCAGTCATGTCCAACTCTTTGCGAGCCCATGAATCACAGCATACCAGGCCTCCCTGTCTATCACCATCTCCCGGAGTTCACTCAGACTCACGTCCATCGAGTCAGTGATGCCATCCAGCCATCTCATCCTCTGTCGTCCCCTTCTTCTCCTGCCCCCAATTCCTCCCAGCATCAGAGTCTTTTCCAATGAGTCAACTCTTCACATGAGGTGGCCAAAGTACTGGAGTTTCAGCTTTAGCATCATTCCTTCCAAAGAAATCCCGGGCTGATCTCCTTCAGAATGGACTGGCTGGCTCTCCTTGTAGTCCAAGGGACTCTCAGGAGTCTTCTCCAACACCACAGTTCAAAAGCATCAATTCTTCAGCGCTCAGCCTTCTTCACAGTCCAACTCTCACATCCATACATGACCATAGGAAAAACCCTAGCCTTGACTACACAGACCTTTGTTGGCAAAGTGATGTCTCTGCTTTTGAATATGCTATCTAGGTTGGTCATAACTTTCCTTCCAAGGAGTAAGCGTCTTTTAATTTCGTGGCTGCAGTCACCATCTGCAGTGATTTTGGAGCCCCCCAAAATAAAGTCTGACACTGTTTTCCCATCTATTTCCCATGAAGTGATGGGACTGGATGCCATGATCTTCGTTTTCTGAGTGTTGAGCTTTAAGACAACTTTTTCACTCTCCTCTTTCAGGGGCAGGCTAAAGATGAACAAAGGCCCCCTCCCTTCGGGGCACAAGTTCCCTTCGATAGGGTATAATAAGGGGTGGCTGTAAAGGGTGAGCACTGGTTTCTCTCTAAAGCCAGTCTCTTTCTTTCTCCCTGTAATAAATCTTCCTCTGCCTGGGTGCCCTGCTCACTCTCTTTTCCTCCGCACTTGCCTTACCCCTGTGTTTTTGCTTTCACTCACTTTTATGTTTCTATTTAAAGTTCACTTCTTATAAGAAGCAAAGGGTTGGGTCTTGGTTTTTTAGCCAGTCTGACAGTCTCTTCATTTTAATTGGAATCTTTGGTCAAATTAGGTTTACTGTGACTGCCAACTTGGTTGTGGTCAAGTCCGTAAGCTTGCTGTTTGTTTTCTAGTTTTGCCATCTTTTCCTTGCCCCCTTTCTTTCTTTTCCTGCTTTCTTTTCACTTAATGACATGCATTTTAGGATTCCACTTTATTGCCTTTGTTGGAAATTGTTGACTATAATGCTTTTAAAAAAAATGGCAATGACTTCAGGGTCTATAGCACACATCTTGAGCTACCACAGTCTATCTGGACGTGATGCTGTGCCGTTTCATGTGACGGAAGAGCTTGACGATGGCAAGCTGCCATTTCCCTCCTGCTGGCCTTTAAGCTTCCGTGGTCATTTATTTTTCTTATATGTATGTTATAAACCTCCAATACATTATCATCATTTTGTTCAAATGATTATCTTTTAAAGAGATTTAAATAATAAGGAAAAGTCTTAATTATCTACCAAGTTAGCACCATTCCCAGGGCTCCTCCCTCCTTTCTGCAGGTTTTATTTCCATCCAGCATCATGTGTATTCTCTAAATTCACTCCAGCCTTTGTATGGTCAGGGGTTCAAGACTGGAGAAGGAGCCCGTCTGCACAGGAGGCGGCGGAAACCGGAAGTGGCTTGGTGGTGATAGTTGGGGAGGAACCATGTGGGAGGAGGCTCCAGCGACTAGCCCTGCGTGGGGCAGGAGGGGACAGGGCAGGCTGCCCCCCGAGCCCTGGCCAGGTCTGTCCGTGGACTGTGCTTTCTATGGAGTTTAGGAGAGAAATGTCACTTTGCTATCTCTCTGCCCAGATCTTTCTTTTTATTCATAGTTAATTGCTGCATTTCTTTAGCTTCCATAATGTCCCACTTAATCCTTAAGATGTTCTGCCTTGAATTCGAGTTTAATGAAGTTAAATCGCTCATGTGCTTCTCCTGCTGGCTTGTGATTGCCGAAGGAGACAAGGCTGAGCGTTGTTCTCTGTATTCCAGCCGCTATTATGTCCCCAGAACAATGCCTTGCACACAATGAGAGATTAATAAATTTGGGTGACTCCTGTTAACAAAGGCGCTTACTTTCATGTGACACAATCTATGTGTGATTTAATGCTCTTTCATCACGGACTACAGTGCTGAGTGTCCTCTGCTCTACTCTTGAGGACTTCGTAGGCATGCAGTCTCAATTTTGAGATCTAAATAGGTGTGTCAACAGTATGGGGGGTCACACAAGAAATTCTCAGCTTGGGTTTTTTTCACTGTCATAACATTTATGGTTCTGTTGAAGCACAAGCAATTTCCTCAATAAAGAAGGAAAGAAGGGAACAGCTGTCCCGGGATGATAACTCGGCTGCCTGAGGGACACTGGCAGCCACAGTCTGGGCAGTTTGGATGCTAATAAGGGGCGGGGGGCAGGACGTGGCTGGTGATGGACCTTGTGGAAATATGTCTTCAACAGGCGAGGAGCCGGGAGCTGCTGCCTTGCAGAGGTTTGACTGAAAGCTGTCTGGAATCTCAATCTGAGAGCAGAGCTGGGAGGCAGTTTCTATTAACAGGGGATGTGCCTGCTGTTTATTGCTCCTGATAGAGCTGGCGCCCAGCTAGACACCTGTTGATCACGTGTCAGGACATCAGGGCAGAAATATCAGCTCCTGGAGGAAAGTCTTTCAGCAGATATATGAGAAACCCAGAAAAATCAATACCCCTAATACAAAGATGTTTCTGGAGGTGTTCCTTTTAGAATGAAGAGACACACCACGCTCTTGCCAATACTTTGGATCTTAGAAACAATATTTCTTTTTAAAGAAGAAGTGGATCTAAAGCACAGTGTGGCTTAAAAAAATACAAACAAAAGCTCTCACCTCTGGCTGAGGGAGCTCCAGGGTCATCCTAAGCCCCCGATGGGCCCTGTGGACAGAGGCTCCAAGAGCCTCCTTTCCCCTTCTCCCCGATGGTCACCTGCGTCATCATGGTGATGCTCTCAGGGTCCCAGCTTATCGATGCTTTTCCTGGTCCCCCAACCCCAGATGTGTCCAGTGAGTTCTGGAACATCAACTGTCCCTATTTTTACTTTCCTACAAAGCCGGCTTAAACTCAATATTAAAAGAAAACTAAGATGGCATCTGGTCTCATCACTTCATGGCACATGGAAGAGGAAAATGTGGAAGCAGTGACAGATTTCCTCTTCTTGGGCTCTGAGATCACTGCAGATGGTGACTGCAACCATGAAATCAGAAGACAACTGCTTCTTGGCAGGAAAGCTATGACAAACTGAGACGGTGTATTATAAAGCTGAGACATTGCTTTGACGACAAAGGTCTGTATAGTCACAGCTCTGGTCTTTCCAGTAGCCATGCACCATAAAATAGGCTGCGCACCAAAGAACTGGTGCTTTCGAACTGTGGTGTTGGAGAAGACCCTTGAGAGTCCCTTGGACTGAAAGGAGATCAAACCAGTCAACTTAACCAACAAAGGATATTAGATGTTTTGAGTCTTTTACAGGTGGGCCGGGAGTGTTACCTTGCTGAATTTCACAGAAATTTATTTACACGACAGTGGCATGTTTCTGAGCATTTATGTTCCATTTGTGTTCCTTCTTTCACTCATTGTTCATGCTCACTTTTCTGTTTCTCCTCCCTGATTTGGGGAATAGTTTATATTAAAGACCCGCCTGCCAAGCAGGAGACGTGGGTTCGATCCCTGGGTCAGGAAGATCTGCTGGAGAAGGGAATGGCAACTCACCCCAGCATTCTTGCCTGGAGAATCCCATGGACAGAGGAGCCTAGAGGGCTGCAGTTCACAGGGTCACAGATAGCCGGACATGATTGAGCGTCTATCAACAACAGCAGGATTAGATGTCATACTTCCTTGGCTTACTCTGCTGACGGTTTCTTTGAGATGGCTCCTGGGATAAGCCTTCCTTGATCATTGGAGGTCAGCTTTATGGTGATCTCCATGCTGAAAATTGGAAGGAACATGTCATTATGAGGTTGATTTTGTTTTATTCCATTATACTAAAACAAAAAACAAAGAAGGTAAGAAGTGAATATTCGAAAATTCTGAATGGCAGGCCATGGATATTTTTGTCAGATTGTTTTTCATAACCTTCATGCGTTTTTAAGGATTTCCAAATATTTACCCCCAAACGGCCCACGCCACAGTCACAGAGAACTACCTGGGCCTCTGGGTGAATAGCCTGTGCCTGCCCGAGGTCCGCTGTCCAGCCTGTGTTCTGATGGAGGGTCTGGGTTTCCAAACCATGGGCAATAACTGGCCAGCCTTTTCACGGGTGGTCAGGGCTGGACCCTGCCGTGCTGCTGAGGAAAGTCAGGGGAGTTTTAATTTTAAAAAAAAATCATTTGTTTGATTTTGGCTGTGCAGGGTCTTTGTCACGCCAAGGCTTTTGTTTAGTTGTGATGAGTGGCAGCTACGGTCTGGCTCCCACGCGTGGGCTTCTCTTTGCGGTGGCTTCTCTTCCTGTGGAACGTGGCCTCTAGGGCTCCCGGGCTTTGGCAGTGGCAGCAGGTGGGCTCAGGAGTTGTGGTTCCCGGGCTCTAGAGTGCAGGCTTGGTATTTGTGGGGCACAGGCTTAACTGGTCTGTGTCACATGGAATCCTCCCGGACCAGGGATCAAATGTGTCTCCTGTATGGGCAGGCAGATTCTTACCACTGAGCCACCAGGGAAGCCCCAGGGAGTTCTTCTTGGCAGGAAAGAGTGCCTGAAGCTTCCCCAGCCCGACTTTTCCTGCCTCCCTGGGTGGACGCATCACCTCCTTTGTCTTTATGGTCCTCTCAGGACCATTGAGCAGATGTGGGCTGCTCAGTGGCTCCTCCCCAGATGCCACTGGATGCTGAGAAATCCAGCTGAGTGGAGACGTTTGGCAGGGTCCAGCCTGCGGGCTCCCTCGTAGGGCTGGATGGCCAGGCGGGCGGGCCACCCTGAGACAGAGGACTCCTCTTCAGACTCTGCTTCCAGGGCCCCGTTATCACCCTGCGTCTGTCTGGGCCGCTTAAAACACCTTTGGAAGATCTTTGAGAAGCACCTACATGTTTCCCCTCTTCTTTTCTCGTATACCTTCGTTTATTTTTAATAACCTTAACTAAAGATTCAACGTATGAAGGATTCCAAGAGCCAGGCAGCGAAGTCTCCTCAACCCCTCTCCTCCAGCCAGTCTCCTTTGGTAAACCTTCTGAAGGTCTCCCAGCCAGTCTCCTTTGGTAAACCTTCTGAAGGTCTCCCAGCCAGTCTCCTTTGGTAAACCTTCTGAAGGTCTCCCAGCCAGTCTCCTTTGGTAAACCTTCTGAAGGTCTCCCAGCCAGTCTCCTTTGGTAAACCTTCTGAAGGTCTCCTCCAGCCAGTCTCCTTTGGTAAACCTTCTGAAGATCTCCCAGCCAGTCTCCTTTGGTAAACCTTCTGAAGGTCTCCCAGAGCCACGAACAAGCTTGCCCTTGGCCCCTCGGGAAACAGGAGCTGGGGGACGTCTGCATCAGGGAGTAACGTTAAATGATATTTGGAAGTGAGAACTTATGAGGGGGGATTGGATGGAAAGAGGCAGGAAACAGTGAAAGCAGAGACTCATCTCGTGGTGTCATTCAGGAGGCTCCTGGCAGTGGAGACCCCAGAGGCAGAGGGGCTGCAGGAGAGACCGGGAGAGTTTTAAGGCTTGCCGCCCTTCGTGGTCACGTGTTGGTGCCCGTGTGGCTGTTAACCTATTGACACAGCACATTATGTTGAATTTCAGACTTGCCTTTCACTTTTGTCATCATTTAAAGATATATGGAAAACTTCATTTCCCAGATTATTGTTGAGCTCTCTGACTTTCAGGAGGTGTTTTTAAGCCAATAAGATCTATGGTTCTTCTAGGAAAACCTAGGGTATAAATCACCAGTTTAAAACAATGGAGTATAAATCCTATTGTGTAGGCAAAATACAGCATCATTAGAACTAACTGACAAGGCGTGTTCACCGTAATGAGGCTGTTTGCTGGATACTGTGAGGTAAAACGTCCTTCTTTTTAGCATTTTTAGAAACCGTAATTAAATGATCACATGTGTAGTGATTGATCTACTATCTGCCTCCTTGCTGGCTGCAAACTCTGTGAAATCGGGGACCCAAGTGTATCTTGTTCAACATTTCACTGCGTGATTCAGCACAGCACCCAAATGTAGGGGCATATTGAGAAATAATGATGGATACATTAACTGTAATGAATAGATGGATTGGAGGATGGAATGATGGATGAAAGGAAAGCATAATTGCTGGAAATGTGCCAGGAAAAGTACTAGAGATAGTAACTCTCTTAAATGTGTTTGAATCATGCAGAACATGATTATTCATATGAGGATTTCTAGATAGGATGAGAGTGTGTGTGTGTATGTGTGTGTGTGTTGGGGTGGAGACCAGGAAACAGTCACGTCCAAAATGTGAACCTCCTTCAGGGAAGCCGGAGCTCCCAACCAGCCCTTTAAAATAAGATACAAAATCCCCGTGAACATGTTTCACTGGACCGAGGAGAGCGGAGGGCTTATTTATCTCCCAGAATACACAGCCACGGTTGTGGATCTAAATTCTCATGGAAATACGATCCCAGGGGAGGGTGGCTCACTCTTCTCACATCCACTGTTGACAGAACAAAAAGGAACGGCTCTGGGCTGCTGTGAGAAAGCCTGTTTTAACTAGAGAGGCCCCGGAGCAGCCGCGGGGGCTTTCCACTCCAAGCAGGACCACAAAGGGGCGCCACAAGCCCCTCCTCAGGCAGCAGGCTCTTCTTTCTGTAACGGTTAAGCGCGATCGTCCCTGGAGACAGAGGGTGGAGGAGGCTAGCATCCTTCTAAAATGAAATTTACTTCCACGACTCCTGCGTTTTTACACACACTTGAGCCAAGTTGAGAAGAAATGACACTGGGGAGAATTTGGGGGATTCCATGGAGGGTGGGCCTGAGATGTGCTCAGGAAGACTGAGAGCCGGCCTGGCGTGGCGGGTCAGCTGCGGAGGCTGCGGCCGGGGGAGCGGCTCTGGGCTGTGCCGGGGGTCATGGCATCCACCCTCCTGCCCCACCCCGACTTCTGGGGGTGGATTATTACGCAGAGGAGGAGGGCCTTCCTCAAAAGGAAATCGGGTGTTTTAGGAATGTAGTGAGTCGTGGGTGCACCAGGCAAGGAGGGGGTCGTGGAGACTGCAGGGATGCAGAGTAGACTCTCACACGAGACTGGGGGACACGTGGACGAGATGGGACCCCGAGCCCATCCCCTGGAGGACTGGCTTGTTTCCCAATCCGTTACATGCCATGGGCAGAGCAGATGGGCAGGGGGCTCTGAGCTCCGTGTGCAGCCCCTCCCCAGTGAGGACTGGGGGGGGCCCCCTGGGGACCCACCTGGAGCCCTGCCTGCTGTCTCTGGCCCCCCAACCATCCCAGGTTCTGACAGCAGGGCGTGAGCTGGAGGTGGCCATCCTGGTGGACGTTACTAGAGCCCCCTTGGCCCCCGCTGCCCTGTTTGATCACACTTCCTGCACCTCTCTCTTAAACTCATGACCCTGGAAAGGGAGCCACAGTCTTTCTTCTGTGGCTGCTGTCCTCTGGGCCCACGCATATGAGCTGGCACACGGCTTGGATAGAACCCATGATTTCCAATAGGGCAAAAGGTCCCGTCTGACTTAGAAGTGGTCGTGTCTGACTTGCCCTGAAGCTGTCAACCAGCGCAGGAAGAAGAGGGCACTTTATTACCTATGGCTCTGCCCCCAAGTTGGGTATGGAAGGGTATTTCCTCTGTGTTTGCCCCATAGACAGGCCTGAGTTCCCTCTCATTACTGGTGTATTAGGCCAGTGCCTTGTCCCCATGTCTCTGCAGAGAAGCACACACTGGAGATAGCTGCCCTCTGGGCTGGCATTCTGGGGGTACAGCTTTGCCGAGGCCTCAGCATTGGGGGTGACAGTGAGGCCTGGCAGGGATGAGGGGCACCCACCCCCTATGATGTCCTGCGGGGGCTGGAGCAGCTCTCTGCCCTGGCTGCTCCTTGAGTGGCTCTGTGAGGGTGGGGCCCAGCACCAGGCTCCTCTTTGCCAGGCTGAGCTCTGAAGTCGGGGTGGCAGTGAGCGGGGGCCTCACACAGGAAGCTCTTCCTGGCCGCTGGCTGGCTTTCCCGGCAGCTCTGAGAGCAGAACCTGTTCTCCGTCTTGGTCGTTTGCTGTGGGCTCCTCATTCACTCATCCGGATGTCTGTCCATCCATCCTTCTGTTTGCTCAACGCTGGGGTCCCAGTTAAGCTAGGCTCAGTCCCACCCCCCAGGAGGATGTGCGTGGTCCCTGCTGCAGGTGGGCTACCCCATCCCATGTGGGGTGGTACCACGGTAGGTACCACGCCTGCCTGGCCGTGAGCCCCTCCACACGCCGTTCCTTCATTCGGCCGTCTCCTTTGCGCTCCTCGGCCTGGGTCTCGGGCGGCTGTCAGCGACCTGAGCTGAGCTGCGGGCGATGCCTCGTCCCCTCCCTGGGTCCTTTCCCTCTGACGCTCAGCCCTGGTGGCAGGCGCGGGGCACCGGTATCTGCCCAGCCCCTGTGTGTCTGCCGAGCTGAGCTGTGCACCCGGGAACTTCACGCGGGTTTGCCGGCTGTAATTGCTTGTCACCCTCGTGGCCCAGGGCCCTCCTTTGTGATTTCCTTTGATTTTACTTTTTGAAGGCAGTGAAAACCTTGGGATACCTAAATAAAGAGGCAGCTCTTTTGAACGTTCCCATTTATTCACCATGGAAGAATTCCTAGGAGAAGGTGCAGAGATTTGAGGACCTACTTGTGACTTCAGAGTCGCATCATCTCTGGATTCAGCTCACTTCAACATGGATGCCATTTTTCTTGTTTTACAAAAAGCTTTTTGTTTAGTAGTGTTGTGATGTCCTCTAATTTCTTTTGCTTTTGAAATCATGAGGATGATGGAAACCCAAGTTTTCCCTGCCTGCTTGCATATTTGAGTGCAGTGCAGCCTGGGCCCTTCATGGGCTCCTCACCCCGGGTATGAAACAGTAGCCTGTGGGCAGGGTTTTGGGAGGATGAGACACCTCTGAGAGACGAGAGCTGGGTCCTCTCCTCTCAGTCAAGGCGGTAAGCAGCCAAGGTCCCCGGGGTCTCCGGGCTGTTTATGCCCTTGTGGACGGGCCTGCTGTCTGTGTGGGAAACCCTGCCGGGGCTCTGAAACCACCACATGTATGCTGAAGCAAAGATGAATACAGCAAAACATAATAGATCCGTAATCGCAGCAGGACTGTGGACTTCTTTGTAAAAGTGTAATAAATGCTTATTGTTAAGTAAATGTCAAAAATGAGGGAAATAAAAGGACAATCGTAAAATTAACAATAATGGCACCATTCAGAGATAAAAACCGTTACCGTTTCAATGTTTTGCCTTCTTTCTCGGAGTGCATTTTTAGATGGTTGTGTCCTGATTGTTTCATAACGTACCAAAAGTATCACTGTGCGACTCTCACGCTTGTAAGACCTGCTCAGGGCTGGATCGGACTGTGTCCTCTGAGTGTTAGCTGATCAGTCGTGTCCTACTCTGTGCAACTCCACAGACTGCAGCCCCCTGGGCTCGTCTGTCCATGGTATCTTCCAGGCAAGAATACTGGGGTGAGTTGCCGCTTCTGACTCCAGGGGATCTTCCTGACCCAGGGATTGAACCGGAGTCTCTTGCGCCTCCTGCACGGTCAGGCAGATTCTTTACCACCGTTCACCTCCTAGGACGTGTTATATTTCACTTGACCCCTCCCCTAGCATTGAACACTGTGTCTCCTGGCTTTTCTGAGAATATGTGCTGTGCGCGAGCGTTTTCTGCATGTATACTTGCCTGTGCTCGGGGGTCCCTTTGGAGGAGATGCTGACACAGTATGTGCTCTAGGGTCTGGTTTGAGTTTAAGCCCAGCTCCCCACTTGCCAGCTGTGTGACTTGGTGAGGCTGCTAAGCCTCTCTGTGCGCCACGGTCCTCATCCATGGGGTGCCGTGTAAGGTGGCGGAGGCCCTTCCGGGGGCTGAGGCACCTGAGCAGCGAGCCTGGCCCACGGCAACCTGGGCTGACGGCCACCTCTGCGGCTGCCCTGCTGTGTCCTCAGCGATACGGTGATGAGCTGGACTGAAGCCCAGAGCAGACTGACCAGCCCAGACAGAAGCGCTTCTGAAGGCTTTGGGTTTCTGTTCTCATTGCTTTCCCCAAGTCTTCTCAAAATGAAAGGTTGCTAACTTAATGTGTGGACAAATGAGTATGTTTCTACACTTCAGTGCCTTTTCTCTGTTTTTCTCTGCTTCCATCCTTCACGCCGTCCCCTGTGCTGGTGGGAATCAAGGACAAAGCTGCCCGATCCCCGCCATTAGAGAGGTCCCTGCTAGTCTGTAAATCACACAAAGGATGCTTGTTGGGGCCACAGCGAGTGCAGTTCGCTTTGCCTGGGACCCTCTCGTTCCCGGATTACAGTTGAGTGCGGCGTGGCCAGCAGGGTCCTGTGGAGGCAGGTCTGCACATCCACTTGAGCCTCTCTCAGCCCTTGGGCTTACGGGGTGCTGCCAGTCCTCACTTGGTGCAAGGACACGTCCAGACCAGCCCTGCTTGGAACTCAGATCAAGTGAGTTCTCGTGTCTTTTACTCCCTGGTTCAGAGTGCAAAGACCTCAGGCTATCAGCAAAGCAGAATGAAGGCCAGTTCTTTCCCTTCCCATCCTGGGTTCCTGGTCCATGTAGAACGTTCTCTGTGTGGCTTGAATACTTGGTGACCTCTGCCTGCATCTTGTATGGAGTGCCCCTCTGCCCGTGGCTCATGCTGCCTTCTCATTATACGACCCTGATTATGTGGAGGGCCACTTGGCATCACTGTGTCAGATTATGGTCGGCCTGGGGTGGGGGTGCGATATGACAATTTTATCTTTGTCTTTTTTACAGTGTACTTTAGAATTACATAGGGCATTTTTTCTTATATAATTTTCTTTTTTGTTACTGTGTTTTTCTTCCAATCATTAGAATAACTTTAGGGCAAAAAAAAACAAAAAAAAATGTTGAGATTTTGCTTGAAGTTAGCATTGATGGAATTGACAGGGTAGCCGGTGGTGGCATCTGCCTGTTTGCCACTTACAGGATGCCAGCTTCAGCCCTCTGCGTGTCTGACCCTTCACTTTTAAATGAGGGAAAATGAAGGCACCTCCTTCATAGGTTTCGTTATGATCATGATAGATATGTCCTTTCTAAGACATCTTTGAGCACCACACGATGACAAAGACGTTTGCCTGTGTTCCCGTCTGTAAGTTTTACAATGTAAGCTTTTATTTTTAGTTCCATGAGACCCTTCAAGCTAATTCTGATATAAGATGTAACTGTTTTTTTTTTTTTCTTTCCCCATATTGACATCCAATTGTTTCAGCATTGCTTGTTGAAAATATGCTCCTTTTCTGACTGAATTGTCTTGGCCCCTTTGTCAGAAATCCGTTGAAGATATGTGCCCGGGGCCACCTCTAGGCTTCCTTCTCTCTTCCATTGATCTGCACACCTACCCTTCTGCCAGGACTGCGTGTCCCTGCTTGTAGCTTCACAGTAAGTCTTGATATTGGAGAGCGTATGTGCGGCAGCCATAGAGAAGTGCCCCGTGGTCGAGGGCCCAGCCCTGGCTCTGAAATCCACAGTGCTCTGTGTAGCAGGACACCCGGGCAGACCCTCTCTGGGGAGGCCTGGGCTTGTCCGACAGCCGCTCTGGCGCGAGGGCCCCCGCACCTTGCAGAGCCTCCTTGGTCCTCGTGGCCACCTGGGGTGTTCCCACCAGCCCCCCTCCCTCTCCCCTTTGCTGGAGTCGCTGGTGGGTCACAGTCTGACCTCCGTCCCCGTCTCCTCCAGCTCCTGTTTCCTTCCCTTCTGCGAGAACACGAGGTTTCACCTGTAAGATTCTTGCATTTGCTTCTCAGAGGATTTGGACAAACAGTACATTGTCAGATTGCTTTTCCTCTTTACAAAAGTTAATTTTATCCTTTGCATTTTCATATACACTTTTGAATCATCTTGCAAGTCTCTATGATAAAAACTTGCTGGAATTTTTATGGGTGTTTTGTTGAGCAAAGAACTCATTGAGGAGTTCTCTCTTCAGCATCTTTCCTACAGGGAGTCTTCCTGCTGGTTGATACATGATATCTCTCCATCACTTTAGCTTTCCACTGCTTTAAGGGGTGTTTTGTAATCTTTGGTATATGGGTCTTTTACATAATTTGTTTGATTCATCCCTGCTGCTGCTGCTGCTGCTGCTAAGTCATTTCAGTCGTGTCCGACTCTGTGCGACCCCATAGACGGCAGCCCACCAGGCTCCCCTGTCCCTGGGATTCTCCAGGCAAGAACACTGGAGTGGGTTGCCATTTCCATCTCCAATGCATGAAAGTGAAAAGTGAAAAGTGAAAGTGAAGTTGCTCAGTCGTGTCCGACTCTTCGTGACCCCGTGGACCGCAGCCCACCAGGCTCCTCCGTCCATGGGAGTTTCCAGGCAAGAGTGCTGGAGTGGGGTGCCATTGCCTTCTCTGTGATTCATCCCTAAGTATTTCATAATTGTGTATGCTATTGTAAACTAAATTTAAATTAAGTTTTTAACTTCATTTCCAACTCTTTGACAGAGATGCCGTTGGTTTTCCAATATCAACTTTGCCTTCAAGAGCATTTTTGCCTGAATTCACTTACTGGTTCCAGGAGCTTTTATTTATAT
The DNA here is from genome assembly GCF_002263795.3 of Bos taurus. Taxonomy (NCBI): domain Eukaryota; kingdom Metazoa; phylum Chordata; class Mammalia; order Artiodactyla; family Bovidae; genus Bos; species Bos taurus. The sequence goes on from NC_037353.1 coordinate 49,764,234, forward strand.
TCCTTAGTATTTTCCACTCACATGGCCAAGTCATCTGTGACAAAGACAGCTTTAATTCTCTTCCAGTGTGAGCTCCTTTTACTCTGTTCTCTTGTCTTATTGCATCAGTTAGACTTTCACTAAGACCTGGATAGAGGGCTGAGAACAGCCCTCTGCCTTATTTCATAGGATTCAGTCTCCTAAGTGTGACATTGGCTGTGGGGTTTGCATAGACGTCCTTAGCTTAATGAAGGGGGTTTCTTCTCCTGGCTTGCTCAGATTTTTTCTTTTCTTTTTTTCTTTTTTTGGTGAATGATTTGGATTTTGTCAGGTAGTTTTTCTGCACCAATTGTGATTATCATGTATTGTCTTCTCTTTCATTTAAAAATAATAGTACATTATATAATTTTTAAAACTGTTAATGACACGTTCCTGGGAAAAACTCTCATTGGTCACATGTTCTTTTCTTATAACTTGTTGTCTTTGGTTTGCTAATATTTTATTAAGGATTCTTGTATGTATGTTTATGAGGATTATTGTTTGGTTGGTGGTGTTTTCTTCATTTTGTGTTATCTGTAATTCTGGCATCAGAGTGATACTAAACTCACAAAATGGATTAAGTAGCATTTTGCCCTCCTATTTTCTGAAGGAGTTTGTGAACAAATTTGTTTAAAAAGCATTTAAACAAATTATGTATAAGACCTATGCACCAAAGATTACAAAACACCCCTTAAAGCAATGGAGTGCTAAGGTGATGGAGAGATATCATGTGTTAACGGACAGGGAGACTCACTGTGTTTAAGGAATTTCCTTAAACATTCTAGATTCCACCACTGATGCATTCTTGGTGTGGAGTTTTCTTTGTGGGAAGGTTTTACATTTTCTTGGGCTATGGGGATTTTCAGATTTTCAGTCTCTTCACTTGACTTTTGTGTGCTTTGGGCTGGTTTTGGTAACAGATATCTTGATTGATACAGCGTGAGTGTGTGTGCTCAGTCACTCGGTCGTGTCTGACTCTTTGCGACTCCATGGACTGCAGGCCACCAGGCTCCTCTGTCCATGGGATTCTCCAGGCAAGAATGCCAGAGTGGGTTGCCATTTCCTTCTACAGGGGAACTTCCCAACCCAGGGATTGAACCCTGGTCCCTTACATCTCCTCCACTGGCAGGCAGGTTCTTTACCGCTAGCGCCACAGGGAAAGCATTGGTGCAGCATGGGTTTTATTTTTTCATTACTGGTATAGCATTTTCCCCTGGATGCAATGTCACTTTTTTCCCTGGCTTCTTTTACTGTCTTCTCTATTTAGCTTGATATAGACGAAAGGAGGCACACTAGTGTGTGCCTAGCAATGCTTTCCTGTTGTTCAGCTTGCTGAGTTCATGGCCATTCTGTTTCCCACCAACTTTGGGGTGCTTTTGTGTACTTAGAAATCTGATTTTTTTTCTGTCCAGTTTTATCTGTCTTTACCACATGGGACTGCAAGGGTGTGTGTTATGAATTTGATATTATGAACTTGATATTGTCTCTGAGGCTCTCTACTTTTTCTCACTGTTTTCAGACTTGTTACTGTCTATTTCTGTATACGACCTGGTTTTTTTTTTTCCATTTTGTTTTATCACCAATTTGCTATTGAGCCCCTATAGGGAATTTTTAAAATTTCAGTAAGCATATGTTTCAGCTCTAGAATTTCCATTTTTACAGTTCAGTTCCTTGGTTGAGATTTCACATCTCTTCAGTTATCAAGACCATTTTTCCTTTTATCCTTTAATTCCACTTATAAGAGCTGCTACGAAATCTCAGCTTGCTAGATCCGATACCTAGGTCTCCTGTAGTCCGTCTCCACTGACTGCCTTTTATTCTTGTGTGTGGAGCAGTCTTCCTTTTGTTTGCATGTCTAGTAACTTGGGTTTAAAAACTAGACCGTGTAGATCGTGCAGTATAACACAGCGATTCCAGAGTCCACTGTGCTTTGAGCATTTATTTCTCTTGTTCTAACATGCAGTTCGCTTGCCTGGCCTCAGATTACAAGCTTTGCCTGTTTATTTCATGCTGCTGCCGAAATCTCTGCTTTGTTTTCATGTATTCCAGCCTCTGCCAGGTAGCCTGCTTCTGTAAATTGAACTTGGAAACATTTGTGTGTCACTGTGCTGTTTTAAAGCCAGTTTTTCACAGCTCTTTGTGGATTTGGACAGCCGACCTGTGCCTGAATAACTCGGCAGTCCGTCAGGGATTCAGGCTGAGATTAGACTCAGGTTGGGGAGCTCGGCCGCTCTGCCCTCTGAGGGTTCCTTGCTCCTAAGGGCCCCCCTGGATTCCAACAGCTCTGCTAGTCTGCGGTTCTGTCCGCTGACACGTCAAGCCCAGGAGGGATCGGCTCCTTGCCCCCTGAACTGATGTTTGGGGGTGTGCTTGGTTGACAGAGGCTTCTTCCCCAGTGGCTCAGAGGTTAAAGCGTCTGCCTGCAATGTGGGAGACCTGGGTTCGATCCCTGGGTTGGGAAGATCCCCTGGAGAAGGAAATGGCAACCCACTCCAGTATTCTTGCCTGGAGAATCCCATGGACGGAGGAGCCTGGTGGGCTACAGTCCACGGGGTCGCAGAGTCGGACACGACTGAGCGACTTCACTTTCACTTTGGTTGACAGAGCGGCAGGCACGAGACCTCACTGTGTGGCTCGTGGTCAAGAAGCCAGCGCTCTCCGGGCTGGGCCCTGTGGTTTGCCCTCTGCGTCTCCTGCAGGGTGCCCACCTGAACATAGCTTGCTGTCAGCGGCGACTGGGGCGGGCTTCTGTTTACATGTTTAATCTCACTCTCGCTCGTGGAGTTTCCCGAGAAGTTTCTAGCTTCTTTCCCAGCCCCGACTTCCATCTCCTGCCCTGGGTGGTCATGCTGCCAGTTCTGGCTGCTGCCACAGTCGTGGGCACTGGAGAGCTCCCCGGGGCCCTCGATGCCACAGACTCCCAAGTCTTACTCCTTTCTGCTGTTTTTGTATTTTTTATGGGCGTAAATGCTTGCTCTGACCTTTGTCCATCGCTTCCTGCTTTCTAAATGTCTTTAAGTAGCTGTTTTAGACATGTTATCTAGGCTTTATGATTATACTTGTGGGAGAGTTTGCATGACCGCTTCAAGTTCCTGCAACTGTCTCCCCTCTCTGTGATTTTAAAACATCTCCCTTTAAAGTTAATGCACTTTCTCCTCCTTTTTGTGAAGCCTTGGCCACACTTCTGAAGGAATTCAAGTAATTACAGTGAGAGTGGATTATTGGTTTTTCCTTATTTTTACTAGAATGTCCTTAGTCTTTCATTATTACTTATGATTCTGCATGTGTGGAAGTATCTGAATATGCTTAATTTTCAAAAGTTGTTTTTTTCTTTATTGTAACTCAGAAATGGGTGTCTGGTTGTATCCAGTGCATCATAAGCATTGGTTTTTATTTTTATAGGGGATTTGATATTGTTTTTATTATTAGATTTTAAAAATGTAAAACCAATCTGCTGTGTGACTTAATGCTTGACTTGTGTAGTTCACATTTTTTGACTGTCCTTGACTGAATGTTTTATGTGCTTACAAGCTACTCCTCTTTCGTGAATTGACTTTGCATGTATTTCTATTTCACAGTATTCTTTTAAAATGGATTTGTTGTAACTTTTTATGTATCAGGGTTGTTAAACCATTGTCATATGTGCCAATGAAATTTTCCCAGGGTTTGTTTACTTTCTAATTGTGTTTGTGATGCTTGTAGATATAGAATTCTATATTTTTATATAGTTAAGTATAGCATTTTTTCTTTCATCTGGTATTATACTTGGAATATCTTTTCCTTCACATACTAAAGGCATCTGCATTTTCTTCCAATACAGTTATGGCTTACTTTACATGAAAATTTTTCTCCACAAAAGATGTATTTTGATACATGTTGGGAAAGAAGGATCTAAACAATGTTTCCATATGGTTTCCCATTTTTCTCTACATCGTTTATTGACTAAATCATCTTTTCCCCATTTCTTTGATATTCCAGTGTAATATTTGAAGTAGTTATAAGCACTTGTATTTCTTAACTTTTAAAAATTCCAGTGCTCTGACTTTGAGAGTATGTGTGTGTGCATTTATAAAATACTTTACAGAACAAGTTCCTTTATTACTTTTTTTTTTTCTGTAGTATTCTTACACACATTCATTTCAAAATAGCTTTAGAAATATTTTGTCAAGTCTGTCTATTTGTGATTTCTACTGAAATTTCATTAAATCTGTAGAATTAACTGGAAAAAATATCAGTCATGTCTGACTCTTTGTGACCCCCATGGACTGTATCCCACCAGGTTCCACTGCCCATGGAATTTTCCAGGCAAGAATACTGGAGTGAGTTGCCATTTCTTCCTCCAGGGGATCTTCAAGACCCAGGGATCGAACCTATGCCTTTTGCCTCTCCAGCCCTAACAGGCAGATTCTTTACCACTGCACCATGTGGGAAGGGAAAATATGACATCCTTCGGATTTTGAAATATCTGCTCTGGAAACATGGCGCAACTTCATTTGTCCAAGTAACCTTTATGACTTTCATAGCTTGTGTGGTTTTCTTTAGGTGGATCTTGTACATTTCAGGATATTTTTGTTCCTGAGAAAACTGTATTTTTTTGCTGTCATTAAGTGGGATCCATAACTTAAAACAGTCAGTTGTTTTTTTCCAGCAAAATGGGTTTATTTGGGGATGGCCAAGAATCACGTTTGGGACGCAACCATGGTGAGCCACAAGGCAAGCCCGGTGAAGCCAGGGAGAGGGAGCTTTCCTAGCGGAGAAGCAGAAAGGTCATCAGTGGAAAGCTGGGAGTTACAAGTACAGTGGTTTTTCATTGGCTGAGATGTGAGGTCTCTTATTGGCTGAGCTATTGCCAGGAGAGGGGAAAAATCTTTCTTTCTCCTGCTGCTGGTACTAAAGTAGTGTCAGCTCCTGCTGGAGCTGCAAGGGGCGTCTCTTAGTGGTGGGTCTGTACTGATGCTCAGTGTATGAGAATCCCCTTCTATCCTCCCAGCTCCATTTTCATGAGGTTCCCCTTTATAAGTTTTGTGGGGTTTTTTTTGTATTTTGTATTTTTTTGTATTTTTATATAATACTTGGTTGTTATTGGACTATAATAAAGTTACTGGGTTTGGAGTCCACTAAAATTACAAACATTAAAGCAAATTGTTCTGATGCGTTTTTATTTGATTCTCTAAGACGAAAGTCATATCACCTATAAAAATTGCAGTATAAATTATTTATTTTATACTGTATCATATTTTAAAAATTTGCTTTGATTTCAGAAATAGGAGCAATCATGAGAATTTTGCTTTAACAGATAGAGCTAATAGTTTGAGATAAACCTTTTTTATCTTATTTTGAAATATATCTTAGAAATATTCTTCTGTCACTGTTTTACAAATAAAAATCAGTAATGAATATTGGATTTGCCGTATGACTTTTAGGCATTTAATACAATAATCATATAGACTGTTTCTCTTGGACCTACAATTCTAAGTTATATTAATAGATTTACTAACTTTTTTAAAGAATTAAACATTTTGGTCATTTTCTCTTAGTTTAGATACATTGATTGATTATGTTGACTTGTGCTCATCTGGAATTTTCAAATAGGTATTCACAGCTAAGATTATGAAATAGCTTTTTATTTGTGCCTTTAAAATTTTTCTGGTGTCAGGGTTATGTGCAGTGAACTGGGAAGTATTCCAAATTTCTTTATGCTGAAATAATTTAAATAGCATAAGAATGATCTCTCTTTGAGTTTTGAAATAACCTGCTCATAAAAATGCCTGGACCTAGGATATTTTATGACGTTCATTCTTGGGCAGTTTTAAACATTTCATGTTTAAATTAATACCTAAGTGCAAGCCACATATAAATATACTTCTGCTATGCGAGTTTTAAAAGTGGAAAAAGCAAAAGTCTCTCTTAGTTTTATCCACGTTGCCTCAGCAGAAGCAAACACATAAAGTAGTACAGATTCTTTCCTGTTTTCCTCTGTGTATTTCCAAGCATGGAGAAGCATTATTGGCATATGAAATTTTCCTCTCTGCTTTATTTTTACCCAAATTTAATAAGTCTGGATACATGTTGTGAAACTTGCCTTTTTCTTTTAACATCGTAGAAATCTTACCATGTGAATGTGTGGCTCTATCTGATTCTGCATTTTACTGTTGAATAATGTGTGATGGAAGTCACCTTAGTTTAACAAGCCTTTGGTAACATTTCTTTGATGATTACTGGGGTATTCATGTTGCTGCTGTTCGGTTGCTCCGTTGCGTCCGACTCTTTGCCACCCTGAGGACTGTAGTACACCAGGCTTCCCTGTCCTTCATCATCTCCCAGAGCTCGCTCAAACTCATGTCTATTGAGTCTGTGATGCCATCCAACCATCTCATCCTCTGTCATTCCCTTCTCCTCCTGCCTTCAATCTTTCCAGCTTCAGGGTCTTTTCCAAGGAGTCAGCTCCTCACATCAGGTGGCCAAAGTATTGGTGGTGTATTTACATTTTCTAGTATTTCCTTTAACCTTTGGAAGTCACTCAGAAACATTTGCTTTGCTAAACAATTTTTAATTTCATCCAGATTTCGTCTCTTTTTTTTGCCCTTCTCCCCTCACTCATTCATTAGTTTTTCAAAAATATTTATTGAGCAGTTGCTATGTGTCAGGCACTTTTCTAGAGGCTCAGCAGATACCTCTAAATGACACAGACCAAAACCCCTGATCTCATTCTGCTGACATTCAAGCATATTTTAAAGTTACCAGTTTGGATTGACTAAAATCATGAATATTTAAAGAATTAGCCTGTATTGATAGTATTTTCTTACGATTATGCATCGTTGTGAAATTTACTCTCTGGACGTCTTTGTTTTCATTCCCAGTGTTTTGCTTTTTGTTGCCTTTTTCTCTGCTTGCTTAGAAGATGTTTCTCTAATTCATTTATCTTTCTTTATTTTCATTTCATTGCTGTGATGAAAAACCCACAGACAAAATTAACGGGTTCTGCTATTTTAAAGGGGTTTATTTCATCTCTCCTCTTAACGTATCGATTTTTCTTTTCTCTCTGGTTTTTACTGTTTTTTCTAAAGTCTCAAATCAGATGCCTCATTTCCTTGTTTCTTTAGTGTTTGTGCTTTGCATGTTCCTATGAAAGGCTTTGGCGTGTATCTTATGTTGGTCTATTGATGGTCTATGGCAAATCCATCCACTGACTTCCTGGTGTGATACACACTCACTGCTCTCTGTTATGCTCACATGAGATAATTCTGAATGCACGTTGTGAAACATGAATTTCCAAGAATTTGTGCAGACCACGGTAAGTGTTCTTGGAGCTCTGCTGTGGGTCAGGCAGCAAGGTCACAGCCCCAGGAGGTGGCCTGCCGCAGCGCGTGGTGGGGGGTGGACCTGGGGCCTCGCTGCCCTCAGAGAGGGAGCTGGGGGAAAGGGGCAGCGAAGGTGTCCTCTTCCTGCTCAGAGAAGACTGGACTCCGCCAGCCCCCGAATTCCCACTCTCTGCTAGTTGAACTGCTTTGTCTGGTTAACCTTTTTGTCTTAAACTTTAGAAATTTTATGTTAGTGCCGATGTGCATCTCATTGTGTTTTCATGGAAACTGTTGACTCTTTTTGAGACCGAGGACTTGACTTATTATGCACTTACTTCTGAAATGCATGAGGTCTGCATACCCTCCTCTGATCAAGCAAGTTGTTCATAACTTAATTGTGAAAATGCGCCGGTGAGGATGTAAGCTCGCCTGAACTCAGAGCTCCGAAGTGCAAGGCGCTTTCACCACTTAGTCCTGGGAGCACACAGACATCTAGTTCATTAAAATTTTTTATTTCCATTGCTTTTGTGGTTCCTTTTATCAGCAGCTGAGGGAGAAATCATCCAGCTGGTCATTACGTTCACTGATGAGAATTTCTCTCCTTTCATCTGCACTTTTAAATCGAGCAATCATAGTTTTCAACTGGAAGCAATATTCCTGACTGAAGAGTGACTGTCATCTGAAATTTTACTAAGAAAAGTAAACTAGGAAATTTAAACATTTCCTTTGAATGCCGCAGTACATTCTTCATACAAGGATTTTTCTGATGACAAATTATCGCTTTGCTTTTGGTGACTGAACCTTTGTGTGGACTCTCTGTGTTCATTCATTCCTTGTCAATCCAGCTGTGCGGAGAGCAGCTGTCCATGGGTCCCTGTTGTTGGATCTGAGATGGGTTCTTGCCCAGATTTCGTGGAGCTCAGATCTTTCAGAAGGAAGGAATGGTTGGCGTGGCTCTCATTTGATTTGACAATCAGTCTGTCATGGGAGGGCAGGGCCATCATTCTAGTTGGAAGCAGTGAACGGGCAGGAACCTCACTGTGGTGTGAATGTCTTCTGCTGGTTTGTTGCTTCTCCTTGTGGGTCTGGTTGTCTCGGCCATCAGTCTCTCTGAATACCAGGAATGTTGTTGCTGTTCAGTTACTAACTGGTGTCCTACTCTTTGTGACCCCATGAACTGTAGCACACCAGGCTTTGCTATCCTTCACTAACTCCTGGAGCTTGCTCACATTCATGTTCATTGAGTTGGTGATGCCGTTCAACCATCTCATCCTTTGCTGTCCCCTTCTCTTCCTGTCCTCAATCTTTCCCAGCATCAGGGTCCTTGCCAGTGAGTTTTCTCTTTGCATTGGGTGACCAAAGTATCAGAGCTTCAGCTTCAGCATCAGTCCTTCCAATGAATACTCAGGGTTGATCTCCTCTAGGATTAGCAGGTTTGATCTCTTTGCAGGCCAAGAGACTCTCAGGAGTCTTCTCCAGCACCACAGTTTGAAAACATCAATTCTTCGGCACTCAGCCTTCTTTATGGTTCAACTCTTATATCCATACGTGATTATTGGAAAAAACCATAGCTTTGACTATACGGACCTTTGTCAGCAAAGTGGTGTCTGCTTTCTGATACACTGTCTAGGTTCATCATAGCTTTCCTTCCAAGGAGCAGGCATCTTTAATTTCATTCATAAATGAACCAGCAGGAGTAGCCATGGTCTTCAGACCTGCTGAGGGTGATGTCTCCATGCCCACAGCTCTCACCTGACCACTGAAGTGGAGTCCTTGTTAAATTTTTTTTCCTAAGTGCTTCATGCTAATACTCAGAAAATTATGCTTTATGTGTCTACAGCCATCCACAGGTTGGCCTCACTCCGCCTGGCTTGTGTGTCCGGGGTTACGGAGGCCCTGGAAGAGCCTGGGGAGCACTCAGAACAGTGCACGGCTCACCACACCCCTGCAGCCCCCAGAGGGAGACCAGGGCCCCCAGCCGTCCCCTCCTCCCTCCCCGTGACCCAATTTGATGTCCTTCTGCCACGTGGATGAGAGCAGCAGTGCCCCCGAGACTGAGCAGGCTCTCCGCTGTTAAGCTTCCCCTCAAAGTGATTAAAGCCTATCTCCTTGTGCATGGCACCCCAGTCACGGAACTTCTGCTTCAGAAGCTGTTTTCATGGCCCTGCTCCCTCCAGCCAAGCCTCCAGGGAGCCTCATCCAGGGAGACTGTCCATATCTGCCCGTCGGTCCCAGCAAGGGCACCACAGTGAGAAGAAGAGATGAAAAATGATGACGATGTGAAAGAACTCCTCTTATCTGCCAATGACACAAAAAGTCCTAAGGAATCTTTAAAATTAACTCGAATTGTCAGACAAATTTCAAAATCACTATACTTGTTTGTTCAAGGAGATGAAAACAAAATTTAAAAAAGGTAGTGCACAACTGGGAATGATAAAGGAAGCAACATATTTGAAAAAAAACTGACCAGAGAAACTAGAAATAAAAAAGCATAATAACTGAAATGTGAAATGTGATGGCTTAGCAACCGAGCAGGCACAGTGCAGAGGTAATCAGTAAATTGAAAGATATCAGAAAAAATCTCCTTATGATGAATCATAATAAGCCGCAGGGACCAAATACATAGGCTAGAAGGTAAGGTACTTTGAGGGAATGACAGATGCGTCTAACAGATTAAATTAAGACCCAGAAGAGAGAGGGGCTAGAACAGAGCAGAAGCAAAATTTGAGAAGACAGTGGCTGCGGATTTTCCCAAACTGGAGAACGGCGCTGGTGTGCAGACCTCAAACAGTACAGATTAAACGTGGCGTGTGTCGCCACTTGATCACGTCAATCACGTAGTTGTGTCTGACTCTGCAGTCCCGTAGGCTGCAGCCCGCCAGGCTCCTCTATGCCTGGAGAATTCCAGGCAAGAAGACTGGAGTGAGTAGCCATTCCCTTCTCCAGGGGATCTTCCCAACCCAAGGATCAAAGCCGGGTCTCCTGAATTGCAGGCAGATGCTTTTCCATCTGAGCCACCAGGGAAGGCCAAAGTTGCATTGAAAAGTGGGCACTCACTACAAAATGAGGCAGGAGTGGAGTTTTCAAAACATTTGCCGCTGTGACCATACCCATTAAAACCACCATGGGATACCAGTACCCACTGGCTAAAACTTAAAAATAGAAAATGCTTAGTGTTGAAAGGCTGCAAAGCAATGAGCACTCTAATATAGTCATGGCTATAAATGTAAATTTGTCCAACGGTTTGGAAAACTGTTCAGCACAGGTTCACTCTAAGACCCAGGGATCCCACCTTTAGGCAAGTACCCAGTGGCTGTGCCAGAAACTGTGCTTAGGCACGCTCAGCACTTTAATCACTCGCAAAAGCTGAAAACTGGAAACAACTCAGACATAGACATCGTGAGTAAATTAAGGGTCTGCAGCTGATCCATGCCAATGTGGATGGCGCTCACAGACGTCACGTGTTATGTGGAAGCAGCCAGACATAAGGTCGTGTTCGCGGAAAGTGAAAAATCAACGCTAGATTAAACTGTAGTGTTTAGAGATGAAAACCCATGTGATATTGATCTAGAAGAAGCAAGGCACTCATCGCCACGAAAACCATGGCAGAGATTGCTGATGAAGGGGAAGGAGGGAGGAAAGGGAATTCAGGAAACCCCTGGGGCCCCGACTATATGCTGTGATGACTTGGTGCTTACGCACCCTTTGCTTTGTAATAATTCAGTAAGTCAATATTGATGTCTATTTGTGTGTGTTCAGTCGTGTCTGATTCTTTGTGACCCCAGGGACTGTAGCCTGCCAGGCTCCTCTGTCCATGGGATTTCCCAGGCAAGAATACTGGAGTGGGTTGTCATTTCCTTCTCCAGGGGATCGTCCTAATCCAGGGATAGAACCCGTGTCTCTTGTGTCTCCTGCATTGGCAGGTGGATTCTTTACCACTGCACCACTTGGGAAGCCCATTTTAAAAAAGCAATAAAATGGTTTAAAATAACAGTTTTTAGGCATTATGAATGGCCAGTCAGGGAATTTCACAAGGACTTCTTGTTAACACCCCATGATCAGGACATCAGGAATCATTGAGAGAAGCTGGGGGTCACAGAACAGAACAAGTCAGATTATTGTCCTGGAAATGGAAACCCCTATTGAGTGTAAAAAGGAAGGTGCAAAGAACAAACCATTCCAAGCTCCTGGTTGGCCCTCTCGTCGCTTTGTTAGGATGTTACTTAAGTCAGAGGCTGAGAAAGACCTAAGTAACCCCACCTCTAGTTCTGAAAGATGAGGAACTCAACCCCACGGCACTAGTGAAATGACACCTCTCTCTGTCCTAGAGATTCTGGCTGCCAGCCTCTCTATTATTTGCCATCTCTTTCTGTCCCTCTGGCAAGTTCTCCCCAACACTGGGTTGTTAGTTAAAAAGAAGGATACACAATCGTTATGCAAGGACTGAATTATGTTAAACAAGCAGTGCTGGAACGTGAGAGATGGGACCTTCTCAGATGTAGAGGGCTCCACATGAGCTAAGAGCATCTCGCCACAAACTCTTTCTTCCTGGAAAAGACAATTTAGCAAATCTGAGAGGGACACATCATCATTCCTGGAGGAAGTGTAGTTTTTGTGGGTGATTTCATTTCAAGGAGGAAACATTTTTTTAGTGCAGAACCAAATGCAGAGGTGGTGGTAAGTTGGGGCTAATGACAAGCAGTGTGAACAAAATGTATAAATGTTTAATTTTGGCTCAGACACACCAGATGCAAATTTCCTGTTTCCTCAGGCAGTGCAAATGCTGATCGCTTATATAATTACTGTGAATGAGGGTCAACTTTTGGTTTAAGAAAACATAGCTAAAATATTAAATATTTATGGCACAGAGTCACTGCACAGGGGCCCAGGCTCCTTGCTGTGGGGCTGACGCTGAATCATGGCCCCTTCCCGTCCCACAAGCTGCTCCTGTATATATCTGCTGGCTGTTGGCGGGGCTGGGAGCAGGACAAGTTCATTTACTGTCTAGGGAAAACAAGCCAAATAGGGATTTCCCCTGACCGACTGAGGCTGCACAGGAGAATTTAGAAAGCTCAGCTTTGAGCAGTTGTGCACATTGCTTAGTTAGCTTGTGTGAACTGAAGCTGTGGGCTGTCGGTCCTTGGGCTGTGAAAGCTGAGGTGGCTGGGTTCTCTGCTACTGGTTTGCTCAGGAGAACACCACAAAGCTGGCGGAGGGAAGACCTCTCAACTCCGCACTGTGAGAGTCCCACAAGAGGCCATCTCTGCCCCTTCCTGCAGGCTGGGAAACTGGGAGGCAGGCTGGCAGTTCTGCTGGGCTGGCAGGGAGATTTCATCTCTGCCTCCTGGTGAACTGGGGGAGGCGAACCATCCCATTGATTTAGAATGTGCACAAAGGCATAATGTGTGTATAAACACATAAATATACACACGTGTGCATGCGTATGTGCTGTCACTTCAGTCGTGTCTGATCCTTCCTGACCCTATGGACTGTGGCCTGCCAGGCTCCTCTGTCCATGGGATTCTCCAGGCAAGAATACTAGAAGGGGTTCCCATGCCCTTCTCCAGGGGATCTTGCCAACCCAGGGGTCGAAGCCACACCTCTTACGTCACCTGCACTGGGAGGCAATTTCTTTACCACTAGTGCCACCTGGGAAGCGCCCCCGCCCATATATATCTTTTATATTTTATCTATATTCATATAAGTATGTATTATAAACATTTGTATATGTATATTATATGCACATATAAGCTAGAGCTTCCCTTGTGGCTCAGCTGGTAAAGAATCTGCCTGCAATGCAGGATTCCTGGGTTCTATCCCTGGGTTGGGAAGATCCCCTGGAGAAGGGAAAGGCTACCCACTTGAGTATTCTGGCCTGGAGAACTCCATGGATTATACAGTCCATGCAGTCATAAAGAGTCGGACACGACTGAGCGACTTTGACATAAGCTTGTATTATTTATGCATATTTTAACATATATGTTTTTATACACATATATATTTATACATATATATTACATATATTCACTCATATATGTGTATATATTTGTGCTGCTGCAGCTGCTGAGTCGCTTCAGTCATGTCTGACTCTGTGAGACCCCATAGATGGCAGCCCACCAGGTTCCACTGTCCCTGGGATTCTCCAGGCAAGAACACTGGAGTGGGTTGCCATTTCCTTCTCCAAGGCATGAAAGTGAAAAGTGAAAGTAAAGTCGCTCAGTCGTGTCTGACTCTTTGTGACCCCCATGGACTGCAGCCTATCAGGCTCCGCCATCCATGGGATTTTCCAGGCAAGAGTACTGGAGTGGGGTGCCATTGCCTTCTCTGGTATATATTTGTACTTGGAGATATTGCTGGGTGTATACACACACACTTGCCCCATCGCACATACCTGTGATGGGGATGGTGTGAAAGATGGAGGGATGTGCCAGCCCCCTGCCCCCGCCCCCGCTCTGGGCAGTGGTGCTCACGTGGCACTTGCTGTGGGTCCCCCGATTCTCATGGGAACTGTGAGATCCAAGCCCCACACGGGCCTGGCCCAGGACCCGAGCTTCTCCCCACGGTGTTCTGAGTTTGATGAGAAAGTCCGGCCTCCCTGACATTTTTGGTGGTCACTAGCTTTCTTGCCGAGGTCAACAGTTCCAGCCAAGATTTTCAGAGGTCTCCATGAGGCTTCCTCTTCCTAAAGCAAGAGCGTGTTCTTCCTGCCAGCCCTGGCAGAAGTCTCAGATTCAGGGTCAGGTTGGCAACCATAATGCAGCTCAGTCTGGGGGCTGGCTGGGCGGCGATGCATGCTGGCCCCTCCCCGAGCAGTCTGGTAACCTGCTGCACTGACTAGAGCTCAGCCCAGCACAGTTGGGCTTTACTTTATGTCTAGTTCCTGGATGTCAGTGTCTCAGTCTGCAGACCGTTCTGCTCCTTGTCCCGGGTCAGGGAGCTGAGGGGCACTGCCCTGGTCTGATGGTCACTCCTGTCCAGAAGAGGCTCTGTCCCCGCGGGGCAGCAGACAGCACGCACAGGCTCCTGTCTTCAGAACACACTGCAGCACTCAACACAGCACTGATCTTCTCTTAAGAAATTCAACTGCTCCTTGATACTGTGTCCGCATTTAGCGTTTCAGAAATGTCCGCACAGGAAGAGACAGACACACAGGGAAACTTCAAGTTCCAAATATGTCCATAGGAGGAGGCTCAAAAAGCCCTTCATGGCTCAGCTGATTATAACACGGCGGCTGGCGTGCCCTGCGGCCGTCTGGGGGCTTTAGGATTTGGGAGGTGGAACCATTTTCTGAGACTACAGCTTTGGACCTCTTTCCTAAATGCTCCTGATTTTCTGCATCTTGGTTTGGCCTGTCCACCTGCTCTGCGCTCCTGGTTCTCATTGCAATCCTTGCCCTTCTCTGCTGGGTCCTCTGAAGCTCAAGGTTGGCCACTGCAGGCCTGTATCTGGTGGTCAGCTGAGGCTTAACTTTCAGAGTTCATGGGCGTTCATGGGTTTGGCTGGGTGGGTTTTGTGTTCTGGGAAGGGACCCCGCCCTCATGGCCACCTGCCTGTGCCCTCAGCCCGGGCAGCGTCTGGACACCTCCGTGTCCATCTCTTGGGTCCCCTCCATTGGATCCCAGGCACACAGTCTCAGAGCAGACTCACCTCTGCGCCGGCAGACGGATGGGCGGGCAGCGAGGTGAACTCCAGGGTGGCCAGGTGTGCAGTTAGTGTCGAGACGAGGGAAAAGCCTGCCTTCTCGGTGGCTCAGCTGAGTCGCTGCTCTTCCAAACTGGCTCAAAGCAGCTGCTTAACTGGGGTGGCAGCTCTGCCCTGGGGTGTTGGACGTGAGTGGGGTGCTTTTGGCTGTCATGACTCGGGATTCTACCAGCAGTTAGAGCCTGGAGGCCAGGGACGGTCACTATCTTACGATGCAACAGGCCGGTCCCATCGGCAGAGCAGTTGGCCATCCCAGGGAGCCCCCTCCGCCCCGCGAGATCCCTTCTGACTCAGGCTTATTCTACTCTGGCTGCCTCTCCGCATCTCCCCAGTTCCGGGGTGCTTGAAGTTAGTTCCATAGCTGGGCGCCGTTTAGTCCTGCGCTGGCAGTCCGTGGAGTTTGCGGAAATAGCAGGTTTCTCCAGACAACCGTGGCCTCATATGCGCCTCCCAGGGCTGGCTTTTCAAACATGGTCACCTGTCCTGATTTCTCATCCCTCTCCTCTGCCCCAAAGCCCGATCGTCCTCCTGGCCACAGGCAGATGGGACCCAAGGCGCTCGCTTCTTGCAGGTGTGAACACGCGCTTCCCGACTCAGCTGACTCTTCTGTAAACGACATGCTCTCTGGGTTTTCGCAGGGGACACACAGTCAAGGCAGACGCCATCGCTTCTGCTGGCCGTGGCTTCCTCCACAGTTTCCAGGTGCAGCTGGAGCTGGACTATCAAAGAGCTGGGTTTGTAAGAAGTCCTCTGGCGACTGATGAGGACGGTCCTGCATTTAAACACGATCTGGTTTGAGGGGAAGTACGGTAGATGCGTTGGAAACAAAACACAGATTTGATTATGAAACCTCTAGAAACACGCTCCATCCCTTATCACAGTCAGTTTCAGAAGTCCTGGGCATGGCTCAGATGGACCGATCTTACGTGGCTTGCACATTTTAATTCTGCACTGAAGATGCTTATTATGTAAACTTTCAGTCACATCCCCC
This sequence comes from Bos taurus, assembly GCF_002263795.3. Classification (NCBI taxonomy): domain Eukaryota; kingdom Metazoa; phylum Chordata; class Mammalia; order Artiodactyla; family Bovidae; genus Bos; species Bos taurus. The sequence continues at coordinate 49,780,245 of NC_037353.1, forward strand.
TTCTGAGACGTGGAGTCCTAGCTGTCCAGGCCCCAGCTCTTCCTGGTGATGTGTGGGTCAGGGCTGGCCCCTTCAGAAGGGAGGTTAGGACAAGTTAGCTCCAGATGAAAGGTTACCCTGGACTTTCTGCAAAAAAGCTTAGAAGTCCACCTCAAAATAATCACGCTGACTTCAGTACTGCACGTTGGACCAAAGTTCAGCATTCCTGTAGCAATATATCATCTGGTGACATTAAAATCACAATGCCTGGCATTTAACCAAAATACCAGTTATGCAAAAAGCATGAAGATAAAACTCATAACCAGGAGAAAACTCCATTAATAGAAATATACCCAGAAATGACATTATGAAGTGGATAAGGACATTAAAACAGCACACCACACACACACACACACACACACACACACACACACACACACACACACACGTGAACTTGAAGATATAACAATAGAAGCCAAACAAAGCACAAAAGCAGACAGAGAAAAGAAACTGAACATTAGAACTTTTGACAGAATTTCAAGTGGTCTAAAACACGTGTAATTTGAGTCCTATACACAGAGAACAAAGAAGTAATGAATATTATTTGAAGGAATAACAGCTGAAAAAATGCAATTTGCTGAGAACGATAAACTCACAGATTCAAGAAGCTCAACAAACATCTAGCAGAAGAAGTAAAGAAAGCACAGCAGCTCAGCTCACACACTGAACAGGCTGAAAAGAAAGAAAACCTTAAAGGCAGCTTATATAAGAGAAGCATAGATACATATTACGTAATTGCATCAGACACACAAAACTAAGAATAACATACTTTACGTCAGGAATAACATAAGCAAGGAGAAACCGGCGAGACACTTCAAAACACTGAAAGGAAGTTACCCTTAACTGAAAGTTTGATACCTGGTGAAAACATCTTTCCTAAGTGAAGGTGGACTCTGGCTTCTCAGTAATAGCATCCGCCTTCAGGAAGCAACTATAATCCACATGATACCACAAGGTTCAATGTGACTGCGCTGCAAAGTGAGCAGAAGTACACAGACTGGGGGAGAACCGCCAAAGGAGGAGAGATGGGGAGTCACCCAAGTTCACATCCATCTCTGCGGCTCGCCCTGTGCTAAGCGCAGCCACCACAGGCTCAGGGGCAGCACAAACCGCGTGGGTGAGCCTGTCATCTCGCTTCCCTCGGGAACCAGTCAGGCCGAGGAATTACAGACTGCAGGGAGCAGGGGACTGTTGGAGGGCAGAGTGGAGGAGGATGCCCCCCCCAATCTACTCCCATCTCTGAAGAACCCCGAGATACTCATGTGTGGAGCACACCTCATGTAGCTCAGCCTAAGGAAAACCTCGTGCACTGAACTGACCCCCGAGAGAGAGAGTTTGTGGTTCAAACCCAGCCAAGGAAATCGACCTGCTAATAAAAGGAAACGATGGTTTCCAGATAATAACACATTCTGGAGTCTCAACATCTGAACAGTCCCCAAAATACAATCCAAAGTTACATGACGTATGAAAAAAACAAGAAAATGGAATACATGCTCAAGAGATACGGAAGGACAAGTAATTTGATGAGAATCTGACATGAGCACGGTGTCAAACTATATTTGAAGAAGTTATCATAATTGTCCTAAATAAAGTAATTTGAAACAATTTTATTTTTATTTATTCTTTCTCTGATGTTCTTTCTTTATGTAAGGCTTGAATATCTAGCCTGTATCATTTTTATTCTCTATGAAGAAATTTTGATATTTTCTGCAAGGCAGCTCTCAGTTTAGTTCAGTTGCTCAGGCATGTCCGACTCTTTGCAACCCCATGGACTGCAGCACGCCAGGCCTCCCTGTCCATCACCAACTCCCGGAGCTTGCCTAAACTCATGTCCATTGAGTCAATGATGCCATCCAACCATCTCATCCTCTGTCCTCCCCTTCTCCTCCCACCTTCAATCTTTCCCAGCATCAGGGTCTTTTCCAAGGGGTCAGTTCTTCGCATCAGGTGGCCAAAGTATTGGAGTTTCAGCTTCAGCATCAGTCTTCCCAATGAATAGTCAGGATTGGTTTCCTTTAGGATGGACTGGTTGGATCTCCTTGCTGTCCAAGGGACTCTCAAGAGTCTTCTCCAGCACCACAGTTCAAAAACATCAATTCTTCAGTGCTCAGCTTTCTTTACAGTCCAACTCTCACATCCTTACATGACCACTGGAAAAGCCATATTTGCCCCGTTCAAAAAACAAACAAAAACATGTTTGCTTTTGTTTGCTTGTTTTCTGGCCAGGACCAAAGACCTCTTCAAGTAGAGGTGTGTGTACAAAGGATCTGACAGGATGGGAGGGTGCAGGTCCATCCATGTGCCAAGAAATTCAGAGACTCTGTTGCTGCTGTGACACAGGCCTTCTTCAGAAGTGGCCCAGCTTTGATGATTCACTGGACAGGAGTCACCCCAGAAGTTTCCTTGCAGGGATCGAGTTGCAGGAGTCCTGGCAGCAAATACTCTCATTTCTTGTTTGTTTGTCTTAGAAGACTTTATCTCTCCTTCACTTATGAAGGAAATTTCACTGGATATGGAGTTCCAGGTTGTTGGTTTTGTTTTTTTCAACGTGAAATATTTCCCTCCACTCTCTTCTTGGTTTCTGAAGGAAAGTCCGATGTAACTATTATCCTTGTTCCTCTACAGGTAGGGTGTTCTTTCCCACCCAACCCCACCCTGACTCCTTAACCTTCTGAAGTTTGAATATAACATTCCACAGTGTATATAATGTAATACTTCGGATTTTTATCATGGTTTGTGTCCTCAGAGATTCTTGAAACTGTGCCTCAGTGTCTGTCATTGATTTTGGAAAATTTCCAGCCATTCTTACTTCAAATATGTTTTCTTTCTTCCTTCTCATTCAGGTACCCTCATTATAAAATGTTATGCTTTTTGTAATTATCTCACAGTTACATTCTGTTTCACATTTTTCATTCTTATTTATATTTGTTTTACAGCTTTAGAAGTTTCTATTCACATATCTTCAAACTCACTGATATTTTTTACTTGGCTGTGCCAGTCTGATGAGTCCATCAAAGATAGTCTCCATTTCTATTTTATTATTTTTATTTGTAGCATTTCCTTTTGGTGATTTCTTAGAGTTTATGCCCTCCTGCTTACATTGCCACTCTGATCTGGTATGCTGTTCACTTTTTCTATTAGATGGAGAAGGCGATGGCACCCCACTCCAGTACTCTTGCCTGGAAAATCCCATGGACGGAGGAGCCTGGTGGGCTGCAGTCCACAGGGTCACTAAGAGTTGGACACGACTGAGCGACTTCACTTTCATTTTTCACTTTCATGCATTGGAGAAGAAACTGGCAACCCACTCCAGTGTTCTTGCCTGGAGAATCCCAGAGACAGAGGAACCTGGTAGGAGGCCGTCTATGGGGTCGCACAGAGTCAGACATGACTGAAGCGACTTAGCAGCAGCAGGAGCAGCAGCTGTTGTTTCTGGAAAGCCAGGCATGATGTCTTGGATGGAGGAAATGAAGGGAGACATGTGTTGGGGTGAGGTTTTGTGTTTGTCTGGCAAGGAGTCAGACTGCATGTACCACTTTATGCAGCTGTGGTGTCAGAGCTTACATTCCCTCTGGAGCCTTCTTCTTGTCTCCCTTGCCATCTGAATTTCCCCAGAGAGTCCTTAAGTAGAGTCTGGGGCTTGTAGCTGCTTTAGATGTTGGCCTAGTTACTACTCAGGAGCCTTGCTGGTGGTGAGGTGCACGGGAGGGGGTGGTCTGCCATCCTGTGCTTGGAGGCCCCATTTTTATCAAGCCTGAGTTGGGTGTTTTCCTTTCCCCAGGCGGAATACCATTAGGTTATAATCTGGCAAAGTAGTGTCCCTGGGGGGCAGGGATTGTTAAGGAGAACAGAACACTCAGGGCATATTTTAAAATGCAGTTTTCTCTCCACCATCCCCGTGAGAAGCAGTAGGGACTTTTTCTCTGATATTTACAGTGAGGCCTGGTAGAGTCTTGGAGGTAAAACTCATAAAAGCATAGCCTCCAAACAGTGGGCTCTTTTTAATAATGTATCATTAAAGAAAATCTCTGCAGAGAACTATGAAGTCTCGAGTTAATGGAAGCATTTACGTGATGAGTGTAATGGCCAAATAGATTTGACAGAGGAAGGAGTAAGTGAACTTGAAGATATCAGTGGGAATTATCCAAGAGCAGAGCAGAGAAAACAGCTTTTTTTTTTTTCCTCTTTAAAGAATAAAGCCTGAGTGGTTTGTTGGATTGTATCAAACAATTCAGCACACATGTAATTGGACTGTCAGGAGACAAAAGACAGAATGAGACAAAAATATTTGAAGACATAACCTCCAAAATATTCTGCATCTGATATAAAACAGAAAGATGCTAAATAAACCCCCAAGGAAAAAAATACATAGGAACTGAAGCTTGTAATCATCAAAGTGTTGAAACTGAAAGAGCAAATCTTGAAAGGAACAAGAGAAAAGTTGCCTATTACTCACAAGGGGACCATGAGCAATTAATGGCTGGTTCCTCAACAGAAATAACAGAGGACACAAGAAAATAAAACAATGTCTATAAAGTGCTGAATGCAAAATATAAACCGTATTCAGAATTCCACATTCAGTGAGAACATTCTTCAAAATTAAGAAAAAATACAGGCATTTTCACATAAAGGAAAGTTTAAATAATTTGCTGCCATGAGATTTTGCTATAAGAAATGCTGACATAAGTTATTCAGTCTGAAGGAAAATGCCACCAGATAGAAAATTGGATCCTCAAAAAAAAGGTGCAGAACTTTAGAAACTGCAAATATCCCAGGTATATTTCACAGCACACAGAACTGTGCCCATGCAGAGTGAACTGTGCTGTGTGCAAATTTAGAAAAATTAACCTGTAAATCAGGGTTCCCAGGGCAGAACGCGGACTGAGACGAATATATCCAGTTGCATCACTGTTGAGTGATGCATCCACAGTGAGGCTGGTGGGGGGGAAAGGAGCTAATCTCAGTAATTCTGGTGTCTTATCTGGACACTGTAGTCCTGAGATGGCAGGAGCCAGACGCCAGCCTGTACTCCGTGCAGATTTGTTTCCCACGTGGGTACAGTTTAGCAAGGCTATACTGGTTCCCGTGCTACTAGGGTTGAGTAAACAAGTAAATGAGTTCTAATCATGGAAGCCAAGTTACTCTATTTGAGATAAGAAGTTACAAATGAGCAGAAGGAAAGACTAGAGTGAACCCTGGTGGTGCCAATGAGAATCAGAGATATCCCAGGAAATCAGGCTCATTTTAATGTTTGTACAGATAAACACAGAACTAATCAAGGCTGGAGAAGACTCTTGAGAGTGCCTCGGACAGCAAGGAGATCAAACCAGTCCATCCTAAAGGAAATCAACTCTGAATATTGACTGGAAGGACTGAAGCTGAAGCTGCAGCTCCAATCCTTTGGCCACCTGATGTGAGGAGCTGACTTATTGGAAAAGATCTTGATGCTGGGAAAGAATGAAGGCAGGAGGAGAAGGGGACAGCAGAGGATGAGATGGTTGGATGGCATCACTGATTGAGTTTGAGCAAACTCTGGGAGATGGTGAAAGACAGGGAAGCCCGGCATGCTGCAGTCCATGGCATCACAAAGAGTGAAGTGACATGACTTAGCGACTGAACAATGACAACAATCAAGGATCATAGGCCCTTCAAGGAGAAAAATGCACGCTGACAGCGGCTTATCATCCGGCTCCCCAAAGCGCCAGTGGATGATACTGGCTAATTTCCATGGTGTAGATATTCCCACGATTTCAGGCTTCCAACATGACGTCATCTGGTGCTGTGCTGAGAAGAGACGTGCACAGTAGGATCAATACACAACTGGAGATGAACCATCTGCTGGGCCACAGAAACCTTAATCAACTTAAGAAGATGGAAAAACAAAAGAGAGTGTTTTCTGAACACAGGGAAAATTGTATAGGAAATCAATAACTGAAGCATCTCTGGAAAAATCCTGAATTATTAGAAATTAAACAGCATTCTATATGTGTGCTCACATGCATGCATGTACTTACCAAAAGAAACCATAAGAAAACTAAGAAAGAACGGTTAGAATACCTCCCAGCTCAGCTTTTGAAGCTGGTGTTACCCTGATACAAAAATCAGAATAACACATATTCTAAGGAATGTCGATTTGTCATTTAACTTTCTTCTAAGGAAGCATGACTTCTAAGAAAGTAAAACTGTAAGACAATATTTCTCATGAACATCTATGCTAAAATCCTAAAAAAAACAATAGCCAGCTGAATCCGTAACTATATCAAAGGATATTTCAGTCTGATCAAGCAAAATTTATCCTACTAGTTTAAGGATGGTTTAGGGCTTCCCTGGTGGTCCAGTGGTTAAGACTCTGAGCTCTCAATGCAGGAGGCCTGGGGTTCAATCCCTGGTCAGGGAACTAGATCCCACATGCTGTAACTAAGACCTGGAGCAGCCAAATAAATAAATAAAAATGAATATAAAAAATAAAAAAAAAAAGATTTCTAATCCAGGGTCATTTAAAAAAAAAAAAAAAAAAAAAAAAAGGATGGTTTAACACTGAAAATTAATCAAGATAATTCACTCTAATACCAGAGTAAAAATGAAAACCATACAATCATCTTAATAGATGCAGGAATCATGTTTGACAAAATTTAGCACTCCAGTACTCTTGCCCGGAAAATCCCATGGATGGAGGAGCCTGGTAGGCTGCAGTCTATGGGGTCGCACAGAGTTGGATACGACTGAAGCGACTTAGCAGCAGCAGCAACACTCTTTCATGATGAAAACTCTTAGAAACATAGGAATAGAAGAGACCTTCTTTGTCCCAATTATGAGCATCTTGGAGCATCTAGAAAGATCTGGACCAATCTCATACTTAATAGTAAAAGACTGATTCTGCAAGCCCTCCCCATTGCTGGTACAAGGGAAGATAAAGAAATAAAATATAAAAGTAATTGGAAACTCATCTAGTATATTGGAACTCCAATGAATAAAACTCTCATTATTAACAGAGTATATGATTTTAAAAAATCCTAATGCTTCTACCAGAAAAGATACAAAATTTAACAAGATCACAGTATACCAGACCGATATACAAAAAAACCCCTATATTTTGTTATATGTGTGTGTGTATACATTTAACTCTAGAGACACCATGGCTAGAGAATCAAAAAAATGAAATAAAGTGAATAAAAATATATTTACATTAAGCACTTATATATATCCACCCCCAGTTCAGTTCAGTTCAGTCGCTCAGTCGTGTCCGACTCTTTGCGACCCCATGAATCACAGCACGCCAGGCCTCCCTGTTCATCACCAACTCCTGGAGTTCACTCAGATTCACATCCATTGAGTCAGTGATGCCATCCAGCCATCTCATCCTCTGCCGCTCCCTTCTCCTCCTGCCCCCAATCCCTCCCAGTATCAGAGTCTTTTCCAATGAGTCAACTCTTCGCATAAGGTGGCCAAAGTACTGGAGTTTCAGCTTTAACATCATTCCTTCCAAAGAAATCCCAGGGCTGATCTCCTTCAGAATGGACTGGTTGGATCTCCTTGCAGTCCAAGGGACTCTCAAGAGTCTTCTCCAACACCACAGTTCAAAAGCATCAATTCTTTGGCACTCAGCTTTCTTCACAGTCCAACTCTCACATCCATACATGACCAAGGAAAAACCATAGCCTTGACTAGATGGACGTTTGTTGGCAAAGTAATGTCTCTGCTTTTGAATATGCTATCTAGGTTGGTCATAACTTTTCTTCCAAGGAGTAAGCCTCTTTTAATTTCATGGCTGCAGTCACCATCTGCAGTGATTTTGGAACCCCTCAAAATAAAGTCTCTCACTGTTTCCCCATCTATTTGCCATGAAGTGATGGGACCACATGCCATGATCTTTGTTTTCTGAATGTTGAGTTTTAAGCCAACTTTTTCACTGTCCTCTTTCACTTTCATCAAGAGGCCTTTTAGTTCCTCTTCACTTTCTTCCATAAGGGTGGTGTCATCTGCATATCTGAGGTTATTGATATTTCTCCTGGCAATCTGGATTCCAGCTTGTGCTTCTTCCAGCCCAGCGTTTCTCATGATGTACTCTGCATATAAGTTAAATAAGCAGAGTGACAAATATCCACCCCCACACCCCCTCAAATATGAAATAGTTAATGGATTGAACAACATACATGCCTGATTTCTGGCTGAAAACTACAAAATATTCCTGAGAGAAATCAAAGAAGATCCAAATAAGTGTAGAGTGGTTCCATGTTCATGGCACAGAAAGTTCAATATTGTTAAGATATTAAGATGTCTATCCTTCCCGAACTGGTCTTGAGGGTGACACAAGCCAATTGCAATCCCTACAGCCTCCAATTCCTGAGATTTATATGAAAATGTGGAGGGCATCCAGAAATTTAAGGAAAAGTGAAATGGAGTTAGAGAGGAATTATCCTACCTGACTTCAAGTTTCCTACATAAAGTGACAGAGGTTGGGATTATAGTATTGACGTTCAGATAGACACACGGACAGAATGTGTGTGTGAAAGTCGCTCAGTTGTGTCCGACTCTTTGTGACCCCATGGACTAGACAGTCCGTGGAATTCTCCAGGCCAGAATACTGGAGTGGGTAGCCTTTCCCTTCTCCAGGGGACCTTTCTGACCCAGAGATCGAACCCAGGTCTCCCGCATTGCAGGTAGATTCTTTACCAGCTGAGCCACCAGGGAAGCCCAAGAATACTGGAGTGGTTAGCCTATCCCTTCTCCAGGGAATCTTCCCAACCTAGGAATTGAACCAGGGTTTCCAGCATTGCAGGTGGATTCTTTACCAACTGAACTATCAGGGAAGCTCTTGGTTACACATAAATGCACATATAAGCTTAACTGATTTTCGACAAATTTTCCTAGATAATTAAAAGGGGAGGGATGGACTTTTCAGCAAATGGTGCTGAAATTTCGATGTGTTTATCTACCTAATATTTGGGTGTGATGTAAAGGAAATATATGTTTGATATATAATATATATGCTATTTATTTATATAAAACAGACCTCCAAATAATTATTAAAAGTATAAAACTTCTTTAAAAAGCATTGGAGATAACTTTTGTGAACTTGGGAATCATAAACTTTCTTAGGATACAGAAAGGATAACCCATAAAAGAAAAAAATAGATTAATTTGACTTAATAAAAATTAAAAAAAATTGATTTCAAAAAACATGTCAAGAAAATAAAATGGAAAGACACAGACAGAAGAAAATATTTGCAAAACTTATCTGATAAAAGAGGTGCATCATCAATGCACAAAGACGGATGGACCCAGAAATGATCATAGCAAGTGAAGTAAGCCCGACAAAGACAGAGACCACATGCTGTCCCTACATGTGGGCTTCCTCGTAGCTGAGTCGGTAAGAATCTGCCTGCAATGCAAGAGACCCGGGTTCGGTCCCTGGGTTGGGAAGATCCTCTGGAGGAGGAAATGGCAACCCACTCCAGTATTATCACTTATAAGTGGACTCTAATAAAATGGTTCAAATGCACTTACTTACAAAACAGAAATAGGCTCACAGACATAGAAAATGAATTTATGGTTACCAATGGGAGAGGCTGCTGCTGCTGCTGCTAAGTCGCTTCAGTTGTGTCCGCCTCTGTGCGACCCCACAGACGGCAGCCCACCAGGCTCCCCCGTCCCTGGGATTCTCCAGGCAAGAACACTGGAGTGGGTTCCCATTTCCTTCTCCAATGCATGAAAATGAAAAATGAAAGTGAGGTTGCTCAGTCATGTCTGACTCTAGCGACCCCATGGACTGCAGCCTACCAGGCTCCTCCGTCCATGGGATTTTCCAGGCGAGAGTACTGGAGTGGGGTGCCATTGCCTTCTCTGGGGGGAGGGATAAATTAGGAGTTTGAGATGAATGGATACACCCCACTCTATATAAAATAGATAAACAACAGGGACCTACTCTGTAGCACAGGGAGCTACATTCAGTATCTCGTAATAAACTGCAACGGAAGAGAAACTGAGTGCACATGTGTGTGTAAAACTGAATCACGCTGCTGTCCACCTGACACCAACACAACATTCCAAATCAACTGTCCTTCAAAGAAAAGGCAAAATACAGCGATAGCGACAGGCAGACGGAGCTGAACGTCAGATTTAGTCATAATGACAAGATTCATTCCTTAAATATTCAATTATACTTAAAATATTTTTAAAAATATTTAAGGAAATCTTATGGCTCAAAAAAAAAGGTAAAACCCACAATAAATAATGGAGAAAAATTTGAAGTACACTTTATGAAAGAAGATATGCAAATGGACAAAATGCTGGCATCAACATTTATTGAGGAAGAGGAAATTAAAACCACAACAAGACGCTTACTCTTTGGAATGCTTGCAGTTATAAAGACTGACAGCATCACATGCTGACAAGGTATGAAATAACAAATTGTGCACCTTGCTGTGCGGATGTAGTAGGTATCGTGCTTTGGAAAGGAGTTTGGCAGATTTTTTTTAATACACACTTAGCATATTACCCAGCAACCCCAGTTCTCAGTATTGATACAAGATACATGAAAATCTATGCCCACACAAAGACGTGTACACAAATGTCCATAGAAGCATTTTCTATAACAGCCCCATCCTGGGAAGAATCCAAGTGTCCGCCTGTTGGAGAACGGACCAACCACGGAATAGCTTCAGAATACGCTTCAGAATAAAGGGAGCAGCTAACCGCATAGATGAATCCAGCGATGACGTCCGAGTCAGAAAGGAAACAGACTCAAACACTCCCTACCGAATTGTTCCAATTGCTCAGAGTTCTGGAAAAGGCAAAACTGCAGTGACGAGAAGCAGATCAGTGGTTCCCAAGGCGTGGGCTTAGGGGGGCGGGCTGACTGCAGGGGCGGGGAGGGCAGGAGGGAGCTTTGTGTGGGGTGGGGGTTACCGTGCTCTGTGATCGTGGTGGTCAAACTGCTGTGCGCACTGTCAAAGCTCGATGGACGGCACATTTTAAACTGATGAATTTCATGGTATATAAATCATGCCTCAATCAAAGGGATTAAAAATAATAAGCAAAAAACCCCTGCAAACAAAAGCCCGGGGAGCAGGCACCCTGGCCTCCCAGGGGGTAAGAGAGCAGGAGGCAGCCATGAGCCCTTGCCCGTGGTTGCTTGTCCTTCTTCTCTGGTCCAGGGCACAGGTGTCACACTCCTCCTCGGGCCAAGAAAGTGACGCCGTGTCAGCTGCTCAGGGTCCACCCCTGCTTCCAGGTTTGGCTGTCATGGGCACCCTGGCCGCTCCACCTGGTGGCCCAGGAGTCTCCCCAGGGACCACAGCTCTGCTTTCTCCCGTCGGTTCTTTGCATCGATGAGCCCCACTCCACCATGGCCTGTGCCTGAGGCTGCCTCCCAGGGGACTGCGGATGGGGCTGGGAGCCGGTAGGGACCCTGGAGCGCGGCGCCACGCCCCTCTGCACGCCTGTCCACCACGTCTGCAGAGGTTCCACTGCTGCTTTCCTGTCCTTCTCCCCGAGCAGCGCCGGGCTCACTGCTGAGATTTCCCCTTGATCAGGATGACTGATCGAGTGAGTTATCAGTTCATTAGAAACCCAGTTCCCCGGTGTGTTCAGACCCCAAGGTGGAGGCACTTCCAGCAGCTGCAGCGAGGTGAGCTGGGCTGGGCGAGGGGCCTGGCCCTCCAGCTGCCAGCTTCCCACTGTCCCTCACAGGTTCCCCGACAATAGGCCCCTCACCCCCCGACATCCCCCGGCCCTACCTCTCCCTTCCGTCGTCCTCTGCACGGGAGTCCTGTCCTCTGGCCCCTCCACCCGTGGCCCGCCCGCTGCCCCGGTGGAGCTTCTGACTCTCTGCATCCAACTGAGGTCTGACCCTGCTTGCCGGTGTCCTGGCTTCCTGCCTCCTTTCTTCCCTGGAGGCCGGGTTTCATGAGGCCCGGGCTCTGCTCCTCACTCTCAGGAGCAGATTCTCACGTTCCTGGTTGCAGTGCAGCAAAGTCAAGTAGCCGTGCCCTCATTTTTTTTTTTTTTTCTTAAGAAGGCATGCAGAACAGCAGTCCTCGGGTGTAATCTCCGTGTGTCCTGAGGTCCCGACTCGGTGGGTGTGAGGCTTGGGGAGACTTGTTTGTACACAGGATTGCGGCGTTTCTGTTGTGCAGACCTGTTGCTTCTCCGAGACGCTGGACCCTGCTGGGCGGCCCTCCTGGTAGGGTGGCCGTGACCTCAGGGCGAGGAGCGCCATCTGGGTTTCCTTCCGAGGAGCCCTTGATGGAGGCTTGTGGGGTCTTCCGATGGGGACAAAGCCCCTGTTTTTGTTGGAGCAGACCGGGTGGTCCCACCTAGGATGGGCAGGGCTTAAAACCCGGGCCAGCCCAGGTTCCAAGACACACACAGCTGTGTTTCTAGTTCCTGTGGGGTGCCCAGTGCCCTGGGCTCATGAGGGCACGAGTGCAGTTGCCTTGGAGGCTGCCCTGTGACAGCCTCCAAGGATGCACACCCCCGAGTGGGGAGATGCTGAGGTGGGGAGACCCTGCCACCAGCAGCCTCGTTATGCCCTTAGTCTGAGGCAGAAGTCACCCAGCGCTTTAGAGCTCGCTCCAGCCATGCCAAGGAAACTCTGCATTTGAGTCCCAGGGTCCACACCCATCTGACAAGGGGCATTTGATCCATGTGGGAGGCTTACCCTCCAGAAGGCAAGTTGGCCAGAACCCTAGTTCTACGCAATCCGTGTCTGAAGGGCACCTTTTCATGCAGGTGACCAGGGCTTCTGGGTACCGTGGGGCTCTCCAGGAGCCTTGTGACTTGGAGATGGTCCCCCAAGGGGGCAGTCTGGGAGGCCGGGCGATCTCACAGTTGCTGTATCACTGACGATGATTTACAGGCATGAAACTGCAGTGAATCGGGAGATCTCAGTCACGGGCCTTCCCATCAGAACGTGTCTGGCACCTGTGGGTGATGTTAGGATGTCACCATCCAGAGTCTGGGGAGAGGGCTCCTGCATCTGTCGGCAGAAGCCCCGTCCCCATGTCAGGGAGACCCTCTGAATCGCCCCGTCCTCCCGTCATCCGTGCGCAGTCAGCCTGGGGCTGCTGGAGGAACAACATGCCTACCGAGAATATTTCAGGATGTGAGGCATGCAGGAGGGCCAAGAGGGGGCTGGGGTGTCCACAGAGCCCTCAGGGTCTGAAGGAAGAGGACCTATGGTGGTGGTGATGGGCCCCACCAAGGTGCCCGGGAACAGGGCACCCAGACCCGTGGGGCACAGCCAGGGCTGCAGAGCCTGTGGCCAGGAGCCACGGAGGGTCCCTGTCTCCCCGACCAGAGGGGTAAGTGCCGGTGACTCAGACTGGGAACTGTGCCCTGAGGCCCAGATGGCAGGCAGGTCTTGCCCAGGGAGAAGCCTGGTCCTGACTCAGTTCTGCAGGAAGCCTGAAGACAGGGAAGGTTAAATGAAGAAGAGAAAATTCACTTTGGCGAGATTCAGTCATCATCTAGGAGCTGAAGCCTCGAGACTGGAGGGCACTCAGGTGGCGAGAAGTACAATTATACTTTACAGGCGTTCCTCCTGTGGCTGTGAGGTGTTACAACCATCATAAGCACGGAATCTCAAGCTGCGGCTCTGATGCCTGCACCCCCCACAGCCCCCCAAGTCTGCTGATTGAGAGATGCCCCGGCAGCCCATCTGAGCTGTGACTGTGAGACATCGGTGCCTCCTGCACAAAGACCTGACTTCCTAGTACGCGACGGGACAGAGGGTGACGGGGCTTCACTTCCCGAAGAGAATTCCACCCTCCTCCTCCGTCAGCTGGTTTAGGGCCTGTGCTGTGGACACCTAGGCCCTGGGGCTTGAGCTCCCAGGCCCGTTTTTTCTAATCAAAAACTAGGCTGTCGACTCTCAGCTTTGGTTTGAGCCAGAGTTGCCGGCCCTTCCATGCATATGAGATGTGGGTTTGATTGAGCAGCTAAGCCCAGTGGGGAGCGATGGATTTTGTGTCATCCGGGGAGGCAGGGCAGGGACCCCAAAGGACATGGTGTCAGCCGTCAGCAGACTGCTCATCCCTGAACACGAGGAAGCGGGGAACCAAGGGCGCTTCTCGGCAGAGACACCCTGGTTCTTCTCTGGAGCAGCCTCGGCGTTCTCATGGACTGTCAAGCATTAGATTTCTTGAGTTCCTCCTGTGTGTCAGGGACAGTAGGGCTGTGTGTGTGTGTGTGTGTGTTGCACATGTGCATGCCCACATATATTGCTTCTAAATAACTATGTGGACAAACTGTCTCTTAGTGGAAAGCTTACCTTTTCCCAGGCAGAGCCATGTATCCAGATGGCTGTGCATCAGCTTGGTGGCCTTGGGACTGACTGAGCAGGCTTGGTGGAGGCCTCTGGTCGGGCAGTGCCTTGGACTGGAGAGGCTGATGCAGAAGAACCACAGTGTGCCCGTATCAGCATTTCTCCCCCCTAGACGGGTTGGGGGTGCCTGCTAAGGGGATGTGGGGAGCACACGTGAGCAGGGTATCTCCGGGAGCAGCCCCTCGAGATCTGTCTTCTTCCTCCCCGGGGAAGCCCCCCTTCTCCTCTTACTCTTCTCAGGCGCTTCTGTCTCCCAGAGCACTACACAGGCCTCCTGGGGGAGGTTTAGGGTTTGGGGTTCATGGTGGGTGGGCACGATCCCTGCAGAATCTCCTCCTGTGACTGTAGGGTGAAGACTGTCAGGGAGTAGAAGGGCCTCCAGAGACGGAGCCCAGGCCTGGACCCATGGGGGTGTGAGAGAGTGTGGGGTGAGGACTGCGGTCAGTGTGTGTGTGTGTGTGTTGAGGGGCAGGGAGAATTGTGAATCTGGGAGAGGACGAGTCAGAGAGAGTGTGGGGCTGGAGAGAGTATGTCAGGCCCCTCAGGGCTTGGTCAGGCTCCTTCAAACAGTGAGTCTGTCCAGGGGGAGGCGACATCCATTCACTGAAGAGGAATGAGCTTGAGGTCATTCTCAGCATCCCAGTGCAATGGTGTCGTCAGGACCTGGAGGTTTCAAAATCAGGGTGACGGAGCGTGAGGGATGTCTTGCTGCAAATGACATTTCATTCTCTTTGCGGCTGAGTAGTACTCCTGCCGGGAAAATCCCATGGATGGAGGAGCCTGGAAGGCTGCAGTCCATGGGGTCACTGAGGGTCAGACACGACTGAGCGACTTCACTTTCACTTTTCACTTTCATGCACTGGAGAAGGAAATGGCAACCCACTCCAGTGTTCTTTCCTGGAGAATCCCAGGAACCGGGGAGCCTGGTGGGCTGCCGTCTATGGGGTCGCACAGAGTCGGACACGACTGAAGCGACCTAGCAGCAGCAGCAGGAGTGTCCCATTTGTATACATACCACATCTTCTTTATCCCTTCCTCTGTTGATGGGCACTTGGGTTGCTTTTGTATCTTCAGTTCAGTTCAGTCACTCAGCCATGTTTAACTCTTTGTGACCCCATGGACTACAGCACGCCAGGCCTCCCTGTCTATCACCAGTTCCTGGAGTTTGCTCAAACTCATGTCCACTGAGTCAGTGATGCCATCCAACCATCTCATCCTCTGCCATCCCCTTCTCCTCCCACCTTCAATCTTTCCCAGCATCAGGGTCTTTTCAAATGAGTCAGTTCTTCTCATCAGGTGGCCAAAGTACTGGAGTTTCAGCTTCAGCATCAGTCCTTCCAATGAATATTCAGGACTGATTTCCTTCAGGATGGACTGGTTGGATCTCATTGCAGTCCAAGGGACTCTCAAGAGTCTTCTCTAACACCACAGTTCAAAAGCATCAATTCTTTGGCACTCAGCTTTCTTTATAGTTCAACTCTCAAATCCATACATGACTATTGGAAAAACCATAGCTTTGACTAGGCTGACCTTTGTTGGCAAATTAATCTCTCTGCTTTCTAATATGCTGTCTGGGTTGGTCATAGCATTTCTTCTAAGAAATAAGTGTCTTTTAATTTCATGGCTGCAGTCACCATCTGCAGTGATTTTGGAGCCCCCCAAAATAAAGTCTCTCACTGTTTCCACTGTGTCCCCATCTATTTACCATGAAATGGTGGGACCAGATGCCATGATCTTCGTTTTCTGAATGTTGAGTTTTAAACCAACTTTTTCACTCTCCTCTTTCACTTTCATCAAGAGGCTCTTTAGTTCCTCTTCACTTTCTGCCATAAGGGTGGTGTCATCTGCATATCTGAGGTTATTGATATTTCTCCCAGCAATCTTGATTCCAGCTTGTGCTTCATCCAGCCCAGTGTTTGTCATGATGCACTCTGCATATAAGTTAAATAAGCAGGGTGACAATATACAGCCTTTTGTATCTTGGCTATTGTAAGTGATGCTGCGATGAACATAGGGGTGCATGTATCTTTTCAAATTAGAGTTTTGGTTTTCTTTGGATAAACAACGAGGAGTGGAATTGCTGGATTGTATGGTAGCTCTATTTTTTGTATTAAGGAATCTTTATACTGTTCTCTATAGTGGTGACACCAATTTACATTTCCACCAATGTTGTAGGAGGTTTCCTTTTCCTCACATCCTCACCAACACTTGTTATTTGTTGTCTTTTTGGTAATAGCCATTCTTCCAGGTGTGAGGTGGTATCTCATTGTGGTTTTGATTTGCATTTTCTCGATGATTAGCGATAGGGGGGTCTTTTTGTATGCTTATTGACCATCTACATGTCTTTGAAAAAATTTATTCAGATCCTCTGCCCATTGTTTAATTGGGTTGTCTGGGTTTTTTTCACGTTGGAGTGTATGAGTCCTTTGTATATTTTGGGTATAAATCCCTTATCTACTTCCTACCAGCTTTATGAGTGATTGATCGACTAGCGTACAGTGTATTTGCCTTCACTATTGAGAGTTTTCCTTCAGTACTCATCACGTTTCTAGCTGTGGGCTTCTCTCCTGTTTAGTGAAGCCCCGTTAGCACTTCCTGCAGCCCCGGGCTGGCGGGGCAGCCTCTGTTAGCTCCTCCTCGTTCAGTCACCAAGCTGTATCTCACTCTGCGACCCCGTGTGCACCAGGCCTCCCTGTCCCTCACCATCTTCCCGTGTTCTCCCAAGTTCATGTCCGCTGAACCGGTGATACCATCCAATCATTTCATGTTCTGTTGCCTCCTTCTCCTTCCGCTTTCAGTCCTTCCCAGCATCAGGGTGTTTTCCAGTGAGTTGGCTCTTCGCATCAGATAGCCAAAATATTTGAGATTCAGGATCAGTTTTAGCTCCTTGTTTGTCCTTAAAATTTTTAATGTCTCCATCAAATCCGAATGATAACGTTGGTGGGTAGATTTTTTTGTTTGTTTGTAGGTTTTCCATTTCATCGCGTTAAATATATGGTACCACTCCCTCCTGGCCTGCAGAGTTTCTGCTGCAAAGTCAGCTGAGAGCCTTATAGGAACTCCCTCATATGTGACTAGCTGCTTTTCTCCTATTGCTTTTAATATTCTCTCTTTACCTTTAATTTTTTAATTTTGATTACAATGTGTCTTGGTGTGGTCCTCCTTGGGTTGATCTTATGTGGGACTCTCTGTGAATCTTGCTTCTTTTCCCAGGTCAGGAAAGTTTTCAGTTCAGTTTTCATTATGTCTTCAAATACTGTTCTCTACCCCTTTCTCTCTTCACCGTCTGAAACTCCTATAATGGAAATGTTAATACACTCGATAGTGTCCAAGTGGTCTCTTACACTGCCCTCACTTTTGTTTACCTTTCTGTCCTCACCTTTAAAATTCTTTTCCATTCTGTTTGACTCCTCTCCCCTACTCTGCATTCCAGTCCACGGATCCATTCCGCTCCATCACTGAATCTCCTGTTGACTCCTGCCAATGTACTTTTCCTTTCAGCTATTGTGTTCCTCGTCTGTGTTTGGTTATTTATATTTCTAAACATAAACTTAAAAATCTTCTAACTTCTCGCTTTGTTCATCCATTCTTCTGAGTTCTTTGAGCATCTTTATGATTATTGCCTTGAACTCTTTATCCGATACGTGGCTTGTCTCTACTTCTTCATTTAATTCTTCTTCTGAGGTTTTGTCTTGTTCCTTCCTTTGGAACCTATTTCTCTGTCACCTCATTTTTCTAATCTGCTGTTTTTATTCCTCTGTATTTGATGTGTTGGTTATGTTTCCCGATCTTGGAGAAGTGGTCTCATGTAGGAAACATCCTACGGGGCCTGGCAGTACATGTCCCCTTGGTCAACAGAGGCACATGTCGTGGGCGCTCTCTGCCTGGGCCTGTGGCTCTTTCTGTTGTGGTGAGCTGCTGCTGTGGGCGGTCTGGTTGGCATGGCTGGTCCCCAGTGCAGTGAGTTGCCAGATCCTGCCCCGTGTGGAGGCTGCTGGCTGCTGGCCGGTGGGACTGTGTCATTCTCTGCTCTACCTGACGACCGCGGAGCAGAAAGCACCCTAAACACCATGGGACTGTGTCCTCCTCTGCCCTACCTGATGACTGCAGAGCAGAAAGTACCCTAAACACCATGGCCACCTTCCCACCATGTGTTATTCCATCAGAGAGTCTCTGAGTCAGAAAAAGTATTGTGCCTCCCAATGAGAAAGAGCTAATGATGAGACCAGAGCCTTTTCTGTTAAAATTGGCTTTGCTGAAATAGGACTGTAGCAATTACTAGAGGAACTTAAAAAATAATCTGGAGAAAAAGCCAAGAAATAAACAACCCCAAACAACCTGCGCTGAGTTGGTATGCACAGTGAGCACACCTTCTGGGTGACCACTCCCTCGTGGGCAGGAGGACCTCCCCGAGGGTACATGGAGGGCATCGTGTAAATGTCAAGACAGCAGAAGCCACACCTTTCCTGTTCATGCTTGGTCCCACCTGACACCAAGGAGACCCTCAAATATTCGAAGCGTTGAGAGGAACGGAAAAGTAAAAAGCAGAAGGCTTTCTTACCCAGGCCTATTGGGCCTGAGTCCCTCTTAAAGACCCAGGTTTTCCCTCATTCACTGCTTTTCCCAGAAAAGCAAGGTAAAGCAGATGGCACCACCATGATAACTAAAGTGTCTGCAGCCTCGGAGTGGTTGCACTTGGAGGCAAAAAGCAACAGTTCATTGCGAGGAGCAGCAAGCCCTTTTCCTCTTGGATGTGAGCTGCTTGGTTGACATGAAAAGATCAATTGGGATTCAGATGTAGTTATTCACAATCTTTATTAAGAACATGTTGAGTTAATTTGCAACTCTGATGTCCTCTCATGTCAGAGACCCCCACACACGAAGAAGGAAGCTTTAAAAAATTCTGAAATAGCATTATTATTATTGAAAATAAAGCTGTGTCCTTTTGCTCAACATTGAGAAAAAAAATAATTTTACAAGGTTGGCTAAGTAGTGCTGTGGTTTCCCCGGGGCCCAGGGATCATGGTCTCTTTTATAATCCTGTAATATTGATGAGACCATCTGGGATGAGTGAAGAACTGATGGGCAGAAGAAAACTTCCGTGTAAGCAAGAAATAGAGTCCGGGAGATTCAATCATCGTTGCGAAAAGGAAGGTGCGTTTACAGGGTTGTTACGAAGCCATGATGAGACTGTCAGTGTGATTGGTTTCCTTCTGTGACACCAGGAGCTGACACAGAGGAGCACGTCCAGGGCCCTCGGCTCGGAGAAGGCGCTTTCCTGGGAGAGTGAATGGCTCTTCAGACAATGAGACAAATGTGTGTTTCCATCTGGGAGATGCTTTCCTGGACAGAAAATAAATGACACCCAAGACCAGTGAAGCAAATGAAGTGGCTCTGCCAGCACCAAGCTCCTCAGTCTTCTGGCATCATCCATCCCACCGCACACCATCCACCCATGCCGTGGCCAGGGCAGGTAGGAAGGGAGTTGCTCATTGGCATAAAGGGAAGGTGGGGGCAGGGGGCTCCTGCCAGCCTTAAAGGAACTCTGAGGAGCACGACCTTTCCTGGCAGGATGGAGACTGGTGGTTAAGCTGGGGATCTAGGGCACTGAGTGGGTGGTATCGGTGCACAGTTGCCAGATAAAATACAGGGCAATATCAATTAATGTAATCAATAAACAATCAATAATTACAACAGTGTGTGTGTGCTCAGTCATGTCTGACTCTGCGATGCTATGGACTGTAGCCCTCCAGGCTCCTCTGTCCATGAAATTCTGCAGACAAGAATGCTGGAGTGTGTTTCTATTTCCTCCTCCAGGGGACCTTCCCAACCCAGGGGTAAAACCTTCATCTCCTATGTCTCCTACATTGGTAGGTGGGTTCTTTACCACTGAGCCCCCTGGGAAGCCCCCTAATGAGAGTAGAAAAGAGTTTTATTGGAGCCAAACTGAGGGCTAGCCCACTTCCCAGATAACTCTGGAGAAGCAGGGCTTTTAGCACAGTGTTATATCTTGTTGGAATGAAGAACATTAAGCAAGTCAGGGATACATTTCTTCAAGTTTTCAAGAATAAACCCCCGCAACAACCTAGACCAGCATGTACACAGGGAGTCAGCACGGCCTCACAGCTGGGAAGGGAGTCTCATTATGGAAGGAGGGCCAGCACTGGCCTCCCAGGAAGAGGGATGTTTAATCTTTATGTCGAGTCTGGATTCAGATTTGTGGAAGACAGCCGTCAAAGGAGCTGGGGATTCCATCATCTTCTCTCAAATTCATGGGAAAGAAGGCTTCAACTTGGGAGGAATCATGGAAGCATATGGTGTCCCCCAAAGTCAGGGCAGCCCAGCCCCCAGCAGGAAGATGGACTGCTCTGAGCAGAGTGAGGAGGAAAAGGGGAGCTTTGGGGTTGAATTTCTGCTGACTGTAATCTACACAGGGAAAGAGATTTAACTTTCTAAATTTCATAATGAAAGAGAACTTGCAAATTAATAATATGCTAATTGATACCATTTCTTTGTATTATTAATGCATGTTTTGGGGGCATTTTGTGTTGTCCCTGGGCCTCATTATCTGTCTGCTAAATAGCTAGGAGTTGGCAGTGCTGGGCATAATTTGAAGTGAGAGATGAGACAGGACGTGTGTGCCTGTTCTCAGGGTGAGCTATGAACTTGGCGCTCATTCACAGAGCAGCCTGTTCCCGTATCCAGAGGTTCCTGGAGGCAGAGGTGGACTCGTCCCCCACCAGGCAGTCCTCGGGACATGTGGCTGTGGGGTGGGTGGTCTTGGCATGCACTGCCGGCCACCCTCTGCTATGACCTGAATGTTTGTGTGTCCCCCACCTTGCCTGCAATGCAGGAAACCCAGGTTCGATCCCTGGGTTGGGAAGATCCCCTGGAGAAGAGAATGGCAAACCTCTCCAGTACTCTTGCCTGGAAAACCCCATGGACAGGGGAGTCTGGTGGGCTACAGTCCGTGGGTCACAAAGAGTCAGACATAACTGGACTGAGTGATTAACATGTTCACTTCCCCTAATTTACATGTTGAAGTCCTAACCCACAAAGTGATCAAATTAGGAGGCAGGGCCTCTGGAAGATAAAGTAGGTATTGATGAGTCATGAGGGTGGAGCCCCCTGGATAATTCCCCTGTAAGAAGAGGAAGAGACTCCTGAATTTGCATCCTTTGTCACATGGAGACCCATTGAAAAGGTGGCTGTGTGCAAGCCAGTACAGGAGCCCCCACCGAGGACAGAATCTGCAGGGACCTTGCTTTTGAACTCTTGGCCTCCAGAACTGTGAAAAAATATCTGAGTCTGTCACTGAAGTCCTCCAGGTCTATGATATTTTGTTCTGATGCCTGAGCTGACTGATACACCTTCTCCCCAGGAACAGCCACTGCCCAGCTGGCCGTCCTAGGGAGTACAACCAGTGGGTTATGAGAAGAAAAGCCTAGCCTCTGAGGTCAGCCCCTTGGTGCGGCACAGTTTTAGGAGTGAACTTGGATATCGCTCCTCAGAGGGAGCAGCGAGGGCCACCTCTCTCTCCTCCTCCTCAGCCTGCTCCTCCCCTAGAAGGAGACCTGGTTTTCTGATGAGTAGCTCAGAGAATCTGAGGTCTCCTGGTCCACGCATGACCTCTGTCTCCCTTGTCATCTCACACACTGGCCGTGTGAACATCTCTGAAGGTCCTGACCTGAGAGCCTCTTCCTTCCAGTCCCCGCCATCCTGGTAGAAACCCACACTGGGATCACCTGCGCTTCCTCTCACAGGTGTGACGCACACCTGCTCAGGGCAGTTGTCGTCCCGGGTCTAAATTCCTCACTTCACTTCACAAGGTGGATGTTTCCCCATGGTTGTCCACAGGCAACAACTGTCTTCTCTGGGGTCCAGACTCAGCATCTGTGCGTATATGACCCCCACACCCCCAGGCATAGACGCTGTTTTGTGGAAGGTGCAGAGCTGTGAGCACAAGCTCATGGGGAAGGAAAATAGTCACCAAAGCAAAACAAAAATACTGCGACTATTTTCTTATTTACTGAGTTGAATTGCATTTCTAATACCAGCCACCAACACTTACAGAGTTTACCTGAAAAATATCAAGCAATAAATCTAAAAAAAGATGTATAAGGGAAAGTAATAAAAACTTATTTTAAAAGTTATTAAAGAAGACCTAAATAAATGGAGAAATATACCACAGGTGTGGCTAAGAAGACTCAATGTCATAACGATATGAATTCACCAAAAAAGTAATTTACAGACTCAGGCACTGTGAATTTTTCTTGTGTCAAGTGGTGTTCTCACATAATAGGATTTTGATGGTTTATAGAATTCTATTACGGAGACATACCAGCATTTACTTAAGATATCTCTTATGGCTTGATATTCAGATCTTTTTATATTTTTCATTGATGCAAAATATATTGTGTTGAAAACCCTTGAATTCAAGTTATCAGATGTATTTCTAATTATTTACTTGTTACTAATTCTTAGCTGTAAAATTGCTAGACCAAAGCACAAGCCATTTAAAATATTTTTCATTTGCTTATCAGTAATATTTTGCTCAAATTTTACTCTTCCTATCAAGTTTGCCCATGTCTTTTTTAAAAAATTGGGGTACAGTTGCTGTACACTACTGCTAATTTCCGCTGTGCAGCAGAGTGACTCAGCTGTGTGTGCACATAGTCGGGTTTCCTTCCCACTTAAGTCTCTGCGGAACACTGAGTAGAAGGCCCTGTGCTGTGCAGCAGGTCTCATTAATCACCTGTGTTACACACACTAGTGAATGCCTGTCACCCCCCATCTCCCAGTTCATCCCGCCCCTTCTCTCCCCTTATCATCCATACGTTTGTTCCCTATATTGGCCATGAAATTAAAAGACGCTTACTCCTTGGAAGGAAAGTTATGACCAACCTAGATAGCATATTCAAAAGCAGAGACATTACTTTGTTAACAGAGGTCCGTCTAGTCAAGGCTATGGTTTTTCCTGTGGTCATGTATGGATGTGAGAGTTGGACTGTGAAGAAGGCTGAGTGCCGAAGAATTGATGCTTTTGAACTGTGGTGTTGGAGAAGACTCTTGAGAGTCCCTTGGACTGCAAGGAGATCCAACCAGTCCATTCTGAAGGAGATCAGCCCTGGGATTTCTTTGGAAGGAATGATGCTAAAGCTGAAACTCCAGTACTTTGGCCACCTCATGCGAAGAGTTGACTCATTGGAGAAGATCTGATGCTGGGAGGGATTGGGGGCAGGAGGAGAAGGGGATGACAGAGGATACGATGGCTGGATGGCATCACTGACTCGATGGACGTGAGTCTGAGTGAACTCCGGGAGTTGGTGATGGACAGGGAGGCCTGGCGTGCTGCGATTCATGGGGTCGCAAAGAGTCAAACATGACTGAGCCACTGATCTGATCTGATCTGATTTCTGTTTTGTAGATAAGATCTTCTATACCGTTTTTCTAGATTCCACATACGTTCTTTAATATATGATATTTGTTTTTCTCTTTCTGACTCACTTCATTCTGTATGACAGTCTATAAAGCAGCTTGCGGATGTCCTCACGTTACCGCTCATCTTTGGTAACAGGACAGCAGAATGAATGCATCCATCCTCCCATTGCTGACCTGTGCTCTGTGGAGCTGAAGAACATTCCAGCAAACATCAGGTGCATGCGTGGTGCATGAGAAATATTCTTTAATAACAGAATAAAAGGCACAACTGAGATTGAGGTGCGATTGTTGCCCACTTTCTGCTCTGTGCTGTGAAGGGAAGGGGAGCAGATACAGGAGCCAGCTTTCACCTGGGCCGGCCCTTCACACAGTAGGATGTATCAAAGCACCGTGCTCTTAATGAGACGCAGCCGAGTGGAGCGGAAAGGCCATGAGACAGGACACCCCGGGGCCCAGCAAGGTGCTGCTGAGATGCTCAAAGGAGAGGGGGTGGAAATAGGTGGCCTCTCAGGCTCGCCTTCCCTGTAAGCGTCCATGTTTCATCTCCCATGCGTACCTCATCTTCATACCACAATCTGAGGAAAACTGCATGAAATCAGAGAATAGTGATTCATAAAACGTTTAAAAACTTGGAGCCCCTGTAATTACCAGGCAGGTGCAAATGTGCAAAGCACACGTTGGACCTTCTATTAGATGCTAGAGAAGGGCCCGAGGCCCCGGACAGTCACTGCCCTCAACCCAGGCGGCGAGGCATTTACGACCTACGTGACCTTGGGGAGAAAAACCCAGTTTGTACCCAGAGGATTTTTGCTGTTTTGTAAAATCAGTCACTGCTGTTAGTGTTACATCCATGCTTTATGATGGCCAGTAAGGACCTGGGTCTAATTTTATGATCGTATCCACTGCTGTATATTCTGTTTACTGAAGGCGAAACATTTCCAATTTATAGTTGACATTTTCCCTGGCTTCCTTGGCATAAATTGCAGACACATTTATGTGTGTATAAACCATATGCATCTCAGTTTTAATACATTTTAAAAAGTTGGATCTTTTAAAAGACAAATGCCTGTTTTTCTTGATAACCCATTAATGTCTTCATTTTGGCGAAGTCTTGGGGCTTCCCTACTGGCTTAGAGGTAAAGAATCTCCCTGCAATGGGATCCAGGTTCAATCCCTGGGGCTGGAAGATCCCCTGGAGGAGGGCATGGCAACCCACTCCAGTATTCTTGCCTGGAGAATCCCATGGACAGAGCTACAGTCCATGGGGTCACAGAGAGTCGGGCATGGCTGGAGTGACTGAGCACGCATGCACGCACCCTGGAGACCATGAGGAGGCTGTACTGACAAATGCTGAAAACTGGGAGGCCCCCACCTGGCAGGTTGGGTGGGAGCTGTCTGCCTTTGGACCCCAGGGTGGAAAGTCCTGATCAGCACAGTTGGGACATTCTTGCTCAAGTATTGTTCTGATGACAGTGCTAGTTAATTCTTAAAACCCAGGGCAGACTTTTAGGGACATTCTACAAATGTGAAAAAGTTTAATTTATATTTGTTACTTTAAGTATGTGAATGGGACTTCTGCCTTTAAACCAAGGAATAAATATATTATAGTCATTTTAATACCAAAACCTTGTTTACAGTTGATTCTCCAAGCACAGCTGAATGCTGAACAGCATAAACCCAGAACCCCCACAGCCCAGCTGGACTCTGGCAGCGTCAGTGAGTGCTGGTCTGGCGTGGCCGCATCCCTGTCCATAAACCACGGCCCCCAGCCTTCTCTGTGTGTTGCTGGGATGGTCCATCATACACCGTGTGGCCTGTTCAGCTCATCAGGCAGAATTTACGGTTGAGTTGTTAACCAGACTGTCAAAGGGGGAATTCCATGATAGTCCAGTGGGAACGAAGATCCCACAAAAACAAAACAAACAAACAAACAAAAAAACACATGCCCCAAACGCTAACAGGACCAGGTGTGGGGTCCAGCTCAGACCCACCAGCAGTGCTGGGATGTCAGCTGGTCCTAGAGCGCTGGCCCTGGCGAGGGGGTGGACGCAGCCCTTACTGGTACTTCATGAAGGAAGTGTGCTTTGAGCCTCACAGTCCGGAACCTTGCTGACGCGAGAGAGGCTAAGTTACTGAAGTTCAAGAGAAGGTGTGCTGTTGACCCTAGAAGATGCCTGAAGCTGAAAAGCTGGATGCATCTGGAAATGGTCTGCGGAGGTTTCAGCTTTTAAAGATGGTGATGTAACCTTTAGATCAACCTTCTACAGACCAAATGGATGAAGCATCCTATCAATAGAAGCCCAGGTGAGCAGACCCTATAAAAATGTCTTGTTTGAGCCAAGAGAAGCTCCAGTCCAGAGCAAATTCTATTTCTGCTTTTATCACTTACAGCAGCATAAAAGACAGGAACTCTGAAAACTTGGGAAAGTGCTAGATAGAGGTGGTGGATTACTGATGACTGCGATACCATCACCGATCAATGCGGAAGTCGCAATTCAATGAAGAGATTGGAAACTTCTCCTGCTCAGAGAAATCCCCAGCGCGCTCCTTTCTTGGTTGTAGCTCATGTCCTGCAGACGTCTTTCATTACCCCTCCCCAGGGGCCGCTGGCAGGGGGACACGTCCCCGCCGTGATCGGCTTGACGGGTCTGGAGGGGGTCCTGCCTGGACCAAACATCACAGCAGAGAACTTCATTATTCAGCAGACGCCGTCTCAGGAGCCACACTCTGAAGCACTGTGTCCATTTAATCATTTTCCAATCTGCTCCTTTGTGAAATTCATTACTTTTCATGGAAACAAATATCTGTCAAAATATCAGATCAGGCTGGCACTTGAAGATTCTAATATCCTCAGCCTCAATGACTTCACATCCTTTGTTTTTTTTCCTTGAAAAGAGGCCTGGTGAGACGTCTCCGAGGACGTCTTCTTGATCTCTGGCCATTTTCGTGGCATCAGGTGGTAAACCCTCTTAATTGGTTTAGCTTGCCCAGGGGCTGGGTTCCAGCTGCCCTCATACAACCAAGAGGCCATTGCAGAGGAGCCGGGACAAGCCTGCGTGCACTTTTCAGGGCAGATAAATACTCCATGTGAGAGGCCAAATGCCGTATTACCTCTCATAAAAAGCGCAAGGCCTCTAATAGAGGGCTGCACCAGCATGTCCAGTAGAGGCCTGGCCGAGATGGAGAGTGTGGCGTTTCCTGCTGCAGTCTGATGTTTGTCTCAGGTTTTCATTAGCTGGAGAGCTCGAAGGAAATACAGGTCAGCGGGCAATCTGGAGACACTTCCCGCCTCTGAACTGGCTTTGCTCTACGCATGCCCTGGTGGCAGATGGATACAGGGCAGTTCGAAGCCGGGGTCCCGCCACCTCCTTCCTCCTCTTCCTCCTTCCTTCCGTGCTCCATCTCCACCTGAGTCCTCCCACCCTTTCTTCCCCACGCGCTCCCTGTGGGGCAGCAGGCGTGGAGGAGAGGTGCCCACAGGACCGGCAGTCTGGCGTCCTGCTTGGTTATCGCTGCGGCACCTGCCCCCGGAGGGAGCCTCAACTGTGGGAGGATGACTTCCGGCCATTCACGAAGATGAACAGGAGACACCTCAACTCTCTGGAGCCTTCATAATAAAAGCCCCGTGTCCCTGGGCTCAAAGCTGGCTTGCTGTGTCCGGACACCTTCCCTCCGCTACGATGACTGAATTCCTGGTTCCCCCCAGAGACACTCCCTGCTCCTCATTGCACCCCATGAAACCCACTCTCCCCTCCATCATTCGCTTCCCTCCTCCTAGACACTGAATCACTTTCAAGAAAACTGCAGTGACTTGTTTTTCGAGTCACGGCTCCTATGAAAACAATCGTGGACTTGATTTAACTAACCAGGATTTAGACTCAGCTACGGATTTACAGCCAAACTGTTTTCTCCCCTCATAAACACATTCCAGTGGAAAAACATGATTTCCGACTCGAGGTGAAGCAGACCATCAGCTGCAGGTAAATAGAAATAGAGGGAAACAAAGCATGAACGCGCAGCGGCAGCAAGACGTCTGCATCCGTCTGGGTCCAGGGCGAAGACTGCAGTGTGCGCTCCGTGAAGGCAGGCGCCCTGCACGGTCCCCCTGGAGCCCCGGGCCGGGGTGGGGGGTGGGGGGCGGGGTGGGGGTGGGGGTGGGGGCGGGTGGGGGTGGGGGGCGGGGCCGGGGGGAGGAGGCGGGGCCTGGCTTCCCGGGAGGGGCCCCGAGGAGGCAGCCAGCTGCGGTCCTGCGGGGACAGTGCTCGGCACTCGGGTACCGGCGGAGCAGAGAGCAGCAGCTTCACGCAGGGACGCCGCCCCGCTGCCTTTCCAGCGCCCCCCCTGGGGCGCCTGGTGGGAACCTGCTCCAGCAAGCTTAGGTTTGGGTGAAACGTTGAAAATGACTAGCGGATCACTTGTTTGCAAGGATTTGGGGACCAGGTATCATGGCAGACACTGAGATAAACCATGCGCATCAGACGTTGTGAGCAGTGCAGTGGGTGAAGGCGGTCGGCAATCAGATCGTCGCCCAAACAGCTGTGCTGAGGGCTGTGCGGTCCAGGGGGTGATGTCTGCTCGGGAGCCAGGAGCGTGTGCGGCGTCTCACAGGGAAGCGAGGGACTGTGGTCTTCACCCTAAGAGCAACAGGAGGGCATGTAAGGGCTCACAAAATGGGGACGATTTTAGTCAGGGAAGTGGTAGGATCAGTTTTGACTTTTAAAAAACGATCTCTTCAGGAGGAAATCCAAAAGCGAAGGGACCCAGGACCCTGATCGCTTCCTTTCTTCTCTCTCTGAACTCCAAACGGGAAGGACGAGGTGGGGGTGCTGCTCTCCCGGGTTGGGAAGACAGTGCAGGTGCCCCCGAGGTCAGCCCTGGGCTGTGACACAGGGACACCTGGCCCGGTTAACAAGTGCAGCTCAGCCTCCTCGCCTCTTACTATGCTTGACTCACTGCAACTTTCCATGGACATTCTCCACGGCCACCTCACACAGGGCCTAAGCAGTTCCATGATGAACACGCTCTGCCCTGAAGCACAACACCCCTCAGTCCTTGGCTCTGCGGCTCAAGGACAACCCCAGGAATGCACACGGTTTATGAAGGCCGTCATGATCTCATCCCTTCAGAGTTCCGAGACTCTGCGCTTAATGACACATCCCGTGGCTTGTCCCCCACATTAACAGGCGGTGCCAGCTCTTGAACACATTCTGCAAGTTTACTTGGTGTGACAGGAGTGAATATAAAACTATTTGCAACTGATGCACCAGTAAAAATAAAATCTTTATCTCTATCCAGAAAGCTCTCAGCCATGGCACCAGCTGTCACATGGAGATAGGGTCCTTGACTTTGGGGTGCCTACAGCACCAGCGTCCCCAGGACAAGCTGATGCAGGCAGCCAGTGGCCAGGGGGCGGTCCCCACTGCTTCCGGGCCTCTCCCTGGCTCTCTACTTCTTCTCCCCTGTCAGATGAGGGTGTTTCGGCTCTACGATGCTCTTCCTGGGATGTAGAAACCCTCTTCTGAATGCAGGGGATGCCGCCAGTCCAAGAAGTGGCAGAAAACAAATGCTTTTTGGAAAAAAAAACAATGCTTCTTTGAACCCACCAGCCTTTTCTCTTTTTTGTAGCTATATGTCAGCATTGTGTTGTGTATATTGTGTTAGGTCAAGTCTCCCCTGGGTAATGAGATGTCATAGTGAACGAGGGGGCTCTCCTGAGATAGGGTACCGCTTTCTACATCACTAAGGCACTGATGCTCAGATGCATTCCTTGATTCACCCAATGCCTATCTATCTCATCTCTCTCTGACTCTTTTGGTCTCTGTCTCCCTCTCTCTCTCCTTCTCTCCATCTCCCTCTTATACATGATAAACAAAGCAGAGGCATGGGGTGAGGGTGGCCCTGGGTAGCAGGTAGCTCTAAGGAGCTAGCTGGATGGAAGATCTATGAGTGGGATGGAGACCTTTTTTTTGAGGGGGAGGGGAGGTATATAAGTTTTGATGTACAACTTTTCTGGTTAGTTATCGGTGCAAAAAAAGAAAGCCAACAAAATTTAATGGTGCAAAGACCTTTTATTAGGCTTGCAATTCTGTGGTTCTAGAATTCAGAGAGACCGGAGCCAGAGTCTTGCTGAGGGGCTTTCAGGGCTGGGGCTGGCGGGGTCTGCTCCTTGGGGCTCCTAATCCTGTGGCTTTGCTTCTTCTCCACGTGGTGTGGCTGCAGTCAGAATGTCCCACATGGCCCTGGGCTGGGGGCTGGCTGAAAGGGCTCTCTCTGCACATGGCCTCTCTTAGGCTGACAGGGACTCCTCCCAGGGGTAGGCAGGTGTTTAAGGGCACAGCTGCTTTTCTGCTGAAGGGGCATCCCAATAAACAGCAAGTGGAAACCTCAGGTTTCTTAAGTCCCGGGCTTGTCCCTCCTATCGTATTCTGCTGGTCACCGCAATGGGGCATCCAACCTAGATTCAGGGGGTGGGGAGCAAAGACCCGCTGGTGATGGAGTGAGCGTCAAAGAAAACACACCCTTTTCATCTGCGTGGCACCTCCTGCTGGGGACCACGTGACCCCCTGGCCTGCGCAGAGTTTGAGGAAATTGACTTGGGGGAAACTGAACAGGAAGGGGAGAGGGAGACGTGGCTGTGACCTGGCAGCTTCACTACTGGTGCAGAAAACCAAACCAACAAACCGGACGGGGTGAAGGGACAGCCCTTTCCTCAGGCCCACCGTTCTGGGGCCTGGAATTCAGAGAGACCGTGGCCAGCTCCTCCCCAGTGGGCTTGCAGGGCTGGGCTGGGCTGGTCTCTGGGTTCCTGATTCTCTGGGGCCTTGAGAAATCTGGCGGAATCTCCAGGAAAAACCGCAGAGGGGTCAGGAGGAAGGGCACCTCGCTGACGTCAGGACGTCGTGTGGTAGCTGCCCAGACTTACACCCCCACGCACATTTTCACCATTTCCTTTTTTCTTCAGTTCAGTTCAGTTCAGTCGCTCAGTCGACTGTCCGACTCTTTGCGGCCCCATGAATCGCAGCACGCCAGGCCTCCCTGTCCATCACCAACGCCCGGAGTTCACTCAGACTCACGTCCATTGAGTCAGTGATGCCATCCAGCCATCTCACCCTCTGTCATCCCCTTCTCCTCCTGCCCCCAATCCCTCCCAGCATCAGGGTCTTTTCCAATGAGTCAACTCTTCGCATGAGGTGGCCAAAGTACTGGAGTTTCAACTTTAGCATCATTCCTTCCGAAGAAATCCCAGGGCTGATCTCCTTCAGAATGGACTGGTTGGATCTCCTTGCAGTCCAAGGGACTCTCAAGAGTCTTCTCCAACACCACATCACTTCATGGGAAATAGATGGGGAAACAATGGAAACAGTGTCATACTTTAATTTTTCTGGGCTCCAAAATCACTGCAGATGGTGACTGCAGCCAAGAAATTAAAAGACACTTACTCCTTGGAAGAAAAGTTATGACCAAACTAGATAGCATATTCAAAAGCAGAGACATTACTTTGCCAACAAAGGTCGGTCTAGTCAAGGCTATGGTTTTTCCAGTGGTCATGTATGGATGTGAGAGTTGGACTATAAAGAAAGCTGAGTGCCGAAGTATTGATGCTTTTGAACTGTGGATTAAATATGGTCTTATAGACCAGTCTGGAGAGGGCAATGGCACCCCACTCTAGTACTCTTGCCTGGAAAATCCCATGGACAGAGGAGCCTGGTAGGCTGCAGTCCATGGGGTCGCTAGGAGTGGGACACGACTGAGCGACTTCACTTTGACTTTTCACTTTCATGCACTGGAGAAGGAAATGGCAACCCACTCCAGTGTTCTTGCCTGGAGAATCCCAGGGACGGGGGAGCCTGGTGGGCTGCCATCTATGGGGTCGCACAGAATCGGACACGACTGAAGCAGCAGCAGCAGCAGCAGCATAGACCAGTCTATGCCGTGAGAGCTTGAAGAAGAGTCCCGTCTGAGTTCCCTGTGGGGAAGGTGCCCTCTCAGCGCCCTCTGTGACCTGTTTGTCTTCCTCAGGCCGAGAGCCAGACAGTCTGGCCTGTGTCCCTGCTCTGGGCTGTCCAGAAGCTCATGGTCAGTGCTGGCCTGGCTGCAGCCTTGGGACACGGTCCTGGCTTCCCACCAGGCCTCTGGCTGCCCCACCCAAGGGCTCGTCTCTTTGCTTAAACGCATTTTCATTTTATAGCATCCGTGTTTTCAGTGCTACTTTTGGAAGCTACCTAGGTATACATAAACAAGCTGATGCTCAGTTGCTCAGTCGTGTCCGACTCTTTGAGACCCTGTGGACTATAGCCCTCCAGGCTTCTCTGTGCATGGGATTCTCCAGGTAACAATACTGGAATGGGTTACCATTTCCTTCTCCAGGGGATCTTCCCAACCAGATCGAACCCTCATTTCCTGCGTCTCCTGCATTGGCAGGGGGGTTCTTTACCACTGAGCCAGCAGGGAAGCCCTGCTAATAGTTCAAGTTTTAAAACTTCTTCGTGGAGGAAAAGTCTCTCAGACAAGGGCCGCTTATGGATTCCAGCGGGTGCTACGTCAGGCTGAGATTGGTGGTAAGAAACCGTCCCCTGTGAGGCCTTGGGATTGAACCAGGGGCTTTCTCTCCGCCCTCCCCTGGGAGACATGCAGAACACATGAGGGGCGAGAGCCGATGAAGACAGCAGGCAGGCGCAAAACGGGACCGTTGCCGATGAAGATGGCAGGCAGGCACAAAACGGGACCATTTTCAAGGCAGGCCCCATGGGGAGCAGCTCCCGTGAACCTGTTCAGAATCCGTCAGGACCACCTGTCTAACCTACAAAGAGAATTTTATGGTTGTCGCCGCGGCAGCTGAAATGGGCCTGCAAACCGTCACATTCAATCTCCGTCAGTGATTAAGTGGAGATCATAATCCAGAGGTTTTTCAAACACATTTCCTCAAATTTGCATCTAACTACTCTTAATTATGGATACTGTCACCATCCCATGCTTAATCAGATCAGAGAATTCCTCTCCCGGGAGAAATGATTCTTCCCTCAAAGCGGCGCGCTGGCCACGTGCGTATCAGATGAAGGCCTGCGATCATCAGAGGTGCTGCTCCTGAGGCAGGTGGGCATCTTCAGGGCCCCCTGTGCAAGGTGCAGGCTGCGGGCTTGGGGGGCGGCTCTGGGAGGTGGGGGCAGGCCCTGCAGAGCAGCCCAGCGGCAGGAGGGGACCCCTAGACATCGTCTCTCGTTCTCTGTTCCCCAGTTCTTGCTCCAAGCCCTTGGAATATCTCAAAGCACAATAAGAAGCACAGATATATTAAAAACCTCCTTCACAGACAGGGAGTCTTAATTCAAAAGAAATAATTTGGCCCTTCATGTTGCCAGGTGAACAGTTTCCAGCGCCCCAGGCCAGGGGCAGCTGGCACTTTGGCTTCCCCGACCCACCCTGTTTGCCCAGCTTTGGGGCTTTACTCATATCCTAGAGCAGAGCCCCTCTGCCCCCTGCCGAGGAGGGGGCTGCAGGGGTCATGTCTGGAGGGGACCTGCACCCCATCCTTCTCTTCTGAGTTGCATCCTCCTCAACTTCAGACTAGCTTTGGTTTACTGTTGCTGTTGCTGAGTTGTGTTGCGTCTGACTCTTTGCGACCCCATGGACTGCAGCACACTGTCCTTCGCTGTCCTCCACTGTCTCCCAGAGTTTCCTCAAATTCATGTCCATTGAATCAGTGATGCTATCTAACCATCTCATCCTCTATCGACCCCTTCTTTTGCCGTAAATCTTTCCCAGCATCAGGATCTTTTCCAATGAGTTGGCTCCTCACATCAAGTGGCCAAAGTACTGCAGCTTCCGCTTTAGTATCAGTCCTTCCAAGGAATATTCAGGGTTGATTTCCTTTAGGATTGACTGGTTTGATCTCTGCAGTCCAAGGGACTCCCGAGAGTCTTCATCGTCTAGATTTAATATCTGATGAAATGGGAGAACTTGGAATCCCTAGTCTTTTTCATTTGGGATCCAACTGGTCCATCATCAATTCTGACCTTCTGAAATCTGAAACACCTTTTACAAACTTGCCTCCACCCACTTCTGTGCAGAGATGTTTCTTATCCCTCACCTGGACCACGTTCTCAGGACTAGTTTCTTTACCTCCTCCCCTCTCCACCCCTCTCCCCCACCCCCATGTCTGGTCTTCTTGACCTACTTCCTAATGACAACAAATATATATACATATATATATGTGCTGTGTCATATACATATTTAATTGGAATATATTCAGCTATACATCTTCAGCAAAAAGATACATGTATTCATCCAGGAGACAGAACCATGGGAGCATCCAGACAAGGAGGTTGAGGCTCAGAGTGCATGACAGGCCAGCTCGCCGCCGGGTCACCCCGCGGTGGGTCTGTTCCCGGGGCCTCTTAGGGGTGAGCATCTCATCACAGTGCACCTGCCGTTCAGGCTGTGGTAGGCAGCCGCTGGGATGGGCCCAGTGAGGCTGCTCTCCGGGGCTTCACTTCCTTGTAGAATCCCCTCTCCCAGGGTTTGGGCTGTGCCTGGTGAGCCACTTACAAAGCAGAAAATGGCAAAAGTGACTGCTCTGGGTCCCTTGGTACTGCTTCCTGGTGGCTTAGGTCAGGGGATCAGTGGTAGAAAATGGGGGGCAGCAAAGGGGAGAACGTGGAACATCCCCCCACTCTGGCCAGCACCACTGGGCATCCTACTTGCCACGTTCCCAGCTCCCACCGGGACCACCCACCCCAGGGGCTGGTTCCCTCCTGAGGGTCCTGGATGCTGGGCTCTGCAGGGCCGTTCAGCCCCTGGGAGGCGAGTGGCTCCTGCGGGGCTGTTTCCTGCTTTGCCTCATCGTCTTAGTCATGCCGTCATGCAGGCTCCAGGTCTCCCTGCTCAGAAGCCCAGAGTCTTCCCAGCTGCATCCCAACAACTAGATGCTCCACAAACACTCCAGCCTGCCCCTGGCCCCCGTGTGTCAGGATCCTTCCTGTGGCGGGGTAGGGTTGTGAAAGCTGTGGGGAAGGGAGAGGGTACTTGCTGCAAATAGCACTTGATTAAGAAATACACTGTTCTTTCCATCCCCGGGAGCATGGGCTTTCTGGCTTTTTAAATTTTTTTAGCTGTGCTGAGCAGCTTGAGGGATCTCAGTTCTCTGACTAGAGATTGAACCCTGGTCACAGCTGTGACAGTATGAAAACCCAGAATCTTAACCACTAGGCCACCAGGGAACTCCTTGGTTTCTTGAAAACAGCAAAATAGACCTGGAGGAGGTAACTAACTCTTTAGATGATAACTTCAGACTAATGCTGACTAAGGTCCGCACAGTCAAAGCTATAGTTTTACCAGTAGTCACGTATGGGTGTGAGAGTTGGATCATAAAGAAGGATGAGGGAACCGAAGAATTGATGCTTTTAAACTGTGGTGTTGAAGAAGGCTCTTGAGGGTCCCTTGGACTGCAAGGAGATCCAACCAATCAATCCTAAAGGAAATCAACCCTGACTATTCATTGGAAGGAATGATGCTGAAGCTCTGATACTTTGGCCACCTGATAGGAAAAGCTGACTCATTGGAAAAGACTCTGATGCTGGGACAGATCAAGGGCAGGAGGAGAAGGGGGCGACAGAGGATGAGATGGCTGGATGGCATCACAGACTCAATGGACATGAGTTTGAACACATTCCAGGAGATGGTGAAGGGCAGGGAAGCCTAGTGTGCTGCAATACACGGAATTGCAAAAAGTCAGACATGACTGAGTGACTGAGCAAGAAAAACTAACAAAACTTATGTTGTAACAAGAATCAGGACCCGTCACCACTAAGCCCCTTGTGACCTTGAGCTCAGGGCTGCCCTGGGCTACGCTGCTCCCTGTCTCCCAGGATAACCTGGAAACCAGAATGACTTCCCAGACCACCTTGCTGGGTCGGAGAGGGGCTCGGGCTCAGGGCTGTGCAGGGGCTTGAAAAGGCAGGCGCGTCCACTTCCTAAACTTGACCTGGATCGGGGCTGCCCATCTCCATTCCAAGTGAAATAGGCTCTTCATTTTCCATGAGAAAAGCGAAGCCGGGCAAAACCTAACTTCTTCGGAGGAGGGCTTCTTTTCTGTGAAATACCCACTCAGCGTGCAGACTTGGTGGTGGAGACTGTTTGTGGAAGTTCCTAGCACTAATAAAATTTAATTTAAAACAGTGAGCCCGCTGCCTTCCTGTGACATGTATATGGGACTTACATAATTACGGAACAAATGGCTTTTCCAGGGAGGTCATGAAAGTCAGTGATTTAGCACAGACGAGGCTGAGAGGAGCCAGGCTTACTTTTCCTTATTAAAGTCTGGCAATCTGCACACAGCGTTCTGTGGTACAGGAAGCCACCCCTTCCATCCAATGCCTGTTATCAGAGCGGCCAGGAAAAGCCCTGGCCTCGTCTGCTTGACAGATAAGAGATGCTGTTGGACAGCTTTCCCTTGTGTTGGACAGAAGCAATATCTCGAGCTCCAGGAGGGCACTGTCATTTAAGGCTTTATAGATGCAGGGATCGGGAAGCCTTTGTGTCTCAGAAGATGTGAGATGAATATTTCCCCATCACCTGGAACCTTTACACCAGTTTTCAATAAGAGTCAAGTGGTGTTTTCAGACTTTTCAAGACCTTCTTCCTTTTCTATTTTCCTGTCTTGGTTGTTTCATGAAGCCCATTCTTCATCAGAAAAATATCCATCCTACCCTCCCCACCCTCCACATGGGCTTTCGTGCTACGCACGAGTGGTCAGAGAAGGTGACCCTCAGGGTGTCAAGACCACAGAACTCTGCTGCCTGTCTTGCCTGTCTTAGTAGGAAGTTCTCTTTGGATCATCTCAGGAAAAATATAATAGCCCAAGCCTGTGCTGAGGGTCAGTCCTTATCTGGGACCACCTCTGTGACATGCCCCAGAAGGTCCCACTGGCCCCTTTTGATATCCAGCTTTTACAGCTGTTCTCAGGGGAAGGGTTGGCATCAAAGGCCATGTCTACCATGACTGGATGTGGTTTCCATGTTGATTTTGGTTAGAATGAGCCATCCTCTTTCTGTTCTTTCATAGACGTACCTCGGCTGTATTGGGATATTTGTTTTTCACACTAATTATACATCTATTAGATGAAATCTTTAAATATATTTGCAAAAATCACAGGCATAACCTGCTGGCATGCAGACTAGTCTTGTCTGTTCTGTGTTCTTTTCTCTCCGATTTTGCATTTCATTTATTTGTGTTATGCATTGATGTCAGAGGCATGGTCCCCAACAGATCCCTAGACGCGCCTTACACAGAATTCTCAGGGAAGTCCTCTCGCTAACGTCATCCTGTAGGAGGAAGCTTTTCACACATGCACCATGTCCGAAGCTCCTCAAGGGCAGAGACGTGGCTCCAGGGATCTCTGTAGCATCATTCTCTCCCATCACATGACCTTCTTCCATCACATCCTCCTCCTACGTGCTTCATTATTTTCCATCACACCCACAGTACAGGTACTTTCCGGCTGTGCTGGAGCAACCTCTGACCAGCTCATGGGAGCTGATACCACATGTCTATGCCCAGCTCTGTGGCCAGGGATGTTGGGTTGGTAGACTGAAATAAATCATGTTGGAAATATTTGCACAACACAACACTTACAAACACAAAAAATACATCATTTTTTCCCTCCAGGAGATGGTATACCAGCACATCATGGCATTTTGTTGTTGTTCAGTCATTCAGTTGTGTCCAACCCTTTGCTACCCCATGAACTGCAGTACACCGGGTTTCCCTGTCCACCACTGACTCCTGGAGCTTGCTGAAATGCATGTCCACTGAGTTAGCGATGTCATCTAACCATCTCATCCTCTGTTGTCCCCTTCTCCTCCCGCCTTCAATCTTTCCCAGCATCGGGACATTTTCCAGTGAGTCAGTTCTTGGCATCAGGTGGTCTAAGTATTGGAGCTTAAGCTTCAGCATCAGTCCTTCCAAAGAATATTCAGGATGGATTTCCTTTAGGATGGACTGGATGGATCTCCTTGCAGGCCGAGGGACTCTCAAGAATCTTTTCCAACTCCACAGTTCAAAAGCATCAGTTCTTCAGCACTCAGTCTTCTTTATGGCCCAACTCTCACACCCGTACATGACTACTGGACAAACCATAGCTTTGACTAGACAGATCTTTGTCAGCGAAGTAATGTCTCTGCTTTATAATTTGATGTCTAGGTTGGTCATAACTTTTCTTCCAAGGAGCAAAACTCTTGTAGTTTCATGGCTGCAATGATTTTGAAGCCCAAGAAAATAAAGTCTGTCACTGTTTCCATTGTTTCTCCATCTGTTTGCCATGAAGTGATGGGACTGGATGCCATGATCTTCATTTTCTGAATGTTGAGTTTTAAGCCAGCTTTTTCACTCTCCTCTTTCATCTTCATCAAGAGGCTCTTTAGTTCCTCTTCACTTTCTGCCATAAGAGTGGTGTCATCTGCATATCTGAGGTTATTGATATTTCTCCCAGCAATCTTGATTCTAGCTTGTGCTTCATCCAGTCCAGCATTTCTCATGATGTACTCTGCATACAAGTTAAATAAGCAGGGTGACAATATACAGCCTTGATGTGCTCCTTTGCCAGTTTGGGACTGGTCCATTCTCCATGTCCGGTTCTAACTGTTGCTTCCTGACCTGGATGCAGGTCTTGTGGCAGGCGGGTAAGCTGGTCTGGTATTCCCATCTCTTTCAGAATTTCCCACAATTTGTTGTGATTCACGTTGTCAAAGACTTTAGCTTAGTCAATGAAACAGAAGTAGATGTGCTGTTGAATTCTCTTGCTTTTTCTATGATGCTACATATGTTGGCAATTTGATCTCTGGTTCCTCTACCTTTTCTAAATCCAGCTTGAACGTCTGGAAGTTCTTGGTTCACGTACTTTTGAAGCCTGGCTTCAAGATTTTGAGCATACTTCTGACAGGGTTAACAGGTAGGAAAGCCAGAGGTCCCCAAGCAGCAGGAGGAAATAAACTGCTGGTGGCAGATGTTTTTCTTCCGTTCTCTGTTGAGGACGCCTGGGTTCACCTGAACTTAATTGTTCTCAAACCTTGAGCTAACCAACGCGCTTTTCTTAAGGAAATGTTTTGCTTAAGCTGTTAATGAAGCTGTGTGTTTGCTTTGGAATCCACCTTTCTTCAAAGTGGTTCTGCCTAAGACTAACTTTGTTTTCTTTTCTCAAACTTTGGGCTTGTTGAAGGAAAGGGGACTCCTTTCAGGGCCTGAAACTGGGCTCTTGTCTAACACTTGGAAATGAGTTGTCCAAGGAGACATAGTGCTGGCAAAGCAAGAGATTTTATTGGGAAGGGCTCCCGGGCGGGGAGCAGTGGGGTGAGGGAACCCAGGGGAACTGCTCTGCCAGGTGGCTCGAAGTCTCGGGGTTTACGGTGATGGGATTAGTTTCCGGGTTGGCTTTAGCCAATCGTTCTGACCCAGAATCCTTCCTGGTGGTGCGTGCCTTGTTCAGCCAAGATGGGTGCCAGTGAAAAGGATTCTGGGAGGAGGCTGGACACGTGGTGTCAGTTTTTGACTTTCCCTGAACTCTCCCAGTTGGTGGTGGCTTATTAGTTCCGTGTTCCCTACCAGGACCTCCTGTCGTAAAACAACTCATGCAAATGGTCACAGAGGCGCCTGGCCAGGGTGGGCAGTTTCGGTCTGTGTGCTGCCCCTAACAGGCTGATAATGGCTCAACAAACCAGTGTTCATGTCCCTTGTTTTATGGCCGGGGGATGGCACACTCTGTGCTGTCCTATCTCCAAAAATGCATATTGTGGGCGAGGGGCCTGGTGAGACTCCCTCAGCTGTGAGGCGTTTCTCTTATCTGATTGGAAGCTCGCTAACAGACACAGAATGGCCTGCTAAAAACTAGCAAGGGGCATTCTCTCTGTTCCCTTCCGATGTCTATGTCAGAAGTGTTCCATATCTCTTTAATGCTTTAATAAAATTCTGTTACACAAAATGCTCCGAGTGGTTAAGCCGCATCTCTGGCCCCAGATCAAAATCCTCTTCTCCAGAGGTCATGAATCCCGGTGTAGAACACGGCTCACAGCGGCAACCTCTCATTCCTTTGCGTATTCATTGGCGTACTTCTTGTATATTTGTATGTGAACGTAGATGCACAGCTTTTATCTCAAGACATGGAGGTCCTTTTCTGAGCAGGGCTGTGTGAAGGAAGGCTTTCTCTGCAGGTGGAAGAGGGCACCTTATCTGACAGTCCAGGTGAAGACCACAGGTGCAGAGAGCTGTGCCCACCCCATGCTCAGACCTACAGGACTTGCCTTACCTGACACCTGGCTAGGTTGGCAGGCACACCTGTGAGTCATCTTCTAAAGCAGCGCGAGCCCCTGAGGACAGCCCTCCACGCTGAGCAAGCCTTGGCTTCCCATGTGGACCTTGAATGGAGTTGGAAAGTGCATGATTAGCTTTCCGCACTCTTGCACTAACTGGCAATGTTCGCATTTGTTATTGTCACCAAACAAGTCTTGTGTTGAGTAAGTCTAAATTAAGATGTTAATTACTGCTCACATTAGGATCTTCTGGAAATTCCATCTTACACTGTTCAAAGCAGTGTTGATTAAAGGTCTATTAAGGTCACAGAGAGAGAAAAATAAAGGCAATTCTTGGGGACCAGCAATGTTAATGGATTGCTCTTCTCTTCATGCAATTTAACCCTGCCACTAATTTCATCGTAAGAAGAGGTATATTATTCTAGAACTACAGCCCATGTGTATGAGGTTGCTCAGGAAAGAGAGCTAATGAGCCTCCAGAAATCCCTACATCTCACTAGGATTTTCCCGATCAGAGAAAGAATTCAGGTCAACGTGTTGAAAGTAAAATCATGCTTTGTTGATGCCTCACAGATTTACTTTTTAAGAGCTGTTAGAGAACGGTGACCCCTGGGAAAGACTTTTTCTGGCTTGTGAAGTGTGAGCATTTTCTTGGTGCCATTAAAGGGCTAGAGATAAAAATGCAGTACAGTGAGTGATTCCACAGTCATCTTGGTAAAAGGCAGCTAAAGGGATAAGACGTGAAACTGACAGCTTTGTCCACGTTATTAATATTCTGTGAATCTAGAAGGATGTAAAATTCCAACAGGTGGGAGCCAAATGCAGACAGAAATGGTTCTCAGATCAGCCTGAAGGGAAACATTGGCGATGAGGTGGGTTTAATGAGGTTGAAGCCCCAGGCTGAATTCTCAGTCCTGCGAACTAACTCCAAAATGATCGATATATTTTATTCAATCTCACGTGGCATCCAGTCTTGTCTGGAAGATGCAGGGTGGGTTAATTGCTGAACTGATCAGCTGTCTGGCTGTTTCCCCTGATTGTTTCATCAGGAAGCGAGCATGCTCTCTGCCTGCCCTCCTCCCCCACCTCACACTCCTACTCTCAGTGTGATGAGCTCTGACACCAGAGTCCAGACAGATGTTTTAGTCCAGAGCGCGTGCGACCACAGAGGAATCAGCTGTAGCCCTGGAGTGTCAGCTGCATGGGCGTTTCCAAGCCTCAGTCTTGCTGGACCCGCAGTGGTGAGTGATGTGGCCTGGACACCTTGGTGGAGACATGGCTGGGGGTCTCCTCAGCTGCTCCTTCATTTCTGATGATGTGGGGTCTGCTCCCTGAGCATGCAGGCTGGCGTGGTCACGAGGCTTTCAGATACAGTCCCTCTCTGTCTCCTGGGGTCCCCGAGAACCCTCCCTTGGGCTTAGAAAAGATCCGAGGACTTGGCCGAGCTCCGAAAGGAGTGACAACTGAATCCGCCCAGCTTCCCAAGATTCTGCCAGGTTTGTGGAACTGGAGCCTAGCCACCACGAGCATCTCCCAGGGACCCAGCCTCCCAGATGGCTGAGGCAGGACCAGGATCCCGGGAAATCCGCTCTCTCATCAGCAGATGGTCAAAGTGGGAGGCCAGGGAGAGAAGAGGTTCGAATGTGTGCGTGAATATTTACTGACTTAATGCACCGTAGGAGAGCGTGGCCCCAGTGTGACCACTGCACTCAGCACTTTGTGAATAGGAATGCCTCTGATCCTCCTGACAAAGACATCATGAAGCTTCAGAGCTGTTATTATCCCATTTTGCAGGTGGGGAGGGCAGGGCTCCTGGTCCCTGCTCTGCCTGCCATGATGGAGTCCCCGGGACCGACAGAGGGGTGGCTTCTGGGGAGGGGCCTGCAGGGCTGGGACTGCAGACAGAGGGGGCATTGTGCTGCATATATTTGTTTTGCTTTGGGTTCCCTGGAAGGAGACTCTGGGATTTGGATCCATGTGAAAGGGGGTGGGGTGTGGGAAGCAGGGGTCAATCAGGGGCTAGTGTCCAGCCAACCCCAGGGGAAGGACAGAAGGGGTGATCAGCGCTGCTGGGCGCTGAGGTGGTGGCCCCCACCCCAGGCCTCAGACCTGCCGCTTGAGGGCGGGGCTCAGAATGATGATGCCCTGCGGCCCCCATCCTAGGACTCAGACCTGCCGCTTGAGGGCGGGGCTCAGAATGATGATGCCCTGCGGCCCCCATCCTAGGACTCAGACCTGCCGCTTGAGGGCGGGGCTCAGAATGATGATGCCCTGCGGCCCCCATCCTAGGACTCAGACCTGCCGCTTGAGGGCAGGGCTCAGAATGATGATGCCCTGCGGCCCCCATCCTAGGACTCAGACCCTGCCGCTTGAGGGCAGGGCTCAGAATGATGATGCCCTGTGGCCACTGGGGAGGAGGCACCTGGACCCTGGGAAGTGGGACACGTGGACACTGCAGATGTCCTCAGCCAGGCTTTGTGCCATTTGAGTTTATGCCATGCACGTGTTTTGCTCCTTCTAAAGCTGGAACCCCCCCTGTTATGAATAAAGCATTTGCTGACACTGAACGCTGCTGGGAACAGGTCTGGGGGACAAAGGGCCCCTGAGGGCATCGCCTGGAGATGGAGCCATGGACGGGATGGACCAGGGGGCTGGGGGTCCTGAGGACAAGCCTGTTGGCCACCCTGCTCACTCTCATCCGTGACTGAGACCCAGCAAGAGGAGGGTCTGGTGCAGCTTGTGGCCTCTGCTCCCCCAGCTTGGGAGGAGGAGGCGAGGGAGAGGCGGGCAGAGGAGCCGGAGACGGAATCAAGAATGAGGGGAGACCTGGTTCTGGGGAAGAAGGAATGAAAAGGGGGAAAATGAGACAGAGCTCCAGAAAGACCTTGGCAGTCTGGGCCCCACAGGCCGAGTCTGCGCCTGCGCAGCCCACTGTCCCTTCGGCCTGGGGAGGGCAGGGTCATGACTGGGGAGTGAAGGCAGAAGACTGCGGGGTGCTGGCCGTGTCCACTGGGCGCACAGGTGGGGCATCCTCTGGGCAGGTAGCTGCAGAGTCCCCATCACCAGGGCTCGCCTGGCACACGGACGCCTCTGGGCCTTCCTTGCGGGGTCTCACTCTAGGGGCTTGGGGAGGGTCGAGTGCTGGGGGCCAGGCCCCAGCAGGTGGGCGGCTTTTATGAAGCAGAAGAGCCACAAAGCCCCAGA
Source organism: Bos taurus (assembly GCF_002263795.3). Taxonomy (NCBI): domain Eukaryota; kingdom Metazoa; phylum Chordata; class Mammalia; order Artiodactyla; family Bovidae; genus Bos; species Bos taurus. The sequence continues at coordinate 49,823,550 of NC_037353.1, forward strand.
GGGGACAGACCCCACCTGGCTGAAGAGCTCACGAGGAGGACGGAACCAGTGATGACCGTGAGCAGGGGGCTTCCTGCTGGACATCCTCAGGCCCCGAGGCCCCAGAGGGTGCTGCTCACCCCCACACCTCCCTGCATCTCCGGGTGCCCCCCACCGTCCTCCCAGGCCGTCCCCAGTGCCTCCCAGCTGCCCGTTCTCTTCTGTGGTTTCTCAAGACGACACCAAGGAAAATGGAAAGCCTTCCTGAAGAGAGAGCAAGCAGAGGGCGCTCAGAAGTGGGATGAAAGGACCGCGGGAAGGGGGTGTTTCTTTTGAAAGCAGATATGCAAGTGTCATTACCACACGAAGACTTTCAAAACAGACCAGATCAAACCAACACTTGTTTTCTCCAGAATCAAGGAATTCAGGGAGAGAAAGGCTGCGTGCGTCTCCCACTCAGGGCACCTCCCACTTCCCCGGACCTTCCGCCTGCACGCTGCGGGGTTCCGTTTACCGACCGAAACGGTGCCTGCAAATCGGCCGAACGAATCGAGGATCATTTTCCTTTGTAAATAAATGATGGTGATGAATTATTCAGGAGCTGGACGGGGTCATTTGCATGATTCATCACGTGCAGAGATGTGGAATATGGTGTGTCTCTCTCAAGATGTTTGCTAAGATGTATGAAAACAATTCACACGATTAGATCACATTAGCTCTAGATTAGCACTTGACATTCCTCAGATGGGGCGTCCCTGGTGGCCCAGCTGGTAAAGAACCCGCCTGACAATGCAGGAGACGCAGTAGACGCGCATTCGATCCCCGGGTTGGGAAGATCCCCTGGAGGAGGGAATGGGAACCCACTCCAGTATTCTTGCCTGGAAAATCCCATGGACAGAGGAGCCTGGCGGGCTACAGTCCATGGGGTCACAGGGTCAGACATGACTGAGTGAATAAACAAGAATAACAGTCCCTTCTGCTCACCCCAGATCTAGTGGCAGAGCTCCAAGTGGGGCCTGTGCCGGTTTCAGGGAAACTTCAGGACTATATACACAAGGTCTGCAGGGTCACCGTATCTGGGACTGTTTTCAGAACAAACACCCACCTGGGTCGGGCTATGTCCCAGGCAGCCAAGCTGATGCGGGCAGGTGGTCCCATTTGAGCCTTTCCATCTCTGAGTCGTGGTGGCGTCTGAAATGTCATCAGCAGAAATTAGCTGATTTCTAACCAGATAGGAGTTTCGGGTTAGCGTCCTGTTTCTAAGCATAGAGTTCCCGAGACCTGCTGGTTTCAGTGCAGACCTCCTCCATGCAGATACCACGCTCGGTGCAGAGCGGGCGCCCTCGCTGAGGGAGCAGAGGGCTTATCACAGCAGGGTCTCTGCTACCCGAAGGGACTGAGGCCACGGGAGCCACCAGGTGACAGCGTCTGATGACTCGGGAAGAGGTCGGGGCTGGAAGACCCTGGGGAGTGTCTTGTTGAGACGGGACATGCGAGGCCCAGAAGGGTGTCCTGCAGAACAGGGCTGGCCCAGAGGCCGTGGCCCTCCAGGGAGCAGAGACTGCCCGGGGCAGAGGTCAGCTGGATGGCAAGGACCCAGAGTCTCTGCGTGGAGGTCAAGGTGGGGTGGGGGCACCTTATGTAAGTGAGGGGGTCACGGCGGTCCAGGGAGAATGAGGAGAAGTAGGATGGGTCACAGGCCCGGGGTAGACAGGGCTCTTGGGGACGGGATTGGGGGAGGTCAGACCCTTGCGGGTAGCTGGTGGTGGTTTAGTCGCTAAGTCGTGTCCAACTCATGCGATCCCCTGGACTATAACCCGCCAGGCTCCTCTGTCCACGGGATTCTCCAGGCAATAATACTCGAGTGGGTTGCCATTTCCTTCTCTAGGAGATCTTCCTGACCCAGGAATTGAACCTGGGTCTCCTACATTGCAGACAGATTCTTTACCACTTGAGCTACAAGGGAAGTCAGAGTGAAACAAACTTTACAACAAGGCAGAGAAATAGGGGGAGGGGCAGGCAAATAGGAGAAGGGGGGTGGGCCTCTAGGAGGCCGGCTCTGAGACTGGGTCCGCACAGGATGCTGACCGGGAGGGCCTTCGGTGGACCCGGGGCCCGTCAGAGTTGTCCCTGGGCGGACACCAGTGGCTGGGCCATTTCTCACTTTGTCACAGGCGAGGCCACCGCTAAGGACATGGCCCAGTTGAGGGGGCTCCTGGCAGCGAGGCAGGCCTGCAGGTTGTCTCCTGACCCCTGCCCAGCCCCGGGCAGCAAGCCCTCCTGCAGAGGGACCCGGGGACATCACCAAGTCGGCCCCAAGGGGGTGTCGGCTTGTTCAGACACAGAAGGGCTGCCGTTGTTTGTCTGAGAGGCTCCTCACCCGCCCTTCTGCCGACTGTACGCCTGCAGGGATGGCGGCTCACCTGCGTGCTGCAGGTTCTCTGTGGGCAGAGCACACGCCTGCGCTCGTGACACGGGACCTCTGACGGCCCAGGGTGCCCACCGGGGGCCCGCCCGCGGGGACACTCAGCAGGCCTTCCCCGTGGGTGGGTTCCCAGGCTGCCCTGTCGGGTTCACGGTCTCAACTCAGCACTCGAATGCTGTCCTGACCTCGATGCGCAGATTCAGGAAAATCTGTTTTCAGATGCAGAACGTGGGCCTTCTGGCAGGTTCCCCCCAAAGGGAGGAGCCAGTGAGGCCCAAAACGGAACGTTTGTGCAAAATCAGAGCTAGAAGGATACGGAGCTGGCCTGGCCAGCTCTGCTCCGAATTACCCTTCTCAGCAGACCCTTTTCTAGGCACCAGCTGCTCGCCGTGGAGGCCGCTGGCCGGAGTCCCAGGGAAGGATCGGTGGAGACCCCGCCGCCTCCGAAGCGCAGGTGCAGAGGGCCACGCGTGCCGCTGACTCTGCAGAATCCATCGATCTCTCTCCAATAGGATGATGCCTCCCGTGAAATATTTATTGGCTGTTAAGCGATGTGCCTCTCTTACAAAGCGGCAGCTCACCATCATCTGCGCTCCGGTTGTGCCTCGGCGTTCTTGGGCTTGGGCCATTTTTAAGTGCACCCAGGTCTTCGGCCTGGGTTTCCTCTCCCTGCAGGCTTCTCTGTTACAACCTTCCCGCATTAATCCGATTTTGAAAACTGTTAACAAAATTCACCTATTAGGGAAAAGTGGACTTCAGAGATCTGCTCACTGGAGGGTTTTGGAGCCCTCGGGCTCTCTGTGCTTCCCTCGTCCTTTCTGGTTAATCAGCCTCCAGGACCAAGGTCAAGCCTTGGAACCTCCATGGCGACTGTTCCCCCCTCGCCCTCGCCCTTGGGGACGTTCCTCTACCTGCCATCCAGGCAGTAGGGTCACCACCCTGCTCCTGCCTGACCACGCAGTCTCCTCCTTGCCTTCTCGGGGGACGCGTCTGGAGTCTCACTCCTCGGGACCTCCAGCTTCCGGTGTCCAGGTGATAATCGAGGGTGGACAGAAGGAGAAGCTGTTACTGCCTCACAGCAGCAAGCAGGGGTGTGCGCCGCTGGCCAGGGCAGAGGCAGGCGGGCGTCCCTGGGAGGGTCTGGTCGGTCTGTGGACCGCCCACTCTCATCTGGCAGGGGCTGCTTCTGGGGACTCGAGGCGGGGACCAGGGAGGCACCGTGGCTTTGGGTGAGATCCCGTGTGTCTCCTCCAGCACGGGCTGTCCCATGGCTGTGCAACCCTCTCTGGACACAGACGCCTGGGGTGACGTGGTTCTGTTCTGATCGGACCACACCAGCACATGCGCTCACATGGGCAGGCAGAGTCCTGCTTCAAACGAGCCAGGACCTGCCCCAGATGTCCCTGGGACTGGAGGAAGAGGACTGTCAGGCTCTTGAAAGAGGAGGAAGCCGGGATGTCTCCCTGGAGAGGCTACGTGGGCCAGAGCATCCCCCTGGCCCCAGTGGCCATCGCCTTGAGGCAGAGTCAAGGTCATAGGACCCCGAGCCCCAGAGGGGCTCAGGTTTCCACTCGGCTTTGAAGGAGAATGGAACGAGAAGTCAAGTTAGCTCATCATCTGTGGACCCGGCCTGACCCCCGGGGTCAGAATTCCGTTCTCTCTTAACATTTTTTCCCAGGAAGCATCGTAAGCTGCTACAAACCCTGCAGAGTAGTAGGCGTTTGTTTCGCTTTGTTTATAGCACTGTAAAAAGCATCATGCTTTTTCTTAAGATAGAGAAAATGCAAGCAGAAGCCACCACAGGCCCTGGAGTGCCCTGGTCTGCCGAGCGCGCTGGTGGTCACTTCCCCTGGCCTGTCCACCCCCTGCCCCCCGCCTGTGTGAACTGCGTTATGAATTTTGACACTTTCACAGCTTCTTACCTGCCCCCAGTTGCTTGCTATTTAGGGCATGGTTGGTTGTGGTTTCCATCTTGGTAACTGAAAAACAACGTCAAAACAGAAGGCTCCGCTACTTTTTTCTTGTCAGTGTTGCAGCTCCTGATGCGGCTGGTTGATCGTGTAATTACTGCTCTGCAGATACTGGAGTCATGGGTACCCATCGCCTCGTTGTGTCGTTGTTACCTCGTTCGCACTGAGATGTGGAGAATCTGACAACTCACTAATGTGACGGAGCTCCTGGAAGGTGGAGCTGACGTTCCCGAAAGTGGGGTCTGGCTGCTGGAAAGCAGACACTTGAGAAGCAAGACTGGTGAAAAGGAAAGTTTGCTTTATTCCAGAGGGGAGGGCAGACTCATGCCCAAAGGCCAACTCCCCACCCCCCTCTCCCCCTCCCTGGCCTGACAATCGGCGGGAAGAGCTTATATAGGCAGAGAGGGGGGCTACTTGAAGGAACAGCAGAGACTCTGATGGTCATCTTGCAGCCGGTCATCAGGGGTCTGCCCGGGTCATCTTGATTGTCTGAAGCACAGAGAATCTTCAGTTCCAGGGTCAGTTTGTTTCCATTTCTTGAGGCCAGTTCTCAGAGTTCTGGCAGCTGCAATCTGGTGCTCATGTTGTTAACTTCTTCAGTCTCTATAAGGCAGGTCACAGCATATGGCTCAGAATATTATCCATCGCCCTTGAGGAGGGACTAAAGTCCTTGACTTTGCTTAACGACTAAGCTATGATTGTTTTGTCCTGGTTGATTGCTTTCCTTTGCTTCTGCATTTTCCCAGTCCTCTGATTAAGCTTATTCTTTGGCTTACGTTTTCCACAGTCAACAGGCCAGTGGAGGACCTGGGGGGCAGGGAGGACCACAGGGTCCCGGTTGCTTCACCCGCCACACGTCAGCCGCCCTGAGCCTCTGCTCCTCGCTGCAACCGCAGCATCCTCAGTCACTTTTCCTGAGGTTAATCCCAGGCTCCATCTACAAGGCAAGAGTGATTGGAACGGTGGGCACGCCTTCTAAAGAGATAACGGTGGCTGTTTGCAGCTGGCAGAGCAACACTGAAAGGCATCGAGCTTGTGCTCACACATCTGGAAAAGATGATCTGCCCCGAAGAGACGATCTCTGCCCCAACAGCCCCCGATTGGCCCTCGGGGTCAGACCTGTTAGCAAGTGGGGCGTCTGCACTCGAGTTAATCTCAGACTCAGCTTGTCCCCACTTGGGCAGCTGCAGCTTGGCCCCACAGGGAGTTTCTGTTTCGCTTTCCAGCTGATGTGGCCACCAGGGGGCCCCAGGGGAACAGAAAAGAACAATCATTCCAAACTGCCTGCAAGTCCAGGAGGGGCACCTGGCTGGGTGGGCAGCTCCCCTGTGTTGTGGATCCATCCCCGCCTTGGGTCCAGGCTGGCGTTTTAAAAAGTATTTGTTTTAATTTCTATTTTTATAAGTAAGACTTGTTTTAAGTACGGTCTTTGATTCACAGGTAAATGAGCAGGTAGTATTAATACATACAGCTCCATGTCCCTCCCCAAGAGCTTCACCTCTTGTTAACACCTTGCCCTAGTGTGGCCTGGTTGTGACACTGATAACGGATTCTGACAGGGTAGGTTCACTACAGCACATAGCTTGCATCAGGGGCTTCTCTGGTGGCTCTGGCAGCAAAGAAGCCGCCTGCAATGTGGGAGACCTGGGTTCGATCCCTGGGTCGGGAAGATGCTCTGGAGAAGGGAATGGCAACCCACTCCAGTGTTCTTGCCTGCACAGTCCATGGGGTCGCAGAGTCGGACACGACTGAGCAACTAACACTTTTGACTTAGGTAGTTCGCATCAGGGTTCCCTCCTTGCGCTGTGTGGACTTGCAACCTTTGACGAGCGCACGATATCGTGTACTCACCATTCCGTGTGATACAGATTAGTACTGGTGCCCTGAAAATCCCGTGTCAGCAGCACTTTTTAAAACATTTCAGTAACATACTTTATTTCACCCAATATATCAAAATGATCATTTCAACATGCAAAAAAAGATTAAAATTAGTAATGAGGTGGCTCTTATTCTTCTGTGTGCTGAGCTTCTGACATCTAAATTACATCTATAGAGCCACAGTTTATGTGCTCACAGCCACGTGGCTACGGAGCTGTCGCGTGGGGCAGTGCCAGAAAATTTATTCTGCTGCTCCGCCAGCTACTGCTTAATTTCCCCTGCCTCCAACACTTTCTGTGTGTGTGTGTGAAAATTTTCAAACCTGTAGAAGAGGGTCACTATTAAGTAAAGTAAGGGTTAACATCACGAACTCAAGGGGCATGACTTTGAGCAAATGCTGGGAAATACTGGAGGACGGGGAGGCCTGGGGTGCTGCTGTCTGTGGGGTCGCAAAGAGTCAGGCAGGACTGAGTGACTGAACAACAGCAACGGGGGTCACTTGATGGACAGCACTGCCATCCCAGACGGCCAGGCTGATGACCCGGACAGGACACAGCTAGCCAGCCCAAGATCCCACCCTCTTAGAGCAGCATTCAATGTAAAACAGATGGATTGCTAATTTCTGGAACTTTCCATGTCATATTTTTGGACCCCTCATCTGATCACGTGTGACTGAAACCATGGAAAGCAATACCGCAGAGTCAACGGCACCTTTTGAGAGCTGGGTTCATGATGAGAGGCTGGCTGAGCCCATGCTGACCAAGCCACACACACAGTCTTAGAGAAGCCCAGTCACCTGTCACCCCAGAAAAAAGAGGGTGCATTAGTGCAGTGCCCCGTGCTGCCCGGATTTAAATATGCTGTGTGGATGGGGCCCCCTCTCGGCCCTGACCTCAGGAAGTGTCATGCATGTGGCAGGCATCTCTCCTTGGGGTGAGGGGGCTCCCCTCAGGAGGACCAGTCCCGAGGGGAGCACTGCATGGTGGACTGGCCTGAATTTAAGGTCAAAGGCCGCATTGATTCCTAGGAAACCAGGATGCCTCGTTCTCTCCCTACAAGATGCAAGTTCAGATCCAGTAACACGGGTGAGTATTTTAACCTGTAAAGCAGGCGTTTCCAACTGATCTAAAGTGACCCCGCACAGGATACACATGGAAGCTCGCTCCACAGGCTGAGACAGACAGGGGATGCTGTGGAGGAGCTCCAGCCGGGTCTGTGTGGACTGAAATCCCGGGGCAGTGCCACGGCCATGGTCAGTGGCAGGCGGCCTCTGGTCGGTTACGGACACTCTCTCTGGCTGTCTTCCTTCCTGAAAGGGGACCCTGCCTGTGAGTGCCATGTGGAACTGCTGTGGGGCTCGAGGAGGCTGGGGCAGAGCCCCGCACACCATGCGTCCCCCTCAGCTGTGGACGTGGAAGCCCTCCAGGGAGCTCTTGCTGCCGCCCCTTCTCTGGTTCTAGAATCTGGGAGCCCCGCTCAGGGCAGCCAACCCTCCTGACCATCAGAGCAAAGGGAGGGTTTTGCTTTTCCTTTCGAACATGATCATGAGCGTGCACTTGGTTTTCTCAATTTGTTGACATTGGAATTAGAATAAACACAGCAGAAAGTGGCATCAAGTACCAACCCAGTAGAGACCTCTTCTTCTTTTCCTTTTAAAAACATTAACAGATTTTACTTTCTTGACTCAATGAAACTATGAGCCATGCCCTGTAGGGCCCTCCAAGATGGACGGGTCATGGCAGAGAGCTCTGACAAAACATGGTCCACTGGAGAAGGGAACGGCAAACCACTTCAGCATTCTTGCCTGAGAACCCCATGAACCGTTTGTGAAGGCAAAAAGATATGATGGTTGGATGGCATCACCTGCTCGATGGACATGAGTTTGAGCAAGCTGCGGGAGTTGGGAGGCCTGGCATGCTACAGCCCATGGGGTTGCATAAAGTCAGACATGACTGAGTGACTGACCTGACTGATTCATTGCTGGTGTCCTCAGCTCTACCCACACGGTTGTGGCCTCACTCTGGAGTTGGAATGTTTCTGGTGACTTTGCAGGAAGCCCATCGCAGAGCCAAACCTCAGACAGGGCACTGCACGGGCTCTTGGCATCTCCCTAATGTGTGGAAAGAAAATCCCTCTTTAAGGTGCAAACAATTATTTAAGCAGGAGGTACAAATGGAGGGGTGTTACTACCTGCTGCCTGCGAGCATCAGTGCAATCGATTGCTAACCGCTGTCTTCTGCTGAGCTGACTCGAAAGAGGGGTTCACCCACAGCGGCTGCAACAAAAAAGGCGTTTCACCGGCAGGCCTTTGGATTTTTTTTCCAGCTAAATAACCATCTGAAGCTACCCATGAGGCTTTAAATAGACACTTGCAAACTTTATTCTCAGGGCAACTAACTTCACCATGGTTGTTTCTTCTTTTTTCCCCCCACTGATCATATTCTTTAAAAAAAAAAAGAGAGAGAGAGAGAAATTTGCTTTTAAGTGATATTCTCTTGAAAGACATGAATCCAGCAGCATTTATGTTGTCGCTGCTTGGAGAAGCCAAACATCCCCACAGAGACATTGCCACAACCCAGACCGCACTTCAGGGTCGCAAGGTGTGACGGAGGAGCTTATGAAAGGTGGCTGTATTTTTACAGAGAACTTCGAATGCCCATCGCGGGGCCCCCTCCGCCTGCGCTGGTTTCTCCCTTAAAAGAGGTAGGAAGTGAGCCCCTGGCTGTCCTGCCCTGCCTGCGTCCCGGGACCTGAGTCACTTCCTTTCAGGGGGAAGAGGTGCAGGGCAGAACGCCCCAGTGTGCCGTTGGTGTATGTGAACTGCAGGCAGCTGAACAGCAGCAGACACGTGGGGAGCTCTCTGCACCCCATCCCAAGGGCCTGGAGGAGAGCACATACACCCTTGTGACGGTGCCCCAGCCCGAGTGCTCCAGTACCAGGCAGCCCAGCGGCCCCGAGAGGGTCCACACAGACGCCCAGCCCTCCTCTACCCTTCATTCCCCACGCGTCTGACTGCCCAGGATGCCAGGTGCTTCCAAAAGCTTCAGGTCTTCTCCTCTGTTATGTTGCTTCTCTGCAATGCGCTGCTGTCCATGAAGATGCTGGGAAAGCCCGAGTCTCAGCCACTCTTTCCGTTACTCATCGCCTGCGCTCCCGAGTGTATGCGTGAGGCGCCTGCTAAAGGGCTTCTGTTTGTTGTCTCGGGTTGACCTGCCTTCTGTCAATCGAGTCTGCAAGACCTCGGCCGAGAATCTAGGAGGGTTGAAGAAAATATATTTTCTCCTCCTCTATGAGGGCTTGTGGGCTGACTTGACCTGCGGGTGAGGATCAAGGTTAGACCAAGAATCACTTACAGAAATCAGACAGAAAAGAAAGACAAACTGTACGGCCTCACTTACGTGTAGAATCTAAAAAAGCCAAATTCATAGAAGCAGAGAGTGGAGTGGTGGTGACTGGGCTGGGGTCGGGTTGGGGGGTGTCGGTCAGAGGGTACAGACTGACAGTGTCAGAGCCACGGGTTCTGGGAACCAGGGTAGAGCGGCAACTGTGGTTAATAACATTGTATTAGATACTTGAAAACTGTTGAGAGAGTGGATCTCAAATGTTTTCAGCACCAAAGGAAATGTTAGTTATGTGATGTGATTGGATGTCAGTGAAGGGAAGGGTGGAGGCCAGGATAGAGGTCACGATGGAGGCCAGGGTGGAGGTCAAGGTAGAGGCCAGGGTGAAGGTCAGAGTGGAGGTCAGGGTGGAGGCCAGGGTGGAAGCCAGGGTGAAAGTCAGGGTGGAAGTCAAAGTGGAGGTCAGGGTGGAGGCCCAGGTGGAGGTCAGGGTGAAGGCCAGGGTGAAGGTCAGCGTGGAGGCCAGGGTGAAGGTCAGGGTAGAGGTCACGATGGAGGCCAGGGTGGAGGTCAAGGTAGAGGCCAGGGTGAAGTTCAGAGTGCAGGTCAAGGTGGAGGCCAGGGTGAAGGTCAAGGTGGAGGCCAGAGTGGAGGTCAGGGTGAAGGCCAGGGTGAAGGTCAGGGTGGAAGCCAGAGTGGAGGTCAGGGTGGAAGTCAGAGTGGAGGTCAGGGTGGAGGCCCAGGTCGAGGTCAGGGTGGAAGTCAGAGTGGAGGTCAGGGTGGAGGCCCAGGTCGAGGTCAGGGTGGAAGTCAGAGTGGAGGTCAGGGTGGAGGCCCAGGTCGAGATCAGGGTAGAGATTAGGGTGGAGGCCAGGGTGAAGGTCAGGGTAGAGGCCAGGGTGAAGGTCAGGGTGGAGGCCAGGGTGGAGGCCAGGGTGGAGGTCAGGGTGGAGGTCAGGGTGGAGGCCAGGGTGGAGGTCAGGGTGGAGGCCAGGGTAGAGGCCAGGGTGGAGGTCAGGTTGGAGGTCAGGGTGGAGGCCAGGGTGAAGGTCAGGGTGGAGGTCAGGGTGGAGGTCAGGGTGGAGGCCAGGGTGGTGGTCAGGGTGGAGGTCAGGGTGGAGGCCAGGGTGGAGATCAGGATGGAGGCCGGGGTGAAGGTCAGGGTGGAGGCCAGGGTGGAGGTCAGGGTAGAGGTCAGGGTGGAGGTCAGGGTGAACTTCAGGGTGCAGGTCAGGGTGGAAGCCAGGGTGAAGGTCAGGGTGGAGGCCAGGGTGAAGGTCAGAGTGGAGGTCAGGGTGGAGATCATTTTGCAATATATGAATGTATCATTTGAACACCCTGCATACCTTAACCTCACACAAGTTCTATGTCAGTTATGTCCCCTCTTCTCATCAGAGATGGGGTTTTGGAGTAAGAGCTCGAAGCCCAGCTCTATTCATCAGCAACTGTGACTCAGAGCTACTCAACCCCTTAGAGCCTCAGAATCTTGCTCTGTAAGCTGTAGGCACCTGTTGTCAGGTGCAGGAAGGGCGCAGATGAGGAGACAGAGTGGCGTCCTGGGAACGAGGGCCCGGCTGCCCCCGGGGTGCATGGAAGGACTCGATCCCATCGCCTCCCTGCAGGACCCCCGGGCTCGGGTGCTGCCCAGGCTCGGCGGCAGGTCTCTTTGGGGGGAGGGTGCAGAGGGCCTCACCCAGTCCTGGGGGCCCGAGCTGACCCAGGAGGCTCCCTGGGGGCTCGACCCAGCCTTCCTCACTTGCTGTCCCTATAGAAGGCGGTACAGGGGGGGCTTCTCCAGAGGGGAGGGGACCCGGCCGTGGTCTCCAGTGCTCTCCCACCGAGACCCGGGCCCAAGGGGTCCTTTGCTGCTGCTCCTGGGTGGCTGAGGTACCCTGCCCTCTGCTGGGGGGCAGGAGCAGGGATGGGCCTGGGGGTGCTGGTGAGCAGCTTCAGGATGCCAGCTCTCAGCCCCTCTCCCCCACTGGCTAGGGGTGTCTTCAAGCAGCAGAGGGGCCTGGGGGGAAATGACAAGACAGCCTGCCCTCAGGCTGTCACTGGGCTGGGCCATGAGAATGGCCATCGATGCTAACTGGGGAGTGCCAGAAGTCATCTCTCCGTTGATCCTCTCAGGGTCCACAGCTTCCTGACTGATTCTTCTTTAAAGTAATGGCAAGGTGTGGAATGAAGTCTCTTCCACAAGCCATGGTGCTCATTGCTGTTGCAAACAGCAAAGTCAGCTGGCCCTGGGGCGGGGAGGGCGGAGGTGTCTCGGGGAAGAGGACAGTGTCTGCCCTCACGGGTGGGTCTCAGGCATCTAAGGGCTGGTTTCCCCTGGTGGGAGAAGGTGCAGGGGCAGTCATGGGCACCTATGGGAGGGGGTTCTCTTGAGCCCAGGAGGCTATCGGGGGCAGTGGTGCTGGCCCAGGAGCCCAGCTGAGGTCAGCCTGTGATACCGCCCGGAGTACCCACCCGCCCCACCCACCACACTCCTGGAGACCCGCCCCTTCCACTCACACCATGGTGATCCTGGCTGTTCTGTCCTCTGAGTGGCCACTTGGCGGGCAGCTGGAGCCGGACCCCGGGCCCACCTGTCAGCCAGGCCCTTCTCAGCCTCCAGGGTGTGGGGTGAGGGGACATCTGAAACTTTGGCTTGAGGGGCCCCAGGTGGGTCCGTCCAGGGTTCGGGGAAGCAGCTGCTGCCGCCCAGGGGTCAGGACATGCAGACAGAGGCAGGGAGAGCAGACGCTCTTGGGGGTCTACCTGGGGGACTTGGGGTCCAGTCATCCAGCGTGTGTGATCCCACTCTCGCCCTGCACTTCCTGAACATTCTATCCTCGAGGGCCTCCCCTTGGGGCTCCCTGCCCGAGCCTGGAGTGACCCCCGGAGACACCAAGATGGAGCCCTGGGCGGTCTTGGGTCCACTGACGAGGGGCTCAGAGCACCCAGTGTGGGGCCCAAGGTGTGCTGGCCTTGAGAGCTTTGGGGTGACTCTCGACGCCTCCCGCTTTTGATTCCATCGGGTTAGACAAACACTGAGCTTCGTGGGCGTGTTTAATTGTTGTGATTTGTCTGGGATTTACTGAGCATCTCCTGTGCTCCAGGATGCCTGCAGACACTGAAGCAGCACAGCAGTGGGGCAACGTCTCTGCTCGTGGGGCTGACGGTCCAGACCCTCCGCCTGTGAGACGCGGAGCTCGGCTGAGGGCACCTGCTCCCAGCAACCCTGACGCTGGTCGCACGGTCAGTGTCAGAGCCGTGCAGGCCAGGGGTACAGGGCGTCCAGGGTATGGGCATTTTATCAGTCAAGGTCATCATCCATCCTCTGGTCATGCATCTGTGTTAGAGCCATTCACTTTATGTTCTAAACCTGACTTCATGCACACCTCCGTCTTTAGCCATGTCCCAGCGCCCAAGGGAGAAACTGAATGCTTAAGAAACAAGATCAACATCTGTGCCTTAAAAATGCCTCTGCAAAAACTCTCTGAAGACTTTATCCACAGGAACGCAGGTCCTCAGCTGGTGTAGGTAATCCGCTCTTTTTTAAGAACAAAGTGAATCGGAGCCAGCACGCCAGTTTACCAAAACAAACAGACTGCAAAGTTGAAAGTGTTCGATTGTTTCTAAATAAATTCTAGATTGGGGAGAAGCCATCTGTCTCCACCTTCCCTGAAACTCACTGATAAACTGTAAATCCATTAGACCAGGCTCTCCTCTGCCATTTAGAACCGAAGAGAGATAATATTTATATATAGGAAGCCTGATGGTTGGGGAGAGACGTTCCTGAGGACGTGATTCATGTGCCGTGTATCGTCAGAGGACAGCTGTCTTCAAGCTCCATTTTAATTTCCTTATGATCTTTGTAATATTTATTGTACAAACAGAAACCCGTGCATATTTATGGGAAATAGCGGAACTTTTCATAAGAGCAGGCGCATAAATCCACACACTTATGAAAGGATGGAGACAGGCGAGGTCCAGATAGGCAGGGATCTTCAACATAATTTTCAATTAAAATGGAGTTGAGCGGCACAGGATGACGATCATTCCTCATTTTTATACCGTCTCCCAGGTAGGTGGGGAGTTACAGCTCCACTTCGTCAGGCTGTTTTCTAAAGGGCTCAGCAGCAAGTCCGCTTGGGGAATTCAAGGGAAGCCTGTCTTTCCAGGTGCCTTTGTTTCCAGTGACTGTTTGACCCGGAAGGTGGCGTCACCTTGGGGCTCCTGTGGAGGTTTTGCTTCCGGGAGTTGATGCCCAGACTCTTCTAAGAGCGCAAATGAGGAACCGCGGAGAGTAACCGAGAGAACACTCTCCCGAGTAATAATGCAGGAAGTGAGGGTGACCCCCGACCCGATCCGGTGAGGGCTTGATTGCCCCCCTGAAGACAAGAGAACGCTCTGGTGGAAATGATTTTGCCTTTTCCAAAGCTTTCACCTGCAGCGTTGCCCAGGTTTGAACCTGAAGAGGTGTGGCTTTGTGAACTCGAGGGCACGCTCTGAGCAGGGGCTGTGAATTTGCTCGTGGTCTCAGCGGAGAGGCAGGGGTGTTGGTGATGAGGGTCTCACCCCTCAGCGATGGGACGACTGTGGGAAAAGAGATTCGTCATCTGAGACTCAAGTGCCTCTGTCGTGAGGTGGAGGTGATACCACCCCCTTCAGGGATTCGGGAGGATAAACAGCCATCCGCAAAGTGGATTGTGTTAGTGGTCGCTTCCACCTCCCATAACCTCCCTGCCTACGTCTGAGCCTCAGGAGGACATGAGCTGGGCGGTCTGCTGCCCGCTGTGTTCCCGGGGCAGGCAGAGCAGTGGGGCTGAGTAGTGTGGACTGAAGTGGGTGCAATCACCCCAAGAGCTCAGGGGTCCCCGATGTGCAGGGGTGCTTGTATGGGGAGAAGGTCTGTGTCACCGAGGGGCTGGGGTGTGGGCAGGGTGGGAGAGCAAAGGCCTGGCCCTGCCCCAGTGTGGGGTCCCCAAATTCACACCACACACCCTGGCATGATGGTGTGAGGAGGTGAGAGTTCATGTGGGTGGAGCCCTGGAGAGGACACCTGCCCAGAGAACAGGCTCAGCCCTTGAGCAAACTCTGGGAGATGCTGAAGGACAGGGAAGCCTGGTGTGCTATAGTCCACGGGGTCACAGTCAGACGCGACTGAGCAGCCGAATGACATAGGTCACCTAGGCTGGGTTGTTTTGTTACAGTGGCCAGAATAGACTCAGATACCCCATGATTTCCATAACTGCCCCCAGCCTCCTGGACTGGGGTGTTAGCACATGGGCTCTGCCGGCCTGCGGTCAGTGCGGGGGGTGGTGTTTTTTGGTCTCCTCCCTTCAGCATCCCTCTGCCCCTAAACTTCAACAGGCAGGAGGAGGCTGTGAGTGTCCTGAGGAGACCCACGTGACCTTCGGAGGGCCCACCTCCTGGCAGTAACCCAGGTTGGGAACACGGTGGGCACTTAGTGAAGTCGCCCGTGGGTCTCTGCATGCTGTGGGTGGCAAGGCCCTCAGGTGCCCCCGCCTCAACCAGTGCAGGGCCATCCCCATGGGCATGAGCTGACGGCCTGGAGACCAGGACCAGGCGGAGCTGCAGAGCAGAGTCTGCAGGGAGCAATCAAAGCGCCTTGGGAGACACAGCCAGTGATGCGTTGGAAGACCCGGGGTTTGCCTCTCTGAAGGCAGAGTGTGGAGCATCCTTCGGGTGCGGGGTGGGGGTTATCCCGGGGCAGGAGCTCAGCTCGCTCAGCTATCAGTGATCAAGCCCCTGCCAGCACGGGGTAAATGCTGGGGGCTGTAACCACAGAGATGCTTCCTGCCCAGGGATTTCAACCAGGTGGCAGAGCAGGCTGGCTGCTGGAGGGGCTGAGCATCCTGCCTGACTCTTCCCAGGACCAGCCATCAACTCCCACTGCAGCCTGTCACCCCTGCAGAGCGTGCGGAGGTCTACACGCACACGGCGCTAAGGGCTAAGGGTCGCTCTTAGAATCCGGGAGGTCATCCAAGGTCAGAGCCCAGAGGAAAAGAGGAATCCCCGGTGCCTGAGCCATTCACTTACAGATCCAGGGGGACGGGACGTGGGCGGAAGTGATCCCACGAGGATCACTGACTTGGGGGGTGGCCTGAGCGGGTGCTTGTTCCATCATGTGTGGCTTGTGGTCCCCTTAACTCTCTCTCAGTGCTTTTCTCAGACAGAGGCAGACAACGAGACTGTGAGCTGCTCCCATCACAGCTCCGCTGGGAGAACTTACGAAATTACATATATATATATATATATACATACATACATACATATATATACAACCTGAAGCATGCAGCCCCGAGTCCGTCCTGGATGCGAGGTGATTGGCATCAGCAGCACGGTGGGGGCCGAGCAGGACGGCCTCTTGTCACCGGCATCCGCCAGGCCCTCGGCCACTGACACGCTCCTGCAAGGCTGAGGCTGGTCCCCAGCATATGGAGGCATCCCTGGAGCCTTGTCAGACAGGCCCCGGGCAGATGGGGAAGGCAGCCGGGAGCTGATGGTTTCCTGGAAGCACAGGTGGTGGTGGGGGCCTCCGGGGGGTGCCCCCGGGAATGGTGGTCTGTCCAGGCCGAGGGAACGAGACCTGGCAGCTCCCACGGAAGCAGCCACAGTGTGAGCTCCTCCTGCCAGGAAAGTCTTCCCGGGCGGTCCGTGCTGGAGGAGGGCAAGTGGGGAGTCCGCAGCCTGCGGGTTTGTCGAAACCACCCTGGGGCTCGTGTCCTAGGCACCTGACCCTGGGCTCCCCTGTCCTTCCATTGCTCTGTTCGTGTGGGCTGGTGGAAATGCAGAGCTGGGAATAATGCCCTTCTGGGTCATCCCAGGGAAGACAGAGGGCCTGTCCAACTTCATCTTGGGGCCAGGAGCGCGTACTTGCCTCTTGACCCTACAGCTGGCCCAGCTCCCACCACGTTTCTCTGGGGGACGTTTCCTGCTGGGCGTCCTTGCACGGGGGCTGCACGGGGGCTGCACTTGGTGGGGGAGTGCAGCTCTGTGGTCTGCTCACCCCTTCGTCTGAGCACCTCCTGGGGGCCACAGTCTCACCTCGGGCTGCTCCCACCTTCCACGTGGGCTCAGGAGAAGCAGGTCACCCACGTCCTCCCCCAGGTCATGCAGTCTGGGTCAGAAACACAACCAGGCTCCGGGCTTCCTGGGATGGAGTCCTGTCAACACAGCCCCCTGGAGACGGCGCCCTGGGGACCCTCACGGGAAGCCCGCTGCTTGGGCTCCAAGTGGTCAAGAAATGATGCTAAAAAACTTGGAAGCTTACCCCACAGCCCATGGCTGGAGCTGAGGGGAAAGAGCAACAAATTACTTGAGTCTTTAAATATTGCCATGAGATGGGTGAGACCCGCCTCATGTCAGGAAAATTGAATAAAAAGAATATCAAAGTTTGACTCTAAGGAAAGAAAAAAAAACCACTGTGGAATAAGTGAAATAAAGTGGTACTTTTAATAAATAGTATGCCTGATTCACAGTTATTTCTGAGTGAAGGAACGGTGAGGACGGTCACCGTTGGCAGAGAGCAATCAGCACTCACCTTGTCTGAAGCAGGAGGGTTTATCTGTTGAGGAAATAAGCCGCTGTGTTCAGAGGTAATTAACTTAGTAATTAGGAACAGAAATCACCCGCTCCTAGCAATCAAGGATGCCTGTGCCTTAAGAGCCAATTTTGCGTTCTTACAGAAATGTGTCCCCAAAAAATGGAAAGATATGAGGGCAATTTCCTTTATGGTTATAACCAGGAGATATCTTTAAACTCTGGCAATCATGTGTAGAGCATAATGCTCTTTCCGCCTGACTGGTTTATCTGACTTCCTCTGATAGGAAAAAGAAAAATTGGTTACAAGGGAATTTGCGTTGATTTGTCTTTTTGAAACTACTGACTAGCATCGTTACCGAACCTCATGCGTCCTGGTGGGGAAGGAGGAAATTTGTCAGAAAGAGGGGACGGTGAGGGTGGAGCCCGTGAGCGGAGAGCCATCTGTTCAGGATGGAGAGCCTGTCCGTCCCCCCATCAGCCCACCTGGTTCCCTGTTCTTAGTACCCACAAACACACATTTGTCTGGGAAGGTCTTGCAGACACTGTCTCGGAGCCAAGTGCCAAACTCACGTGTCTACTGGCTCCTGATGAAATCCATTGAGTGAGCCATTCTCAGGCTGCATCAAATCCTCGCCTTGACACATCAAACGGGAGCGGCCACCAGACGGGTCCTTGTTTGCAGGTGACGGTGAGCCTCGTGCAGCCAACGGTTATCAAGCAGCCCTGAAAACCCAATAGAAGCACAGAGAAGAATGCGGACGCTTCCCTCCCTCAGCCTCAGCCTGCTCTGTCCACCTGGGTGATAGGCGTATTTGCTTTCGCATCAAAGATGTGCCAACGTCTGCAAAGTACCGAGAAGGGCTGGGTGGGGAATTCCTCGCATAATGTTGTGCTTTTTGACAGCAGGTTTTTTGTTTTTTTTTTTTTAAATGAAGTAAAGTCTACAATGCTTTGCAGGTTGTATTAAAACATTGAGCCACCACTGGTATCTGCAAGGCATTATTTGATTATGTGATAAAGCACAGAACGGCCTCTTACAGCTGTCAACACGACCATTTCTGGGGAAATAATTACATGGTACCTGGGGGTGTGGGTGACTGCTCAACACAATACTTTTTCTAGGTCGTAAGGAAGAGTGTGACATCGATTTACTGCTCTCCCCCTTCATAGCCAAACGGCATTAAAAAGAAGTTTAAAAAGCATTTTCAAACATGAATTTTTAGACAGGAAATGCCACTTTTATATTATAATATATATTTGCTTCTGTTTGATCAGTATAGTGGAAGACCTAGTAACTAGGCTTAGAACCGTTTGGAGAAAAGGTGAAATTATTTTCCCATGGCGTGCTTTGTTCCATTACATTTTTGAGGCTGAGATCACTTTACCGTGCTCTGTTTTCCATGCTTCGGGAAGAAAAAGAAAATCAAAGTTATGCCCAAACACTCGGCGCTACCCTTTCTTATTCTCACGATGTTTATGGAGACAGCCTGCATCCTGGTGGCGGCGAGGGCTGGGCTCCTGCTCTGCTTGCGTGGCGGCCTGGCTCTGGGGCTGTGGGTGTGTCACACGACCACCCGCAGGTCACCTTCTCTCTTATCACATTGGAGTAATGAGGTGTTGCCTTGTAGAATGGTCGTGAGAATTAAGGGTTAATATGTGAGAAACACACACACACAGAAAGCAACACTTCAAAGAAGGGCAGGAAGTATTCGCTGTCATTATCCACTGTGGCAGCAAGTCCTGACTGAAGGCCCGCTGGGCTGGGCATTGATCTAGGTTGGAGGGATGTCGTATTCAACCTGACAGCCCGGTAGCTGCTCTCATGGACCTAACATCCAAGCAAGGACTCAAAAAAAAGAGTCAGGGAAAATAAACAAGGTATTTCAGATGGTGACTAGTGCTCTCAGGAAAAGGCAAGAGATGTAATGGATCCAATGGATGGTGATGGGTAGGGGTACCCACAGATGGGTGTGAAGGGAACCTCATGAAGTGGGGACGTTTAAGCCAAGACCTGAGTGAGGAGAGGGGAGGATGCAGGGGGCATGTGAGCGAGGGGCGTTCCAAACAGAGGGACACACAGATGCAGAGGGGCAGCCCTGGGGACAGGTTTGATTTGCTCTAGGAAAGGAGAGAAGGCTGGCAGAGGCCGGGGCGTCAGGTCTGGGGGTGCGCAGGACAGGGTGCGGCCGCAGAAGCAGGCAGAGGTCAGGCACATGGTGCACGGAGTTCAGTCCAGGTGTGGTGGGGAGGTGGCGTGGGGCTCTGACTCGTCTCCTGCTCATGTTAGTGCTGTCATTTTACAGCTCATGCCCATTCAGTCATCATTGTCCCAGGAAATCGGAACACGAGGGGACCAGACGAGGCATCGGGGAGGAGGCGGGTTTGGTTTGGGAGGTGGGTCCAGTGGAGGAGAGGAGGAGAGGGGGTGGGGTTTGTCACTGGGTGGGCAGAACCCACCTGAGCTGTTGGGGTGGAGCTGGTGCTGAGGAGGGAACCCAGCGTGACCCCTTGTTCGGCGTTTACGGACTTTCTGGTGTCGGGGAGCATCTGCTGCTATTGGGGCTTGGCATTTCCCTCAGCTTCATCTGGATGTATGTAGCATCCGCAGAGAGATGGTGGCCAAGCTATCTTGAGCTGAGCTCAGAAGAAAAGAGGCAGTGAGCTTCTTTTTTCTGAGCTTCGTGTTTCTGGAGAGGAGGCTGGACCTGGAGCTGCGGGAGGAGGTGCTGTGCTCTTGGTCTGCAGCGGGGGCGTCCCAGCCTGCTGGTGAGTCCCAGTCTGCTGGTGTGCTGGCGGTGGTCCGGGCAGAGGGCAGGTTTGATGGTGCTGGAGGGAGCGGGGAGAGTTGCTATAGTGATGTCCTTGAGTAGAAGAGAAGGGCAGGACCTCATGCAGGGGGGAAGGGGTTGAGCTTTGTATCGGGACGGAAGGTAAAGTCCATGGTCACATGCTCAGATGGATAGGTGGTTGTGATGGGAGGTGATGCAATTCTGTTCTGATTATTTCTACTTGGTGAGACGGGAAGTGAGGTTAGCTGAGGGCACACATGACAAAGGAGGTGTTGGATGTTTTAAGAGGCAGGAGGGGTTTTGGAGGCAGCATATGGGGGGAGAATAATACAGTATGAATACATATTGAGGCTTTCTGGGCAGCCCCCTGGAGTTTGCAGGTCCAGTTAGCGTGGATGTGTGTTTTCTCCAGTCACGCAGGCAGTTGACATGAAATAGGTGGAGAACTGAATTTAACCTGAGTTGTAATTTAGCGCAGCAGAGACAGGCAGAGATGAGAGAGCCGAGAATATGCACAGAGTGATGGTAAAGATTAACCAGGAAGTGCAGTCCCTGTAAAGGGGGAAGTGGGGTGAGAGGTGGTGAGGCTGTGGCAAAGTCAGTGGCTGAAGACCCTGCAGCATGCAGGGTCCTCGGACCCTGGGTAATGCGGACAGCTGGGCACTGGGCAGAAACGCCTGAGCCTGAAGTTAGGGGGGACTGAAATGGTCAGCAATGACAGGCTGCAGGAGGGAACCGTGAGCATGAGCGTGAGGGCAGACAGTGCAGAGGACAAGATCTCTGGAGAGGAGATCCGGCAGACATGGGAGGTTCAGAATCCAATGGGAATATTGAAAAAGATATGACATCAGTCCACACTGGCAGCAATATCACAGAGCCCAGGGCCCCTGCAGAGTAGAAACAGGCTCGTGTGCACGGGAAACGGAGACCCAGCGTGGTCCTGGGGTTGCTGCCTAAACAGTCCACTTTCCCCGCTCATCCCAGCTCTTTACTCCCAACAGTCCTGCATAATTTTTCCCGGCCCCACCACATGCCTGCACATCCCTCTGTGAACACAACCAGCCCAGTACTGTCTTCTTCCTTGGAGTGATGTCACTGCTATGAGCCCTGGGGCAGTTTAGGACCTCAGATCCTGGGGGAGGCTGAGGACAAGCCCTCTGGTCCTTGCTCTGATATCAGCTCCCATCCAGCTGCAGCTAATTCTCCCCAGTGCTCGCTTCTGCTTCACCACCAGCCCTCCAATGGCTTTTTATCTTGTGACAACCTGCACATCAGAGCTTAGTTATCTCTTAATCACACGGCATCGCAGTGTATTCTCAAATAACACTGAGCATATTACCCCTGGAATGCATGCCACTGTCCATCATCCATAGCCCTTTTCACTCCTTAATGCCCCATTGTCGTGCTGAGGACACTGAAGCCTGGCGAGACCTCCAGTGGCTTAACTTGGACAACACGGGCAGTCAGTGTCTGACTTCAGGCCACAGCGTCAGCCTCCCTCGTTTACACCCTAACCCTCGCCCTCCTAGTGTACGCTGTGTGATCAGTGGCTCAGTCGTGTCCGACTCTGTGTTACCCCATGGGCTGTAACCTGCCAGGCTCCTCCGTCCATGGGCTTTTCCAGGCAAGAATGCTGGAGTGGGTTGCCATTACCTTCTCCAGGGGATCTTCCCTACCCAGGGATTGAACCCAGGTCTCTTGCCTCTCCTGCATTGACAGGCACCACCTGGAGGCCTGACCCTCCTTGTCAGGTGGCAGATTGAACGTTCAGTTACTTAACTGATGATAAGCATGACTCCTGATGCCCCAGCAGCATTTTCCTACGACTTTTCCACAACGATTCAGAGTTTCTGTGAGCAGGGTCATGACTCTCAGTATCTCACACTTAGAGTGAGAAAAATACAAGGGTATAATTTTTGCTAATGGATTATTACATTCCACTTACATACCTTTTTCTAATTATTTTATTCATAAAAAATATTGTTTTGACCAAATGGCATGCGGTTCTTTTCTGCGGAGGCTTGGGCAGCATGTAGAACCATCTGGGCAATTGACTTAATTAGCACTACAGTTCTTAGGTTGATGGGGGCTGGAAGACCAAGCACTTGTCAAGTTGCTTCCGCGTTCCAGTGATCTTTGCAGAAGGAGGGTTTCTAGAAGGAGAGGGAGAGACTCTTTGGAGGCTGGTTTATCAGGGAAGTAGCCTGGCCACTCAGTGATGTACTTGGGTGCACTGAACAGTCAGGATGGGAGAAAATAGGAGGGGAGAGCTGTGGATGGGCACCCTTTCAAAATCCAGGATTAAGGTCTCAAGGAGCTGAGAGTCTGAGTTTACCTATGGAGGCAGCAGTGCCTAATGGGAAAGGCCCCAGCTTTTGAGTTAGATAAACTTAAATCCAAAACCTAGCAGGTAGAAAGTGGAGCAGAATCATACTTTGTGTAAACAGCATTTGGAAGCACAGGGATCAGTTTCGAAAAGACACATCCCTTGGACTTCCCCGGCAGTCCAGTGGTTAAGACTCTGTACTTCCAGTCCCGTGGGCATGGGTTTGATCCCTGGTCAGGGAACTAAAATCCTTTATGCTGCATAGTACAGCCAAAAAATTAAGATACATAAATAAATAAAGATGATGGACTTTGGCAGCAAGGATTAAGGGTATTAGAATTTATCAATCAGTCATGTCTGACTCTTTGCGACCCCATGGACTGTAGCCTACCAGGCTCCTCTGTCCATGGGATTTTCCAGGCAAGTGTACTGGAGTGGGTTGCCATTTCCTTCTCCGAAATAAATGAAACACCTATCCTGATCCGATGAGGGAAATGTGTTTCAGGACCATGGACAGAGGCCACAGCCTCTGGCCTTTCTCATAGCCCCATTCTACTATCCCTTGAAGCCAGTGTACTACTCTAGGGGGTCCAGGGACATCAATATTCTGGGAGCATCGTTTGTAGGATGGATGAATGGATGAGTTCAGTTCAGTTCAGTCGCTCAGTCGTGTCTGACTCTTTGCGACCCCATGAATCGCAGCACGCCAGGCCTCCCTGTCCATCACCATCTCCCAGAGTTCACTCAAACTCAGGTCCATCGAGTCAGTGATGCCATCCAGCCATCTCATCCTCTGTCGTCCCCTTCTCCTCTTGCCCCCAATCCCTCCCAGCATCAGAGTCTTTTCCAATGAGCCAACTCTTCGCATGAGGTGGCCAAAGTACTGGAGTTTCAGCTTTAGCATCATTCCTTCCGAAGAAATCCCAGGGCTGATCTCCTTCAGAATGGACTGGTTGGATCTCCTTGCAGTCCAAGGGACTCTCAAGAGTCTTCTCCAACACCACAGTTCAAAAGCATCAATTCTTCACTCAGCTTTCTTCACAGTCCAACTCTCACATCCACACATGACCACAGGAAAAACCATAGCTTTGACTAGACAGACCTTTGTAGGCAATGTAATGTCTCTGCTTTTGAATATGCTATCTAGGTTGGTCATAACGTTTCTTCCAAGGAGTAAGCGTCTTTTAATTTCATGGCTGCGTCACCATCTGCAGTGATGAGTACATTGTATTAATAAAACATCTGTATCCAGCAAATTGTAACCTGAGAAATAGCTGTGCCTAAAATCTGCCCTTTATGATTGCAAACACCCATAGAAACTAGGTATATTTATTTGTTTATACACTCACTGTCCCAAGAATTATGTCCTGCGTGTTTATTATATTAAATCTGTGCTCCACGTGTTAAAAACATGGGTGAAACTGGAAGCCCAAGGCTCTGCTCCCAAGTGGCCCACGTGTTTATTGAGAGACAGACTAAATATACTGACGAAGTAATAAATATACAGTAGGCACTGCAAGCTGTTTAAAGGGACGATAAAGTGGGCTAGGCAGGTAGAGGAAGTGCTATTTTAAGTAGATGCTGCATCAGTCAGGGCCCCAGCAGGTCAGAGAGGGCAGCCTCAGAGGGTGGAAGTCAAGAGACCTGGTGAAGGAATTACTCACAGAGCCACATGAAGCCTTAAGGAAACCCAGAAATGGTGGTGGAGGCATCCAGTGGGGACAGCATCACGCATTTGCATCTTTAAGCTCAAGGAGGTGAGAGAAAGAGTCATGCTTCCAGAGCCTGCTGAGGGCTGTAGCCACGGAAGAAGGTCTGACTAAGGGAGCTGCAGCCACAGTCACTGCCGGAGCCGAGAGAGGAGCAAGGCCAGGGTCACAGAGGCCAGCGATCCCTCTCCTCCCTCCTCCAGCATCGCCTGGGTGCTTCCCACTGCTGAACCCAGCCAGAAGCCAGAGGGCTCGGGAGCCTGGAGGATAGAGTCTGGGCCTTCTGGGTTTGAGAAGGTGGAGAAGGGACACAGGGGCAAGCATGGGGCAGCCAGCATGGGGGTCAAGGAGGGCGAGTCTGATGAAGTCACAGGAGCAAGCCGCTGACTGACCCAGAGGCTGGGCCTCGTGGTTGTCTCGGGAAAAGTACCCGGCAGGAGTAAGCATCGTGCAAAGGGCCTGAGGCAGAAGTGCGCGAGGGAGAGCAGGGAGGCCAGAGCGCCAGGGGCAGTGTGAGCAGGACAGCAGGAGAGGCCGAGGCAGGGAGTCCAGGCGGCCGGGAAGGCCGGGCACGTGGGCACGCACAGGATGTCTGCGTCAGCCTGAGTGCGATGGGGAGGCACCAGAGGAGGACCCTGTGCAACTTCAAAAGCAGTCTCCCTGACGGTTCCAGGAAGAGCAGGTTAGAGAGGGACGGAGCCAGTTAGAAATCTGCACGTTTATTTGACAAATGCTTGTTTAGCACCTACTAATTCCCACACACTGCTCTAGTGCCTGGTGGCATAGCAGCAACAAACCAAAATAAAACCAAACAATAGCCCCTTTCTTTGTGAAAGTTTGTGTGATGATCCAGGCAAGAAATCAAAGTGGTTTCCACTAGGTCATCATGGAACAGACGGTATTAGGGATTGCATACACTTTTAACACAGAGTCATCACAATTTACTAATAGATTGGATGCCATGATATTCAGAAGAGAGAAGCCTTGAGTAGGACTCTGAGCCTTTTGACCTAAGTGAATGGAAGGATGGAGCTCCTATTTCTGGAGAGGGTTTTTTTTTTTTTTTTCAGGAGAGGGATGAGGACAAATCAAATGGTGGTCTAGTGGTTAAGACTCTTCATGTCCACTGCCAAGGGCTTAGGTTCGATTCCAGGTTGGGGAATTAAATCCCATAAGCTGTGCAGCATTGCAAAAACAAACAAATAGTTATTTAAAAACATCTGGGCATGTTTACCTTAGGCTGTCTATTGGGCACACGGGGGAAGTGTGGAGGGGCCCTGGGTTCGCGGGTGTAGTTTGAGAGGGGCAGAGGTGTTAGTCCAGAGATGGTCCACAGAGTCGCGGCACTGCCCCTACGAAGCCACCTGGGGAGGGGGCTGGGTGGGGAAGGGAAGAGGCCCCAGGACAGAGCCCAGGTCCGGGCACAAGAGTGAGGGGCTGTGGTGCTGGAGAAGGTCCAAGAGACGCCAGCACCTGGGAGCTGAGAGCAGAAGGGAGGAGCGGGCAGGAGGTGACCGAAGGCTGGATGTGAGGGTAGCAGGCTGATGAATCAGACGGGGGCTGAGGGGTGCCCGTGAATTCAGCAGCACTCACCTGAGGCTCTGACAGCAGCAGCTGGGCTGACGTTCCTCTGATGCCTACAATACCTGCATAAAAGAATACCCCCCTGAAGAGCATACTCCTGAGTCCAGAGTCTCTAGGGTGGGCTCCCTGGGCACCTTGTGGGCAGTACCCCTGCCACACTGCACTCACGGAGGAGGGCACACTGTGCCCGGGACATATAGGGCTCTGCTCGTGCTGGGTTGGGGGCTGCCAGCCCTCCTGGGTGCCGGCAAGGACCTTGCTGGTCTCTGCTTTGCCCCTGCTGCTGGGCCCCATTTAGAGACGCCACCTGCAGGCCAAGCCCCGAGGAGCCCAGGGCCACCTGGGAGGGAGACGCCCCAAATCCCCATTGAGGCCATGGCGGTGGAAGATTTAAGTGCAGATAATTTACAAGAGTGCCTAGTTGCTCCTCATGGAAGTTACTAGAACCTGCAGGCACAGAGACAAGAAGCTGCAGAATGTTCAGTGTGCCAAGCACTTCTATCTAAATTGCATTATCTCCTTTTACTAATTCATCTGCAAATACCTGCATGTCATACTCAGCTGGATACCAGGAGGTGGACGAGTGAGGGTCAAGGGAGGGGAGCCAGGGTCCCCAGGCAGGTTGTGAGGACCGGGGCAGCCCTCCTCCTAGACTTCTCCCAGGTCTGGCAGACGGTGGGCCAGGCCATTTCCTTCCTCAAGTCCGATCCCTCCCAAGTCTTAAATCCCAGTGCTAAAATATACAGCAGCTTTCCTCTCCTGCCTAATGAATGTGAAGCCATAACGTCGCCCAGGTAAAAGCCAGATGGCAAGTATTTCACCACCAGCCATTTCGTGGCCGATGATGGAGCAGAGCCAGCGGGGTGAGGGTCAGCTCTGAGAGGTGCAGCCCTCTGGAAGAGTCGGGGGAGAGCCAGCGTCTAGGCTGCCCCGGGGACAGCTACTCCCCTAGGGCCAGGTCATCCCTGGATGCAGGGGGGTGGATGCGCCGTGGCCGCCTGGGAAGGAGGCTGGATGGAGTGTGGGATGCGGCTCCATAGACGCTGGATGCCGGTTCCCCAGCTGCAGCTGAGTCCTGACCACACACACGTTAAAGCTCTCCCGAGCTCTGCTTTCTGAGCCCCCAGAGCTGGCCGTTGCGGGTGGAGAGGCAGCCTGGTGTCTCTTGATCTGGAACCGAGAGAGGAACGGGGCCTTGAGGGTGTTCTCATCTGCACAGAATTCTAGAAGAACACGCAATAGTGTGTCCACTATTGAAGAAGGCAGCCTCTCTAACGGTTTCTGAAAAGTTCCCAAAGTCACCAGGCATAGCTGCATTTGGAGGTAAATACGGCCTCCGGCTGGCCTAGCCCACCCAGTCCACCCCAGTCACTGAGGACTGAGCCCCACCTGCCAGGGTAATGCCACACTCTCTATTTGAAATCATGTTCCCATGTAGAACTTCATAGAAAGAATTCCCCCAACTCACAGGTTTCTGAGGAGGACTGGGCCCCACCTCCCATCTCAGTTGGACACCATCCGACCCCTCGGCAGAGTTGGGGATGGAAGATCCTGCTCCCCTGTGCTGACGGCCAGCGTGGAGGGGGGACTCGCTGGGGCTCAGGGCCAAGTTGGTGTCTTGCTCTGAAGACAGCTGTGCTCTGCCCGTGCTGGGTGCGGGGGGCTGGCCCTGGGGCCCTTGGCGCCAGTGTTAGCCACACCTCTTACTTTACCTTTTCCATCTTCCTGCTTTTCCTCCAATGCTACCTTCCTGTTACTTTGGAAGAGGCCACGCACTCTGTCCTGGCTCCTCCTGCAGAAAAGCCCCCAAAACCGAGGTCCAGGGGACAGGGTCGAGTGAGACACAGCAGGAGGTGAAACGCCAGGCCTTCACGGGTCCTTGAACCGCCCATATCGGTGAACTGCTCCACCTCCTGTCTGGTGAGGCTGGGACGACAGCGTGAGAGTCCCTGGCATCAGCCTTCATCCCCCCAAGACCCACTGTGAATCTCCCAGATCCCAGATCAACTCTTGAGTGCTCAATGGAGATACAAAGTACTTTGCATTTCTTTCCCGTAATCCAGCCTGTTTCTATCTTCTTCCCCTTGATATCTAGTCTAAAAGTACAATCAAAGCCCAAATGTTGGCATATCGTAAAGAGATGAACCACCCTCCCACCACTGGGCCCGGTGTAGGAGGGCTGCCAGGGACCCGCAGTCCCTGATCCATACGCGACCTGACAGGATAATAAACCGCGTTCACTGTTGCCGTGACGACTCTCCAAGTGATGGAGCTCTTCCGCAGTTACAAATGATGTCGCTGTGATGGAGCTCTTCCGCAGTTACAAATGATGTCGCTGTGCCTGGATCCCAGGGCGGCAGGCTCCAACTCAGTGCCTGCAGTGCTTTCTCCTAAGAAGCTGTCGGCTATTATTTGGGAAGTTAAACCAACGATCACCAAATTGGTTAAAAGACACCCATTGGAGGACCCAGAAGCTTGTGGATGGGAAGCCCACGTGCATATATAAGGTGGCACCACGGATGTCCCAAATGTGCCAGGAGTACGCTGGAACCGTGTGGAGAACAAGGTCACCTCACAAATCCCATTGTAAACACTCCCCATGACTGTCGGTCGGCAGTCTGCCTCTGTATCCTTCCCCGCCTTCTCTGGCGCTCCATCCCCCGACGGAGCTGGGAGCCTGGCGGGCTGGGAGCCTGGCTATGTGGGGAGCGGGCGGCAGCCCCCACGCCAGCGCTGAGGAGCGTCTGCTTTGACTGTGGATGCACTGCCCCCAGACTCCAGGGCCGAGTCTGCTTCCACTGCTGTCTTCCTTTCCTGGGTCCCGTGTTTGCTTCCTGGCTGCCTCATCCCCTGGGCACCAGCTGCCCAGCGCTCCAAGCACTGGTTCCCTAAAACCCCCATCGCTCTAGAGACTGTCCAAAGGCCCCTCCCCTCTTCTGAGAGTCCACCCCAGAGTTCACAGCCATACGGCTCAGGCGGCACAGAGCAGCTGGGACAACCTGGGAAATGATCCTGGGAGGTGCTTAGCTGAGAGAAGCAGGTGAGGGCACCCCCGATCCCAGGCAAGGGTAGGATTGGATGCTGTCGAGTCCCCTCTGCCTGCCCCTGTGGCCAGCCTCCTTCGGGGCCCTGCCGGGAGGGGACCACAGTGTCTGCTGAGATTTACCACCTCTATGTGCTGGGACGGACAAGAGTCACGTCGTCACATCCCTGCTGTGTGCAGAAGTCATCAGGGTGGTGGTGCCTCCATATTCAGGGCCAGCAAACCACAGCCCTTGGGCCACACTCACACTCGTCTTTGTGAACGAAGATCTCCTGGAGCTCAGTGCACCATCACTGACGCTCGCACGCCGTCTGTCTTAGCCGGCACACCGCAAGGGCAGAGCTGAGAGGTTGCAAGGCCACCTTCACAGCCCTCGAGGCCTAGAGTCCCTGCTATCTGACCCTTTACAGATAAAGGCGGCCGACACCTGCTTAGGGCAACACTTCTGGGACTTCACTGTGTGTGTGTTAGCATCGGGGCGGGGGTGGGGGGGGGCGCTGGTGGGGGGCGGGGGAGTCTCTTCACATCTTAGGTCTGGGGTGGAGCCTGGGATTCTGCATTTTAATAAGCCACTCTTGTTAGTAACAAGCCCCTAAAGCAGTGGTTGCAGGTCACAGCTTCATATCTAAATCACACGATCAAGCTTCAACAAACCCTGTGTCCAGACCCAACTCAAACCAGTAAGGTCGACAAGAACGGGGTGACACTTGAGCCTGGGTTCCTGCCCGTCAATTGCTGGGGCACAGCAGGGGCGGCAGAAGCCTTGAGCCCCTGGGGCCACTGCCCAGGGGGTTCTACCCTCCCCCTTGGCTCTCTGTCGCCTTCTCTGCAGAGGACGGTGCCTGGACGTTCCAGGGAACCCTTTGGGAAGCTTTCTGAAGAGTGGGGCCACGTGTCTGACGTGACCTGGCCGTGCTGCTTCTGGGAGTGTGTATGTAAGACATCACTGGGGGGGGGGGCATCGAGGGGCAGCGGGCAGCTGCTCCCTGCACTTCTCTGCCCCCTGCTCTGGGTCCACTGCTGCAGATCCATGTCTGGCCGGGACCCCGCCGTCCTGAACCTGGGCACGTGTGGGTGAGTCATGTTATTCCAGATGCGGTCCTGCAGCTGGACGAGCGCTAGCCTCAGCCACACTGGCCAGGCTGTGGGGACCTGGGGTCGGTTATGAACACACTCAGGAGGAAGAAGTCCTGCCTTGTTTCGTTCCCATTTTCTTAAAATGAACGCTCATCAGATAAACTGATAAAGTTTGAGGACAATTTCTGTGAGAGGTTTTTCCCCAGTGCCATGATGCTGGGCCTTGGACCTGGCTTCCTGGAATGTAGTGGGTGTGCCCACCCTACACACGGGCAGGAAAAGGGGCATTGCCTGTAGACGGTTGAAAAGCCAAGCCAGTGATGAAATGCCCGCAGTACCTGGCCCCATCTTGGAACGCACAGGGCCTCTGTTCGGTCAGCTGACTGTAGGGGACCAAAAATGATTGCTAAAATGGCCAAGGTGACAGTGAGCATGCTGACCGATCAAACCACCCTGTCTTTTTTGGTTCTGGGGCAAGGCTGGCTGCCAAGACCCACCCTGATCGTTTGACCTCGATGAGACTCACAGAAGACCCCTGGTTACTACTACAAGCCTAGAACCAGATCCCAAATCCCCCTTCTTTGCCTCACCACTGGTTCTCTGGGCTGTTTGTCTCCACTGACCGATCTGGAGGGAAGGCCTGCTTGGCCAGGTGTTAGTCAGTTGTGGGAACCCACTGGGAACCCCAGGATTGATAAGAAACTTACTGTAAGCTGAAAACATTTGAGGATAATAGATGCAGAAAGAAGCCTCTTGGAACTTCTCTTTTTTGCTGAAAAACAGCAACTTCTGGGAAATGAGGCTGCCGTCAGTTTCCTCCTTAGGGTGGGTCTGCTTCCAGGAGAATGGTCAAGAGTGAACCTACGAGAAGACCCCTCTCTGTGGAAAGTCATAGCCTTGAAGAAGGACCACTTAAACCTACACAAACGAGCATTATTGCCAACTTTCTTATTTCTCATTTGTTCTCCTAAAAACCCAGTTTTCTTTCCTAAAGAAATCTTTTTGTTCTTCCCCTAAAGCTTTTTCTCCCCCATCCTTCTAACCTATTAAATGAGGTCTATGAACCCCAAATTCTAGCCTCCCTATTGAGTTACTCATCCCTGAGTATTCCCATATTGTATACATAATTAATCTGTACCTGGGTTTAATTCACATGTCCCAGAACCTAAGAAGGTAGACGAAAGTTCTGTTTCTCCCCAACATAGGCTCCTCTCTTTCCTCCAGCCCCTGAACTTTGACCAGTCCTTGAATATGGGAATGTGAACTGCTTGTTCCCAAGAGCACCCCCTGATTAACTGCCCCATCAAACCATGCCTCTATGCCCAGTTCTTTCTAGCCTTGATTATTCCCCTAATAAAAGAAAATCTCTTTCTTCCTGCCCTCAGAACTCCTGTGGATCTCAAGGTCTGAGATTCTCCCTCTGGAGTAATCCCCACTCCATGTAATAATCCTTCTGAAGAAAATCTCTCCTTCTCTAGGGTTCGTTTCTTGTTCCCACTGATTAGAGGCATGGTGGTGCCGTAGCCTGTCCTGACACCACACCAGTGACCCTTCCGAGGTGGCTGAGTGGCCATCTCATCTAGTCAAGATTGCTGAGATGTTCCTGCGACCTCTGAAAGCAACTGAACGGCAGTAGCTTAATTGAATTGTGTTTAAAAGAAAGAGAAAGCCTTGAAACAGGCAAGCCTGAATCTCACAGGGTAAGCATCATGCTCAATTGTGTTCTGTCATATCATCTTGCAGAAACCGGCCCATTTTGCCTCTGATCTAGAAAACTCCCCCCACGATGCTTCATTAACGTGACAGCCTCAACCACCTCAAGTCTGAGGAGGCAGGAAGACTCAGTGAGGCACGTGCATCGTTGAGAACACGCACGGTGGGGGCTGGCGTCTCTGAACGGCACGCGCTGAACGAGTGCGAAAGACCCCCGAACCACTTTGGTTTCTGCCGACACACGCGCCCTGTCATCTTGTTCCCAGTTTCTCCAGGGAAAGCAGCTTTGATTCTGTTTCTTCTCATTCTCTGGTACTTCTCACTTTACGTTAGAAAACTCTCAGGGTTTGAACAGAAGGCTATCTGAACAGGAGCAGAGCAGGGTTTTGTGAATGCATTTTCCCAGTTTACATGTTCAAGTTGAAGAGGCCTTGAGGTCCCAGCCTCCCATGGGATCAAGTGGGCATGGAGGGTGAGCTCCTTTTCTAGCCCCTGGGATGCAGATCGAGCCCCAGGAGTCCTCCAACCCCCTGGAGCCTGGAGCACTCACCTCCTCAGGTGTATCTGCCTTCCCACACACCACAGGGCACTGAGGGGACATTTCCGGTTTTCTGTGGGGCTGATGGGAACATGAGCCGGGAACAGGAGCGTCTGGCAGCCATGGCTCTCAGGCAGTCATCCTCACCGAGGACACTCATCCTCACCGAGGACACGCCGTGGTGACTGCCCCTCCATCGTCTGCCTAAAGAAAGATGGCAGTGGCGATGCTGGGCCCCAGGAGGCGTGCAGCCCCATCCCTGTGAGCCAGCCCCACACCCATCACTTTTCACCTGGCTCCCATGCCCTCTGCTGCCCTTGAAGTACTGACAATGTGACACTGAAGACAGAGCCAATCAACCAAAGTGATGCAATCTGACCTTTGCAAGACTGTTGTTCTGGCCTTGATTTGCTTGGGAGGGGAGAGCTATTTCTTCTTCGTTAAACATTAAATAGCAGATAAATAGCATCTGATGTATTTGAAGTTTGAGAGGTTTCAACATATGGGACCCGTCACCCTCATATTTGAAAAGCAGTGTTTGTACACACTTGAAACATGCACACCAACACAAAATTCTTTGACTTAAGAGGGAATTAGGTCTTTGTTCATCTCCTCTGATCCTAGACAGTGAGTGTCGGGAGCCCTTTTAAGGAACAAAGATGTTAGCCCAGGGGCTAAGTGAACTTCCAGATGTTCAAGCTGGTTTTAGAAAAGGCAGAGGAACCAGAGATCAAAAAGCAAGAGTTCCAGAAAAACATCTATTTCTGCTTTATTGACTATGCCAAAGCCTTTGATGTGTGGATCACAATAAACTGTGGAAAATTCTGAAAGAGATGGGAATACCAGACCACCTGATCTGCCTCTTGAGAAACCTGTATGCAGGTCAGGGAGCAACAGTTAGAACTGGACATGGAACAACAGACTGGTTCCAAATAGGAAAAGGAGTACGTCAAGGCTGTATATTGTCACCCTGCTTATTTAACTTCTGTGCAGAGTACATCATGAGAAACGCTGGACTGGAAGAAGCACAAGCTGGAATCAAGATTTCTGGGAGAAATATCAACAACCTCAGATATGCAGATGACACCGCCCTTATGGCAGAAAGTGAAGAGGAACTAAAAAGCCTCTTGATGAAAGTGAAAGAGGAGAGTGAAAAAGTTGGCTTAAAGCTCAACATTCAGAAAACGAAGATCATGGCATCCGGTCCCATCACTTCATGGCAAATAGATGGGGAAACAGTGGAAACAGTGTCAGACTTTATTTTGGGGGGCTCCAAAATCACTGCAGATGGTGACTGCAGCCATGAAATTAAAAGAGGCTTACTCCTTGGAAGAAAAGTTCTGACCAACCTAGATAGCATATTCAAAAGCAGAGACATTACTTTGCCAACAAAGGTTCGTCTAGTCAAGGCTATGGTTTTTCCTGTGGTCATGTATGGATGCGAGAGTTGGACTGTGAAGAAGGCTGAGCAACGAAGAATTGTTGCTTTTAAAGTGTGGTGTTGGAGAAAACTCTTGAGAGTCCCTTGGACTGCAAGGAGATCCAACCGGTCCATTCTGAAGGAGATCAGCCCTGGGATTTCTTTGGAAGGAATGATGCTAAAGCTGAAACTCCAGTACTTTGGCCACCTCATGCAAAGAGTTGACTCATTGGAAAAGACTCTGATGCTGGGAGGGATTGGGGGCAGGAGGAGAAGTGGACGACAGAGGATGAGATGGCTGGATGACATCACTGACTCAATGGGCCTGAGTTTGAGTGAACTCCAGGAGATGGTGATGGACAGGGAGGCCTGGAGTGCTGCGATTCATGGGGTCACAAAGAGTCGGACACGACTGAGCGACTGAACTGAAGTGAACTGAAGAGGGCTTTCTCATTGGCTGGCTCCAAGGTCAAGTCCCTTCTAGCCAAGCCTTCTTGAGCAGCCCCACAGGCCTTTGATCTACAGTTACAGGAAATCTTAATATCTGTCCTATTAAAGGTCTTCCTTGGTTGCTCAGAAGCAAAGAATCTGCTTGCAGTGCTAGAGAACCAGGTTCAATCCCTGGGTCTGAAAGGCCCTCTGGA
Source organism: Bos taurus (assembly GCF_002263795.3). NCBI lineage: Eukaryota > Metazoa > Chordata > Mammalia > Artiodactyla > Bovidae > Bos > Bos taurus. The sequence continues at coordinate 49,857,540 of NC_037353.1, forward strand.
AAAGGGACTGCAACTCATTCCAGCATTCTTGCCTGGAGAATCCCATGGACAAAGGAGCCTGGCAGGCTACAGTTCATGGGGTTGCAAAGAGTCGGACACGACTGAGCGACTAGCACTTTCACTTTCCAGGAAAAGGCTGCCTTCTGTCCACAGAGTCCAAGTGTTTATTGTTTATGAAGCACGTTATTCTGTCTCCAAACCAAGACAACGTTGGGCAGACACTCCTTGTTCCAGACTCGGAGAGGAGGAGGCCGGGGCAGACGTGAGTCCCCAGCAGCAGCTCCCTGGACACACAGCGGCTGGGAGGAAGGCAGGGCCAGACTCTGGGGACGGGTGGCCAGAAGCAGGTCTGAGCCCATCTGGGAACCCACAGAGGGACCCACCACTGCTCAGGCCTGTGTCTCAGCAGCAGAAACTTTGAGAGGTCCTCCAGAGGAGAGCCGGCTGCTGTCCCTGAAAGCGAGGTGGAGGAGGACGGTGTCAGAGGAGGCCAGACAGGGAGCCGGGCCTTCACCCAGCAGGGTGCTAATAGAACCCACCTCATGCAGCGCTGTGTGGACCCCGGGGCCTGGGGGAACCAGCTACCGGGTGATACGCACAGTATAAAGAGGACACACACAAGCCTGTCCTCACTGACGTCCTTCTGATAGAAATAAGTGAAATGAATAAATAAATAGGGGACATGGGATGGGGACAAAGCTTCCACACAGAAGAACCTCAAGCACAAGACGGAAACGCTCCTTCCCCCTGGAGGTGGGGCTGAACTCCCTCCCCCAGGACTGTGGGCGGGACTCGCTGACTCCCTTCCCAAAGGACGGAAGGTGAGTAGGGGAAATGGTAACTTCCGGCGGAGACCCCGGCAGACCCCACCTGACCCTTGCCATCAGGGTTTGTGTCTCCTGGATAAGCCAGCTGTGTGAGTCACGTCCCCCCTGCTATGACATGTCAAGAGGGTTCCTCACCTCCCAGGACTCTTCCCCCAAACCCATGGGCCAGCGTCAGCCTCAGATAGAAAACCAGACCAGCCCCAGGTGAGGGGCAAACGTCAGGAGGGTCTCTGCCAAATGCTGGAGTAAAAGATAAGCAGTGACTGATTGCAGGTCGCAGATGGGAGGAGCTTGAGGTCACACGACGACAAAGTGCTTGGGGGCGGAGAGAGGGTGCTGGTGGGGTCCTGGGACAGACAAAGGGCGTTAGTGGAAAAGCTGGTGAATCCAAAGAGAGCCTTCAGTTTCATTAGCTGTGTTGAATCCGTGTGGATTTCTTGAAGCGTGAACCTCTAAGTGTAGTATCTTGTCACAAAGGGAACAGTGGGGAGTGACAGGCGCTTCCTGAACTGTCTTGAAAATCTAAAATTATTCCATGAGAAAGACTTTCGTATTGCAAAATGTGATTAAATGAGTGAATGCCTCCACCAATGAATTTGATGAGGATTCATACATTAAGGGGCCTTAAAGAAATGGTACAATGAGCTTGTTTACAAAACAGAAATAGACTTACAGACGCAGAAAACAAATTTATGGTTATCAGAGGGGGGAGGGGAAGGGGTAAACTAGGAGTTTGAGATTCAACATATAAGCGTGTATATATTATATGTAAGTACATATTATATTTATATATATATATATTGATCTATATATCTAAATCACTTTGTTATACACCTGAAACTAACAACATTGAGCTCAGTTTTTCAGTCGTGTCTGACTCCTTGCGGCCCCATGGACTGTAGCCCACTAGGCTCCTCTGTCCATGGGATTTTCCAGGCAAGAATACTGGAGTAGGTTGCCATTTCCTTCTAAGGGACACAACATTGTAAATCAGCTATATTTCAATTGAAATAAAACTTTTAAGGAAAGAGGCTGTATTATGGGGGAGGAGGTGGATGGTGTGGAGCATATATGTGGAATTTGCTAAGCGTAACTTGTTCCTACTCACTAACCATGCCTACTTACCATCTCCAGTATCTACTGGTCATCAAGAAACTCTCTCTAAATATAATATTGAGTATAATCTTGCTGGCTGACCCTAGAAAACATTTGTGTGCTGGGTGATACAGATGGCTGCATCACTAACCAGTGTTCAGATGAACAGACTGATAAACAGTCTCTTCTAGCCCAGTCAGAAGAAGCAGCAGCAGGCTGCCCACTGCGCACATGGCTGGTCTAGGAAGGCTATTTCTCTGTTCCGAATAGAAATTGGAATTCACAATTCTGGAAAGACTGGGTGTGATACTTCTCAGGATTCCATTCAGCATGTGCAGTGAAAATCCCTGTTCATCACACACTGAACATGCATAGGAAGACCCTGAAGACAGGGAGAAGAAGACAGGCCAGTCAGAGACCCTCGAGACCCAAGGAATAGCTCGATGATGAGTTTCCTGGGTTCTCCTTCAGCCTCATGTGCCCCAGGCTGGACACAGGAGAAACCAGAAACCCCAAAATGCCAATAAGCACAGACTGGAAAAAAAAAAAAAAAAACCCGACCAGAGCCTACCCTTGAGCTAAAAGACCAGGAACTGGGTGGCCTTGAAGACAAAATTATGAGGCCAAATGCTGGTGAGGATGTAGGGGCCGGGTCTCTCAAGTCCTGGGAATTACTTTGGCAGCTTCTTTAAAAGCTGACATATGACACCCTTACATATGACTGAGCCTTTTCTCCCAGGAAAATAAAAATTATGACCACACAAAATCCTGTACTCAATAGTTTAGAGCGGTTTGGTTTGTGATAAGCAGAAAACTGGAAACAGTCAATGCCCCTCAGTAAATAATTATACCATATACTGCTTGGCCATAAAGATGAATGAATCACTGATGGACATGTCGACTTGGGCGGGTCTCAAGGGCAACTTTATCCCAAGGAAGCAACCCTGAAAGGTCATGTGCTGCATGAGTCCACATAAGTAACACTCTCCAGATGACGGAACGTCAGGGAGGAGAAGACAGGAAGGACGCGGGCGTGATCGGAGGGGAGCACAGGGGGATCTGCGTGTTGGTGTGGTGCTCATGACCTTGATGGTGGCGGAGACGACATGCGTTCACACACGTGATGCGATACGTTAGAGCCTCACCCTCGGGGCCCAGGCCAAGCTCCTGGGTTCGATGTTGTCCTGCCTTTGTGGAAGATGGAACTACTGCGGAAACTGCGTGAATAGTTCATGGGGCCTCTTAGTACTATCTCTGCAACTTCTGCCTTCAAACTAAAAGAAATGGGAGGAAATAGGTGGAGATTACATTTCACCATCAGACAAACTGCAGTCACCTCACACAAGGGAACGTGTGAGTCGCTCAGTCGTGTCCAACTCTTTGTGACCCCATGGACAATAGCCCTCCAGTCTCCTCCATTCATGGGATTCTCCAGGCAGGAATACTGGAGTGGGTAGCCATTCCCTTCTCCTGGGGATCTTCCCAACCCAGGGATTGAACCCAGATCTCTTGTGCCTCCTGTATTGCAGGCGGATTCTTTACCATCTGAGCCACTGGAGAAGTCTCAAACAAGGGAGGCATGTGGCAACTTGATTCGTGGGCTGCACAGTCCTGCTGCCTCTCAAGGTCACCTGAAGTCCATCTGCAGTTCACGGTCTCGTCCACAGCTCCTCAGGCCTGTTGCTGTTCAAGTAAGTGTTGCTTAGCACAAGGAAACAGCCCACATCTGTGCTGCCTGGAAGCAGAGTCCAGGGAGACTGTGGTCCTTTGTACAGAAAAACCGCAGAGCAAGAAAGAAACACATCCCTTAGTTGTCTCAAATTCTGGACAAATGAATAGTACTGTGCCTAGAAATGCAGCCTCTTAGAAGGATTTCTGGGAATAAAAGCTGTGTTTATATAAAGCAGCTATAATTCAGGAGGAAGCCAGCAATCCTAGCAGACTTGTGTGTGCTTTCAGGCTTGGGAAACTTGTGATTAACATCTGGGCTGAGCCCACACCCCAGCACGTGCGTGCTTGGAATTCAGACACCGAGCCCGGGGTGCTGGGTACAGGCTCCCCAGCAGCGATGGGAAGGGCGAGGTGGGGAGGACCCGAGTCGGCTCTCATGGTGTGGGCTCCCCAGGGCAGCTTTGCAGGGCGCCAGGACGCAGGCTGTGGCTTCGCGCCATGGCTCGCTGTTCTGGGGTCGGAGTCCACAGCGGACATACTGGCGCTGGGTCAGTGGGCTTCCACCTGGAGGCGCCAAAGGAGAGCCCAGCTCCTTGAATTTTAGCTCAGAGAAGCTGCTGTGCTCCGTGGCTCGCGGGCCCTCCCTGCAGCGGTGGGTTGAGTCCTCACGCTGCCCTCTCTCTGGTTCCCCTTCTTCTGCCTCCTCCCCATTGATGATCCGGGACAATCCCCCCACTTGAGACCCTCTAATCAGCCACCTACGTCCACCAGCATCCGTCCTTTCCCTTCGCCAGGTAAGGCGGGTATTCGCAGGCTCCAGGGATCAGGGCAAGAACATCCTCAGGGTAGTCGCTCTGCTGACCACACTGGCCTCGCCAATTACAGCTGCCCTGCACGTCCAGCTCCACCGGTTCAGGGCCCACCGCCTGCAGCTTCTGCTCCGTCAGGGTGTGGCTGCTGTGGGTGGGTGGACTCGGGTTTCTGTTTATTTCTGTAAATCACACGGAGCGCTCAGCACACACCCAGTAAGGCCTCTTGTGCCTTCCTTAAATGTCCCTGTGAAGGCTGCAAACGTCACCCCCATTTTACAGATGAAGATGGTGAGGCTCAGAGAGGGTACCTGGCTTATTCACGTGGCTGAGCTGGGACTCATGGGTGGGCCGGGCCCACTTCTGGGCTTCTTCTCCTCACCTGCAAACTCGCTGGAGACACGGATGGAGCTGTGAGTGTGTGTCTGCCCTGCGAGGAGCAGGCCCTGAGGTGCGTCAGGCTCAGATCCTGCTCAATAGTGGAAATCTGTTGGGAGGAGTCAGCCAGCCCCACCAAGAGGTGCCCGGGGGGAGGGGGGTGGGTTGCGCCAGCCGGGCCAGAAGGGCGGCTCACTTGCCTGGCTCCATGTCACCGAGCCGCGGGCCCCACGTCCCATGTCGCGGGGGGCTGGAAAGTTGTATCACCTGCAGAAGGCTGTGCGTGGGGGGGCGCTGCCCGTGATCACTTGACCTCCGCAGGTGCCTCTGGGCCCTCTGCCCACGTGGTTGATCTGGAGTTGGGGTCAGAGGTTGGGCCGGGAGGCAGGGTAGAGCGGATTTGGAGGGAGCGGGAGCTGGACTCTGAGTCGTGATGACTGAGGACAGTGAGTGGTGGTAACCGAGGACAGTGAGCGGATGTCCACCTCCTGAGACAGGTGTTCAGGGACCAGGGCATGGTCTCAAGGGCCCTTGTCTTGCTGGTCCCACAGCTCATCCAGGGCCTTGCTTAGGGGTTGGGGTTCCGTAGACACAGTGGTGGAAGTCTTTGGCTCTGGGTGCTGAGAATGAAGAGGAGTCATGTGCTTTGCCTGGATTTGCAAGGGCTGTAAGCAGAGGGGCTGCTTTGCTGGCCTGAAGATAAGGTGGGGGGGGGTGGTCAGGGAACACCTGGAGGGGCTGGAAAGGGTGCTGGGAAAGGGGTTCGGGGGCCCGGGGACAGCTCTGAGTTGGGGACGTGAGGGCCGGGGGAGGCCTATGGGAGGAAGCGCCGGGGCTGGGCTGGGAGGAGGCTCCACTTTGGGTGGCCAGGATCTGAGACTCTGCTCCCCCGGGCTGACCCTGGGGGGCGGCTCCACTCTGTCTCACACCAGTGCCCACCCACATCGGGTGGGTCCTCCACGTGCGTGGGGGGTGGTGCAGAAGGGGCAGTGCTCCATCCAAGGCCACAGGGTCCCCACAGGGAGCAGGGTCCTCCCACTGGCTGGTCTGCTCTGGAGCTCGTCCTGGAGCTGGTCCCCCTTCCTTAGCCCCAGGCTGAGGGCCAGGATGCTTGGGAGAAACAGCATCCAGGTAGATGCTGTAGGCTGCCCTGCAGGACCCACAGGCCCACTGTGGAGAAAGCGCGGCCTCCCTGGAAGGTGCTGGGGCACCAAGGGGTGGTCACCACATTCCTGCCAGCGGGGGGGCTCCGGGAACACCGCGCCCTGTGAAACGGAGCCAGACGTGCTCTTGTCTGGCTGCAGAGTCTTCCCACCCCGGACACCAGGGTGCGACGAGTCCACAGCGTCTTCTCGATGCTCACAGGGTAGGCCCTTCTTGCTGATTTGGGGGCCTTGCTACTGATTCGGGGGACCCTGGCACTGATCGGGGGACCCTGCCGCTGATTCAGGGGGGCTTGTCACTGATTCAGGGGCCCTGCTGCTGATTCGGGGGGCCCTGCCGCAGAAGCCCAGGGCACCCCACAGTGAAGACGCTGAAGGAGGCGGACGGTCTGCCCCAGGAGGACGCGCCCAGAGGTGAGTACTGAGTCTACACCGCATCCTCAAGGGCAATGCCGAGACCCAGCGGGAGACAGCCAGCCGCCTCGGGCTGACGTACGGCCCGCTCTGTCTCCTGGGCCATCAGCACCATCTTTGTGGGGACGTGGCCCTGACCTCAGCCTCATCTGTCCGGGGCTGGAGGAGTCTTCCCTCTGTTCCTGACAACAGTGCACACGGAGCAGGACTCACGGCTGAGCTTGGCTGCGGCCTCCTTTCCCCGGAGCCTGCGTGGAGACGTGGGCACTGCCTTCGGGACGTGCTGGTAGAATCCCCTCCACACCGGCTCTGGTTGTGGAACACACTGCCAGCACTCATGCTAACCGGTTCAGTCTCTTGGCTGTGTTGCCACCTTTCAGTAATATGCAAACCACAGGTTCACACGGATTGTTTGTGCTGCCGTGTGAAATATATTGTCAAGACAGGAAGATGGACTTCAGTTCAGTTCAGTTGCTCGGTCGTGTCCGACTCTGCGACCCCTGAACCACAGCACGCCAGGCCTCCCTGTCTGTCACCAACTCCTGGAGTTCACCCAAACTCACGTCCATTGAGTCGGTGATGCCATCCAACCATGTCATCCTCTGTCATCCCCTTCTCCTCCTGCCCTCAATCTTTCCCAGCATCAGGGTTTTTTCAAATGAGTCAGTTCTTCGCATCAGGTGGCCAAAGTATTGGAGTTTCAGCTTCAACATCAGTGCTTCCAATGAACACCCAGGACTGATCTCCTTTAGGATGGACTGGTTGGATCTCCTTGCTGTTCAAGGGACTCTCAAGAGTCTTCTCCAACACCACAGTTCAAAAGCAAGTCTTTGGTGCTCAGCTCAGCTTTCTTTACAGTCCAACTCTCACATCCGTCTGTGACCACACATAGCCTAGTATACTTTGTTAGGTTGAGGTTTAACTTCCAGATGCTTAGAATATGGTTTGTGGCCTCTGTCTGTCCCAGCAGACTTGCCCTGTGGCCGTCCTTGGGCTGATTATTGTCCTGGCCCTTTACCTCTCCCAGTAATCAGGAGGCTTGCAGGAAGGCAGCCATGAACTTGGATCCTAGCCATGTGGCCTGCCAGAGCACCCAGCCCAGAGCAGGGCCACCCACATGGGACAAGGCAGGGCGTCTGCGAGCCTCCTCTGCTTTGCGTCCTCCTCCCTGAGGAGAGCTGGAAATGGTCACAGCAGCCAGACACACCCCGGGGGTGTGTGTGCACATGTCCTAACACGTCCCAGGAATTCACCGGCTCTGGAGCTGACAGAGTGTTCGGTCTAACTGGAGGCCTGCACGCTGAACCCCGAGTTTTCAGGCAGGTGTTTCCTCCTCCAGCGATGCGGCCAGCACAGAAACGGTCCCGTGTGCATCCCCAAGCTGGGCTGGGCGGAGACAGGCCAGCCACCAGGAGGAGAAGCTGAGATGGAGGGACGGGCATTCCCAGGCTTCAGGATGGAGCTTCAGGACATCAGGCCTGTCTTTAGAGACTCGGTGCCCTTGGTCCGAATTAGAAGCGCCATCTGAGACAGTCGCAGCCCCTCGGAGCGTGCAGCCAGGCTGACGGCAGGGGCGGGTGGCGACCTTGCTGACTGGGTAACGGCAGTGTTGGGAGCACCTTGTCATCATTCCTGCTCCCAAGCCTTCCCTCCAGCCTCACTCCCCCTCCTTCCACAGGGCCTGCCGGGGGCCGGGAACACAGCCTTCCACGGGGAGCCGGAGCGGGGCAGGAGCCGCCTCAGCAACGCACTGACACCGGAGCTAAGGTCGGGGGGAGGTGGTTCTGGCGACCCTGGTTCCCTGGCGGCATCTGCAGTCTCCAGGGCTGGGGGCCAGCATCCGTGCTGGCCGGAGGGTCTCTGAATCCAGAGTACCAGAGCGGCCCCGTGGTCCCTGCCGCGGATGCAGATGGCCAGGCCAGGGATGCTCCGGACACTGCGGGACCACACGCGCCTGATAGAGGGGCCTCTGCCGGCTACAGACGAGCAGCTTAGCCTGAGAATCCCGGGGGTCGGGGAGCTTAACGGCAGCTTCCTCTTCACTTGGGTTCCCCCACCTTCTCTCCTGCTCTGTGCCCAGGGGTCTGCTGCTGGTCCTCAGAGCCCTTTGCTCTCTGCCCTTCTCCCGGGGGGATGGGGGCAGAACAAGCAGGGGACGGTGTCATCCGGCATGACCTCTGGGATGACCTCTAGTGCAGCGGCAGGGTGCCGGGGGAGGGCGCAGGGTCCCAGGGGATGGGGGTCGGCCGGGCAGAAGGGTGCCCCCTCCACCCTCCTCACCCTCCCCCGAGGCATCAATCAGGGCTCCGGCCCTCGCTCCGCTCGCAAGGGGCCCCGATGCCCGGGTCTGGCTCCCTGCTCCTGTCTCCGCTTTCGTTCCGTTGGTTTGCACCATTTCTTGGGTAACTGAGTTTACCCGTGAATGTAACGATGGAATCTGTGTTTGTGCATTGTAAATATTGTAGCTTTAGAGCCGGCTGCATAAAATATGAGAAATGTGTTTATAAGGGAGCTTGCGTATTACCAGAAGAGTTTCATCGAGGGAAAAAGGTTTAAACATTATCATCATGGAAAAAAATGGATTTCATTTCTCCTTATTTTCAGTGCACAGTTCATTGGGTTTTTTTTTTTAAAGGAGAAATGAAAAGAGCCCCTGCTGAAAATTCAGAATGAATTCAGATCCACTTAGCTCTAGAGACGTACCTTGGACAAAAAGGAAAAACAAAGCGGGGAATTTGGGGAAGACAGCGTTGAGGAATCGCAGCGTCACTTAAGCCGGTGGGAAGTGAGTAAGGAACGGGATGTCCTCACGTTTGTTTACAGCTCACGAGGTCAGTTCAGACCCTTAAAAACTGTTCTTAGGGATTTCACAGGACCGACTGGTAAAGTGCTCAGGGCAGGAACTGCTTTCCATGCAGCCGGCGCTCTGACCTCCCAGGTCTGGGCTCCACAGCGAGAGGCCTGGCCTGAGTGCGCCACGCACACCCGCCCCGCCCGGCCCCTGCCGCAGCCACGTCCTATCAAAGAGACGGGGACTCCGGCCAAAATGAGCGGGTGCTGAGCAGTGGGGAGACCGCGTTCCTGCCTGGCATGCCTGTCCCCTTACTCAGTCACCTCCTCCGACCCGGGGCCACAAGCCGGCAAAGGGTGATGAGAAAATAGCTCATGCAGAGCGATCCGGTGCAGGCTCCTTGCTTTCCCCATTTCCCCCAAAGCCTCCAGGCCTGTGGGCCCGCAAGGCTGAGCGTGTCAGCCTGCCTGCACCTGCCTAGCCTGCATCTAGTGGTTCCCCCAGGCAGCAGAGGTCTCGTCGTGACATCGGCTTTTCCCTGGTGATGCCCAGCATCCTCCTAGAAGACACAGGTGTCGACAAGCACACATTGTCTTTTGAAATATTCTGGACTGCAGTCTGGTCTCTGCCCTCAGCTCACTCTCCTGCTCCATTTAGATCATCTTGATGCCGTTGTTGGACAAGACATGTTTAGCGGGAAGGTGATGTCATAACATCACTTTTATGTCCCTCTGTGTAACTCCTCTGGCGAGGGAAACAAGCCCCTTTCACTTTATTACACCTAAATGC